>NW_027362883.1:3117500-4317500 GCF_046119375.1 Phyllobates terribilis
AGCGCTACAAAGAAACTGGCTCACATGAGGACCGCCCCAGGAAAGGAAGACCAAGAGCCACCTCTGCTTCTGAAGATAAGTTTATCCGAGTCACCAGTCTCAGAAATCGCAGGTTAAAAGCAGCTCAGATTATAGACCAGGTCAATGCCACACAGAGTTCTAGCAGCAGACACATCTCTACAACAACTGTTAAGAGGAGACTTTGTGCAGCAGGCCTTCATGGTAAAATAGCTGCTAGGAAACCACTGCTAAGGACAGGCAACAAGCAGAAGAGACTTGTTTGGGCTAAAGAACACAAGGAATGGACATTAGACCAGTGGAAATCTGTGCTTTGGTCTGATGAGCCCAAATTTGAGATCTTTGGTTCCAACCACCGTGTATTTGTGCGACGCAGAAAAGGTGACCGGATGGACTCTACATGCCTGGTTCCCACCGTGAAGCATGGAGGAGGAGGTGTGATGGTGTGGGGGTGCTTTGCTGGTGACACTGTTGGGGATTTATTCAAAACTGAAGGCATACTGAACCAGCATGGCTACCACAGCATCTTACAGCGGCATGCTATTCCATCCGGTTTGCGTTTAGTTGGACCATCATTTATTTTTCAACAGGACAATGACCCCAAACACACCTCCAGGCTGTGTAAGGGCTATTTGACCAAGAGGGAGAGTGATGGGGTGCTACGCCAGATGACCTGGCCTCCACAGTCACCAGACCTGAACCCAATCGAGATGGTTTGGAGTGAGCTGGACTGCAGAGTGAAGGCAAAAGGGCCAACAAGTGCTAAGCATCTCTGGGAACTCCTTCAAGATTGTTGGAAGACCATTTCCGGTGACTACCCCTTGAAGCTCATCAAGAGAATGCCAAGAGTGTGCAAAGCAGTCATCAAAGCAAAAGGTGGCTACTTTGAAGAACCTAGAATATAAGACATATTTTCTGTTGTTTCACACTTTTTTGTTAAGTATATAATTCCACGTGTGTTAATTCACAGTTTTGATGCCTTCAGTGTGAATGTACAATTTTCATAGTCATGAAAATACAGAAAAATCTTTAAATGAGAAGGTGTGTCCAAACTTTTGGTCTGTACTGTATATCTGATTTAAGGGCATGGAAATTAAAATTTTGAAAATTGTGACATTTTCAAAATTTTCATCAAATTTCTGATTTTTTTCACAAATAAATGCAAGTGATATCGAAGAAATTTTATCACTAACATGGAGTGCAATATGTCACGAAAGGACAGTCTCAGAATCAGGGGGATCCGTTGAAGCGATCCAGAGTTATTACCTCATAAAGTGACAGTGGACAGAATTGTAAAAATTGGCCTGATCATTAAGGACATAATTGTCTCCGTCCTTAAGGGGTTAATGTAGTTTTGAAAAAAATACTGTTTTATTAGCAGCAGATTATCAGGACTACTTGGCCTGATGCTAGGTAGTCCAACCCCGCCTCCATCACTGATTGGCAGCTCAGTGGTGTGAGGGCGGAGCTATCTAGATCTCAGAATTCAGAGATCTCTTAGATCTGTGGCAGATAAAACTGTTTTTAATCAATACTGCAGCACCCAGTAAAGTAAGTGATACATCGCTGTAATCATGGTCTCTGCCTCTACATCATGCAGGTGGTTACAGATTCTCTTTAATAAATTTTAGTGTGATTGATATAACTCAACTAAAAATAGCAATAAAATACCGCAGTAATATACAACCATGATGAATGCAAGCAGAAAGAACTTCAATACTACTCCTTTTTGTAAGGTAATAACATTATTCCAGCCATTAATTCACTGAGAGAAAATCTAATAACGCTCAGTTTCCAGCCTATCGAGAAATTTCAAAAACACAAGTCTCTAAGTAAAAAGGATTATACATTCAGATAACTCCTACTCCTCCATTCTCATCAGTCAGACTGATGAGCAGAAATTGTCAAGAACTCGAAGTACGGCTCACTGCGCTTTTATTTCGTGTCTGCTTTGAAGTTATCTATTACTTGCAGCCCACCCCCTTGGGGAACCTGAATATATATTTTATTCCATCTGCTCCAAACTCAGAATTCAGTAGAAGAAATAAACTGCAACACAGGAGACAATGAGAAGCAAAGAGCCAATGCATCGAGAAATAGCGAGATTCCAAGCTGCGGGAAAAGATTTTATGATAAAGGTAAATTATCATCATTATAGATGATAAGCCAAGATGGGGGCTGGAAAAAAAAGATTCCTGGAGCAGGCATTTATGAAGACTCTGAACTGACATGTTGTCATGTTAAAGGGAACCTGTCACATCCTAGTTACTATGTAAACTGCCCTCATAGCGTTGATAGTGATGCAATGTACATCATTAACACACTTTTTTCATTATAATTGGTGCAACTATAATGAGTGTATAGCACTTTATATACTTATACCCTACCTACTCGTTCAGTCATAGGGGTGTGATCCTCACATTCAGTCATGGGTGGCGCCGCCCAGGTGTTTGAATTTTGCTCCCGGTGAGCGCTGAAGTTATGGGACGCTTGTGCAGTATGACACAGCTGACAGCAAAGCTTGTAGCGCTGGGAGCCGCGCATGCGCTGTGACGATTGGGGGTGAGGGGTACCACGCATACCAGGATTGAGGGGTGAGGGGTACCACGCATACCATGATTGAGGGGTACCACGCATACCAGGATTGGGGGGTGAGGGGTGCCACGCATACCAGGATTGGGGGTGAGGGGTACCACGCATACCAGGATTGGGGGGTGAGGGGTGCCACGCATACCGGGATTGGGGGTGAGGGGTGCCATGCATACCGGGATTGGGGATGAGGGGTGCCACGCATACCGGGATTGGGAATGAGGGATGGGGTGCCATGCATACCAGGATGAGGGATACCATACACACCAGGATAGGGATGGGGTACCATGCATACCAGGATGAGGGATACCATACACACCAGGATAAGGATGAGGGGTGCCATGAATACCGGGATTGGGGGTGAGGGGTTCCACGCATACCGGGATTGGGGGTGAGGGGAGCCACGCATACCAGGATGAAGGGTGCCATGCATAACGGGAATGGGGGTGAGGGGAGCCACGCATACCGGGATGAGGGGTGCCACGCATAACGGGAATGGGAGTGAGGGATAGGGTGCCATGCATACCAGGATGAGGGATACCATACACACCAGGATAGGGATGAGGAGTGCCACGCATACCGGGATTGGGGGGATGAGGGGTGCCAGGCATACTAGGATTGGGGGTGAGGGGTGCCACGCATACCAGGATTGGGAGTGAGGGATAGGGTGCCATGCATACCAGGATGAGGGATACCATACACACCAGGATAGGGGTGAGGGGTGCCACGCATACCAGGATTGGGGGTGAGGGGTGCCATGCATACCAGGATTGGGGGTGAGGGGTACCACGCATACCAGGATTGGGGGTGAGGGGTGCCACGCATACCAGGACTGGGGGTGAGGGGTGCCACGCATACCAGGACTGGGGGTGAGGGGTGCCACGCATACCAGGATTGGATGGTGGGGACAGGATGGGGGCAGCACAAATACAAGGAGGGGGGCAGCACATACCAGCATGGGAGACCATATACCAATAAAAATGCTCGCCACCTGGACGTAGAACGGGTTCAATAGCTAGTAAGTATGTAAAGTGCTATACACTCATTATAGTTGCACCAATTATAATGAAAAAAGTGTGTTAGTGATGTACATTGCATCACTACCAACGCTATAGGGGCAGTTTACATAGCAGCTAGGACGTTTCCCTTTAAGGAAATAGATGGCATTTAGATGAGTTTAATGATGCTTGGACACATCGCACAATATTGATCTGTGCTCTCCATTCATCTCCACCTTTTATCGCACAGCTGGGAAGTTAGAATGACAGGGGGCAATGCTCTTTCCAGGATTAATCTGTTTTTTCTTCTAGGCTTTAACATCAAAATGACACTGAAAAAAATCACATTGAGATATCTAAACTAAGGTGGGGGCATAGACCGAGGGTGGGGTAGAGGTGGGGGCATGGACCGGTAGTGGGGTGGAGGTGGGGGCATGCCCGGGGTGCGGGGTGGAGGTGGGGGCATGGACCGGGGGTGGGGTAGAGGTGGGGGCATGGACCGGTAGTGGGGTGGAGGTGGGGGCATGGACCGGGGTGCGGGGTGGAGGTGGGGGCATGGACCGGGGGTGGGGTAGAGGTGGGGGCATGGACCGGGGGTGGGGGCATGGACCGGGGGGTGGGGCATGGACCAGGAGTGGGGTAGAGGTGGGGGCATGGACCTGGGGTGGGGGCATGGACCTGGGGTGGGGCATGGACCGGGGGTGGGGTAGAGGTGGGGCATGGACTGGGGGGGTGGGGTATAGGTGGGGCATGGACCGGGGGTGGGGCATGGACTGGGAGTGGGGCAGAGGTGGGGCATAGGAGGGGCATGGACCGGGGGTGGGGCATGGACCAGGGGTGGGGGCATGGACCGAGGGTGGGGCATGGACCAAAGTGGGGCAGAGGTGGGGCATGGACCGGGGGTGGGGCAGAGGGGGGAATGGACCGGGGGTGGGGCAGAGGTGGGGGCATGGACCGGGGGTGGGGCATGGACCGGGGCAGAGGTGGGGCATGTGCCTTGAGCACTGTTAGCCGGGAGAGCTGTCACTGTGTGGTCAGTGTTGTGGCACCAGTCACCTGCCATCACCTTCCCCAGCAGCTCACCCATCACACCTGTCCCTGTGCTGTAGCTGCTCTGTGTCCAGCTGACAATCCTCTCCTGCTCCTCACAGACCTGTATAATGGAGCAGCTCTTCTGAGGGATAACGTCACCAGGCGGCAGAGCTTCCCACAGTGCGGAGCTCATACACGGAGGCCGAAGCACAGTCCGCAGGTCACTACGAGGAGCCCGGTCCTGCAGGCTGAAGTGATGTAATAGCGCAGCTACTGGGGGGCAAAGACTGTGACCGCCCCGGGCCCCGCGCTCTGAGGGGCCACCCGGAGCTGAAAAGGCTAAACTGTGCGGCGGAGCAGGGAGACACGATCTCCAGAGACACGATCTCCTTGCTTTGCCTCTATTGGGCCCTTTGAGCTGGGGGCCCCTCCGCAGGGTCACTGTATAGGCGACATCTGCAGATACACTTGAAAGCGATGGAGGACGAAACGTCACAGCTGACGCTCCCTCCCCCATCGTTCTATCTCAGCGTCTAACGTCTCAGCACGATGACGTCACTACGTAGCGTCCTCTACGCTGGGAGGTGCGACGCATAGAACACAAGCTGCGGCGACCGCGGAGGAGAGGTGAGTATAGTATTTTATTTTTTTAGGACATTGTTGTGGCCATTAAATTACATTTAAGACTATGGGGCTGCATTATACTATATGGAGGGCTTTACACTGAATGGGCAATAGGGGTGCATTATACTATATGGGGCTGCATTATACAGAGCTATATAGAGGGTCTGAGAGGTGGGATATACTGCAGGATGGGACGGTATATAGATGAGAGGTGGGATATACTGCAGGATGGGACGGTATATAGATGAGAGGGGGGATATACTGCAGGATGGGACGGTATATAGATGAGAGGTGGGATATACTACAGGCTGGGGCTGTATATAGATGAGAGGTGGGATATACTGGAGGATGGGCTGTATATAGGTGAGAGGTGGGATATACTACAGGATGGGATGGTATATAGGTGAGAGGTGGGATATACTACAGGATGGGATGGTATATAGGTGAGAGGTGGGATATACTGCAGGATGGGGCTGTATATAGGTGAGAGGTGGGATATACTGCAGGATGGGGCTGTATATAGGTGAGAGGTAGGATATACTACAGGATGGGGCTGTATATAGGTGAGAGGTGGGATATACTGCAGGATGGGGCTGTATATAGGTGAGAGGTGGGATATACTGCAGGATGGGGCTGTATATAGGTGAGACGTGGGATATACTACAGGATGGGATGGTATATAGGTGAGAGGTGGGATATACTGCAGGATGGGGCTGTATATAGGTGAGAGGTGGGATATACTACAGGATGGGATGGTATATAGGTGAGAGGTGGGATATACTGCAGGATGGGGCTGTATATAGGTGAGAGGTGGGATATACTACAGGATGGGATGGTATATAGGTGAGAGGTGGGATATACTGCAGGATGGGGCTGTATATAGGTGAGAGGTGGGATATACTGCAGGATGGGACGGTATATAGATGAGAGGTGGGATATACTGCAGGCTGGGGCTGTATATAGGTGAGAGGTGGGATATACTGCAGGATGGGGCTGTATATAGGTGAGAGGTGGGATATACTGCAGGATGGGACGGTATATAGGTGAGACGTAGGATATACTACAGGCTGGGGCTGTATATAGGTGAGAGGTGGGATATACTGCAGGATGGGGCTGTATAGGTGAGAGGTGGGATATACTGCAGGATGGGGCTGTATATAGGTGAGAGGTGGGATATACTACAGGATGGGGCTGTATATAGGTGAGAGGTGGGATATACTGCAGGATGGGACGGAATATAGGTGAGAGGTGGGAAATACTGCAGGATGGGGCTGTATATAGGTGAGAGGTGGGAAATACTGCAGGATGGGGCTGTATATAGGTGAGAGGTGGGAAATACTGCAGGATGGGGCTGTATATAGGTGAGAGGTGGGATATACTACAGGATGGGGCTGTATATAGGTGAGAGGTGGGATATACTGCAGGATGGGGCTGTATATAGGTGAGAGGTGGGATATACTGCAGGATGGGGCTGTATATAGGTGAGAGGTGGCATATACTACAGGATGGGGCTGTATATAGGTGAGAGGTGTGATATACTGCAGGATAGGGCTGTATATAGGTGAGAGGTAGGATATACTACAGGATGGGACGGTATATAGGTGAGAGGTGAGATATACTACAGGATGGGGCTGTATATAGGTGAGAGGTGGGATATACTGCAGGATGGGGCTGTATATAGGTGAGAGGTGGGATATACTACAGGATGGGGCTGTATATAGGTGAGAGGTGGGATATACTGCAGGATGGGACGGAATATAGGTGAGAGGTGGGAAATACTGCAGGATGGGGCTGTATATAGGTGAGAGGTGGGATATACTGCAGGATGGGGCTGTATATAAGTGAGAGGTGGGAAATACTGCAGGATGGGGCTGTATATAGGTGAGAGGTGGGAAATACTGCAGGATGGGGCTGTATATAGGTGAGAGGTGGGATATACTACAGGATGGGGCTGTATATAGGTGAGAGGTGGAATATACTGCAGGATGGGGCTGTATATAGGTGAGAGGTGGGATATACTGCAGGATGGGGCTGTATATAGGTGAGAGGTGGGATATACTGCAGGATGGGGCTGTATATAGGTGAGAGGTGGGATATACTGCAGGATGGGGCTGTATATAGGTGAGAGGTGGGATATACTACAGGATGGGGCTGTATATAGGTGAGAGGTGTGATATACTGCAGGATAGGGCTGTATATAGGTGAGAGGTGGGATATACTACAGGATGGGGCTGTATATAGGTGGGAGGTGAGATATACTGCAGGATGGGGCTGTATCACTATTCTGCTGTTACATCGTGTCTTATCCTCCATTCACCTCCAGAGCTACACTCACTATTCTGCTGTTACATCGTGTCTTATCCTCCAGTAAACTCCAGAGCTGCAGTCACTATTCTGCTGTTACATTGTGTCTTATCCTCCAGCCACCTCCAGAGCTGCAGTCACTATTCTGCTGTTACATCATGTCTTATCCTCCAGTCACCTCCAGAGCTGCACTCACTATTCTGCTGTTACATCGTGTCTTATCCTCCAGTAAACTCCAGAGCTGCAGTCACTATTCTGCTGTTACATCGTGTCTTATCCTCCAGTCACCTCCAGAGCTGCAGTCACTATTCTGCTGTTAAATCAGGTCTTATCCTCCAGTCACCTCCAGAGCTGCACTCACCATTCTGCTGTTACATTGTGTCTTATCCTCCAGTCACCTCCAGAGCTGTAGTCACTATTTTGCTGTTACATCATGTCTTACACTCCAGCCACCTCCAGAGCTGCAGTCACTCTTCTGCTGTTACATTATGACCTATCTTCCAGTCACCTCCAGAGCTGCAATCACTATTCTGCTGTTAAATCATGTCCTATCTTCCAGTCACCTCCAGAGCTGCAGTCACTATTCTGGTGTTACATCAAGTCTTATCCTCCAGTCATTTCCAGAGCTGCAGTCACTATTCTGCTGTAATATCGTGTCTTATCCTCAAGAGCTGCACTCACTATTCTGCTGTTACATCATGTCTTATCCTCCAGTCTCCTCCAGAGCTGCAATCACTATTCTGCTGTTACATCGTGTCTTATCCTCCAGTCACCTCCCAAGCTGTAGTCACTATTCTGCCGTTACATCGTGTCTTATCCTCCAGTCACCTCCAGAGCTGCACTCACTCTTCTGCTATTACATCGTGTCTTATCCTCCAGTCACCTCAAGAGCTGCAGTCACTATTCTGCTGTTACATCGTGTCTTGTCCTCCAGTCACCTCCAGAGCTGCACTCACTATTATGCTATTGCTTCATGTCTTATCCTCCAGCCACCTTCAGAGCTGCAGTCACTATTCTGCTGTTACATCGTGTCTTATCCTCCAGTAAACTCCAGAGCTGCAGTCATTATTCTGCTGTTACATCGTGTCTTATCCTACAGTCACCTCCAGAGCTGCAGTCACTATTCTGCTGTTACATCAGGTCTTATCCTCCAATCACCTCCAGAGCTGCACTCACTATTCTGCTGTTGCATCGTGTCTTATCCTCCAGTCACCTCCAAAGCTGCACTCACCATTCTGCTGTTACACTGTGTCTTATCCTCCAGTCACCTCCAGAGCTGTAGTCACTATTCTGCTGTTACATCATGTCTTATCCTCCAGTCACCTCCAGAGCTGCAGTCACTATTCTACTCTTACATCATGTCCTATCTTCCAGTGACCTCCAGAGCTGCAGTCATTATTCTGCTGTTACATCATGTCTTATCCTCCAGTCACCTCCAGAGCTGCAGTCACTATTCTACTCTTACATCATGTCCTATCTTCCAGTGACCTCCACAGCTGCAGTCATTATTCTGCTGTTACATCAGGTCTTATCCCCCAGTCACCTCCAGAGCTGCAGTCATTATTCTGCTGTAATATCGTGTCTTATCCTCCAGTGACCTCAAGAGCTGCACTCACTATTCTGCTGTTACATCATGTCTTATCCTCCAGTCACCTCCAGAGCTGCAATTACTATTCTGCTGTTACATCGTGTCTTATCCTCCAGTCACCTCCCGAGCTGTAATCTCGATTTTGCTGTTACATCATGTCTTATCCTCCAGTCACCTCCAGAGCTGCGTCACTATTCTGCTGTTACATCAGGTCTTATCCTCCAGACACCTCCAGATCTGCACTCACTATTCTGATGTTACATCGTGTCTTATTCTCCAGACACCTCCAGAGCTGCAGTCACTATTCTGCTGTTACATCGTGTCTTATCCTCCAGCCACCTCCAGAGCTGCACTCACTATTCTGCTGTTACATCGTGTCTTATACTCCAGACACCTCCAGAGCTGCAGACACTATTCTGCTGTTACATCGTGTCTTATCCTCCAGTCACCTCAAGAGCTGCACTCACTATTCTGCTGTTACATAGTGTCTTATCCTCCAGTCACCTCCAGAGCTGCACTCACTATTTTGCTGTTACATCGTGTCTTATCCTCCAGTCACCTCAAGAGCTGCACTCACTATTATTTTGTTACATCGTATCTTATCCTCCATTCACCTCCAGAGCTGCAGTCACTATTCTGCTGTTACATCGTGTCTTATACTCCAGTCATCTCCAGAGCTCCAGTCTCTATTCTGCTGTTACATCGTGTCTTATCCTCCAGTCACCTCCAGAGCTGCAGTCACTATTCTGCTGTTACATCGTGTCTTATCCTCCGTTCACCTCCTGAGCTGCAGTCACTATTCTGCTGTTACATCGTGTCTTATCCTCCAGACACCTCCAGAGCTGCAGACACTATTCTGCTGTTACATCGTGTCTTATCCTCCAGTCACCTCCAGAGCTGCAATCACTATTCTGCTGTTACATCGTGTCTTATCCTCCGTTCACCTCCAGATCTGCACTCACTATTCTGCTGTTACATCGTGTCTTATCCTCCAGCCACCTCCAGAGCTGCACTCACTATTCTGCTGTTACATCGTGTCTTATACTCCAGACACCTCCAGAGCTGCAGACACTATTCTGCTGTTACATCGTGTCTTATCCTCCAGTCACCTCAAGAGCTGTAGTCTCTATTCTGCTGTTTCATAAGGTCTTATCCTCCAGTCACCTCCAGAGCTGCACTCACTATTCTGCTGTTACATCGTGTCTTATCCTCCAGTCACCTCCAGAGCTGCAGTCACTATTCTGCTGTTACATCGTGTCTTATCCTCCAGCCACCTCCAGAGCTGCACTCACTATTCTGCTGTTACATCGTGTCTTATCCTCCAGACACCTCCAGAGCTGCAGACACTATTCTGCTGTTACATCGTGTCTTATCCTCCAGTCACATCCAGAGCTGCGTCTCTATTCTGCTGTTACATCAGGTCTTATCCTCCAGTCACCTCCAGATCTGCACTCCCTATTCTGCTGTTACATCGTGTCTTATCCTCCAGTCACCTCCAGAGCTGCAGTCACTATTCTGCTGTTACATCGTGTCTTATCCTCCAGCCACCTCCAGAGCTGCACTCACTATTCTGCTGTTACATCGTGTCTTATCCTCCAGACACCTCCAGAGCTGCAGACACTATTCTGCTGTTACATCGTGTCTTATCCTCCAGACACCTCCAGAGCTGCAGACACTATTCTGCTGTTACAACGTGTCTTATCCTCCAGTCACCTCAAGAGCTGCACTCAATATTATTTTGTTACATCGTATCTTATCCTCCATTCATCTCCAGAGCTCCAGTCTCTATTCTGCTGTTACATCGTGTCTTATCCTCCAGTCACCTCCAGAGCTGCAGTCACTATTCTGCTGTTACATCTTGTCTTATCCTCCGTTCACCTCCAGAGCTGCAGTCACTATTCTGCTGTTACATCGTGTCTTATCCTCCAGACACCTCCAGAGCTGCAGACACTATTCTGTTGTTACATCGTGTCTTATCCTCCAGTCACCTCCAGAGCTGCAATCACTATTCTGCTGTTACATAGTGTCTTATCCTCCGTTCACTTCCAGAGCTGCACTCACTATTCTGCTGTTACATCGTGTCTTATCCTCCAGACACCTCCAGAGCTGCAGTCACTATTCTGCTGTTACATCGTGTCTTATCCTCCAGCCACCTCCAGAGCTGCACTCACTATTCTGCTGTTACATCGTGTCTTATCCTCCAGTCACCTCAAGAGCTGCACTCACTATTCTGCTGTTACATCGTGTCTTATCCTCCAGTCACCTCAAGAGCTGTAGTCTCTATTCTGCTGTTTCATAAGGTCTTATCCTCCAGTCACCTCCAGAGCTGCACTCACTATTCTGCTGTTACATCGTGTCTTATCCTCAAGTCACCTCCAGAGCTGCAGTCACTATTCTGCTGTTACATCGTGTCTTATCCTCCAGCCACCTCCAGAGCTGCACTCACTATTCTGCTGTTACATCATGTCTTATCCTCCAGACACCTCCAGAGCTGCAGACACTATTCTGCTGTTACATCGTGTCTTATCCTCCAGTCACCTCCAGATCTGCGTCTCTATTCTGCTGTTACATCAGGTCTTATCCTCCAGTCACCTCCAGATCTGCACTCACTATTCTGCTGTTACATCGTGTCTTATCCTCCAGACACCTCCAGAGCTGCAGACACTATTCTGCTGTTACATCGTGTCTTATCCTCCAGTCACCTCCAGAGCTGCAATCACTATTCTGCTGTTACATCGTGTCTTATCCTCCGTTCACCTCCAGATCTGCACTCACTTTTCTGATGTTACATCGTGTCTTATTCTCCAGACACCTCCAGAGCTGCAGTCACTCTTCTGCTGTTACATCGTGTCTTATCCTCCAGTCACCTCAAGAGCTGCACTCACTATTCTGCTGTTACATCGTGTCTTATCCTCCAGACACCTCCAGAGCTGCAGACACTATTCTGCTGTTACATCGTATCTTATCCTCCATTCACCTCCAGAGCTGCAGTCACTATTCTGCTGTTACATCGTGTCTTATACTCCAGTCATCTCCAGAGCTCCAGTCTCTATTCTGCTGTTACATCGTGTCTTATCCTCCAGTCACCTCCAGAGCTGCAGTCACTATTCTGCTGTTACATTGTGTCTTATCCTCCGTTCACCTCCAGAGCTGCAGTCACTATTCTGCTGTTACATCGTGTCTTATCCTCCAGACACCTCCAGAGCTGCAGACACTATTCTGCTGTTACATCGTGTCTTATCCTCCAGTCACCTCCAGAGCTGCAATCACTATTCTGCTGTTACATCGTGTCTTATCCTCCGTTCACCTCCAGATCTGCAGTCACTATTCTGATGTTACATCGTGTCTTATTCTCCAGACACCTCCAGAGCTGCAGTCACTATTCTGCTGTTACATCGTGTCTTATCCTTCAGCCACCTCCAGAGCTGCACTCACTATTCTGCTGTTACATCGTGTCTTATCCTCCAGTCACCTCAAGAGCTGTAGTCTCTATTCTGCTGTTTCATAAGGTCTTATCCTCCAGTCACCTCCAGAGCTGCACTCACTATTCTGCTGTTATATCGTGTCTTATCCTCAAGTCACCTCCAGAGCTGCAGTCACTATTCTGCTGTTACATCGTGGCTTATCCTCCAGCCACTTCCAGAGCTGCACTCACTATTCTGCTGTTACATCTTGTCTTTTCCTCCAGACACCTCCAGAGCTGCAGACACTATTCTGCTGTTACATCGTGTCTTATCCTCCAGCCACCTCCAGAGCTGCAGTCACTATTCTGCTGTTACATCGTGTCTTATCATCCAGACACCTCCAGAGCTGCAGACACTATTCTGCTGTTACATCGTGTCTTATCCTCCAGTCACCTCCAGAGCTGCGTCTCTATTCTGCTGTTACATCACGTCTTATCCTCCAGTCACCTCCAGATCTGCACTCCCTATTCTGCTGTTACATCGTGTCTTATCCTCCAGTCACCTCCAGAGCTGCAGTCACTATTCTGCTGTTACATCGTGTCTTATCCTCCAGCCACCTCCAGAGCTGCACTCACTATTCTGCTGTTACATCGTGTCTTATCCTCCAGTCACCTCCAGATCTGCACTCACTATTCTGCTGTTACATCGTGTCTTATCCTCCAGACACCTCCAGAGCTGCACTCACTATTCTGCTGTTACATCGTGTCTTATCCTCCAGTCACCTCAAGAGCTGCACTCAATATTATTTTGTTACATCGTATCTTATCCTCCATTCACCTCCAGAGCTGCAGTCACTATTCTGCTGTTACATCGTGTCGTATACTCCAGTCATCTCCAGAGCTCCAGTCTCTATTCTGCTGTTACATCGTGTCTTATCCTCCTGTCACCTCCAGAGCTGCAGTCACTATTCTGCTGTTACATCGTGTCTTATCCTCTGTTCACCTCCAGAGCTTCACTCACTATTCTGCTGTTACATCGTGTCTTATACTCCAGTCATCTCCAGAGCTGCAGTCTATATTCTGCTGTTACATCACGTCTTATCCTCCAGTCACCTCCATAGCTGCACTCACTATTCTGCTGTTACATCGTATCTTATCCTCCAGTCACCTCCAGAGCTGCAGTCACTATTCTGCTGTTACATCATGTCATATCCTCCAGTCACCTCCAGAGCTGCACTCACTATTCTGATGTTACATCATGTTTTATCCTCCAGTCACCTCCAGAGCTGCACTCACTATTCTGCTGTTACATCACGTCTTATCCTCCAGTCACCTCCAGAGCTGCTCTCACTATTCTGCTGTTACATCATGTTTTATCCGTCCAGTCACCTCCAGAGCTGCACTCACTATTCTGTTGTTACATCATGTCTTATCCTCCTGTCACTTCCTGAACTGCAGTCACTATTCTGCTGTTACATCGTGTCTTATCCTCCAGTCACCTCCAGAGCTGCGTCACTATTCTGCTGTTACATCAGGTCTTATCCTCCAGTCACCTCCAGATCTGCACTCACTATTCTGCTGTTACATCAGGTCTTATCCTCCAGTCACCTCCAGATCTGCACTCACTATTCTGCTGTTACATCGCCTCTTATCCTCCAGTCACCTCCAGAGCTGCACTCATCATTCTGCTGTTACATTGTGTCTTATCCTCCAGTCAACTCCAGAGCTGTAGTCACTATTCTGCTGTTACATCATGTCTTATCCTCCAGCCACCTCCAGAGCTGTAGTCTCTTTTCTGCTGTTACATCATTTCTTATCCTCCAGCCACCTCCAGAGCTGCAGTCACTATTCTGCTGTTTCATCTTGTCTTATCCTCCAGTCACCTCCTAAGCTGTAGTCACTATTCTGCTGTTTCATCGTGTCTTATCCTCCTGTCACCTCCAGAGCTGAAGTCACCATTCTGCTTTTACATCATGTCTTATCCTCCAGTCACCTCCAGAGCTACACTAACTATTCTGCTGTTACATAGTGTATTATCCTCCAGTCACCTCCAGAGCTGCACTCACTATTCTGCTGGTACATCATGTCTTATCCTCCTGTCACCTCCAGAGCTGCAGTCACTATTCTGCTGTTACATCATCTATTATCCTCCAACCACCTCCAGAGCTACAGTCACTATTCTACTGTTACATCGTGTATTATCCTCCAGTTACCTCCAGAGCTGAATTCACCATTCTGCTGTTACATCATGTCTTATCTTCCAGTCACCTCCAGAGCTGCAATCATTATTCTTCTGTTACATCGTGTCTTATCCTCCTGTCACCTCCAGAGCTGCACTCACTATTCTGCTGTTACATCGTATCTTATCCTTCAGTCACCTCCAGAGCTGCAGTCACTATTCTGCTGTTACATCATGTCATATCCTCCAGTCACCTCCAGAGCTGCACTCACTATTCTATTGTTACACCGTGTCTTATCCTCCAGTCACCTCCAGAGCTGCACTCACTATTCTGCTGTTACATCATGTTTTATCCGCCAGTCACCTCCAGAGCTGCACTCACTATTCTCCTGTTACATCATGTCTTATCCTCCAGTCACTTCCTGAACTGCAGTCACTATTCTGCTGTTACATCGTGTCTTATCCTCCAGTCACCTCCAGAGCTGCGTCACTATTCTGCTGTTACATCAGGTCTTATCCTCCAGATCTGCACTCACTATTCTGCTGTTACATCAGGTCTTATCCTCCAGTCACCTCCAGAGCTGCACTCATCATTCTGCTGTTACTTCATGTCTTATCCTTCAGTCACCTCCAGAGCTGCAGTCACTGTTCTGCTGTTACATCATGTCTTATCCTCCAGCCACCTCCAGAACTGCACAAACTATTCTGCTGTTACATCATGTCTTATCCTCCAGTCACCTCCAGAGCTGCAGTCACTATTCTGCTGTTACATCAGGTCTTATCCTCCACTCACCTCCAGAGCTGCAGTGACTATTCTGCTGTTACATCATGTCCTATCCTCCAGTCACCTCCAGAGCTGCTGTCACTATTCTGCTGTTACATCAGGTCTTATCCTCCATTCACCTCCAGAGATGGACTCACTACTGTTACATCGTGTCTTATCCTCCAGTTACCTCCAGAGCTGAATTCATCATTCTGCTGTTACATCATGTCTTATCCTCCAGTCATCTACAGAGCTGCACTCACCATTCTGCTGTTAAATCATGTCTTATCTTCCACTCACCTCCAGAGCTGCAGTCACTATTCTACTGTTACATCAGGTCTTATCCTCCAGTCACCTCCAGAGCTGCAATCATTATTCTGCTGTTACATCGTGTCTTATCCTCCTGTCACCTCCAGAGCTGCACTCACTATTCTGCTGTTACATCGTATCTTATCCTCCAGTCACCTCCAGAGCTGCAGTCACTATTCTGCTGTTACATCATGTCATATCCTCCAGTCACCTCCAAAGCTGCACTCACTATTCTGTTGTTACACCGTGTCTTATCCTCCAGTCACCTCCAGAGCTGCACTCACTATTCTGCTGTTACATCATGTTTTATCCGCCAGTCACCTCCAGAGCTGCACTCACTATTCTGCTGTTACATCATGTCTTATCCTCCAGTCACTTCCTGAACTGCAGTCACTATTCTGCTGTTACATCGTGTCTTATCCTCCAGTCACTTCCAGAGCTGCGTCACTATTCTGCTGTTACATCAGGTCTTATCCTCCAGTCACCTCCAGATCTGCACTCACTATTCTGCTGTTACATCAGGTCTTATCCTCCAGTCACCTCCAGATCTGCACTCACTATTCTACTGTTACATCGCCTCTTATCCTCCAGTCACCTCCAGAGCTGCACTCATCATTCTGCTGTTTCTTCATGTCTTATCCTTCAGTCACCTCCAGAGCTGCAGTCACTGTTCTGCTGTTACATCATGTCTTATCCTCCAGCCACCTCCAGAACTGCACAAACTATTCTGCTGTTACATCATGTCTTATCCTCCAGTCACCTCCAGAGCTGCAGTCACTATTCTGCTGTTACATCAGGTCTTATCCTCCACTCACCTCCAGAGCTGCACTCACTATTCTGCTGTTACATCGTATCTTATCCTCCAGTCACCTCCAGAGCTGCAGTCACTATTCTGCTGTTACATCATGTCATATCCTCCAGTCACCTCCAGAGCTGCACTCACTATTCTGTTGTTACATCAGGTCTTATCCTCCAGTCACCTCCAGATCTGCACTCACTAGTCTGCTGTTACATCGCCTCTTATCCTCCAGTCACCTCCAGAGCTGCACTCATCATTCTGCTGTTACTTCATGTCTTATCCTTCAGTCACCTCCAGAGCTGCAGTCACTGTTCTGCTGTTACATCATGTCTTATCCTCCAGTCACCTCCAGAGCTGCAGTCACTATTCTGCTGTTACATCAGGTCTTATCCTCCACTCACCTCCAGAGGTGCAGTCACTATTCTGCTGTTACATCATGTCCTATCCTCTAGTCACCTCCAGAGCTGCTGTCACTATTCTGCTGTTACATCAGGTCTTATCCTCCATTCACCTCCAGAGATGGACTCACTACTGTTACATCGTGTCTTATCCTCCAGTTACCTCCAGAGCTGAATTCATCATTCTGCTGTTACATCATGTCTTATCCTCCAGTCACCTACAGAACTGCACTCACCATTCTGCTGTTAAATCATGTCTTATCCTCCAGCCACCTCCAGAGCTGCACTCACTATTCTGCTGTTAAATCATGTCTTATCCTCCAGTCTCCTCCAGAGCTGCAGTCACTATTCTGTCGTTACATCGTGTCTTATCCTCCAGTCACCTCCAGAGCTGCAGTCACTATTCTGCTGTTACATCGTGTCTTATCCTCCAGCCACCTCCAGAGCTGCAGTCACTATTCTGCTGTTACATCAGGTCTTATCCTCCACTCACCTCCAGAGCTGCCGTCACTATTCTGCTGTTACATCAGGTCTTATCCTCCAGTCACCTCATGAGCTGCAGTCACTATTCTGCTGTTACATCGTATCTTGTCCTCCAGTCACCTCCAGAGCTGCACTCACTATTATGCTGTTACTTCATGTCTTATCCTCCAGTCACCTCCAGAGCTCCAGTCAGTATTCTGCTGTTACATCGTGTCTTATCCTCCGTTCACCTCCAGAGCTGCACTCACTATTCTGCTGTTACATTGTGTCTTATCCTCCAGACACCTCCAGAGCTGCAGTCACTATTCTGCTGTTACATCGTGTCTTATACTCCAGTCATCTCCAGAGCTGCACTGACTATTCTGCTGTTACATCACGTCTTATCCTCCAGTCACCTCCAGAGCTGCTCTCACTATTCTGCTGTTACATCATGTTTTATCCGTCCAGTCACCTCCAGAGCTGTAATCACTATTCTGCTGTTACATCACGTCTTATCCTCCAGCCACCTCCACAGCTGTAGTCTCTTTTCTGCTGTTACATCATTTCTTATCCTCCAGCCACCTCCAGAGCTGCAATCATTATTCTGCTGTTACATCGTGTCTTATCCTCCTGTCACCTCCAGAACTGCACTCACTATTCTGCTGTTACATAATGTTTTATCCGCCAGTCACCTCCAGAGCTGCACTCACTATTCTGCTGTTACATCATGTCTTATCCTCCAGTCACTTCCTGAAGTGGAGTCACTATTCTGCTGTTACATCGTGTCTTATCCTCCAGTCACCTCCAGAGCTGCGTCACTATTCTGCTGTTACATCAGGTCTTATCCTCCAGTCACCTCCAGATCTGCACTCACTATTCTTCTGTTACATCAGGTCTTATCCTCCATTCACCTCCAGAGCTGCAGTCACTATTCTGCTGTTACATCATGTCTTATCCTCCAGCCACCTCCAGAGCTGTAGTCTCTTTTCTGCTGTTACATCATTTCTTATCCTCCAGCCACCTCCAGAGCTGCAGTCACTATTCTGCTGTTACATAGTGTCTTATCCTCCAGACACCTCCAGAGCTGTAGTCACTATTCTGCTGTTACATCGTGTCTTATCCTCCAGTCACCTCAAGAGCTGCACTCACTATTATTTTGTTACATCGTATCTTATCCTCCATTCACCTCCAGAGCTGCAGTCACTATTCTGCTGTTACATCGTGTCTTATACTCCAGTCATCTCCAGAGCTCCAGTCTCTATTCTGCTGTTACATCGTGTCTTATCCTCCAGTCACCTCCAGAGCTGCAGTCACTATTCTGCTGTTACATCGTGTCTTATCCTCCGTTCACCTCCTGAGCTGCAGTCACTATTCTGCTGTTACATCGTGTCTTATCCTCCAGACACCTCCAGAGCTGCAGACACTATTCTGCTGTTACATCGTGTCTTATCCTCCAGTCACCTCCAGAGCTGCAATCACTATTCTGCTGTTACATCGTGTCTTATCCTCCGTTCACCTCCAGATCTGCACTCACTATTCTGCTGTTACATCGTGTCTTATCCTCCAGCCACCTCCAGAGCTGCACTCACTATTCTGCTGTTACATCGTGTCTTATACTCCAGACACCTCCAGAGCTGCAGACACTATTCTGCTGTTACATCGTGTCTTATCCTCCAGTCACCTCAAGAGCTGTAGTCTCTATTCTGCTGTTTCATAAGGTCTTATCCTCCAGTCACCTCCAGAGCTGCACTCACTATTCTGCTGTTACATCGTGTCTTATCCTCCAGTCACCTCCAGAGCTGCAGTCACTATTCTGCTGTTACATCGTGTCTTATCCTCCAGCCACCTCCAGAGCTGCACTCACTATTCTGCTGTTACATCGTGTCTTATCCTCCAGACACCTCCAGAGCTGCAGACACTATTCTGCTGTTACATCGTGTCTTATCCTCCAGTCACATCCAGAGCTGCGTCTCTATTCTGCTGTTACATCAGGTCTTATCCTCCAGTCACCTCCAGATCTGCACTCCCTATTCTGCTGTTACATCGTGTCTTATCCTCCAGTCACCTCCAGAGCTGCAGTCACTATTCTGCTGTTACATCGTGTCTTATCCTCCAGCCACCTCCAGAGCTGCACTCACTATTCTGCTGTTACATCGTGTCTTATCCTCCAGACACCTCCAGAGCTGCAGACACTATTCTGCTGTTACATCGTGTCTTATCCTCCAGTCACCTCCAGATCTGCACTCACTATTCTGCTGTTACATCGTGTCTTATCCTCCAGACACCTCCAGAGCTGCACTCACTATTCTGCTGTTACAACGTGTCTTATCCTCCAGTCACCTCAAGAGCTGCACTCAATATTATTTTGTTACATCGTATCTTATCCTCCATTCATCTCCAGAGCTCCAGTCTCTATTCTGCTGTTACATCGTGTCTTATCCTCCAGTCACCTCCAGAGCTGCAGTCACTATTCTGCTGTTACATCTTGTCTTATCCTCCGTTCACCTCCAGAGCTGCAGTCACTATTCTGCTGTTACATCGTGTCTTATCCTCCAGACACCTCCAGAGCTGCAGACACTATTCTGTTGTTACATCGTGTCTTATCCTCCAGTCACCTCCAGAGCTGCAATCACTATTCTGCTGTTACATAGTGTCTTATCCTCCGTTCACTTCCAGAGCTGCACTCACTATTCTGCTGTTACATCGTGTCTTATCCTCCAGACACCTCCAGAGCTGCAGTCACTATTTTGCTGTTACATCGTGTCTTATCCTCCAGCCACCTCCAGAGCTGCACTCACTATTCTGCTGTTACATCGTGTCTTATCCTCCAGTCACCTCAAGAGCTGCACTCACTATTCTGCTGTTACATCGTGTCTTATCCTCCAGTCACCTCAAGAGCTGTAGTCTCTATTCTGCTGTTTCATAAGGTCTTATCCTCCAGTCACCTCCAGAGCTGCACTCACTATTCTGCTGTTACATCGTGTCTTATCCTCAAGTCACCTCCAGAGCTGCAGTCACTATTCTGCTGTTACATCGTGTCTTATCCTCCAGCCACCTCCAGAGCTGCACTCACTATTCTGCTGTTACATCATGTCTTATCCTCCAGACACCTCCAGAGCTGCAGACACTATTCTGCTGTTACATCGTGTCTTATCCTCCAGTCACCTCCAGATCTGCGTCTCTATTCTGCTGTTACATCAGGTCTTATCCTCCAGTCACCTCCAGATCTGCACTCACTATTCTGCTGTTACATCGTGTCTTATCCTCCAGACACCTCCAGAGCTGCAGACACTATTCTGCTGTTACATCGTGTCTTATCCTCCAGTCACCTCCAGAGCTGCAATCACTATTCTGCTGTTACATCGTGTCTTATCCTCCGTTCACCTCCAGATCTGCACTCACTTTTCTGATGTTACATCGTGTCTTATTCTCCAGACACCTCCAGAGCTGCAGTCACTCTTCTGCTGTTACATCGTGTCTTATCCTCCAGTCACCTCAAGAGCTGCACTCACTATTCTGCTGTTACATCGTGTCTTATCCTCCAGACACCTCCAGAGCTGCAGACACTATTCTGCTGTTACATCGTATCTTATCCTCCATTCACCTCCAGAGCTGCAGTCACTATTCTGCTGTTACATCGTGTCTTATACTCCAGTCATCTCCAGAGCTCCAGTCTCTATTCTGCTGTTACATCGTGTCTTATCCTCCAGTCACCTCCAGAGCTGCAGTCACTATTCTGCTGTTACATTGTGTCTTATCCTCCGTTCACCTCCAGAGCTGCAGTCACTATTCTGCTGTTACATCGTGTCTTATCCTCCAGACACCTCCAGAGCTGCAGACACTATTCTGCTGTTACATCGTGTCTTATCCTCCAGTCACCTCCAGAGCTGCAATCACTATTCTGCTGTTACATCGTGTCTTATCCTCCGTTCACCTCCAGAACTGCAGTCACTATTCTGATGTTACATCGTGTCTTATTCTCCAGACACCTCCAGAGCTGCAGTCACTATTCTGCTGTTACATCGTGTCTTATCCTTCAGCCACCTCCAGAGCTGCACTCACTATTCTGCTGTTACATCGTGTCTTATCCTCCAGTCACCTCAAGAGCTGTAGTCTCTATTCTGCTGTTTCATAAGGTCTTATCCTCCAGTCACCTCCAGAGCTGCACTCACTATTCTGCTGTTATATCGTGTCTTATCCTCAAGTCACCTCCAGAGCTGCAGTCACTATTCTGCTGTTACATCGTGGCTTATCCTCCAGCCACTTCCAGAGCTGCACTCACTATTCTGCTGTTACATCTTGTCTTATCCTCCAGACACCTCCAGAGCTGCAGACACTATTCTGCTGTTACATCGTGTCTTATCCTCCAGCCACCTCCAGAGCTGCAGTCACTATTCTGCTGTTACATCGTGTCTTATCATCCAGACACCTCCAGAGCTGCAGACACTATTCTGCTGTTACATCGTGTCTTATCCTCCAGTCACCTCCAGAGCTGCGTTTCTATTCTGCTGTTACATCACGTCTTATCCTCCAGTCACCTCCAGATCTGCACTCCCTATTCTGCTGTTACATCGTGTCTTATCCTCCAGTCACCTCCAGAGCTGCAGTCACTATTCTGCTGTTACATCGTGTCTTATCCTCCAGCCACCTCCAGAGCTGCACTCACTATTCTGCTGTTACATCGTGTCTTATCCTCCAGTCACCTCCAGAGCTGCAGACACTATTCTGCTGTTACATCGTGTCTTATCCTCCAGCCACCTCCAGAGCTGCAGACACTATTCTGCTGTTACATCGTGTCTTATCCTCCAGTCACCTCCAGATCTGCACTCACTATTCTGCTGTTACATCGTGTCTTATCCTCCAGACACCTCCAGAGCTGCACTCACTATTCTGCTGTTACATCGTGTCTTATCCTCCAGTCACCTCAAGAGCTGCACTCAATATTATTTTGTTACATCGTATCTTATCCTCCATTCACCTCCAGAGCTGCAGTCACTATTCTGCTGTTACATCGTGTCGTATACTCCAGTCATCTCCAGAGCTCCAGTCTCTATTCTGCTGTTACATCGTGTCTTATCCTCCTGTCACCTCCAGAGCTGCAGTCACTATTCTGCTGTTACATCGTGTCTTATCCTCTGTTCACCTCCAGAGCTTCACTCACTATTCTGCTGTTACATCGTGTCTTATACTCCAGTCATCTCCAGAGCTGCAGTCTATATTCTGCTGTTACATCACGTCTTATCCTCCAGTCACCTCCATAGCTGCACTCACTATTCTGCTGTTACATCGTATCTTATCCTCCAGTCACCTCCAGAGCTGCAGTCACTATTCTGCTGTTACATCATGTCATATCCTCCAGTCACCTCCAGAGCTGCACTCACTATTCTGATGTTACATCATGTTTTATCCTCCAGTCACCTCCAGAGCTGCACTCACTATTCTGCTGTTACATCACGTCTTATCCTCCAGTCACCTCCAGAGCTGCTCTCACTATTCTGCTGTTACATCATGTTTTATCCGTCCAGTCACCTCCAGAGCTGCACTCACTATTCTGTTGTTACACCGTGTCTTATCCTCCAGTCACCTCCAGAGCTGCACTCACTATTCTGCTGTTACATCATGTTTTATCCGCCAGTCACCTCCAGAGCTGCACTCACTATTCTGCTGTTACATCATGTCTTATCCTCCTGTCACTTCCTGAACTGCAGTCACTATTCTGCTGTTACATAGTGTCTTATCCTCCAGTCACCTCCAGAGCTGCGTCACTATTCTGCTGTTACATCAGGTCTTATCCTCCAGTCACCTCCAGATCTGCACTCACTATTCTGCTGTTACATCAGGTCTTATCCTCCAGTCACCTCCAGATCTGCACTCACTATTCTGCTGTTACATCGCCTCTTATCCTCCAGTCACCTCCAGAGCTGCACTCATCATTCTGCTGTTACATTGTGTCTTATCCTCCAGTCAACTCCAGAGCTGTAGTCACTATTCTGCTGTTACATCATGTCTTATCCTCCAGCCACCTCCAGAGCTGTAGTCTCTTTTCTGCTGTTACATCATTTCTTATCCTCCAGCCACCTCCAGAGCTGCAGTCACTATTCTGCTGTTTCATCTTGTCTTATCCTCCAGTCACCTCCTAAGCTGTAGTCACTATTCTGCTGTTTCATCGTGTCTTATCCTCCTGTCACCTCCAGAGCTGCAGTCTATATTCTGCTGTTACATCACGTCTTATCCTCCAGTCACCTCCATAGCTGCACTCAGTATTCTGCTGTTACATCGTATCTTATCCTCCAGTCACCTCCAGAGCTGCAGTCACTATTCTGCTGTTACATCATGTCATATCCTCCAGTCACCTCCAGAGCTGCACTCACTATTCTGATGTTACATCATGTTTTATCCTCCAGTCACCTCCAGAGCTGCACTCACTATTCTGCTGTTACATCACGTCTTATCCTCCAGTCACCTCCAGAGCTGCTCTCACTATTCTGCTGTTACATCATGTTTTATCCGTCCAGTCACCTCCAGAGCTGCACTCACTATTCTGTTGTTACATCATGTCTTATCCTCCTGTCACTTCCTGAACTGCAGTCACTATTCTGCTGTTACATCGTGTCTTATCCTCCAGTCACCTCCAGAGCTGCGTCACTATTCTGCTGTTACATCAGGTCTTATCCTCCAGTCACCTCCAGATCTGCACTCACTATTCTGCTGTTACATCAGGTCTTATCCTCCAGTCACCTCCAGATCTGCACTCACTATTCTGCTGTTACATCGCCTCTTATCCTCCAGTCACCTCCAGAGCTGCACTCATCATTCTGCTGTTACATTGTGTCTTATCCTCCAGTCAACTCCAGAGCTGTAGTCACTATTCTGCTGTTACATCATGTCTTATCCTCCAGCCACCTCCAGAGCTGTAGTCTCTTTTCTGCTGTTACATCATTTCTTATCCTCCAGCCACCTCCAGAGCTGCAGTCACTATTCTGCTGTTTCATCTTGTCTTATCCTCCAGTCACCTCCTAAGCTGTAGTCACTATTCTGCTGTTTCATCGTGTCTTATCCTCCTGTCACCTCCAGAGCTGAAGTCACCATTCTGCTTTTACATCATGTCTTATCCTCCAGTCACCTCCAGAGCTACACTAACTATTCTGCTGTTACATAGTGTATTATCCTCCAGTCACCTCCAGAGCTGCACTCACTATTCTGCTGGTACATCATGTCTTATCCTCCTGTCACCTCCAGAGCTGCAGTCACTATTCTGCTGTTACATCATCTATTATCCTCCAACCACCTCCAGAGCTACAGTCACTATTCTACTGTTACATCGTGTATTATCCTCCAGTTACCTCCAGAGCTGAATTCACCATTCTGCTGTTACATCATGTCTTATCTTCCAGTCACCTCCAGAGCTGCAATCATTATTCTTCTGTTACATCGTGTCTTATCCTCCTGTCACCTCCAGAGCTGCACTCACTATTCTGCTGTTACATCGTATCTTATCCTTCAGTCACCTCCAGAGCTGCAGTCACTATTCTGCTGTTACATCATGTCATATCCTCCAGTCACCTCCAGAGCTGCACTCACTATTCTATTGTTACACCGTGTCTTATCCTCCAGTCACCTCCAGAGCTGCACTCACTATTCTGCTGTTACATCATGTTTTATCCGCCAGTCACCTCCAGAGCTGCACTCACTATTCTCCTGTTACATCATGTCTTATCCTCCAGTCACTTCCTGAACTGCAGTCACTATTCTGCTGTTACATCGTGTCTTATCCTCCAGTCACCTCCAGAGCTGCGTCACTATTCTGCTGTTACATCAGGTCTTATCCTCCAGATCTGCACTCACTATTCTGCTGTTACATCAGGTCTTATCCTCCAGTCACCTCCAGAGCTGCACTCATCATTCTGCTGTTACTTCATGTCTTATCCTTCAGTCACCTCCAGAGCTGCAGTCACTGTTCTGCTGTTACATCATGTCTTATCCTCCAGCCACCTCCAGAACTGCACAAACTATTCTGCTGTTACATCATGTCTTATCCTCCAGTCACCTCCAGAGCTGCAGTCACTATTCTGCTGTTACATCAGGTCTTATCCTCCACTCACCTCCAGAGCTGCAGTGACTATTCTGCTGTTACATCATGTCCTATCCTCCAGTCACCTCCAGAGCTGCTGTCACTATTCTGCTGTTACATCAGGTCTTATCCTCCATTCACCTCCAGAGATGGACTCACTACTGTTACATCGTGTCTTATCCTCCAGTTACCTCCAGAGCTGAATTCATCATTCTGCTGTTACATCATGTCTTATCCTCCAGTCATCTACAGAGCTGCACTCACCATTCTGCTGTTAAATCATGTCTTATCTTCCACTCACCTCCAGAGCTGCAGTCACTATTCTACTGTTACATCAGGTCTTATCCTCCAGTCACCTCCAGAGCTGCAATCATTATTCTGCTGTTACATCGTGTCTTATCCTCCTGTCACCTCCAGAGCTGCACTCACTATTCTGCTGTTACATCGTATCTTATCCTCCAGTCAACTCCAGAGCTGCAGTCACTATTCTGCTGTTAAATCATGTCTTATCCTCCAGCCACCTCCAGAGCTGCACTCACTATTCTGCTGTTAAATCATGTCTTATCCTCCAGTCACCTCCATAGCTGCACTCACTATTCTGCTGTTACATCGTATCTTATCCTCCAGTCACCTCCAGAGCTGCAGTCACTATTCTGCTGTTACATCATGTCATATCCTCCAGTCACCTCCAAAGCTGCACTCACTATTCTTTTGTTACACCGTGTCTTATCCTCCAGTCACCTCCAGAGCTGCACTCACTATTCTGCTGTTACATCATGTTTTATCCGCCAGTCACCTCCAGAGCTGCACTCACTATTCTGCTGTTACATCATGTCTTATCCTCCAGTCACTTCCTGAACTGCAGTCACTATTCTGCTGTTACATCGTGTCTTATCCTCCAGTCACTTCCAGAGCTGCGTCACTATTCTGCTGTTACATCAGGTCTTATCCTCCAGTCACCTCCAGATCTGCACTCACTATTCTGCTGTTACATCAGGTCTTATCCTCCAGTCACCTCCAGATCTGCACTCACTATTCTACTGTTACATCGCCTCTTATCCTCCAGTCACCTCCAGAGCTGCACTCATCATTCTGCTGTTTCTTCATGTCTTATCCTTCAGTCACCTCCAGAGCTGCAGTCACTGTTCTGCTGTTACATCATGTCTTATCCTCCAGCCACCTCCAGAACTGCACAAACTATTCTGCTGTTACATCATGTCTTATCCTCCAGTCACCTCCAGAGCTGCAGTCACTATTCTGCTGTTACATCAGGTCTTATCCTCCACTCACCTCCAGAGCTGCACTCACTATTCTGCTGTTACATCGTATCTTATCCTCCAGTCACCTCCAGAGCTGCAGTCACTATTCTGCTGTTACATCATGTCATATCCTCCAGTCACCTCCAGAGCTGCACTCACTATTCTGTTGTTACATCAGGTCTTATCCTCCAGTCACTTCCAGATCTGCACTCACTAGTCTGCTGTTACATCGCCTCTTATCCTCCAGTCACCTCCAGAGCTGCACTCATCATTCTGCTGTTACTTCATGTCTTATCCTTCAGTCACCTCCAGAGCTGCAGTCACTGTTCTGCTGTTACATCATGTCTTATCCTCCAGTCACCTCCAGAGCTGCAGTCACTATTCTGCTGTTACATCAGGTCTTATCCTCCACTCACCTCCAGAGCTGCAGTCACTATTCTGCTGTTACATCATGTCCTATCCTCTAGTCACCTCCAGAGCTGCTGTCACTATTCTGCTGTTACATCAGGTCTTATCCTCCATTCACCTCCAGAGATGGACTCACTACTGTTACATCGTGTCTTATCCTCCAGTTACCTCCAGAGCTGAATTCATCATTCTGCTGTTACATCATGTCTTATCCTCCAGTCACCTACAGAACTGCACTCACCATTCTGCTGTTAAATCATGTCTTATCCTCCAGCCACCTCCAGAGCTGCACTCACTATTCTGCTGTTAAATCATGTCTTATCCTCCAGTCTCCTCCAGAGCTGCAGTCACTATTCTGTCGTTACATCGTGTCTTATCCTCCAGTCACCTTCATAGCTGCACTCACTATTCTGCTGTTACATCGTATCTTATCTTCCAGTCACCTCCAGAGCTGCAGTCACTATTCTGCTGTTATATCACGTCATATCCTCCAGTCACCTCCAGAGCTGCACTCACTATTCTGCTGTAACATCATGTTTTTTCCTCCAGTCACCTCCAGAGCTGCACTGACTATTCTGCTGTTACATCACGTCTTATCCTCCAGTCACCTCCAGAGCTGCTCTCACTATTCTGCTGTTACATCATGTTTTATCCGTCCAGTCACCTCCAGAGCTGTAATCACTATTCTGCTGTTACATCACGTCTTATCCTCCAGCCACCTCCACAGCTGTAGTCTCTTTTCTGCTGTTACATCATTTCTTATCCTCCAGCCACCTCCAGAGCTGCAATCATTATTCTGCTGTTACATCGTGTCTTATCCTCCTGTCACCTCCAGAACTGCACTCACTATTCTGCTGTTACATAATGTTTTATCCGCCAGTCACCTCCAGAGCTGCACTCACTATTCTGCTGTTACATCATGTCTTATCCTCCAGTCACTTCCTGAAGTGGAGTCACTATTCTGCTGTTACATCGTGTCTTATCCTCCAGTCACCTCCAGAGCTGCGTCACTATTCTGCTGTTACATCAGGTCTTATCCTCCAGTCACCTCCAGATCTGCACTCACTATTCTTCTGTTACATCAGGTCTTATCCTCCATTCACCTCCAGAGCTGCAGTCACTATTCTGCTGTTACATCATGTCTTATCCTCCAGCCACCTCCAGAGCTGTAGTCTCTTTTTTGCTGTTACATCATTTCTTATCCTCCAGCCACCTCCAGAGCTGCAGTCACTATTCTGCTGTTTCATTGTGTCTTATCCTCCAGACACCTCCAGAGCTGTAGTCACTATTCTGCTGTTACATCGTGTCTTATCCTCCAGTCACCTCCTGAGCTGTAGTCACCATTCTGCTGTTACATCATGTCTTATCCTCCAGTCACCTCCAGAGCTACACTAACTATTCTGCTGTTACATAGTGTATTATCCTCCAGTCACCTCCAGAGCTGCACTCACTATTCTTCTGTTACATCATGTCTTATCCTCCAGTTACCTCCAGAGCTGCAGGCACTATTCTGCTGTTACATCATGTCTTATCTTCCAGTCACCTCCAGAGCTGCAGTCACTATTCTGCTGTTACATCATCTATTATCCTCCAGCCACCTCCAGAACTACAGTCACTATTCTACTGTTACATCGTGTCTTATCCTCCAGTCACCTCAAGAGCTGCAGTCAGTATTCTGCTGTTACATCATGTCTTAATCTCCAGTCACCTCCAGAGCTGCACTCACTATTCTGCTGTTACATCGTGTCTTGTCCTCCAGTCATCTCCAGAGCTGCAGTCACTATTCTGCTGTTACATCGTGTCCTATCCTCCAGTCACCTCCAGAGCTGCAGTCACTATTCTGCTGTTACATGGTGTCTTATCCACCAGCCACCTCCAGAGCTGCAGTCACTATTCTGCTGTTACATCAGGTCTTATCCTCCACTCACCTCCAGAGCTGCAGTCACTATTCTGCTGCTACATCATGTCTTATCCTCCAGTCACCTCCTGAGCTGCTGTCACTATTCTGCTGTTACATCAGGTCTTATCCTTCATTCACCTCCAGAGATGCACTCACTATTCTTCTGTTAAATCGTGTCTTATCCTCCAGTTACCTCCAGAGCTGAATTCACCATTCTGCTGTTACATCATGTCTTATCCTCCAGTCACCTACAGAGCTGCACTCACCATTCTGCTGTTAAGTCATGTCTTATCTTCCAGTTACCTCCAGAGCTGCAGTCACTATTCTGCTGTTACATCAGATCTTATCCTCCAGTCACCTCCAGAGCTGCAATCATTATTCTGCTGTTACATCGTATCTTTTCCTCCAGTCAACTCCAGAGCTGCACTCACTATTCTGCTGTTAAATCATGTCTTATCCTCCAGCCACCTCCAGAGCTGCACTCACTATTCTGCTGTTACATCATGTCTTATCCTCCAGTCTCCTCCAGAGATGCAGTCACTATTCTGCCGTTACATCGTGTCTTATCCTCCAGTCATATCCAGAGCTGCAGTCACTATTCTGCTGTTACATCGTGTCTTATCCTCCAGTCACCTCAAGAGCTGCAGTCACTATTCTGCTGTTACATCATGTCTTATCCTTCAGTCTCCTCCAGAGCTGCAGTCACTATTCTGCTGTTACATCTTTTCTTGTCCTCCAGTCACCTCCAGAGCTGCACTCACTATTATGCTGTTACTTCATGTCTTATCCTCCACTCATCTCCAGAGCTGCAGTCACTATTCTGATGTTACATCATGTCTTATCCTCCAGTCACCTCCAGAGCTGCTGTCACTATTCTGTTGTTACATCGTTTCTTATCCTCCATTCACCTCCAGAGATGCAATCACTGTTCTGCTGTTACATGGTGTCTTATCCTCCAGTCACCTCCAGAGCTGCAGTCACTATTCTGCTGTTGCATTGTGTCTTGTCCTCCAGTCACCTCCAGAGCTGCACTCACTTTTCTGCTGTTACATTGTGTCTTATCCTCCAGTCACCTCCAGAGCTGCAGTCACTATTCTGCTGTTACATCAGGTCTTATCCTCCAGTCACCTCCAGAGCAGCAATCATTATTCTGCTGTTACATCGTGTCTTATCCTCCTGTCACCTCCAGAGCTGCAATCACTATTCTACTGTTACATCCTGTCTTATCCTCCAGTCACCTCCAGAGCTGCAGTCACTATTCTGCTGTTACATCAGGTCTTATCCTCCATTCACCTCCAGAGCTGCACTCACTATTCTACTGTTACATCGTGTCTTATCCTCCAGTTACCTCCAGAGCTGAATTCACCATTCTGCTGTTACATCATGTCTTATCCTCCAGTCTCCTACAGAGCTGCACTCACCATTCTGCTGTTAAACCATGTCTTATCTTCCAGTCACCTCCAGAGCTGCAGTCACTATTCTGCTGTTACATCGTGTCTTATCCTCCACTCACCTCCAGAGCTGTGGTCATTATTCTGCTGTTACATCATGTCTTATCCTCCAGTCACCTCCAGAGCTGCACTCACTATTCTGCTGTTACATCGTGTCCTATCCTCCAGTCACCTCCAGAGCTGCAGTCACTATTCTGCTGTTACATGGTGTCTTATCCTCCAGCCACCTCCAGAGCTGCAGTCACTATTCTGCTGTTAAATCATGTCTTATCCTCCAGTCACCTCCAGAGCTGCTGTCACTATTCTGCTGTTACATCAGGTCTTATCCTCCATTCACCTCCAGAGATGCACTCACTATTCTACTGTTACATCGTGTCTTATCCTCCAGTTACCTCCAGAGCTGAATTCACCATTCTGCTGTTACATCATGTCTTATCCTCAAGTCACCTACAGAGCTGCACTCACCATTCTGCTGTTAAATCATGTCTTATCTTCCAGTCACCTCCAGAGCTGCAGTCACTATTCTGCTGTTACATCATGTCTTATCCTCCACTCATCTCCAGAGCTGCAGTCACTATTCTGCTGTTACATCATGTCTTATCCTCCACTCATCTCCAGAGCTGCAGTCACTATTCTGCTGTTACATCATGTCTTATCCTCCAGTCACCTCCAGAGCTGCACTCACTATTCTGCTGTTACATCGTGTCCTATCCTCCAGTCACCTACAGAGCTGCAGTCACTATTCTGCTGTTACATGGTGTCTTATCCTCCAGCCACCTCCAGAGCTGCAGTCACTATTCTGCTGTTACATCAAGTCTTATCCTCCACTCACCTCCAGAGCTGCAGTCACTATTCTGCTGTTACATCATGTCTTATCCTCCAGTCACCTCCAGAGCTGCTGTCACTATTCTGCTGTTACATCAGGTCTTATCCTCCATTCACCTCCAGAGATGCACTCACTATTCTACTGTTACATTGTGTCTTATCCTCCAGTTACCTCCAGAGCTGAATTCACCATTCTACTGTTACATCATGTCTTATCTCCCTGTCACCTCCAGAGCTGCAGTCACTATTCTGCTGTTACATCAGGTCTTATCCTCCAGTCACCTCCAGAGCTGCAATCATTATTCTGCTGTTGCATCGTGTCTTATCCTCCTGTCACCTCCAGAGCTGCATTCACTATTCTACTGTTACATCCTGTCTTATCCTCCAGTCACCTCCAGAGCTGCAGTCACTATTTTGCTGTTACATCATCTATATTCCTCCAGTCACCTCAAGAGCTGCACTCTCTATTCTGCTGTTACATCGTATCTTATCGTCCAGTCACCTCCAGAGCTGCAGTCACTGTTCTGCTGTTACATCATGTCTTATCCTCCAACCACCTCCAGAGCTGCACTCACTATTCTGCTGTTACATCATGTCTTATCCTCCAGTCACGTCCAGAGCTGCAGTCACTATTCTGCCGTTACATCGTGTCTTATCCTCCAGTCACCTCCAGAGCTGCCGTCACTATTCTGCTGTTACATCGTGTCTTATCCTCCAGCCACCTCCAGAGCTGCAGTCACTATTCTGCTGTTACATCAGGTCTTATTCTCCACTCACCTCCAGAGCTGCACTCACTATTCTGCTGTTACATCATGTCTTTTCCTCCAGTCACCTCCAGAGCTGCTGTCACTATTCTGCTGTTACATCAGGTCTTATCCTCCATTCACCTCCAGAGATGCACTCACTATTCTACTGTTACATCGTGTCTTAACCTCCAGTTACCTCCAGAGCTGAATTCACCATTCTGCTGTTACATCATGTCTTATCCTCCAGTCACCTACAGAGCTGCACTCACCATTCTGCTGTTAAATCATGTCTTATCTTCCAGTCACCTCCAGAGCTGCAGTCACTATTCTGCTGTTACATCATGTCTTATCCTCCACTCATCTCTAGAGCTGCAGTCACTATTCTGCTGTTACATCATGTCTTATCCTCCAGTCACCTCCAGAGCTGCACTCACTATTCTGCTGTTACATCGTGTCCTATCCTCCAGTCACCTCCAGAGCTGCAGGCACTATTCTGCTGTTACATGGTGTCTTATCCTCCAGCCACCTCCAGAGCTGCAGTCACTATTCTGCTGTTACATCATGTCTTATCCTCCAGTCACCTCCAGAGCTGCTGTCACTATTCTGCTGTTACATCAGGTCTTATCCTCCATTCACCTCCAGAGATGCACTCACTATTCTACTGTTACATCGTGTCTTATCCTCCAGTTACCTCCAGAGCTGAATTCACCATTCTGCTGTTACATCATGTCTTATCCTCCAGTCACCTACAGAGCTGCACTCACCATTCTGCTGTTAAGTCATGTCTTATCTTCCAGTCACCTCCAGAGCTGCAGTCACTATTCTGCTGTTACATCAGGTCTTATCCTCCAGTCACCTCCAGAGCTGCAATCATTATTCTGCTGTTATATCGTGTCTTATCCTCCTGTCACCTCCAGAGCTGCAATCACTATTCCACTGTTACATCATGTCTTATCCTCGAGTCACCTCCAGAGCTGCACTCACTATTCTGCTTTTACATCGTATCTTATCCTCCAGTCAACTCCAGAGCTGCACTCACTATTCTGCTGTTAAATCATGTCTTATCCTCCAGCCACCTCCAGAGCTGCAGTCACTATTCTGCTGTTACATCATGTCTTATCCTTCAGTCTCCTCCAGAGCTGCAGTCACTATTCTGCTGTTACATCAGGTCTTATCCTCCACTCACCTCCTGAGCTGCAGTCACTATTCTGTTTTTACATCGTGTTTTATCCGCCAGTCACCTCCAGAGCTGCACTCACTATTCTGCTGTTACATCAGGTCTTATCCTCCAGTCGCCTCCAGAGCTGCTGTCTCTATTCTGTTGTTACATCAGCAAAAAAGAAGCAAGACAAAAATATATCTCATACCCTACCATAATTATATATAAATGTAAAGCAAAGTTGCATAATAAATATAGGGTACTTAGTGAACTATTTTTGATCAAAAAAAGTATACAAGCCGTCCCACCAGCGGCAAGGTGACCCTAAATTGGGACGGTACCTATACTGCCTATATTAAAAACCTTACTGTATATCAAAGTTGAAGTAATGCATATAAAAGGGTAGACAAATAGGACCGGGTCCCAACTCCAGACCACCTAGGCCCGTGGTAAGCTACATATATACCAATCAGCTCAACAAAGGGCATGCCACACCCTTAAATTGCACAGAATGCAAACAAGTCAAAAAACCAGACAATGTGAACTGAGGTCTAAGATGGCAGACATAGAAGAAACAGAGGCATGTTCACACTAGCAAAAAAGAAGCAAGACAAAAATATATCTCATACCCTACCATAATTATATATAAATGTAAAGCAAAGTTGCATAATAAATATAGGGTACTTAGTGAACTATTTTTGATCAAAAAAAGTATACAAGCCGTCCCACCAGCGGCAAGGTGACCCTAAATTGGGACGGTACCTATACTGCCTATATTAAAAACCTTACTGTATATCAAAGTTGAAGTAATGCATATAAAAGGGTAGACAAATAGGACCGGGTCCCAACTCCAGACCACCTAGGCCCGTGGTAAGCTACATATATACCAATCAGCTCAACAAAGGGCATGCCACACCCTTAAATTGCACAGAATGCAAACAAGTCAAAAAACCAGACAATGTGAACTGAGGTCTAAGATGGCAGACATAGAAGAAACAGAGGCATGTTCACACTAGCAAAAAAGAAGCAAGACAAAAATATATCTCATACCCTACCATAATTATATATAAATGTAAAGCAAAGTTGCATAATAAATATAGGGTACTTAGTGAACTATTTTTGATCAAAAAAAGTATACAAGCCGTCCCACCAGCGGCAAGGTGACCCTAAATTGGGACGGTACCTATACTGCCTATATTAAAAACCTTACTGTATATCAAAGTTGAAGTAATGCATATAAAAGGGTAGACAAATAGGACCAGGTCCCAACTCCAGACCACCTAGGCCCGTGGTAAGCTACATATATACCAATCAGCTCAACAAAGGGCATGCCACACCCTTAAATTGCACAGAATGCAAACAAGTCAAAAAACCAGACAATGTGAACTGAGGTCTAAGATGGCAGACATAGAAGAAACAGAGGCATGTTCACACTAGCAAAAAAGAAGCAAGACAAAAATATATCTCATACCCTACCATAATTATATATAAATGTAAAGCAAAGTTGCATAATAAATATAGGGTACTTAGTGAACTATTTTTGATCAAAAAAAGTATACAAGCCGTCCCACCAGCGGCAAGGTGACCCTAAATTGGGACGGTACCTATACTGCCTATATTAAAAACCTTACTGTATATCAAAGTTGAAGTAATGCATATAAAAGGGTAGACAAATAGGACCGGGTCCCAACTCCAGACCACCTAGGCCCGTGGTAAGCTACATATATACCAATCAGCTCAACAAAGGGCATGCCACACCCTTAAATTGCACAGAATGCAAACAAGTCAAAAAACCAGACAATGTGAACTGAGGTCTAAGATGGCAGACATAGAAGAAACAGAGGCATGTTCACACTAGCAAAAAAGAAGCAAGACAAAAATATATCTCATACCCTACCATAATTATATATAAATAGTTCACTAAGTACCCTATATTTATTATGCAACTTTGCTTTACATTTATATATAATTATGGTAGGGTATGAGATATATTTTTGTCTTGCTTCTTTTTTGCTAGTGTGAACATGCCTCTGTTTCTTCTATGTCTGCCATCTTAGACCTCAGTTCACATTGTCTGGTTTGTTGTTACATCAGGTCTTATCCTCCGTTCACCTCCAGAGATGCACTCACTATTCTGCTGTTACATCTTGTCTTATCCTCCAGTCACCTCCAGAGCTGCAGTCACTATTCTGTTGTTACATCGTGTCTTATCCTCCAGTCACCTCCAGAGCTGCACTCACTATTATGCTGTTACATCGTGTCTTGTCCTCCAGTCACCTCCAGAGCTGCACTCACTATTCTGATGTTACATCATGTCTTATCCTCCAGTCACCTCCAGAGCTGCACTCACTATTCTGCTGTTACATCGTGTCCTATCCTCCAGTCACCTCCAGAGCTGCAGTCACTATTCTGCTGTTACATCGTGTCTTGTCCTCCAGTCACCTCCAGAGCTGCACTCACTATTATGCTGTTACTTCATGTCTTATCCTCCAGTCACCTCAAGAGCTGCACTCACTATTCTTTTGTTACATCATGTCTTATCCTCCAGTCACCTCCAGAGCTGCAGTCACTATTCTGCTGTTACATGGTGTCTTATCCTTCAGCCACCTCCAGAGCTGCAGTCACTATTCTGCTGTTACATCAGGTCTTATCCTCCTTTCACCTCCAGAGATGCACTCACTATTCTCTGTTACATGGTGTCTTATCCTCCAGCCACTTCCAGAGCTGCAATCATTATTCTGCTGTTACATCGTGTCTTATCCTCCTGTCACCTCCAGAGCTGCAATCACTATTCCACTGTTACATCATGTCTTATCCTCCAGTCACCTCCAGAGCTGCACTCACTATTCTGCTGTTACATCGTATCTTATCCTCCAGTCAACTCCAGAGCTGCACTCACTATTCTGCTGTTAAATCATGTCTTATCCTCCAGCCACCTTCAGAGCTGCACTCACTATTCTGCTGTTACAGCATGTCTTATCCTCCAGTCTCCTCCAGAGCTGCAGTCACTATTCTGCCGTTACATCGTGTCTTATCCTCCAGTCACCTCCAGAGCTGCACTTACTATTCTGCTGTTACATCATGTTTTATCCGCCAGTCACCTCCAGAGCTGCACTCACTATTCTGCTGTTACATCAGGTCTTATCCTCCAGTCGCCTCCAGAGCTGCTGTCTCTATTCTGTTGTTACATCAGGTCTTATCCTCCGTTCACCTCCAGAGATGCACTCACTATTCTGCTGTTACATCTTGTCTTATCCTCCAGTCACCTCCAGAGCTGCAGTCACTATTCTGTTGTTACATCGTGTCTTATCCTCCAGTCACCTCCAGAGCTGCACTCACTATTATGCTGTTACATCGTGTCTTGTCCTCCAGTCACCTCCAGAGGTTGCACTCACTATTCTGATGTTACATCATGTCTTATCCTCCAGTCACCTCCAGAGCTGCACTCACTATTCTGCTGTTACATCGTGTCCTATCCTCCAGTCACCTCCAGAGCGGCAGTCACTATTCTGCTGTTACATCATGTCTTATCCTCCAGTCACCTCCAGAGCTGCTGTCACTATTCTGTTGTTGCATCGTTTCTTATCCTCCATTCACCTCCAGAGCTGCACTCACTATTATGCTGTTACTTCATGTCTTATCCTCCAGTCACCTCAAGAGCTGCACTCACTATTCTTTTGTTACATCATGTCTTATCCTCCAGTCACCTCCAGAGCTGCAGTCACTATTCTGCTGTTACATCATCTATATTCCTCCAGTCACCTCAAGAGCCGCACTCTCTATTCTGCTGTTACTTCATGTCTTATCCTTCAGTCACCTCCAGAGCTGCAGTCACTATTCTGCTGTTACATGGTGTCTTATCCTCCAGCCACCTCCAGAGCTGCAGTCACTATTCTGCTGTTACATCATGTCTTATCCTCCAGTCACCTCCAGAGCTGCTGTCACTATTCTGCTGTTACATCAGGTCTTATCCTCCTTTCACCTCCAGAGATGCACTCACTATTCTCTGTTACATGGTGTCTTATCCTCCAGCCACTTCCAGAGCTGCAATCATTATTCTGCTGTTACATCGTGTCTTATCCTCCTGTCACCTCCAGAGCTGCAATCACTATTCCACTGTTACATCATGTCTTATCCTCCAGTCACCTCCAGAGCTGCACTCACTATTCTGCTGTTACATCGTATCTTATCCTCCAGTCAACTCCAGAGCTGCACTCACTATTCTGCTGTTAAATCATGTCTTATCCTCCAGCCACCTTCAGAGCTGCACTCACTATTCTGCTGTTACAGCATGTCTTATCCTCCAGTCTCCTCCAGAGCTGCAGTCACTATTCTGCCGTTACATCGTGTCTTATCCTCCAGTCACCTCCAGAGCTGCAGTCAATATTCTGCTGTTACATCAGGTCTTATCCTCCACTCACCTCCAGATCTGCAGTCACTATTCTGATGTTACATCAGGTCTTATCCTCCAGTCACCTCCAGAGCTGCTGTCACTATTCTGTTGTTACATCAGGTCTTATCCTCCGTTCACCTCCAGAGATGCACTCACTATTCTGCTGTTACATCTTGTCTTATCCTCCAGTCACCTCCAGAGCTGCAGTCACTATTCTGCTGTTACATCGTGTCTTATCCTCCAGTCACCTCCAGAGCTGCAGTCACTATTCTGCTGTTACATGGTGTCTTATCCTCCAGCCACCTCCAGAGCTGCAGTCACTATTCTGCTGTTACATCAGGTCTTATCCTCCACTCATCTCCAGAGCTGCAGTCACTGTTCTGCTGCTACATCATGTCTTATCCTCCAGTTACCTCCAGAGCTGCAGTCACTATTCTGCTGTTACATCAGATCTTATCCTCCAGTCACCTCCAGAGCTGCAATCATTATTCTGCTGTTACATCGTGTCTTATCCTCCTGTCACCTCCAGAGCTGCAATCACTATTCCACTGTTACATCATGTCTTATCCTCCAGTCACCTCCAGAGCTGCACTCACTATTCTGTTGTTGCATCATATCTTATCCTCCAGTCAACTCCAGAGCTGCACTCACTATTCTGCTGTTACATCGTATCTTATCCTCCAGTCAACTCCAGAGCTGCACTCACTATTCTGCTGTTAAATCATGTCTTATCCTCCAGCCACCTCCAGAGCTGCACTCACTATTCTGCTGTTACATCATGTCTTATCCTCCAGTCACCTACAGAGCTGCACTCACTATTCTGCTGTTACATCGTGTCCTATCCTCCAGTCACCTCCAGAGCTGCAGTCACTATTCTGCTGTTACATGGTGTCTTATCCTCCAGCCACCTCCAGAGCTGCAGTCACTATTCTGCTGTTACATCAGGTCTTATCCTCCACTCACCTCCAGAGCTGCAGTCACTATTCTGCTGCTACATCATGTCTTATCCTCCACTCATCTCCAGAGCTGCAGTCACTATTCTGCTGTTACATCATGTCTTATCCTCCAGTCACCTCCAGAGCTGCACTCACTATTCTGCTGTTACATTGTGTCCTATCCTCCAGTCACCTCCAGAGCTGCAGTCACTATTCTGCTGTTACATCATGTCTTATCCTCCAGTCACCTCCAGAGCTGCTGTCACTATTCTGTTGTTACATCGTTTCTTATCCTCCATTCACCTCCAGAGATGCAATCACTGTTCTGCTGTTACATGGTGTCTTATCCTGCACTCACTATTATGCTGTTACTTCATGTCTTATCCTCCAGTCACCTCAAGAGCTGTACTCACTTTTCTGCTGTTGCATTGTGTCTTATCCTCCAGTCACCTCCAGAGCTGCACTCACTATTCTGCTGTTATTTCATGTGTTATCCTTCAGTCACCTCCAGAGCTGCAGTCACTGTTCTGCTGTTACATCATGTCTTATCCTCCAGCCACCTCCAGAGCTGCACTCACTATTCTGCTGTTACATCATGTCTTATCCTCCAGTCACGTCCAGAGCTGCAGTCACTATTCTGCTGTTACATCGTGTCTTATCCTCCAGTCACCTCCAGAGCTGCAGTCACTATTCTGCTGTTACATCGTGTCTTATCCTCCAGCCACCTCCAGAGCTGCAGTCACTATTCTGCTGTTACATCAGGTCTTATCCTCCACTCACCTCCAGAGCTGCACTCACTATTCTACTGTTACATCATGTCTTATCCTCCAGTCACCTCCAGAGCTGCTGTCACTATTCTGCTTTTACATCAGGTCTTATCCTCCATTCACCTCCAGAGATGCACTCACTATTCTACTGTTACATCGTGTCTTATCCTCCAGTTACCTCCAGAGCTGAATTCACCATTCTGCTGTTACATCATGTCTTATCCTCCAGTCACCTACAGAGCTGCACTCCTGCACTCACCATTCTGCTGTTAAATCATGTCTTATCTTCCAGTCACCTCCAGAACTGCAGTCACTATTCTGCTGTTACATCATGTCTTATCCTCCAGTCACCTCATGAGCTGCAGTCACTATTCTGCTGTTACATCGTGTCTTGTCCTCCAGTCACCTCCAGAGCTGCACTCACTATTATGCTGTTACTTCATGTCTTATCCTCCACTCATCTCCAGAGCTGCAGTCACTATTCTGCTGTTACATCATGTCTTATCCTCCAGTCACCTCCAGAGCTGCACTCACTATTCTGCTGTTACATCGTGTCCTATCCTCCAGTCACCTCCAGAGCTGCAGTCACTATTCTCCTGTTACATCAGGTCTTATCCTCCACTCACTTCCAGAGCTGCAGTCACTATTCTGCTGTTGCATCATGTCTTATCCTCCAGTCACCTCCAGAGCTGCTGTCACTATTCTGCTGTTACATCAGGTCTTATCCTCCATTCGCCTCCAGAGATGCACTCACTATTCTACTGTTACATCATGTCAAATCCTCCAGTTACCTCCAGAGCTGAATTCACCATTCTGCTGTTACATCATGTCTTATCCTCCAGTCACCTACAGAGCTGCACTCACCATTCTGCTGTTAAGTCATGTCTTATCTTCCAGTCACCTCCAGAGCTGCAGTCACTATTCTGCTGTTATATCAGGTCTTATCCTCCAGTCACCTCCAGAGCTGCACTCACTATTCTGCTGTTACATCGTATCTTATCCTCCAGTCAACTCCAGAGCTGCACTCACTATTCTGCTGTTAAATCATGTCTTATCCTCCATCCACCTCCAGAGCTGCACTCACTATTCTGCTGTTACATCATGTCTTATCCTCCAGTCTCCTCCAGAGCTGCACTCACTATTATGCTGTTACTTCATGTCTTATCCTCCACTCATCTCCAGAGCTGCAGTCACTATTCTGCTGTTACATCATGTCATATCCTCCAGTCACCTCCAGAGCTGCAGTCACTATTCTGCTGTTACATCATGTCTTATCCTCCAGTCACCTCCAGAGCTGCAGTCACTATTCTGCTGTTACATCGTGTCTTATCCTCCAGTCACCTCCAGAGCTGCACTCACTATTCTGCTGTTACATCATCTATTATTCTCCAGTCACCTCCAGAGATGCACTCACTATTCTACTGTTACATCGTGTCTTATCCTCCAGTTACCTCCAGAGCTGAATTCACCATTCTGCTGTTACATCATGTCTTATCCTCCAGTCACCTACAGAGCTGCACTCACCATTCTGCTGTTAAGTCATGTCTTATCTTCCAGTCACCTCCAGAGCTGCTGTCACTATTCTGCTGTTACATCAGGTCTTATCCTCCAGACACCTCCAGAGCTGCAATCATTATTCTGCTGTTACATCGTGTCTTATCCTCCTGTCACCTCCAGAGCTGCAATCACTATTCCACTGTTACAGCATGTCTTATCCTCCAGTCACCTCCAGAGCTGCACTCACTATTCTGCTGTTACATCGTATCTTATCCTCCAGTCAACTCCAGAGCTGCACTCACTATTCTGCTGTTAAATCATGTCTTATCCTCCAGTCTCCTCCAGAGCTGCAGTCACTATTCTGCCGTTACATCGTGTCTTATCCTCCAGTCACCTCCAGAGCTGCAGTCACTATTCTGCTGTTACATCGTGTCTTATCCTCCAGCCACCTCCAGAGCTGCACTCACTATTCTGCTGTTACATCATGTCTTATCCTCCAGTCACCTCCAGAGCTGCTGTCACTATTCTGCTGTTACATCAGGTCTTATCCTCCATTCACCTCCAGACATGCACTCACTATTCTCTGTTACATGGTGTCTTATCCTCCAGCCACTTCCAGAGCTGCAATCATTATTCTGCTGTTACATCGTGTCTTATCCTCCTGTCACCTCCAGAGCTGCAATCACTATTCCACTGTTACATCCTGTCTTATCCTCCAGTCACCTCCAGAGCTGCACTCACTATTCTGCTGTTACATCGTATCTTATCCTCCAGTCAACTCCAGAGCTGCACTCAATATTCTGCTCTTAAATCATGTCTTATCCTCCAGCCACCTTCAGAGCTGCACTCACTATTCTGCTGTTACATCATGTCTTATCCTCCAGTCACCTCCAGAGCTGCAGTCACTATTCTGCTGTTACATCGTGTCTTATCCTCCAGCCACCTCCAGAGCTGCAGTCACTATTCTGCTGTTACATCAGGTCTTATCCGCCACTCACCTCCAGAGCTGCAGTCACTATTCTGATGTTACATCAGGTCTTATCCTCCAGTCACCTCCAGAGCTGCTGTCACTATTCTGTTGTTACATCGTGTCTTATCCTCCAGTCACCTCCAGAGCTGCAGTCACTATTCTGCTGTTACATGGTGTCTTGTCCTCCAGCCACCTCCAGAGCTGCAGTCACTATTCTGCTGTTACATCAGGTCTTATCCTCCACTCACCTCCAGAGCTGCAGTCACTATTCTGCTGCTACATCATGTCTTATCCTCCTTTCACCTCCAGAGCTGCAATCACTATTCCACTGTTACATCATGTCTTATCCTACTGTCACCTCCAGAGCTGCACTCACTATTCTGTTGTTGCATCGTATCTTATCCTCCAGTCAACTCCAGAGCTGCACTCACTATTCTGCTGTTAAATCATGTCTTATCCTCCAGCCACCTCCAGAGCTGCACTCACTATTCTGCTGTTACATCATGTCTTATCCTCCAGTCTCCTCCAGAGCTGCAGTCACTATTCTGCCATTACATCGTGTCTTATCCTCCAGTCACCTCCAGAGCTGCAGTCACTATTCTGCTGTTACATCGTGTCTTATCCTCCAGCCACCTCCAGAGCTGCAGTCACTATTCTGCTGTTACATCTGGTCTTATCCTCCACTCACCTCCAGAGCTGCAGTCGCTATTCTGATGTTACATCAGGTCTTATCCTCCAGTCACCTCCATAGCTGCACTCACTATTCTGCTGTTACATCATGTCTTATCCTCCAGTCTCCTCCAGAGCTGCAGTCACTATTCTGCCATTACATCGTGTCTTATCCTCCAGTCACGTCCAGAGCTGCAGTCACTATTCTGCTGTTACATCGTGTCTTATCCTCCAGTCACCTCCAGAGCTGCAGTCACTATTCTGCTGTTACATCGTGTCTTATCCTCCAGCCACCTCCAGAGCTGCAGTCACTATTCTGCTGTTACATCAGGTCTTATCCTCCACTCACCTCCAGAGCTGCACTCACTATTCTACTGTTACATCATGTCTTATCCTCCAGTCACCTCCAGAGCTGCTGTCACTATTCTGCTTTTACATCAGGTCTTATCCTCCATTCACCTCCAGAGATGCACTCACTATTCTGCTGTTACATCGTGTCTTATCCTCCAGTTACCTCCAGAGCTGAATTCACCATTCTGCTGTTACATCATGTCTTATCCTCCAGTCACCTACAGAGCTGCACTCCTGCACTCACCATTCTGCTGTTAAATCATGTCTTATCTTCCAGTCACCTCCAGAACTGCAGTCACTATTCTGCTGTTACATCATGTCTTATCCTCCAGTCACCTCATGAGCTGCAGTCACTATTCTGCTGTTACATCGTGTCTTGTCCTCCAGTCACCTCCAGAGCTGCACTCACTATTATGCTGTTACTTCATGTCTTATCCTCCACTCATCTCCAGAGCTGCAGTCACTATTCTGCTGTTACATCATGTCTTATCCTCCAGTCACCTCCAGAGCTGCACTCACTATTCTGCTGTTACATCGTGTCCTATCCTCCAGTCACCTCCAGAGCTGCAGTCACTATTCTCCTGTTACATCAGGTCTTATCCTCCACTCACTTCCAGAGCTGCAGTCACTATTCTGCTGTTGCATCATGTCTTATCCTCCAGTCACCTCCAGAGCTGCTGTCACTATTCTGCTGTTACATCAGGTCTTATCCTCCATTCGCCTCCAGAGATGCACTCACTATTCTACTGTTACATCATGTCAAATCCTCCAGTTACCTCCAGAGCTGAATTCACCATTCTGCTGTTACATCATGTCTTATCCTCCAGTCACCTACAGAGCTGCACTCACCATTCTGCTGTTAAGTCATGTCTTATCTTCCAGTCACCTCCAGAGCTGCAGTCACTATTCTGCTGTTATATCAGGTCTTATCCTCCAGTCACCTCCAGAGCTGCACTCACTATTCTGCTGTTACATCGTATCTTATCCTCCAGTCAACTCCAGAGCTGCACTCACTATTCTGCTGTTAAATCATGTCTTATCCTCCATCCACCTCCAGAGCTGCACTCACTATTCTGCTGTTACATCATGTCTTATCCTCCAGTCTCCTCCAGAGCTGCACTCACTATTATGCTGTTACTTCATGTCTTATCCTCCACTCATCTCCAGAGCTGCAGTCACTATTCTGCTGTTACATCATGTCATATCCTCCAGTCACCTCCAGAGCTGCAGTCACTATTCTGCTGTTACATCATGTCTTATCCTCCAGTCACCTCCAGAGCTGCAGTCACTATTCTGCTGTTACATCGTGTCTTATCCTCCAGTCACCTCCAGAGCTGCACTCACTATTCTGCTGTTACATCATCTATTATTCTCCAGTCACCTCCAGAGATGCACTCACTATTCTACTGTTACATCGTGTCTTATCCTCCAGTTACCTCCAGAGCTGAATTCACCATTCTGCTGTTACATCATGTCTTATCCTCCAGTCACCTACAGAGCTGCACTCACCATTCTGCTGTTAAGTCATGTCTTATCTTCCAGTCACCTCCAGAGCTGCTGTCACTATTCTGCTGTTACATCAGGTCTTATCCTCCAGACACCTCCAGAGCTGCAATCATTATTCTGCTGTTACATCGTGTCTTATCCTCCTGTCACCTCCAGAGCTGCAATCACTATTCCACTGTTACAGCATGTCTTATCCTCCAGTCACCTCCAGAGCTGCACTCACTATTCTGCTGTTACATCGTATCTTATCCTCCAGTCAACTCCAGAGCTGCACTCACTATTCTGCTGTTAAATCATGTCTTATCCTCCAGTCTCCTCCAGAGCTGCAGTCACTATTCTGCCGTTACATCGTGTCTTATCCTCCAGTCACCTCCAGAGCTGCAGTCACTATTCTGCTGTTACATCGTGTCTTATCCTCCAGCCACCTCCAGAGCTGCACTCACTATTCTGCTGTTACATCATGTCTTATCCTCCAGTCACCTCCAGAGCTGCTGTCACTATTCTGCTGTTACATCAGGTCTTATCCTCCATTCACCTCCAGACATGCACTCACTATTCTCTGTTACATGGTGTCTTATCCTCCAGCCACTTCCAGAGCTGCAATCATTATTCTGCTGTTACATCGTGTCTTATCCTCCTGTCACCTCCAGAGCTGCACTCACTATTCTGCTGTTACATCATGTCTTATCCTCCAGTCACCTCCAGAGCTGCACTCACTATTCTGCTGTTACATCGTATCTTATCCTCCAGTCAACTCCAGAGCTGCACTCAATATTCTGCTCTTAAATCATGTCTTATCCTCCAGCCACCTTCAGAGCTGCACTCACTATTCTGCTGTTACATCATGTCTTATCCTCCAGTCACCTCCAGAGCTGCAGTCACTATTCTGCTGTTACATCGTGTCTTATCCTCCAGCCACCTCCAGAGCTGCAGTCACTATTCTGCTGTTACATCAGGTCTTATCCGCCACTCACCTCCAGAGCTGCAGTCACTATTCTGATGTTACATCAGGTCTTATCCTCCAGTCACCTCCAGAGCTGCTGTCACTATTCTGTTGTTACATCGTGTCTTATCCTCCAGTCACCTCCAGAGCTGCAGTCACTATTCTGCTGTTACATGGTGTCTTGTCCTCCAGCCACCTCCAGAGCTGCAGTCACTATTCTGCTGTTACATCAGGTCTTATCCTCCACTCACCTCCAGAGCTGCAGTCACTATTCTGCTGCTACATCATGTCTTATCCTCCTTTCACCTCCAGAGCTGCAATCACTATTCCACTGTTACATCATGTCTTATCCTACTGTCACCTCCAGAGCTGCACTCACTATTCTGTTGTTGCATCGTATCTTATCCTCCAGTCAACTCCAGAGCTGCACTCACTATTCTGCTGTTAAATCATGTCTTATCCTCCAGCCACCTCCAGAGCTGCACTCACTATTCTGCTGTTACATCATGTCTTATCCTCCAGTCTCCTCCAGAGCTGCAGTCACTATTCTGCCATTACATCGTGTCTTATCCTCCAGTCACCTCCAGAGCTGCAGTCACTATTCTGCTGTTACATCGTGTCTTATCCTCCAGCCACCTCCAGAGCTGCAGTCACTATTCTGCTGTTACATCTGGTCTTATCCTCCACTCACCTCCAGAGCTGCAGTCGCTATTCTGATGTTACATCAGGTCTTATCCTCCAGTCACCTCCATAGCTGCAGTCACTATTCTGCTGTTACATCTGGTCTTATCCTCCAGTCACCTACAGAGCTGCACTCCTGCACTCACCATTCTGCTGTTAAATCATGTCTTAACTTCCAGTCACCTCCAGAACTGCAGTCACTATTCTGCTGTTACATCGTGTCTTGTCCTCCAGTCACCTCCAGAGCTGCACTCACTATTATGCTGTTACTTCATGTCTTATCCTCCACTCATCTCCAGAGCTGCAGTCACTATTCTGCTGTTACATCATGTCTTATCCTCCAGTCACCTCCAGAGCTGCACTCACTATTCTGCTGTTACATCGTGTCCTATCCTCCAGTCACCTCCAGAGCTGCAGTCACTATTCTGCTGTTACATCAGGTCTTATCCTCCACTCACTTCCAGAGCTGCAGTCACTATTCTGCTGTTGCATCATGTCTTATCCTCCAGTCACCTCCAGAGCTGCTGTCACTATTCTGCTGTTACATCAGGTCTTATCCTCCATTCGCCTCCAGAGATGCACTCACTATTCTACTGTTACATCATGTCTTATCCTCCAGTTACCTCCAGAGCTGAATTCACCATTCTGCTGTTACATCGTATCTTATCCTCCAGTCAACTCCAGAGCTGCACTCACTATTCTGCTGTTAAATCATGTCTTATCCTCCAGCCACCTCCAGAGCTGCACTCACTATTCTGCTGTTACATCATGTCTTATCCTCCAGTCTCCTCCAGAGCTGCACTCACTATTATGCTGTTACTTCATGTCTTATCCTCCACTCATCTCCAGAGCTGCAGTCACTATTCTGCTGTTACATCATGTCTTATCCTCCAGTCACCTCCAGAGCTGCACTCACTATTCTGCTGTTACAAAGTGTCCTATCCTCCAGTCACCTCCAGAGCTGCAGTCACTATTCTGCTGTTACATCGTGTCTTATCCTCCAGTCACCTCCAGAGCTGCACTCACTATTCTGCTGTTACCTCGTGTCTTATCCTCCAGTCACCTCCAGAGCTGCAGTCACTATTCTGCTGTTACATCGTGTCTTGTCCTCCAGTCACCTCCAGAGCTGCACTCATTATTATGCTGCTACTTCATGTCTTATCCTCCAGTCACCTCAAGAGCTGCACTCACTATTCTGCTGTTACATCATGTCTTATCCTCCAGTCACCTCCAGAGCTGCACTCAGTATTCTGCTGTTACATCGTGTCTTATACTCCAGTTACCTCCAGAGCTGCTGTCACTATTCTGCTGTTACATCATTTCTTATCCTCCAGTCACCTCCAGAGCTGCACTCACTATTCTGCTGTTACATCATGTCTTATCCTCCAGTCACCTCCAGAGCTGCAATCACTATTCTGCTGTTACATCATCTATTATCCTCCAGTCACCTCCAGAGCTGCACTCACTATTCTGCTGTTACATCGTGTCCTATCCTCCAGTCACCTCCAGAGCTGCAGTCACTATTCTGCTGTTACATGGTGTCTTATCCTCCAGCCACCTCCAGAGCTGCAGTCACTATTCTGCTGTTACATCAGGTCTTATCCTCCACTCACCTCCAGAGCTGCACTCACTATTCTGCTGTTGCATCATGTCTTATCCTCCAGTCACCTCCAGAGCTGCTGTCACTATTCTACTGTTACATCAGGTCTTATCCTCCAGTTACCTCCAGAGCTGCAGTCACTATTCTGCTGTTACATCATGTCTTATCCTCCAGCCACCTTCAGAGCTGCACTCACTATTCTGCTGTTACATCATGTCTTATCCTCCAGTCTCCTCCAGAGCTGCAGTCACTATTCTGCCGTTACATCGTGTCTTATCCTCCATTCACCTCCAGACATGCACTCACTATTCTCTGTTACATGGTGTCTTATCCTCCAGCCACTTCCAGAGCTGCAATCATTATTCTGCTGTTACATCGTGTCTTATCCTCCAGCCACCTCCAGAGCTGCAGTCAATATTCTGCTGTTACATCAGGTCTTATCCTCCTTTCACCTCCAGAGATGCACTCCCTATTCTGCTGTTACATCTTGTCTTATCCTCCAGTCACCTCCAGAGCTGCAGTCACTATTCTGCTGTTACATCGTGTCTTATCCTCCAGTCACCTCAAGAGCTGCAGTCACTATTCTGCTGGTACATCATGTCTTATCCTCCAGTCACCTCATGAGCTGCAGTCACTATTCTGCTGTTACATCGTGTCTTGTCCTCCAGTCACCTCATGAGCTGCAGTCACTATTCTGCTGTTACATCGTGTCTTGTCCTCCAGTCATCTCCAGAGCTGCAGTCACTATTCTGCTGTTACATCATGTCTTATCCTCCAGTCACCTACAGAGCTGCATTCACCATTCTGCTGTTACATCAGATCTTATCCTCCAGTCACCTCCAGAGCTGCAATCATTATTCTGCTGTTACATCGTGTCTTATCCTCCTTTCACCTCCAGAGCTGCACTCACTATTCTGTTGTTGCATCATATCTTATCCTCCAGTCAACTTCAGAGCTGCACTCACTATTCTGCTGTTACATCGTATCTTATCCTCCAGTCAACTCCAGAGCTGCACTCACTATTCTGCTGTTAAATCATGTCTTATCCTCCAGCCACCTCCAGAGCTGCACTCACTATTCTGCTGTTACATCGTGTCTTATCCTCCAGCCACCTCCAGAGCTGCAGTCACTATTCTGCTGTTACATCAGGTCTTATCCTCCAGTCACCTCCAGAGCTGCTGTCACTATTCTGTTGTTACATCAGGTCTTATCCTCCGTTCACCTCCAGAGATGCACTCACTATTCTGCTGTTACATCGTGTCTTATCCTCCACTCATCTCCAGAGCTGCAGTCACTATTCTGCTGTTACATCATGTCTTATCCTCCAGTCACCTCCAGAGCTGCACTCACTATTCTGCTGTTACATCGTGTCCTATCCTCCAGTCACCTCCAGAGCTGCAGTCACTATTCTGCTTTTACATCATGTCTTATCCTCCAGTCACCTCCAGAGCTGCTGTCACTATTCTGTTGTTACATCGTTTCTTATCCTCCATTCACCTCCAGAGATGCAATCACTGTTCTGCTGTTACATGGTGTCTTATCCTCCAGTCACCTCCAGAGCTGCAGTCACTATTCTGCTGTTACCTCGTGTCTTGTCCTCCAGTCACCTCCAGAGCTGCACTCACTATTATTCTGTTACTTCATGTCTTATCCTCCAGTCACCTCCAGAGCTGCACTGACTATTCTGCTGTTACATCTTCTTATCCTCCAGTCACCTCCAGAGCTGCACTCACTATTCTGCTGTTACATCGTGTCTTATACTCCAGTTACCTCCAGAGCTGCTGTCACTATTCTGCTGTTACATCATCTATTATCCTCCAGCCACCTCCAGAGCTACAGTCACTATTCTACTGTTACATCGTGTATTATCCTCCAGAGCTGAATTCACCTTTCTGCTGTTACTTCATGTCTTATCCTCCACTCATCTCCAGAGCTGCAGTCACTATTCTGCTGTTACATCATGTTTTATCCTCCAGTCACCTCCAGAGCTGCACTCACTATTCTGCTGTTACATCGTGTCCTATCCTCCAGTCACCTCCAGAGCTGCTGTCACTATTCTGCTTTTACATCATGTCTTATCCTCTAGTCACCTCCAGAGCTGCACTCACTATTCTGCTGTTACCTCATGTCCTATCTACCAGTCACCTCCAGAGCTGCACTCCTGCACTCACCATTCTGCTGCTAAATCATGTCTTATCTTCCAGTCACCTCCAGAGCTGCAGTCACTATTCTGCTGTTACATCGTGTCTTGTCCTCCAGTCACCTCCAGAGCTGCACTCACTATTATGCTGTTACTTCATGTCTTATCCTCCACTCATCTCCAGAGCTGCAGTCACTATTCTGCTGTTACATCATGTCTTATCCTCCAGTCACCTCCAGAGCTGCACTCACTATTCTGCTGTTACATCGTGTCCTATCCTCCAGTCACCTCCAGAGCTGCAGTCACTATTCTGCTGTTACATCAGGTCTTATCCTCCAGTCACCTCCAGAGCTGAATTCACCATTCTGCTGTTACATCATGTCTTATCCTCCAGTCACCTACAGAGCTGAACTCACCATTCTGCTGTTACATCATGTCTTATCCTCCAGTCACCTCCAGAGCTGCTGTCACGATTCTGTTGTTACATCAGGTCTTATCCTCCGTTCACCTCCAGAGATGCACTCACTATTCTGCTGTTACATCTTTTCTTATCCTCCAGTCACCTCCAGAGCTGCAGTCACTATTCAGCTGTTACATTGTGTCTTATCCTCCAGTCACCTCAAGAGGTGCAGTCACTATTCTGCTGTTACATCATGTCTTATCCTCCAGTCACCTCATGAGCTGCAGTCACTATTCTGCTGTTACATCGTGTCTTATCCTCCAGTCACCTCAAGAGGTGCAGTCACTATTCTGCTGTTACATCGTGTCTTATCCTCCAGTCACCTCATGAGCTGCAGTCACTATTCTGCTGTTACATCGTGTCTTATACTCCAGTTACCTCCAGAGCTGCTGTCACTATTCTGCTGTTACATCGTGTCTTGTCCTCCAGTCACCTCCAGAGCTGCACTCACTATTATGCTGCTACTTCATGTCTTATCCTCCAGTCACCTCCAGAGCTGCACTCAGTATTCTGTTGTTACATCGTGTCTTATCCTCCAGTCACCTCCAGAGCTGCACTCACTATTCTGCTGTTGCATCATGTCTTATCCTCCATTCATCTCCAGAGATGCACTCACTATTCTACTGTTACATCGTGTCTTATCCTCCAGTTACCTCCAGAGCTGAATTCACCATTCTGCTGTTACATCGTGTCTTATCCTCCAGCCACCTCCAGAGCTGCACTCAATATTCTACTGTTACATCAGGTCTTATCCTCCACTCACCTCCAGAGCTGCACTCAATATTCTACTGTTACATCAGGTCTTATCCTCCACTCACCTCCAGAGCTGCAGTCTCTATTCTGCTGCTACATCATGTCTTATCCTCCACTCATCTCCAGAGCTGCAGTCACTATTCTGCTGTTACATCATGTCTTATCCTCCAGTCACCTCCAGAGCTGCACTCACTATTCTGCTGTTACATCGTGTCCTATCCTCCAGTCACCTCCAGAGCTGCTGTCACTATTCTGTTGTTACATCGTTTCTTATCCTCCATTCACCTCCAGAGATGCAATCACTGTTCTGCTGTTACATGGTGTCTTATCCTCCAGTCACCTCCAGAGCTGCAGTCACTATTCTGCTGTTACATCGTGTCTTGTCCTCCAGTCACCTCCAGAGCTGCACTCACTATTCTGCTGTTAAATCATGTCTTATCCTCCAGCCACCTCCAGAGCTGCACTCACTATTCTGCTGTTACATCGTGTCTTATCCTCCAGCCACCTCCAGAGCTGCAGTCACTATTCTGCTGTTACATCAGGTCTTATCCTCCACTCACCTCCAGAGCTGCAGTCACTATTCTGCTGTTACATCAGGTCTTATCCTCCAGTCACCTCCAGAGCTGCAGTCACTATTCTGATGTTACATCAGGTCTTATCCTCCAGTCACCTCCAGAGCTGCTGTCACTATTCTGTTGTTACATCAGGTCTTATCCTCCGTTCACCTCCAGAGCTGCACTCACTATTCTGCTGTTACATCTTGTCTTATCCTCCAGTCACCTCCAGAGCTGCAGTCACTATTCTGCTGTTACATCATGTCTTATCTTCCAGTCACCTCATGAGCTGCAGTCACTATTCTGCTGTTACATCGTGTCTTGTCCTCCAGTCACCTCCAGAGCTGCACTCACTATTATGCTGCTACTTCATGTCTTATCCTCCAGTCACCTCAAGATCTGCACTCACTTTTCTGCTGTTACATTGTGTCTTATCCTCCAGTCACCTCAAGAACTGCACTCACTATTCTGCTGTTACATCATGTCTTATCCTCCAGTCACCTCCAGAGCTGCACTCACTATTCTGCTGTTACCTCATGTCCTATCTACCAGTCACCTCCAGAGCTGCACTGACTATTCTGCTGTTACATCGTGTCTTATCCTCCAGTCACCTCCAGAGCTGCACTCACTATTCTGCTGTTACATCGTGTCTTATCCTCCAGTCACCTCCAGAGCTGCAGTCACTATTCTGCTGTTAAATCGTGTCTTATCCTCCAGAGCTGCAGTCACTATTCTGCTGTTACATCAGGTCTTATCCTCCACTCACTTCCAGAGCTGCACTCACTATTCTGCTGTTGCATCATGTCTTATCCTCCAGTCACCTCCAGAGCTGCTGTCACTATTCTGCTGTTACATCAGGTCTTATCCTCCATTCACCTCCAGAGATGCACTCACTATTCTACTGTTACATCGTGTCTTATCCTCCAGTTACCTCCAGAGCTGAATTCACCATTCTGCTGTTACATCATGTCTTATCCTTCAGTCACCTCCAGAGCTGCACTCACTATTCTGCTGTTACATCGTATCTTATCCTCCAGCCACCTCCAGAGCTGCACTCACTATTCTGCTGTTACATCATGTCTTATCCTCCAGTCTCCTCCAGAGCTGCAGTCACTATTCTGCCGTTACGTCATGTCTTATCCTCCAGTGACCTCCAGAGCTGCTGTCACTAATCTGTTGTTACATCAGGTCTTATCCTCCGTTCACCTCCAGAGATGCACTCACTATTCTGCTGTTACATCTTGTCTTATCCTCCAGTCACCTCCAGAGCTGCAGTCACTATTCTGCTGTTACATCGTGTGTTATCCTCCAATCACCTCATGAGCTGCAGTCACTATTCTGGTGTTACATCGTGTCTTGTCCTCCAGTCACCTCCAGAGCTGCACTCACTATTATGCTGTTACATCTTGTCTTATCCTCCAGTCACCTCCAGAGCTGCAGTCACTATTCTGCTGTTACATCGTGTTATCCTCCAATCACCTCATGAGCTGCAGTCACTATTCTGCTGTTACATCGTATCTTATCGTCCAGTCAACTCCAGAGCTGCACTCACTATTCTGCCGTTACATCGTGTCTTATCCTCCAGTCACCTCCAGAGCTGCAGTCACTATTCTGCTGTTAAATCGTGTCTTATCCTCCAGAGCTGCAGTCACTATTCTGCTGTTACATCAGGTCTTATCCTCCACTCACTTCCAGAGCTGCACTCACTATTCTGCTGTTACATCATGTCTTATCCTCCAGTCACCTCCAGAGCTGCTGTCACTATTCTGCTGTTACATCAGGTCTTATCCTCCATTCACCTCCAGAGATGCACTCACTCTTCTACTGTTACATCGTGTCTTATTCTCCAGTTACCTCCAGAGCTGAATTCATCATTCTGCTGTTACATCATGTCTTATCCTCCAGTCACCTACAGAGCTGCACTCCCCATTCTGCTGTTAAATCATGTCTTATCTTCCAGTCACCTCCAGAGCTGCAGTCACTATTCTGCTGTTACATCGTATCTTATCCTCCAGTCAACTCCAGAGCTGCACTCACTATTCTGCTTTTAAATCATGTCTTCTCCTCCAGCCACCTCCAGAGCTGCACTCACTATTCTGCTGTTACATCATGTCTTATCCTCCAGTCTCCTCCAGAGCTGCAGTCACTATTCTGCCGTTACATCGTCTTATCCTCCAGTCACCTCCAGAGCTGCAGTCACTATTCTGCCGTTACATCGTGTCTTATCCTCCAGTCACCTCCAGAGCTGCAGTCACTATTCTGCTGTTACATCAGGTCTTATCCTCCACTCACCTCCAGAGCTGCTGTCACTATTCTGTTGTTACATCAGGTCTTATCCTCCGTTCACCTCCAGAGCTGCACTCACTATTCTCCTGTTACATCGTGTCTTATCCTCCAGTCACCTCCAGAGCTGCAGTCACTATTCTGCTGTTACATCGTGTTTTGTCCTCCAGTCACCTCCAGAACTGCACTCACTATTATGCTGTTACTTCATGTCTTATCCTCCAGTCACATCAAGAGCTGCACTCACTTTTCTGCTGTTACATCGTGTCTTATCCTCCAGTCACCTCAAGAGCTGCACTGACTATTCTTATGTTACATCAGGTCTTATCCTCCAGTCACCTCCAGAACTGCAGTCACTATTTTGCTGTTACATCATGTCTTTCCTCCAGTCACCTCCAGAGCTGCACTCACTATTCTGTTGTTACATCATGTCCTATCTACCAGTCACCTCCAGAGCTGCACTCACTATTCTGATGTTACATCAGGTCTTATCCTCCAGTCACCTCCAGAGCTGCAATCATTATTCTGCTGTTACATCGTGTCTTATCCTCCTGTCACCTCCAGAGCTGCAATCGCTATTCTGATGTTACATCAGGTCTTATCCTCCAGTCACCTCCAGAGCTGCAGTCACTATTCTGATGTTACATCAGGTCTTATCCTCCAGAGCTGCACTCACTATTCTGATGTTACATCAGGTCTTATCCTCCAGTCACCTCCAGAGCTGCACTCACTATTCGGCTGTTACATCGTGTCTTATACTCCAGTTACCTCCAGAGCTGCTGTCACTATTCTGCTGTTACATCAAGTCTTATCCTCCAGTCACCTCCAGAGCTGCACTCACTATTCTGTTGTTACATCATGTCCTATCTACCAGTCACCTCAAGAACTGCACTCACTATTCTGCTGTTACATCATGTCTTATCCTCCAGTCACCTCCAGAGCTGCAATCATTATTCTGCTGTTACATTGTGTCTTATCCTCCTGTCACCTCCAGAGCTGCAATCACTATTCTACTGTTACATTATGTCTTATCCTCCAGTCACCTCCAGAGCTGCACTCACTATTCTCCTGTTACATCGTGTCTTATCTTTCAGTCACCTCCAGAGCTGCAGTAACTATTCTGCTGTTACTTCATGTCTTATCCTCCAGCCACCTCCAGAGCTGCACTCACTATTCTGCTGTTACATCGTGTCTTGTCCTCCAGTCACCTCCAGAGCTGCACTCACTATTATGCTGTTACTTCATGTCTTATCCTCCACTCATCTCCAGAGCTGCAGTCACTATTCTGCTGTTACATCATGTCTTATCCTCCAGTCACCTCCAGAGCTGCACTCACTATTCTGCTGTTACATAGTGTCCTATCCTCCAGTCACCTCCAGAACTGCAGTCACTATTCTGCTGTTACATCATGTCTTATCCTCCAGTCACCTCCAGAGCTGCTGTCACTATTCTGTTGTTACATCGTTTCTTATCCTCCATTCACCTCCAGAGATGCACTCACTATTATGCTGCTACTTCATGTCTTATCCTCCAGTCACCTCAAGATCTGCACTCACTTTTCTGCTGTTACATTGTGTCTTATCCTCCAGTCACCTCAAGAACTGCACTCACTATTCTGCTGTTACATCATGTCTTATACTCCAGTCACCTCCAGAGCTGCACTCACTATTCTGCTGTTGCATCATGTCTTATCCTCCAGTCACCTCCAGAGCTGCTGTCACTATTCTGCTGTTACATCAGGTCTTATCCTCCATTCACCTCCAGAGATGCACTCACTATTCTACTGTTACATCGTGTCTTATCCTCCAGTTACCTCCAGAGCTGAATTCACCATTCTGCTGTTACATCATGTCTTATCCTTCAGTCACCTACAGAGCTGCACTCACCATTCTGCTGTTAAGTCATGTCTTATCTTCCAGTCACCTCCAGAGCTGCAGTCACTATTCTGCTGTTACATCAGGTCTTATCCTCCAGTCACCTCCAGAGCTGCAATCATTATTCTGCTGTTACATCGTGTCTTATCCTCCTGTCACCTCCAGAGCTGCACTCACTATTATGCTGTTACTTCATGTCTTATCCTCCACTCATCTCCAGAGCTGCAGTCACTATTCCACTGTTACATCATGTCTTATCCTCCAGTCACCTCCAGAGCTGCACTCACTATTCTGCTGTTACATCGTATCTTATCCTCCAGTCAACTCCAGAGCTGCACTCACTATTCTGCTGTTAAATCATGTCTTATCCTCCAGCCACCTCCAGAGCTGCACTCACTATTCTGCTGTTACATCATGTCTTATCCTCCAATCTCCTCCAAAGCTGCAGTCACTATTCTGCCGTTACGTCGTGTCTTATCCTCCAGTCACCTCCAGAGCTGCAGTCACTATTCTGCTGTTACATCGTGTCTTATCCTCCAGCCACCTCCAGAGCTGCAGTCACTATTCTGCTGTTACATCAGGTCTTATCCTCCACTCACCTCCAGAGATGCACTCACTATTCTGCTGTTACATCTTGTCTTATCCTCCAGTCACCTCCAGAGCTGCAGTCACTATTCTGCTGTTACATCGTGTCTTATCTTCCAGTCACCTCAAGAGCTGCAGTCACTATTCTGCTGTTACATCGTGTCTTATCTTCCAGTCACCTCATGAGCTGCAGTCACTATTCTGCTGTTACATCGTGTCTTGTCCTCCAGTCACCTCCAGAGCTGCACTCACTATTATGCTGTTACTTCATGTCTTATCCTCCACTCATCTCCAGAGCTGCACTCACTATTATGCTGTTACATCATGTCTTATCCTCCAGTCACCTCCAGAGCTGCTGTCACTATTCTGTTGTTACATCGTTTCTTATCCTCCATTCACCTCCAGAGATGCAATCACTGTTCTGCTGTTACATGGTGTCTTATCCTCCAGTCACCTCCAGAGCTGCACTCACTATTATGCTGCTACTTCATGTCTTATCCTCCAGTCACCTCAAGAGCTGCACTCACTTTTCTGCTGTTACATTGTATCTTATCGTCCAGTCAACTCCAGAGCTGCACTCACTATTCTGCTGTTACTTCATGTCTTATCCTTCAGTCACCTCCAGAGCTGCAGTCACTGTTCTGCTGTTACATCATGTCTTATCCTCCAGCCACCTCCAGAGCTGCACTCACTATTCTGCTGTTACATCATGTCTTATCCTCCAGTCACCTCCAGAGCTGCAGTCACTATTCTGCCGTTACATCGTGTCTTATCCTCCAGTCACCTCCAGAGCTGCAGTCACTATTCTGCTGTTACATCAGGTCTTATCCTCCATTCACCTCCAGAGATGCACTCACTCTTCTACTGTTACATCATGTCTTATCCTGCAGTCACTATTCTGCTGTTACATCGTGTGTTATCCTCCAATCACCTCATGAGCTGCAGTCACTATTCTGGTGTTACATCGTGTCTTGTCCTCCAGTCACCTCCAGAGCTGCACTCACTATTATGCTGTTACATCTTGTCTTATCCTCCAATCACCTCATGAGCTGCAGTCACTATTCTGCTGTTACATCGTGTCTTGTCCTCCTGTCACCTCCAGAGCTGCAGTCACTATTCTGCTGTTACATCAGGTCTTATCCTCCAGTCACCTCCAGAGCTGCAATCATTATTCTGCTGTTACATCGTGTCTTATCCTCCTGTCACCTCCAGAGCTGCAATCACTATTCTACTGTTACATCCTGTCTTATCCTCCAGTCACCTCCAGAGCTGCAGTCACTATTCTGCTGTTACATCGTGTCTTATCCTCCAGAGCTGCACTCACTATTCGGCTGTTACATCGTGTCTTATACTCCAGTTACCTCCAGAGCTGCTGTCACTATTCTGCTGTTACATTATGTCTTATCCTCCAGTCACCTCCAGAGCTGCTGTCACTATTCTGTTACATCGTGTCTTATCCTCCAGTCACCTCAAGAGCTGCACTCACTATTCTGCTGTTACATCATGTCTTATCCTCCAGTCACCTCCAGAGCTGCACTCACTATTCTGCTGTTACCTCATGTCCTATCTACCAGTCACCTCCAGAGCTGCACTGACTATTCTGCTGTTACATCGTGTTTTATCCTCCAGTCACCTCCAGAGCTGCACTCACTATTCTGCTGTTTCATCGTGTCTTATCCTCCAGTTACCTCCAAAGCTGCAGTCACTATTCTGCTGTTACATCATGTCTTATCCTCCAGTCACCTCCAGAGCTGCACTCACTATTCTGCTGTTACATCATGTCCTATCTACCAGTCACCTCCAGAGCTGCACTCACTATTCTGTTGTTACATCATGTCCTATCTACCAGTCACCTCCAGAGCTGCACTCACTATTCTGATGTTACATCGTGTCTTATCCTCCTGTCACCTCCAGAGCTGCAATCACTATTCTACTGTTACATTATGTCTTATCCTCAAGTCACCTCCAGAGCTGCAGTGACTATTCTGCTGTTACATTATCTATTATGCTCCAGTCACCTCCAGAGCTGCACTCACTATTCTGCTGTTACATCGTGTCTTATCCTCCAGTCACCTCCAGAGCTGCAGTAACTATTCTGCTGTTACTTCATGTCTTATCCTCCAGCCACCTCCAGAGCTGCACTCACTCTTCTGCTGTTACATCGTGTCTTATCCTCCAGTCACCTCCAGAGCTGCTGTCACTATTCTGCCGTTACATCGTGTCTTATCCTCCAGTCACCTCCAGAGCTGCAATCACTGTTCTGCTGTTACATGGTGTCTTATCCTCCAGTCACCTCCAGAGCTGCACTCACTATTATGCTGCTACTTCATGTCTTATCCTCCAGTCACCTCAAGATCTGCACTCACTTTTCTGCTGTTACATCGTGTCTTATCCTCCAGTCACCTCAAGAACTGCACTCACTCTTCTGCTGTTACATCATGTCTTATCCTCCAGTCACCTCCAGAGCTGCACTCACTATTCTGCTGTTACCTCATGTCCTATCTTCCAGTCACCTCCAGAGCTGCACTGACTATTCTGCTGTTACATCGTGTCTTATCCTCCAGTCACCTCCAGAGCTGCACTCACTATTCTGCTGTTACATCATGTCTTATCCTCCACTCACCTCCAGAGCTGCACTCACTATTCTGCTGTTGCATCATGTCTTATCCTCCAGTCACCTCCAGAGATGCACTCACTATTCTACTGTTACATCGTGTCTTATCCTCCAGTTACCTCCAGAGCTGAATTCACCATTCTGCTGTTACATCATGTCTTATCCTTCAGTCACCTACAGAGCTGCACTCACCATTCTGCTGTTAAGTCATGTCTTATCTTCCAGTCACCTCCAGAGCTGCAGTCACTATTCTGCTGTTACATCAGGTCTTATCCTCCAGTCAACTCCAGAGCTGCAATCATTATTCTGCTGTTACATCGTGTCTTATCCTCCTGTCACCTCCAGAGCTGCACTCACTATTCTGCTGTTAAATCATGTCTTATCCTCCAGCCACCTCCAGAGCTGCACTCACTATTCTGCTGTTACATCACGTCTTATCCTCCAGTCTCCTCCAGAGCTGCAGTCACTATTCTGCTGTTACATCGTGTCTTATCCTCCAGCCACCTCCAGAGCTGCAGTCACTATTCTGCTGTTACATCAGGTCTTATCCTCCACTCACCTCCAGAGCTGCAGTCACTATTCTGATGTTACATCAGGTCTTATCCTCCAGTCACCTCCAGAGCTGCTGTCACTATTCTGTTGTTACATCAGGTCTTATCCTCCGTTCACCTCCAGAGATGCACTCACTATTCTGCTGTTACATCTTGTCTTATCCTCCAGTCACCTCCAGAGCTGCAGTCACTATTCTGCTGTTACATCGTGTCTTATCCTCCAGTCACCTCAAGAGCTGCAGTCACTATTCTGCTGTTACATCATGTCTTATCTTCCAGTCACCTCATGAGCTGCAGTCACTATTCTGCTGTTACATCGTGTCTTGTCCTCCAGTCACCTCCAGAGCTGCACTCACTATTATGCTGTTACTTCATGTCTTATCCTCCACTCATCTCCAGAGCTGCAGTCACTATTCTGCTGTTACATCATGTCTTATCCTCCAGTCACCTCCAGAACTGCACTCACTATTCTGCTGTTACATAGTGTCCTATCCTCCAGTCACCTCCAGAGCTGCACTCACTATTCTGCTGTTACATCATGTCTTATCCTCCAGTCACCTCCAGAGCTGCTGTCACTATTCTGTTGTTACATCGTTTCTTATCCTCCATTCACCTCCAGAGATGCAATCACTGTTCTGCTGTTACATGGTGTCTTATCCTCCAGTCACCTCCAGAGCTGCAGTCACTATTCTGCTGTTACATCAGGTCTTATCCTCCAGTCACCTCCAGAGCTGCAATCATTATTCTGCTGTTACATCGTGTCTTATCCTCCTGTCACCTCCAGAGCTGCAGTCACTATTCTGCTGTTACATCATCTATATTCCTCCAATCACCTCAAGAGCTGCACTCTCTATTCTGCTGTTACATCGTATCTTATCGTCCAGTCAACTCCAGAGCTGCACTCACTATTCTGCTGTTACTTCATGTCTTATCCTTCAGTCACCTCCAGAGCTGCAGTCACTGTTCTGCTGTTACATCATGTCTTATCCTCCAGTCACCTCCAGAGCTGCAGTCACTATTCTGCCGTTACATCGTGTCTTATCCTCCAGTCACCTCCAGAGATGCACTCACTCTTCTACTGTTACATCGTGTCTTATCCTCCAGTTACCTCCAGAGCTGAATTCACCATTCTGCTGTTACATCATGTCTTATCCTCCAGTCACCTACAGAGCTGCACTCCCCATTCTGCTGTTAAATCATGTCTTATCTTCCAGTCACCTCCAGAGCTGCAGTCACTATTCTGCTGTTACATCGGGTCTTATCCTCCAGTCACCTCCAGAGCTGCAATCATTATTCTGCTGTTACATCGTGTCTTATCCCCTTGTCACCTCCAGAGCTGCAATCACTATTCCACTGTTACATCATGTCTTATCCTCCAGTCACCTCCAGAGCTGCACTCACTATTCTGCTGTTACATCGTATCTTATCCTCCAGTCAACTCCAGAGCTGCACTCACTATTCTGCTTTTAAATCATGTCTTATCCTCCAGCCACCTCCAGAGCTGCACTCACTATTCTGCTGTTACATCATGTCTTATCCTCCAGTCTCCTCCAGAGCTGCAGTCACTATTCTGCCGTTACATCGTGTCTTATCCTCCAGCCACCTCCAGAGCTGCAGTCACTATTCTGCTGTTACATCGTGTCTTATCCTCCAGAGCTGCAGTCACTATTCTGCTGTTACATCAGGTCTTATCCTCCACTCACTTCCAGAGCTGCACTCACTATTCTGCTGTTACATCATGTCTTATCCTCCAGTCACCTCCAGAGCTGCTGTCACTATTCTGCTGTTACATCAGGTCTTATCCTCCATTCACCTCCAGAGATGCACTCACTCTTCTACTGTTACATCGTGTCTTATCCTCCAGTTACCTCCAGAGCTGAATTCACCATTCTGCTGTTACATCATGTCTTATCCTCCAGTCACCTACAGAGCTGCACTCCCCATTCTGCTGTTAAATCATGTCTTATCTTCCAGTCACCTCCAGAGCTGCAATCTTTATTCTGCTGTTACATCGTGTCTTATCCCCTTGTCACCTCCAGAGCTGCAATCACTATTCCGCTGTTACATCATGTCTTATCCTCCAGTCACCTCCAGAGCTGCACTCACTATTCTGCTGTTACATCGTGTCTTATCCTCCAGCCACCTCCAGAGCTGCAGTCACTATTCTGCTGTTACATCAGGTCTTATCCTCCACTCACCTCCAGAGCTGCAGTCACTATTCTGATGTTACATCAGGTCTTATACTCCAGTTACCTCCAGAGCTGCTGTCACTATTCTGCTGTTACATCAAGTCTTATCCTCCAGTCACCTCCAGAGCTGCAGTCACTATTCTGCTGTTACATGGTGTCTTATCCTCCAGTCACCTCCAGAGCTGCAGTCACTATTCTGCTGTTACATCGTGTTTTGTCCTCCAGTCACCTCCAGAACTGCACTCACTATTATGCTGTTACTTCATGTCTTATCCTCCAGTCACATCAAGAGCTGCACTCGCTTTTCTGCTGTTACATCGTGTCTTATCCTCCAGTCACCTCCAGAGCTGCACTGACTATTCTGCTGTTACATCGTGTCTTATCCTCCAGTCACCTCCAGAGCTGCACTCACTATTCTGCTGTTTCATCGTGTCTTATCCTCCAGTTACCTCCAGAGCTGCACTCACTATTCTGCTGTTACATCATGTCCTATCTACCAGTCACCTCCAGAGCTGCAGTCACTATTCTTATGTTACATCAGGTCTTATCCTCCAGTCACCTCCAGAACTGCAGTCACTATTCTGCTGTTACATCGTGTCTTATTCTCCCGTTACCTCCAGAGCTGCAATCACTATTCTGATGTTACATCAGGTCTTATCCTCCAGTCACCTCCAGAGCTGCAGTCACTATTCTGATGTTACATCAGGTCTTATCCTCCAGAGCTGCTGTCACTATTCTGTTGTTACATCAGGTCTTATCCTCCGTTCACCTCCAGAGCTGCACTCACTATTCGGCTGTTACATCGTGTCTTATACTCCAGTTACCTCCAGAGCTGCTGTCACTATTCTGCTGTTACATCAAGTCTTATCCTCCAGTCACCTCCAGAGCTGCAATCATTATTCTGCTGTTACATTGTGTCTTATCCTCCTGTCACCTCCAGAGCTGCAATCACTATTCTACTGTTACATTATGTCTTATCCTCCAGTCACCTCCAGAGCTGCAGTCACTATTCTGCTGTTACATCATGTCTTATCCTCCAGTCACCTCCAGAGCTGCTGTCACTATTCTGTTGTTACATCGTGTCTTATCCTCCATTCACCTCCAGAGATGCAATCACTGTTCTGCTGTTACATGGTGTCTTATCCTCCAGTCACCTCCAGAGCTGCAGTCACTATTCTGCTGTTACATCGTGTTTTGTCCTCCAGTCACCTCCAGCACTGCACTCACTATTATGCTGTTACTTCATGTCTTATCCTCCAGTCACATCAAGAGCTGCACTCACTTTTCTGCTGTTAAATCGTGTCTTATCCTCCAGTCACCTCAAGAGCTGCACTCACTATTCTGCTGTTACATCATGTCTTATCCTCCAGTCACCTCCAGAGCTGCACTCACTATTCTGCTGTTACATCATGTCTTATCCTCCAGTCACCTCCAGAGCTGCACTCACTATTCTGCTGTTACATCATGTCCTATCTACCAGTCACCTCCAGAGCTGCACTCACTATTCTGTTGTTTCATCATGTCCTATCTACCAGTCACCTCCAGAGCTGCACTCACTATTCTGATGTTACATCAGGTCTTATCCTCCAGTCACCTCCAGAGCTGCAATCATTATTCTGCTGTTACATCGTGTCTTATCCTCCTGTCACCTCCAGAGCTGCAATCACTATTCTACTGTTACATTATGTCTTATCCTCAAGTCACCTCCAGAGCTGCAGTGACTATTCTGCTGTTACATTATCTATTATGCTCCAGTCACCTCCAGAGCTGCACTCACTATTCTGCTGTTACATCGTGTCTTATCCTCCAGTCACCTCCAGAGCTGCACTCACTATTCTACTTTTACTTAATGTCTTATCTTTCAGTCACCTCCAGAGCTGCAGTAACTATTCTGCTGTTACTTCATGTCTTATCCTCCAGCCACCTCCAGAGCTGCACTCACTATTCTGCTGTTACATCAAGTCTTATCCTCCAGTCACCTCCAGAGCGGCAGTCACTCTTCTGCTGTTACATCGTGTCTTATCCTCCAGTCACCTCCAGAGCTGCTGTCACTATTCTGCCGTTACATCGTGTCTTATCCTCCAGTCACCTCCAGAGCTGCAATCACTGTTCTGCTGTTACATGGTGTCTTATCCTCCAGTCACCTCCAGAGCTGCAGTCACTATTCTGCTGTTACATCGTGTCTTGTCCTCCAGTCACCTCCAGAGCTGCACTCACTATTATGCTGCTACTTCATGTCTTATCCTCCAGTCACCTCAAGATCTGCACTCACTTTTCTGCTGTTACATCGTGTCTTATCCTCCAGTCACCTCCAGAGCTGCACTCACTATTCTGCTGTTACACCGTGTCTTATACTCCAGTCACCTCCAGAGCTGCACTCACTATTCTGCTGTTACATCATGTCTTATCCTCCACTCACCTCCAGAGCTGCAGTCACTATTCTGCTGTTGCATCATGTCTTATCCTCCAGTCACCTCCAGAGCTGCTGTCACTATTCTGCTGTTACATCAGGTCTTATCCTCCATTCACCTCCAGAGATGCACTCACTATTCTGCTGTTACATCAGGTCTTATCATCCATTCACCTCCAGAGATGCACTCACTATTCTACTGTTACATCGTGTCTTATCCTCCAGTTACCTCCAGAGCTGAATTCACCATTCTGCTGTTACATCAGGTCTTATCCTCCAGTCACCTCCAGAGCTGCAATCATTATTCTGCTGTTACATCGTGTCTTATCCTCCTGTCACCTCCAGAGCTGCAATCACTATTCCACTGTTACATCATGTCTTATCCTCCAGTCACCTCCAGAGCTGCACTCACTATTCTGCTGTTACATCGTATCTTATCCTCCAGTCAACTCCAGAGCTGCACTCACTATTCTGCTGTTAAATCATGTCTTATCCTCCAGCCACCTCCAGAGCTGCACTCACTATTCTGCTGTTACATCATGTCTTATCCTCCAGTCTCCTCCAGAGCTGCAGTCACTATTCTGCCGTTACGTCGTGTCTTATCCTCCAGTCACCTCCAGAGCTGCAGTCACTATTCTGCTGTTACATCGTGTCTTATCCTCCAGCCACCTCCAGAGCTGCAGTCACTATTCTGCTGTTACATCAGGTCTTATCCTCCACTCACCTCCAGAGCTGCAGTCACTATTCTGATGTTACATCAGGTCTTATCCTCCAGTCACCTCCAGAGCTGCTGTCACTATTCTGTTGTTACATCAGGTCTTATCCTCCGTTCACCTCCAGAGATGCACTCACTATTCTGCTGTTACATCTTGTCTTATCCTCCAGTCACCTCCAGAGCTGCAGTCACTATTCTGCTGTTACATCGTGTCTTATCTTCCAGTCACCTCAAGAGCTGCAGTCACTATTCTGCTGTTACATCGTGTCTTATCTTCCAGTCACCTCAAGAGCTGCAGTCACTATTCTGCTGTTACATCATGTCTTATCTTCCAGTCACCTCATGAGCTGCAGTCACTATTCTGCTGTTAAATCGTGTCTTGTCCTCCAGTCACCTCCAGAGCTGCACTCACTATTCTGCTGTTACATCGTGTCTTATCCTCCAGTCACCTCCAGAGCTGCACTCACTATTCTGCTGTTACATCATGTCTTATCCTCCAGTCACCTCCAGAGCTGCTGTCACTATTCTGATGTTACATCGTTTCTTATCCTCCATTCACCTCCAGAGATGCAATCACTGTTCTGCTGTTACATGGTGTCTTATCCTCCAGTCACCTCCAGAGCTGCAGTCACTATTCTGCTGTTACATCGTGTCTTGTCCTCCAGTCACCTCCAGAGCTGCACTCACTATTATGCTGCTACTTCATGTCTTATCCTCCAGTCACCTCCAGAGCTGCACTCACTTTTCTGCTGTTACATTGTGTCTTATCCTCCAGTCACCTCCAGAGCTGCAATCATTATTCTGCTGTTACATCGTGTCTTATGCTCCTGTCACCTCCAGAGCTGCAGTCACTATTCTACTGTTACATCCTGTCTTATCCTCCAGTCACCTCCAGAGCTGCACTCACTATTCTGCTGTTACTTCATGTCTTATCCTTCAGTCACCTCCAGAGCTGCAGTCACTGTTCTGCTGTTACATCATGTCTTATCCTCCAGCCACCTCCAGAGCTGCACTCACTATTCTGCTGTTACATCATGTCTTATCCTCCAGTCACCTCCAGAGCTGCAGTCACTATTCTGCCGTTACATCGTGTCTTATCCTCCAGTCACCTCCAGAGCTGCAGTCACTATTCTGCTGTTACATCAGGTCTTATCCTCCATTCACCTCCAGAGATGCACTCACTCTTCTACTGTTACATCGTGTCTTATCCTCCAGTTACCTCCAGAGCTGAATTCACTATTCTGCTGTTACATCATGTCTTATCCTCCAATCACCTCAAGAGCTGCACTCTCTATTCTGCTGTTACATCGTATCTTATCGTCCAGTCAACTCCAGAGCTGCACTCACTATTCTGCCGTTACATCGTGTCTTATCCTCCAGTCACCTCCAGAGCTGCAGTCACTATTCTGCTGTTACATCGTGTCTTATCCTCCAGCCACCTCCAGAGCTGCAGTCACTATTCTGCTGTTACATCGTGTCTTATCCTCCAGAGCTGCAGTCAATATTCTGCTGTTACATCAGGTCTTATCCTCCACTCACTTCCAGAGCTGCACTCACTATTCTGCTGTTACATCATGTCTTATCCTCCAGTCACCTCCAGAGCTGCTGTCACTATTCTGCTGTTACATCAGGTCTTATCCTCCATTCACCTCCAGAGATGCACTCACTCTTCTACTGTTACATCATGTCTTATCCTCCAGTCTCCTCCAGAGCTGCAGTCACTATTCTGCTGTTACATTGTGTCTTATCCCCTTGTCACCTCCAGAGCTGCAATCACTATTCCACTGTTACATCATGTCTTCTCCTCCAGCCACCTCCAGAGCTGCACTCACTATTCTGCTGTTACATCATGTCTTATCCTCCAGTCTCCTCCAGAGCTGCAGTCACTATTCTGCCGTTACATCGTGTCTTATCCTCCAGTCACCTCCAGAGCTGCAGTCACTATTCTGCTGTTACATCAGGTCTTATCCTCCACTCACCTCCAGAGCTGCAGTCACTATTCTGTTGTTACATCAGGTCTTATCCTCCGTTCACCTCCAGAGCTGCACTCACTATTCTGCTGTTACATGGTGTCTTATCCTCCAGTCACCTCCAGAGCTGCAGTCACTATTCTGCTGTTACATCGTGTTTTGTCCTCCAGTCACCTCCAGAACTGCACTCACTATTATGCTGTTACTTCATGTCTTATCCTCCAGTCACCTCAAGAGCTGCACTCACTATTCTGCTGTTACATCATGTCTTATCCTCCAGTCACCTCCAGAGCTGCACTCACTATTCTGCTGTTTCCTCATGTCCTATCTACCAGTCACCTCCAGAGCTGCACTGACTATTCTGCTGTTACATCGGGTCTTATCCTCCAGTCACCTCCAGAGCTGCACTCACTATTCTGCTGTTTCATCGTGTCTTATCCTCCAGTCACCTCCAGAGCTGCAGTCACTATTCTTATGTTACATCAGGTCTTATCCTCCAGTCACCTCCAGAACTGCAGTCACTATTCTGCTGTTACATCGTGTCTTATTCTCCAGTTACCTCCAGAGCTGCAGTCACTATTTTGCTGTTACATCATGTCTTTCCTCCAGTCACCTCCAGAGCTGCACTCACTATTCTGTTGTTACATCATGTCCTATCTACCAGTCACCTCCAGAGCTGCACTCACTATTCTGATGTTACATCAGGTCTTATCCTCCAATCACCTCCAGAGCTGCAATCATTATTCTGCTGTTATATCGTGTCTTATCCTCCTGTCACCTCCAGAGCTGCAATCACTATTCTGATGTTACATCAGGTCTTATCCTCCAGAGCTGCTGTCACTATTCTGTTGTTACATCAGGTCTTATCCTCCGTTCACCTCCAGAGCTGCACTCACTATTCGGCTGTTACATCGTGTCTTATACTCCAGTTACCTCCAGAGCTGCTGTCACTATTCTACTGTTACATCAAGTCTTATCCTCCAGTCACCTCCAGAGCTGCAATCATTATTCTGCTGTTACATTGTGTCTTATCCTCCTGTCACCTCCAGAGCTGCAATCACTATTCTACTGTTACATTATGTCTTATCCTCCAGTCACCTCCAGAGCTGCAGTCACTATTCTGCTGTTACATCATGTCTTATCCTCCAGTCACCTCCAGAGCTGCTGTCACTATTCTGTTGTTACATCGTGTTTTGTCCTCCAGTCACCTCCAGAACTGCACTCATTATTATGCTGTTACTTCATGTCTTATCCTCCAGTCACATCAAGAGCTGCACTCACTTTTCTGCTGTTACATCGTGTCTTATCCTCCAGTCACCTCCAGAGATGCAATCACTGTTCTGCTGTTACATGGTGTCTTATCCTCCAGTCACCTCCAGAGCTGCAGTCACTATTCTGCTGTTACATCGTGTTTTGTCCTCCAGTCACCTCCAGAACTGCACTCACTATTATGCTGTTACTTCATGTCTTATCCTCCAGTCACATCAAGAGCTGCACTCACTTTTCTGCTGTTACATCGTGTCTTATCCTCCAGTCACCTCAAGAGCTGCACTCACTATTCTGCTGTTACATCATGTCTTATCCTCCAGTCACCTCCAGAGCTGCACTCACTATTCTGCTGTTACCTCATGTCCTATCTACCAGTCACCTCCAGAGCTGCACTGACTATTCTGCTGTTACATCGTGTTTTATCCTCCAGTCACCTCCAGAGCTGCACTCACTATTCTGCTGTTTCATCGTGTCTTATCCTCCAGTTACCTCCAAAGCTGCAGTCACTATTCTGCTGTTACATCATGTCTTATCCTCCAGTCACCTCCAGAGCTGCAGTCACTATTCTGTTGTTACATCATGTCCTATCTACCAGTCACCTCCAGAGCTGCACTCACTATTCTAATGTTACATCAGGTCTTATCCTCCAGTCACCTCCAGAGCTGCAATCATTATTCTGCTGTTACATCGTGTCTTATCCTCCTGTCACCTCCAGAGCTGCAATCACTATTCTACTGTTACATTATGTCTTATCCTCCAGTCACCTCCAGAGCTGCAGTGACTATTCTACTGTTACTTGGTGTCTTATCCTCCAGTCACCTCCAGAGCTGCACTCACTATTCTGCTGTTACATCGTATCTTATCCTCCAGTCACCTCCAGAGCTGCACTCACTATTCTACTTTTACTTAATGTCTTATCTTTCAGTCACCTCCAGAGCTGCAGTAACTATTCTGCTGTTACTTCATGTCTTATCCTCCAGCCACCTCCAGAGCTGCACTCACTATTCTGCTGTTACATCGTGTCTTATCCTCCAGTCACCTCCAGAGCTGCTGTCACTATTCTGCCGTTACATCGTGTCTTATCCTCCAGTCACCTCCAGAGCTGCAGTCACTATTCTACTGTTACTTGGTGTCTTATCCTCCAGTCACCTCCAGAGCTGCACTCACTATTCTGCTGTTTCATCGTGTCTTATCCTCCAGTCACCTCCAGAGCTGCTGTCACTATTCTGCCGTTACATCGTGTCTTATCCTCCAGTCACCTCCAGAGCTGCAGTCTTTTATCTACTGTTACATCCTGTCTTATCCTCCATTCACCTCCAGAGCTGCACTCACTATTCTGCTGTTACATCCAGGGCTGTGGAGTCGGAGTCGTGGAGTCAGAGTTAGTTTTGGTTGGAGTCGGAGTCGGTAGAAATGTACCGACTCCGACTCCAGCTTTAAAAAAATGTATTAATATTTCATAATTGAACTTTCATATGAATTTTATAAATGTTACTTAAATATATATGTTCTATCAAACTATGAACAACAGTGATGAGCAGTTCTGCTGGAGATAGAGACATTTCTTACTTCTTGTGTGTCACTGTTCTCCACTGCCCTTATCTAATCTTATACTTGGTTAACCTCATGCTGCCCCAACCCCCCTACTTACAATGTATGAAACTGAAAGTGAAAATGTGTTGCAAATTCTTAGTAGTAAAGCTCCTCCTCTAGACTAGATGTTTACTAGGTGTGCGTCTTCCAAGCATCTCACAGCTGCTACTCAGAAGAGGAAGACTGTAAGAAGTATTATCCTTTCAACAAACTTTGCATCAGTTAACTGTGAGTACATGAGGAATAACAGTATTACTGACCACTATATCAGTTGTACGACCTGGCAATAATTTTGTACAATTGTTTTTAGGAAAAACAATTGTCATTTGGATTGTGAATGCAGAATTAAAAACCTGAGAATGTCAAAGAAGCGTCACATTAAATCAGCTGTATTTGAACATTTCACCATCACTCAAGATAGAAAACATTATGTTTGTCAGTGTATGACAAATGATCCAGACGAAAACAAATGCTGTGAAGCCAAGATCAGTGCATATTCAGGTAAAGATAAAATTGCTCCTACCAGAGCTTCTATTCTAAAGAGACATTTACAGCGCTTTCATCCAGAAGTACTGAAAGCAGTGGATGAGAGAGACTGCATCCAAACCAATGAGCCAGTGCCCAGCTCTTCCAGCCAAACAAAGGAGCAGAGAACTTTGCAGCCATCAGATATTTTGTCAGTGATAAAGTTACTGTGACAATGACAGTAGATACATTTAAAAAACAGATCATAGAGCTTGTTGTAAAGGATAGTGTGCCTATTTCATTATTTTCATGACCAGCTTTTATGTGTCTGAATGGGGAAATGGCCCGCAAGCTTGGTGTTTCTCTGGAGAGAGAGAGTATTAGAAAATTAGTAATCGAAGAAGCTTTTAAACAAAAGGAAGAACTTAAAAAAACTCTCAAGGGACGCTTTCTGCTTCTTAAAATGGATGCCTGCACACGTCACAGAGTGAACTATTTTGCCATCAATGTCCGATTTGTTTGTGACAAAAATGAAATAGTTACCAAGACATTGGCAGTAAAAGACACCAAAGCGCATCACACCAGTGAGTTTCTCCAGGTCTTGGTGGAAAAGGTTCTGCAAGACTATGAACTTAAAAAAGAGCAAGTTCAATGCTTCAAATATGATAAGTACTATTAAGCTAATGAATGAGAGTAATGATGGTGACCAGCAGCTAGAAGAACATTCTGGGTCCACAGACACAGAAATGTTTGAAATAGAGGAACACAGTATTGTAACTGAGGAGCAAACTGAAGTTGCTTCAGATGAACAGCAACATGATAGTTTAGATGATCTTGTTGAAACTGTGTCAATCCGTTCTTTCATTCATCACATGCGCTGTGTTGTGCATACGCTACAGCTGGCTATAAGAGACAGTCTGCAAGAAGGACATGCTGCTGCACTGATTGGCAAGGTGAGAAAATTGGCTACTGTTGCCAGAACCCCTAAAGTTGACTCAATTGTGAAGAGACGTGCTGGAAAAGGGGCAATTATTGATCAAGCCACACGATGGGGCAGTACTTACTTAATGATTCAGCGCTTGGTTGAACTGAAAACCTTTCTTGGAGACATGGCTAACCCTCAACTGACGCTAAATGAAAGTCAGTGGAATCAGGTGACTGAGTGTAACGGGTCTGGGAGGCGGAACCTCTGAGCTACTATACAAGGGGGCGGTCCTTGTAAGGGAGCGGGTGGCGACCAGGGAAGACGGGCAGGAAGTCACAGCAGGTGACCGTGACAGTCTCTGAGTGAACGGGCTGGAGGTCACGGCAAGAGACCGGGGCAGTCTCTGGATGAACGGGCAGATGGTCACGGCAAGTGACCGGGGCAGTCTCTGGATGAACGGGCAGATGGTCACGGCAAGTGACCGGGGCAGTCTCTGAATGAACGGGCAGATGGTCACGGCAAGTGACCGGGGCAGTCTCTGAATGAACGGGCAGATGGTCACGGCAAGTGACCGGGGCAGTCTCTGGATGAACGGGCAGATGGTCACGGCAAGTGACCGGGGCAGTCTCTGGGTAAAGGGTTGGTACGACCTGTGGCGGCTGATGATAGACGTGAGCTCCCAGGTGAGCAGGCGAGAGTCTCTGGATGAACGGGTGGTCACAGCATGTGACGGCGGAGCCTCCAGGAAGACCAACAGACAGGCGGCAGATGAGCGCTCCCAGGTGAGCGGGCAGAAGTCTCTGGACAGGCGGGTGGTCACAGCACGTGACGGCAGAGCCTCCAGGTAGGCTAGCAGACAGGCAGCAGATGAGCGCTCCCAGGTGAGCGGGCAAGAGTCACTGGACAGGCAGGTGGTCACAGCACGTGACGGCGGAGCCTCCAGGTAGGCTAGCAGACAGGCAGCAGATGAGCGCTCCCAGGTGAGCGGACAGGAGTCACTGGACAGGCAGGTGGTCACAGCACGTGACGGCGGAGCCTCCAGGTAGGCTAGCAGGTAGGTAGCAGATGTGTGCTCCCAGGTGAGCAGGCAAGCTGGTCCATAGACAGACTGACAGGAGTTGGAAGGCAGACCGTCGGACCTCAGGCAAGCAGGCAGGTGGCTGAAGTGCGCTCCCAGGTGAGCGGACAGGCTGGTCCTTAGACAGACTGACAGGAGTAGTAAGGCAGACCGTCGGACCTCAGACTAGCAGGCAGGTAGCAGATAATCAGGCAGGAATAAGACAGCAAGCTGGCAGGTATCTGGCAGGTAACTGGCAACGGGACCTGAGGGCTGAAGCAGAGTAGTGAACAGTGCAACAACATTGCTCGGGCACCTCCATTTTGGAGGAGGTGCCTTATATATGGTGAAGTCCTCCGGCCATTGGCCGGGGACTCCTTAGGACGGCGCGCGCGGCCCCTTTAAGAGGGAGGGAGAGCGCGCGCGCCCTAAGCACAGTGGCTGGGAAGGAGCGCGCGCTGCCAGCAGAGCGGGAGGAGGACGCCGTGCACGGAGCAGAGAGGTGAGGGGAACAGCGTCCCTGCCTAGCAGAGGGCAGGGACGCCGGCGCTACAGTACCCCCCCCTTTAGGCCCCCCCTTTTTTAGGCCAGACAGAAATTTAGCTAGGATAAGAGGGGCATGGATGTTCTCCCGGGGCTCCCACGTTCTCTCCTCAGGACCAAACCCCTTCCAATCTACTAGAAAAAAGGTCTTTCCTCTTACCCTTTTGGTGGCAAGAATGTTCTCTACCTCAAACTTGTCCTCAGCAGAAACCGGAGCAGGAGGCGTACCTGTAGACTTGGAAAAAGAGTTAAGTACCACAGGTTTGAGGAGAGATACATGGAAGGAGTTAGGGATCCGTAAGTTGGCTGGGAGTTTCAATTTATAGGCCACCGGGTTGATCTGACTGATGACCTCCAGAGGACCGATGAACCGAGGCCCTAACTTGTAAGAAGGTATCTTGAGTCGGACATATTTAGATGAGAGCCAGACTTTATCTCCAGGACGAAATTGTGGAGGATCCAGGCGTTTTTTGTCAGCGTGTCTTTTCATCCGTTCGGACGACTGAAGGAGTGCGGATCGGGTACTCTCCCAAATGGAGGAAAATTTGCTAACGAGAGATTCCGCAGCCGGGTTGTCCACAGAGGTGGAGACAGGAAAAGGAATCCGAGGATGCTGACCGAAGACTACAAAAAACGGGGATTTGGAGGAGGATTCGCTCTCGTGATTGTTATAAGAGAACTCGGCCCATGGTAGGAGATCCACCCAGTCTGAATGATGGGCATTAACAAAGTGCTGGAGGTAACTGGTCAGGTTCTGATTGATCCGCTCCACTTGACCATTGGACTGTGGGTGGTAAGCGGAAGAGAAGTCCAGGGTGACGTCTAGCAGTTTACAAGTGGCTCTCCAGAAGCGTGAGGTGAACTGTACCCCACGATCCGACACGATGTGGAGGGGCAGGCCATGAAGACGAAAGATGTGACGAATAAAGTCTTTAGCCAGCTCGGGTGCAGACGGGAGGGCTGGCAGGGGAATAAAGTGAGCCATCTTGGAAAAGCGATCAGCGACCACCCAAATGACCGTACAACCGGCGGAGACGGGGAGATCAGTTATGAAGTCCATAGCAATATGCTGCCAGGGGGCAGCAGGCACAGGAAGCGGAAGGAGGCGACCGGCTGGCAGGTGTCTCGGGACTTTGTTGCGGGCGCAGGACACACAGGCAGAAACAAAGTCTATTACGTCCTTGTGCAGGGTAGGCCACCAGTAGTGCCGGGCAATAAGCTGGAGGGTCTTTTTCTGACCGGCGTGGCCAGCTAGTTTAGACGAATGGCCCCAGTGTAGGATCTTCTTCCGATCAGGTACTGAAACAAACGTCTTACCGGGAGGGAGACGATTTAGACTCACGGGAGCCACCTGCATTACTCTGGCGGGATCGATGATATGTTTAGGTTCTTCCTCGAGATAGGACACCAGAAAGGATCGGGACAAGGCGTCTGCTTTGACGTTTTTGTCAGCCGGGCGAAAATGAAGAACAAAATCAAAGCGAGCAAAAAACAAGGACCACCGGGCTTGGCGCGGGTTAAGTCTCTGGGCATGCTGGAGGTAAGCCAAGTTCTTGTGGTCAGTGTAAATTATTACCGGGTGAAGAGCCCCCTCGAGTAGGTAACGCCACTCCTCCAACGCCAGCTTGATGGCCAATAACTCTCGGTCTCCTATGGAATAGTTGCGCTCAGAAGAGGAGAAGAGTTTGGAGAAGAAGCCACAAGTTACCATTCTCCCGGAAGATGATTTTTGAGTAAGTACCGCTCCGGCTCCAGAGGAGGAGGCGTCAACTTCCAGGAAGAACTGCTTGTTGCCGTCCGGGCGATGCAGCACCGGGGCGGAAGAGAAGGCCTGTTTTAGGGAAAGAAAGGCCTCCTCAGCTTCGGGCGGCCACTCTTTGGGATTAGTACCCTTACGGGTGAGCGTGGAGATTGGGGCAGTCCGGGAAGAGAAGTGTGGTATGAAGAGGCGGTAGTAGTTAGCGAAGCCCAGGAATCGCTGAATGGCCTTCAACCCCTCCGGTCGAGGCCATTTCGCGATGGCAGACAGCTTCTCTGGATCCATTCGTAGGCCGGTCTGAGAAATAATGTAGCCCAAAAACGGAAGCGAGGTCTGCTCAAAGAGGCACTTCTCGTATTTAGCGAAGAGGTGATTCTGCCTGAGCCTGAGCAGGACCTGACGAACGTCCCTCCGGTGAGTCTGGAGATCCGGAGAGAAGACCAAGATGTCGTCCAGGTACACCACTACGCAGGAGTAGAGAAGGTCCCGGAAGATGTCATTGACCAACTCTTGAAAGACAGCAGGAGCGTTACAGAGACCAAAGGGCATTACCAGATATTCATAGTGGCCGTCCCGGGTGTTGAATGCCGTCTTCCATTCATCCCCCTGACGGATACGAACCAGGTTGTACGCCCCACGGAGGTCCAGTTTGGTGAAGATTCTAGCCCCCCTCAGACGATCAAATAACTCCGGAATGAGCGGAAGGGGGTACTTATTCTTCACCGTGATCTGGTTAAGGCCTCTATAGTCTATACAGGGACGGAGAGAGCCGTCCTTCTTTTTGACGAAAAAGAAGCCTGCTCCCGCCGGGGAGGTAGATTTCCGGATGAATCCCCTGGCCAGATTCTCCTCAATATATTCGGACATCGACCGGGTCTCAGCAGCGGATAATGGATAAATACGCCCACGGGGAGGAGTAGTACCAGGTAACAGGTCGATAGGGCAGTCGTATGGTCTATGAGGGGGTAGTGTCTCTGCTTCCTTTTTATTAAAGACATCAGCATAAGACCAATAAGGAATCGGAAGTCCAGGTAGATTAGCTGGGGTAGGAGAAGGACGGACGGGATGGACGGGAACCAGACAGGTCTTATGGCAGTCCTGTCCCCAGCGAAGGACTTCTCCGGTCTGCCAGTCAAGCACGGGTGCATGTCTCTGGAGCCAAGGTAGGCCTAGCAAGAGGGCGTGGGAGAGTCCAGGCAGAACATGAAAGGAGATACTCTCAGAATGCAGCATTCCCACCTGCAGAGTAATGGATTCGGTGATGAGTTGGATGGGGCGTGGTAAGAGACCCCCATCCACGGCAGCAACAGACAAGGGTACAGCCAGAGGTTTGGTGGGGATGCGGTATTTCTCTACCAGGGACTGTGTAATAAGATTCCCGGCTGCTCCAGAGTCAAGTTGGGCTAGTTCGAAATAACGGTTCTCCCCGCAGACAATTGAGACTGACAACAGCAGAGATGGAGAGGATTTATTCTTGTCTAGGTCGACCTCTCTGAGCGAACCTAGACACAGGCGTTTCCCGACCTCTCCGGGCAGGTACGGATCCGGTGCTCCTTACTGCCACAGTAGAAGCAGCTCCCCTCGGCACGGCGTAAGTCCTGACGGGTTTTGACCATCTTGGTCTGGTCGACCTGCATAGGCTCAGGAGAGTGTACCTGGGTAGAGACGGAGGGAGTGACGGGTTTCTGAAAAGTAGGAGCTAGACGTGGTAACCTCCTCTCACGGGTGACCTCTTTGGCACGCTCCTGGAACCGTAGGTCAATCCGGGTGGCAAGAGTTATTAGGTCATCGAGAGTGGTAGGGATGTCCCGACCGGCAAGTTCATCTTTAATACGGCCGGACAGACCCTCCCAGAAGACTGATACCAGAGCGTCGTTATCCCAGGCCAGCTCCGAGGCAAGGGTACGGAACCGTATGGCATATTGGCCCACGGTGAGACTTCCCTGACGGAGGCGTAGCAGTGATGATGCGGATGAGGTCTTCCGTCCGGGTTCGTCGAAGACTTTCCGGAAAGCCGTGAGAAAAGCAGGCAAGTTGGACACCAGGGGGTCTCCTCTCTCCCATAGAGGATTCAGCCAGGCCAGGGCCTCCCCGGTGAGATGGGACATGATGAATGCAATTTTGGCTCGGTCGGAGTTAAACTGGTGGGACAATAGTTCAAAGTGCAGGGTGCACGGATTTATGAAGCCCCGAGCCTGGGCGGAGTCGCCTCCGAAACGAGGAGGTGCAGAAAGCCGGGGTCCGGGGTAGGATACCATGGTATTAGTGGGCAGCGGAGCTGCCGGATTGCGAGACATGGCACTGGCGGAGGTTGCTGGTGGAGCAGTCAGAGTGTCCAGGCGAGTATTGACATTCCGCAGGTGACCTAGGATGGACTCCTGTTGGGACCTTTGACGGGACAGTTCATGACACAGGTCCGAGAGCGAGGGAGCTTGGGTGCCACCGGGTTCCATGGCCCGAGCAAACTGTAACGGGTCTGGGAGGCGGAACCTCTGAGCTACTATACAAGGGGGCAGTCCTTGTAAGGGAGCGGGTGGCGACCAGGGAAGACGGGCAGGAAGTCACAGCAGGTGACCGGGACAGTCTCTGAGTGAACGGGCTGGAGGTCACGGCAAGAGACCGGGGCAGTCTCTGGATGAACGGGCAGATGGTCACGGCAAGTGACCGGGGCAGTCTCTGAATGAACGGGCAGATGGTCACGGCAAGTGACCGGGGCAGTCTCTGAATGAACGGGCAGATGGTCACGGCAAGTGACCGGGGCAGTCTCTGGATGAACGGGCAGATGGTCACGGCAAGTGACCGGGGCAGTCTCTGGGTAAAGGGTTGGTACGACCTGTGGCGGCTGATGATAGACGTGAGCTCCCAGGTGAGCAGGCGAGAGTCTCTGGATGAACGGGTGGTCACAGCATGTGACGGCGGAGCCTCCAGGAAGACCAACAGACAGGCGGCAGATGAGCGCTCCCAGGTGAGCGGGCAGAAGTCTCTGGACAGGCGGGTGGTCACAGCACGTGACGGCAGAGCCTCCAGGTAGGCTAGCAGACAGGCAGCAGATGAGCGCTCCCAGGTGAGCGGGCAGGAGTCACTGGACAGGCAGGTGGTCACAGCACGTGACGGCGGAGCCTCCAGGTAGGCTAGCAGGTAGGTAGCAGATGTGTGCTCCCAGGTGAGCAGGCAAGCTGGTCCGTAGACAGACTGACAGGAGTTGGAAGGCAGACCGTCGGACCTCAGGCAAGCAGGCAGGTGGCTGAAGTGCGCTCCCAGGTGAGCGGACAGGCTGGTCCTTAGACAGACTGACAGGAGTAGTAAGGCAGACCGTCGGACCTCAGACTAGCAGGCAGGTAGCAGATAATCAGGCAGGAATAAGACAGCAAGCTGGCAGGTATCTGGCAGGTAACTGGCAACGGGACCTGAGGGCTGAAGCAGAGTAGTGAACAGTGCAACAACATTGCTCGGGCACCTCCATTTTGGAGGAGGTGCCTTATATATGGTGAAGTCCTCCGGCCATTGGCCGGGGACTCCTTAGGACGGCGCGCGCGGCCCCTTTAAGAGGGAGGGAGAGCGTGCGCGCGCGCCCTAAGCACAGTGGCCGGGAAGGAGCGCGCGCTGCCAGCAGAGCGGGAGGAGGACGCCGGGCACGGAGCAGAGAGGTGAGGGGAACAGCGTCCCTGCCTAGCAGAGGGCAGGGACGCCGGCGCTACACTGAGCTGGAAAAATTGCTAGAGCACCCATTTACAGTGACTAAAAAATTACAAGCAGAGGACTTAACTCCAGGTATTTTCTTAAAGGAGTGGAAGAACCTGATGTTTCGCCTGTCCCAAAGAGGAGGGTTAATTGCAAGTGGCATTGCTACTAGTGTTGAGCGAGCACTAAAATGCTCGGGTGCTCGAAGCTCGGGCCGAGCTCACTGTGATACTCGGGTGCTCGACCCGAGCAACGAGCCCAATGTTAGTCTATGGGAGACCCGAACATTTTTGCGGCGGCTCCCCCGGCAGTCTGTAGAAAGCCTAAAAAGTGCCCAAAACGATAGTGACAGTGCTCAAATGACATGGGGACTGCATGGGGATCGCCCCTGGAAGCATTTCTGACCCCCAGGTCACTGCTGTCAACAACGTGGTCAGAGGTATTAAGCCACTTTTACAGGCTCACAATAAAACATACAAAAACGAAACTGAAAGTGCTTTCCTGTTAAATATGTTAACCCCTTAACGACCTTGGGTCTCTGTTTTTGTGTTTTCCTTATTTGGTCCCCTTCTTCCCAGAGCCAGAGCTTTTTTAATTTTCGTTCAATATGGCCATGTGAGGGCTTATTTTTTGCGGGACGAGTTATACTTTTAAACACCATCACTGGTTTTACCATATCGTGTGCTGGAAAATGGGAAAAAAAGTGCAGTGAAACTGCAAAAAAAATGCAATTCCACAGTTGTTTTTTGGGTCCTTGTTTTACCACGTTCACAGATTGCTAAAACTGACCTGCCATCATTATTTTCCAGGTCGTTACGAGTTCATAGACACCAAACATGTATAGGTTCTTTTTTATTTAAGTGGTGAAAAAAAATCCAAAGCTTGCTAAAAAAAACAAAAAAAAAATGACACCATTTTCCGAGACCCTTAGCTTTTCCATTTTTCGGGATCTGGGGCTGGGTGAGGGCTTATTTTTTTGCGTGCCGAGCTGACGTTTTTATTGATACCATTTTGGGGTAGATCCGATGTTTTGATCGCCCGTTATTGCATTTTATTGCAAAGTTGTAGCGACCAAAAAAACTTAATTCTGGCGTTTAAAATTTTTTTCTCGTTACGCCGTTTACTGATTGTATTAATTCTTCTTTTATATTGATAGATCGGGCGATTCTGAACGCGGCGATACCAAATATGTCTATGTGGTTTTTTTTTATATATATATATATTTTATTTTGAATTGGGCGACAGGGGGGTGACTTAAAGTTTTATATATTTTTTATTTTTTTAAAAACTTTTTTTTTAAACTTTCTGCTTGCTTCTATAGTCTCCAGAGAAGACTAGAAGCAGCAGTTGTCTGATTGCTTCTACTGCATACAAGCGATGAGCAGATCGCTTGTATGCAGGAGAAATGCTCACTTGCTATGAGCGCTGACCACTAGGTGGCGCTCATAGCAATTGAGACATGACAACCACAGGCGTCTGCTGCAGACCCTGAGTTGTCATGCCCACCAATTGGTGACCCGCGATCACGTGACGGGGTCACTGATGGGCGGGGCTTAGGACTCCCGGAAGCGCGAGTTAAATGCCGCTGTCAGAGATTTAACATATTAACAGCCGCGGGTGGATTGCGATTCCAATAATCAGCTGACATGTGCTCGCTTCAGTGCGGGCTCACCGCCGGAGCCCCCGCTGAACCGGCCTTCCCGACCTGGTGCGTACTATTACTGACCAGGTCGGAAAGGGGTTAAGGAACATCCTTTCCAGGGTAAAGACTTGTGTATAAGGTAAAATAAATAACCAAAAACAAAAATACTCCTCCACACCTTGGGCTATGTTCACAAGTAGCATTTTTTATGCGTTTTTGCACTTTTGTATTGCTTTCAACCGTGACAAATGCATTCACCTTGAAATGTCATTTTAACATTTTACAACCTTATCTGGCCATGTGCTGTGTGACACATGCATACAGTGCTAAAAAGACATGGGAACAGCATGGGGAAGACCCCTGGAAGCATCTCTGACACCCAGGTCACTGCCTAAAAGTGTGCCCATCAGAAGTGATCCTTGCCGCATCAGAAGATGCAGACTTGCAACTATCCCCGTGCAAGTCCTTGTCCCAGGGCAGTGTTCAATTGTACCTCCCCCATAACTTGCAATACAAGCGCAAGTATGCAGCCTGCCACCCACCCACCCCCAGGCTGCAATACCATACTGCTAGCTTGCTTGCACTTGAAATTGGGCCTTTTAGGCATGTGGAGGTGGAATCTGGCCACCACGTCATGGCTGCGTCGGTAGCCTGGTATCCATACTCAGCCGCCCGGCGGCCGGGTGTCCACACTTGGTCCCCAGCCGCCAGGGGGCGGCCGGGTGTCCATACTCGGTCCCCAGTCGCCCCGCGGCCGGGTGCCCACACACAGTCCCCAGCCGCGTGGGGGTGGCCGGGTGTCCATAAACGGTCCCCAGCCGCCCCTATTTGTCCCGGTGCGCCTTATACACAAGCGCACATGCCAAAACATTACCTGTGCCCTCCCCAGTGCATTTAGTGGGAAGTACAGCCTAACCACAAACACGTGGACAAGTGAATGTGGCCAGGAATGGTCCATCTCACTGACGCCTTCACACTGGGTTAATATTGTGGAAGCCGGGACACAGTTGGACACTGGGATGCAACACATCCTCCAGACATAGAGGATTGCGGGTCCTGGGTCAATCAGGCTTCAACACAAAGTTCAGAAGGTAGACAGCAGCAGTGGTCGGCCTCCTACACAACGAGTAAATTATTCATGATCATGAGGCCATCTACCTCCTTAGCTTTCTGTTCCTTGGAATGCAAGCGCATGTATGTAGTAGCAGCTAGGCCTGAGGTGGTCAGCGTTTTGGCGCATATTCTACCTCCTTCGAGGATTGCTGAATGTTTTCCTGCTACTATCCCAGTTCTATGACTCCCGTTAAAACAAAGCTTCAGGTGATGAAAGATGGATGAGGTGGTGGAAAAGGAGAAAGAGCAGGAGGAACAGGGACCATTCACATCAATATCAGGCCAGCCAACCACACATGTCTTGTAGGATATGTTTCTGTACCAAAAGGAGCGGTTCAGCTACACAGTTATAAGGCATACAGTGAATGCAATGCCTACCAAAAATTTCGAGGCACTCCAATACCCCTTGGAAGTGACATGGAGGTCAGAGGGCCTTAACTAAACCGTTTTTTCCATTTATAGCAACTGGGTCTCCTGTACACTGTTGGCCTAAGCAGGGAATGGAAGGCTTTCCAAAAATTATTAGGCACTGCAATGCCCCTTGAAACAGACGTGGATTACAGCGTATTAAAAACCTTCTACCCATTATTGGGGAGTGGGTCTCCCTTAGTGTTCGCCTATGCATTGAAAAGCAAAAGCTGACAAAAATTAGGAGGAAATGCAATGCCCGTTGCAAGAGTCGTGGAGGTTAGAAGTAATTAAAAACAACATGTCAATGCCCCTTGGAAGAGCTGTGGAGTTCAGAGTGGTTTAACAAGACGGTTTTAATGCCCCTTAGAAGAGACGTGGAGTTCAGAGTGGTTTAACAAGACAGTTTTAATGCCCCTTGGAAGAGATGTGGAGGTCACAGTAGCTTAGCAAGATGGTTTTAATGCCCCTTGGAAGAGACGTGGAGTTCAGAGTGGTTTAACAAGACAGTTTTAATGCCCCTTGGAAGAGTGGTGGAAGTTACACTGGAATGAAAAGACAATATCAATGCCCCTTGGAAGAGTGGTGGAAGTTACACTGGAATGAAAAGACAATATCAATGCCCTGTGGAAGAGACGTGGAGGTCACAGTAGCTTAACAAGATGCTTTTAATGCCCCTTGGAAGAGTGGTGGAGGTCTCAGTGGAATAAAAAGACAATATTAACGACCCTTGGAAGAGACGTGGAGGTCACAGTAGCTTAACAAGACGATTTTAATGCCCCTTACAAGAGCCATGCAGTACAGCATATTAAAAACATTATTCCCATTTTTGGGGAGTGGGTCTCCCATAGTCTTTGCCTATGCCTTCCAAGCAAAAGCTGCCAAAAATTAGGAAGGGGGAACTTGCAATGTCCCTTACAAGAGCAATGCAGTACAGCATATTAAAAACATTATTCCCATTATTGGGGAGTGGGTCTCCCATAGTCTTTGCCTATGCCTTCCAAGCAAAAGCTGCCAAAAATTAGGACAGAGGAACTTGCAATGCTGGCAACATGGACCACGGTCACCCTGGTGGTATAGTGGTCGTGGAGGCTGAGGATAAGGAGAAGAGCAAAAAACAGCCGAAATGAGGAAGCGTATACCCATGTGTGGGTGTGAAGCGATGCATGGGAATACACCTCCCGAAATAACACAGTGGATTTGACTTTATGTTACTCTGCTGTCATTTCGTGGTGATGAGAAGTCTGGCCCAATCCAGCCCTTGTTCATTTTGATGAGGGTCAGCTTGTCAGCATTGTCAGTTGACAGGCGAGTGCGCTTATCAGTTATAATTCCCCCAGCGGCACTAAAAACACGCTCCGATAACACGCTAGCGGCAGGCCAGGACCTCCAAGGCGTACAGAGTGAGTTCATTCCAAGTGTCCAGCTTGGATACCCAATAATTAAAAGGCACAGAGGAATCACGGAGGACGCTGGTACTCCCTCACCATCTTTTGAAACTTTCCACTCCTTGTGAGAGTACCCTGCGCCTCAGGGCCTGTAAGCTGGACAGGTCTCAGAAAACTGTCCTAGAACATTGACAGTGTTCCCCTGCCTCTGCTGGATTGGAGTTGCGTCTCTCTCACCTGTATGCCTTAGTTGGGCAGCGAACTGTGACCTCTGCCGCTACCGTGTTCAGATGGGAATTTTTTTAATAGTTCTGCAGCAAGGGCCTTCTGGTGCTGCCCCATTTTTGTAGACCTCTCCAACTCAGGAATAAGAGAGTGAAAGTTCTCCTTGTAGAGGGGGTCTAAAAGTGTCATCAACCAGTAATGACTGTCACCCAACATTTTGACAATGCGAGGGTCACGGTTAAGGCAGCGTAACATAAAGTCAGCCATGGGTGCCAGACTGGTAACGGGCAAGACTTCCGTGTCCTCACCAAGATGACGACTGATAGTGTTGAGCGATCACTAAAATGCTCGGGTGCTCGAAGCTCGGGCCGAGCTTACCGTGATACTCGGGTGCTCGACCCGAGCAACGAGCCCAATGTTAGTCTATGAGAGACCCGAGCATTTTTGCGGCAGCACCCCCGGCAGTCTGTAGAAAGCCTAAAAAGTGCCCAAAACGATAGTGACAGTGCTCAAAAGACATGGGGACAGCATGGGGATCGCCCCTGGAAGCATTTCTGACCCCCAGGTCACTGCTGTCAACAACGTGGTCAGAGGTATTAAGCCACTTTTGCGGGCTCACAATAAAACGGTCAAAAACTAAACTGAAACGGTTTTCCTGTGAAATATGTTAAGGAATTTCCTTTCCAGGGTAAAAACTTGTGTATAAGGTAAAATAAATAACCAAAAACAAAAATACTCCTCCACACCTTGGGCTATGTTCACAAGTAGCATTTTTCATGCGTTTTTGCACTTTTTTATTGCTTTCAACCGTGACAAATGCGTTCACCGGGAAATGTCATTTTAACATTTTACAACCTTATCTGGCCATGTGCTGTGTGACACATGCATACAGTGCTGAAAAGACAAAGGATCAGCATGGGGAAGACCCCTGGAAGCATCTCTGACCCCCAGGTCACTGTCTAAAAGTGTGCCCATCAGAAGTGATCCTTGCCGCATCAGAAGATGCAGACTTGCAGCTATCCCCATGCAAGTCCTTGTCCCAGGGCAGTGTTCAATTGTACCTCCCCCATTCCTTGCAATGCAAGCGAAAATATGCAGCCAACCACCCACCCACCCGCAGGCTGCAATACCATACTGCTAGCTTTCACTTGAAATGGGGCCTTTTAGTTTGGAGGAGACCGAAGCTGGCCACTACCTCATGGCCGCTTCGGCAGCGAGGTATCCATACTCAGTCCCCAGCCGCCCTGCGGCCGGGTGTCCACGCTCAGTCCCCAGCCGCCCGGCGGCTGGGTGTCCACGCTCGGTCCCCAGCCGCCCTGCGGCCGGGTGTCCACACACGGTCGCCAGCCGCCTGGGGGCGGCCGGGTGTCCATAAACGGTCCCCAGCCGCCCTGATTTCTCCTGTCACCTTCCCCCACACTTTTCTTAGCCTGGCCTGCTTTAGGGCAGCATTGGACAAGCCCACCAGAGAACCAGACTCCTCCGGTGGGCCCTGGCTTCTCCATCAGGGGAGTTCAGAGTGCTAAGGTGAGGAGCATGATGATGATGATAGAAGTTAGCATCTGCTTTGTTTTCTTGGAATGCAAGCGCATGTATGTAGTAGCGGCTAGGCCTGAGGTGGTCCGCGTTTTGGCGCATATCCTACCTCCTCCGAGGATTGCTGGATGTTTTCCTGCTACTATCCCAGTTCTATGCCTCCCGTTAAAACAAAGCTTCAGGTGATAAATGATGGATGAGGTGGTGGCAAAGGAGAAAGAGCAGGAGGAACAGGGACCATTCACATCAATATCAGGCCAGTCAACCAGATACAGTGCCTACAAGTGGTATTCAACCCCCTGCAGATTTAGCTGGTTTGATAAGATGCAAATAAGTTAGAGCCTTCAAACTGCAAACGAGAGTAGGATTTATGAACAGAAGCATAAATCTTATAAACCAAAAAGTTATGTTGCTCAGTTGAATTTTATTAAATTTTAAACATAAAAGTGTGGGTCAATTATTATACAACCCCTATGTTTAATATTTTGTGGAATAACCCTTGTTTGCAATTACAGCTAATAATCGTCTTTTATAAGACCTGATCAGGCCGGCACAGGTCTGTGGAGTTATCTTGGCCCACTCCTCCATGCAGATCTTCTCCAAGTTATCTAGGTTCTTTGGGTGTCTCATGTGGACTTTATTCTTGAGCTCCTTCCACAAGTTTTCAATTGGGTTAAGGTCAGGAGACTGACTAGGCCACTCCAACACCTTGACTTTATCCCTCTTGAACCAGGCCTTGGTTTTCTTGGCTGTGTGCTTTGGGTCGTTGTCTTGTTGGAAGATGAAATTACGACCCATCTTAAGATCCTTGATGGAGGAGCGGAGGTTCTTGGCCAAAATCTCCAGGTAGGCCGTGCTATCCATCTTCCCATGGATGCGGACCAGATGGCCAGGCCCCTTGGCTGAGAAACAGCACCACAGCATGATGCTGCCACCACCATGCTTGACTGTAGGGATGGTATTCTTGGGGTCGTATGCAGTGCCATCCAGTCTCCAAACGTCACGTGTGTGGTTGGCACCAAAGATCTCGATCTTGGTCTCATCAGACCATAGAACCTTGAACCAGTCTGTCTCAGAGTCCTCCAAGTGATCATGAGCAAACTGTAGACAAGCCTTGACATGACGCTTTGAAAGTAAAGGTACCTTACGGGCTCGTCTGGAACGGAGACCATTGCGGTGGAGTACGTTACTTATGGTATTGACTGAAACAAATGTCCCCACTGCCATGAGATCTTCCCGGAGCTCCTTCCTTGTTGTCCTTGGGTTAGCCTTGACTCTTCGGACATGCCTGGCCTCGGCACGGGAGGACACTTTCAAAGGCTGTCCAGGCCGTGGAAGGCTAACAGTAGTTCCATAAGCCTTCCACTTACGGATGATGCTCCCAACAGTGGAGACAGGTAGGCCCAACTCCTTGGAAAGGGTTTTGTACCCCTTGCCAGCCTTGTGACCCTCCACGATCTTGTCTCTGATGGCCTTGGAATGCTCCTTTGTCTTTCCCATGTTGACCATGTCTGAGTGCTGTTCACAAGTTTGGGGAGGGTCTTAAATAGTCAGAAAAGGCTGGCAAAAGAGATCTTTAATCCACACATGTGAAGCTCATTATTCTTGGTGCCTGAACTACTTCTTAATACTTTAGGGGGACCAAAAAGAATTCTTGTGGTTTGAGGGGTTGAATAATAAATGACACTCTGAATTAACTTTTAACGTTTTAAAAAAAACAAAAAAAAAAAAACAAAAACAATATTTGCTGCAGTGCATTTCCCACTTCCAGGCTGATCTACAGTACAAATGTCACAATGCCAATGTGACACCCCAGGGGTCTGGTTGCCACAGTAACGTAATGTTATGTCTGAGAGCAGGTGGGAGGTCCTTTAGTCAGGGATCCTGTGCATGCCACACCTCCTGCCCAGTCTTGGGAGGGGAAGAACTTCCCCTATATAAACCTGGGGCTGAGGCAGGGTGAGTGAGTAGAAGAAGTAGAGACAGCATAGGAAGAAACAGCAGTCACAAGGAGTCAGGGGCTGGCAGCTGCAGAGTTCGCCCTGACTAAGAAGACTTTTTACCGGACCTGGAGTCCGAGGCTGTGGGGACTAATTCCTGCCCAGCAGCAGAATCCGTCAGGCAGGGGATTTCAGGTCCTCTGGCCCAGAAGCCCGAAGGCACGGTCACACGCGTGGGACCAGCACCGCCATCGTGGAGCGGAAGCCATTAGAAGGCCCCGAGTCACCGGCCATACGGGTGAGCACCACACGGTACACTCAGGGACGTGGGCTACTTACATCAGCTCCTAGCAAGGTAGCCAGAAGAGTACAGTCAGTTTGGGAGGCCTACAACTACGCCTGGCCAGGGGAGATCCCATCTGCTCAAGGACTGACCAGGCCCCATCCGCTAGCAAGTACTCCGGGAGGGTCTTTTGTTGTTACCAGTAAAGACCCTGAACTACACCGCACCGTCTCTGAGTGGTTCCTGCTACCCCCATCATCCACGTCGGCTGCCCTGAGGCCATACCCCTCCCGTTGGGGGTTATACTATCACGCTGCACAATCCCACCATCGGCCTCAGCGGTCTGCCCTGCAGCAGCAGCCCCCTGGCTGCACTCAACGGGTGGCGTAGTCATCAACCATTTACTACTAATGGACTGCCGTCTAGTTTGACTCCCTGGGCACGGACCGGGTCACCGCCACGAGACTACAACCCTCCACAGATCCGGCTCCGGGTAAGCTCCCGCATGCGCAGCGCAGCGCGACACAGGCCCAGGGGCGCGTCTACTTTGGCGTAGTCGGCAGGATTTCGTGCCCGCAACCACCGGGTACTGCGTGCCTGAAAAGCAAAGACTGTTCAAACTTACCAGTGGTGAAGATTCCCGCTATCCGTGGAGGTTTCCCGCCATCCGGCGCCATCTTCTACCTTCTTCCCGCCATCCGCGAAGTTTTCCCGCCATCCGGCGCCATCTTCGACCTTCTTCCCGCCATCCGTGGAGTTTTCCCGCCATTGGACGCCATCTTGAGGACGCCGCGCGGGAAGAAGAGGGGCGTGGACTCCGAAAGCGCGCGAGAACTGAAGCCCCGCCTCACGTCCGGACGTTGCGTAAGGTCCTGGAAGGAGCCCAGCAGACGCCGACGTCACAGGAGCGCGACGGAAGGTCCTCAACCCTGACGATCCACTGCGGAGCCGCGGCCTACGGAAGAGGATCATCGCAAGGTAGGCCACGGTCCACTAGGGGGGAGGAAGATGTCGGATACGGAGGAGAGCTTCACTGCCTCAACCCCCGCCAGCGCTACCGCTGCTGCAGTTATGCCCTTCACCATGCCCTATATCCCGGGAGCAGCTTGGCTACCCCAGTACTCAGGGGAGTCACATACCCTGCATGACTTTAGAGAAAAGCTGGATAGCCTCTTCCAGGTGTACCCCCTCACAGAAGAGCAAAAAGTGAGCATCCTGGTGGCCCAACTAACCGGGGCAGCCAAAAGAGAAGTAAAATCTTGGCCACCTGGGAGGAGGACTGTCGCAGAGATACTAACCCGGCTGAGGGACACCTTCGATACCCGCACCTCAGCCGAGATCAAGCTTAGATTCTACGGGTGCAAGCAGCGAGCGCATGAGAGTGTAAGGGACTATGCACTAAACCTACAAGAGGCCCTGAGGGCCATAAAGCAGACCGACCCTGATGGGGTGGGAAACGAGGACAGGCTGTTGACTGAACAATTTATAGAGGGTTTATATTGCAATGCCCACCGAACCCAGTTGCGGGCAATGGCCTTACAGGATCCCCATCTGGACTTTGCACAGTTCAAGGATAGAGCTATCCGGGTGCTCCGAGAACCAGCACCGGGTGGCGTTGTGACCCACAGGCGCCCAGCTATCACTTACCACCAGGAGGCGGCGCCCTTGTCGACAGGGCCTGTGGGAGCTCATGCGCAGGCTTTGGACAATGACCCGGCTCCAGACCTACACCATCAGGTCCAAGAGCTAGTTAAGAGCGTTGCTGCGCTAACCCGAACTGTGCAGTCTTTACAGGTTTCCACCCCAGGGAAGATCCAGCTGGCATCCGGACCGGAGGACATCCCGTGGCGTCGACCAAGGAGGACCCCACCGGCCAGAGGAAGACCCAGTGACCGATACAGCGAGGACGGACGACCCATCTGCCGCCGCTGCAATCAACCCGGACATATGGAAAGGTACTGTTCTTTAAACGGGCACAACCTGGGGTAGAGGGCCAACCCCCAGGAAAAAGATCACCAGGCCCATCGAACTGGCGCGACAGATATGTGGGAGGACGTCCAGTCTTGCCTGTGGTACTGGATGGCATTCCCATGAGTGCCCTACTGGATACCGGGTCACAGGTCACCACCATCCCGTACGTGCTCTTCAAGCAGTACTGGAATGACTCGGATATTACCCGCTACCCTGACGACGACTTGAGTATCATCGCCAGCAATGGCCAGCCCGTGCCACAGATCGGATTTAAAGAGGTGACCCTCAAAATCGGTAGAGTCGAACTGGCCGCACAGGGACTGATCATTGTAGATATTGATAAACATGAGAGTCACCCAAAAATAACTCTAGGAACTAACGTAATTGAAAATTGTCTTGCAGAGGTGATTTTCCTTTTACAGCAGGTTGCCAAGAACGCCAGCTCCGGCGAGCAGCGGGTGCTCCAGAAAGAGATCCGGGCACTGATGCAACGGCAACAAGTGGAACTCTCCGGCGGTGAGATTGGTAGCGTAAGAATGTGTGACCCTTTTCCTATTGCCATGCCCCCAAAAAGTGAAATGATGATTTGGTGCCGGGCAGCTATTGGTCTGAGAGGTAGAGATTACCAGGCAATGGTAGAACCAGTTTACTCAGACAGTAGGCCCACCATTTTGACAGCACGGGGGGTGGTCAATGTACGCCATGGGAGGGTGCCCGTTCGCATAATAAATATCGGGGAGAGGGAAGTGTACCTGCCCCGGTATGCCACGCTAGCCAAATTATATACCACTAATCAAAATTCTATACAATCTGTGGAACCCTTGCCTCCATCTCACCCGGAGGAAGGTAACGGCTCTAAGAAAGACATGGAGGACTGGTGTCAGCAACTACATCTGGGTACTGACTCCACTCCCTCACATCAGAAACAAGGAGTCTATCGGGTGGTTCAAGAGTATGAGAGAGTGTTTAGTAAACACCCGTTAGACTTCGGGCGAGTCAAGGGGGTAGAACACCGCATCCCCACGGGAGATCATCCTCCCATAAAAGAGAGGTATCGACCCGTACCCCCTGCACATTACCAACACGCGAAGGGGATGCTTAGAGACATGAAGGAGGCTGGGGTAATCCGGGATAGCTGTAGCCCCTGGGCAGCCCCACTAGTTTTAGTCAAAAAGAAAGACAACACCATGAGGATGTGTGTAGATTACCGGAAAATCAACCGTATCACACACAAGGATGCGTACCCCTTACCAAGGATAGAGGAGTCATTGGCTGCTTTAAGATCTGCTAACTTCTTCTCTACCTTGGATCTCACTAGCGGGTACTGGCAGGTTCCTGTAGCAGAGGCGGACCGGGAGAAGACCGCATTCACCACCCCGATGGGACTTAGCGAGTTCACCTGCATGCCGTTCGGACTCTGCAACGCCCCAGGAACCTTCCAACGATTAATGGAGTGCTGTCTGGGCCACAGAAACTTCGAGACGGTCCTGTTGTACCTGGACGATGTCATCGTATACTCCAAAACTTATGAGGACCACCTGAAACACCTGGCGGAGGTGTTCGAAGCTCTGGCGAGTTACGGCCTAAAGGTGAAACCCTCCAAGTGTCACCTCCTGAAACCAAAGGTGCAATACCTGGGACACGTGGTGAGCGCTGACGGAGTGGCTCCCGACCCCGATAAGATCACCGCAATTAAGGGATGGCCAAGCCCCTCCAGCGTAAAAGAAGTGCGGCAGTTCCTAGGGTTGGTAGGCTACTACCGAAGGTTTATTCCCGGTTTCACCAAAAAGGCAGCACCTATGCAGGACCTCCTGATAGGCCAGTCCCGGAAGGCCAAGAACCAGAAGCCGCCCTTCAAATGGGAAAAGCTAGAAGAAGAGTCCTTCCGCCAGCTGAAGATGGCCCTCACGGGGGATGAAATCTTGGCGTACCCGGACTATAGCCAGCCCTTCATCCTCTACACCGACGCCAGTAACATCGGGCTAGGAGCCGTACTGTCCCAGATTCAGCAGGGGAGAGAACGAGTAATCTCCTATGCCAGCCGAAAACTGCGACCCACCGAAAGGAACCCCGAAAATTACAGCTCATTTAAGCTAGAGTTCCTGGCCGTGGTATGGGCAGTCACCGAGCGCTTTAGGCATTACCTCGCTTCTTCCCGGTTCACCGTATACACGGATAACAACCCGTTGACACACCTGGACACGGCAAGACTCGGTGCCCTGGAGCAGAGGTGGATGGCCCGTCTGTCCAACTACGAGTTCACAATCAAATACTGGGCAGGACGCTCCAATACTAACGCGGACGCCCTGTCCAGGATGCCCAACCTGCCGGACGAAGGAGAAGATCCGGAGGGACTGGAAGAAGTTGAACTCCCTGCGTTCCACCGTCATGGGACTATCCAGTATTCCCACCGGGTAAGGGGTAAGCAGGCTGCTACTTTGAACCCCTTACCCCACTACAACTGGGCGGAAACGCAAGACAGCGACCCTGCCGTCCGACTGGTGAAGGAGATGCTGACTCGGCCGGAGGCTCGCCTTGAACCAGACGCTCCAGAGGAAGCCAAACAACTATGGGCGGAGAAGAGTCGACTATTCCTTTACAAGGGGAAGTTGTGCCGCAGAATGGTCAACTCCCGGACGCATGAACTACTCTGGCAAGTAGTGGTGCCCCGAAGAGACGCAGCCATGGTGATGGAGGCATACCACGACGGAGCTGGACACTTCGGGTGGAAAAAGCTGGAGTTCCTGCTGCGCGAGCGGTTCCACTGGGTAGGCATGAGGGGAACCATCGAGAAGTGGTGCAGAGACTGTGGCCCGTGCAATCTGAGAAGGAAGGACCGGGCCAGCCAGAAGACTCCCCTGCAGTCCATCGTCACCCGGCAACCGTTGGAACTGGTAGCCTTGGATCATGTAAAACTGACCCCAAGCAGAAGTGGCTACGTCTACGCGTTAACCATCGTGGATCATTACTCCCGGTTCTTGGTTGTCGTCCCCGTCAAGGACTTAACGGCTCAAACAGCAGCTAGGGCCTTCCAGCAGCACTTCTGCCGTCCACACGGGTACCCGGACCAAGTGCTGACGGACCAGGGACCTGCCTTTGAAGCGGAGGTCTTCCAGGAATTCTGCAATCTGTATGGCTGCCGGAAGATAAGGACGACACCCTACCATCCGCAAACTAATGGACTTTGTGAAAAAATGAACCAGGTGGTAATGGATCTTCTAAAAACATTGCCCCTGGAAGAACGCAGTCTGTGGCCTGAGAAGTTGCCCGATCTGGTGGACCTATACAACCACATCCCGGTAGGTTCCACCAACTGTACCCCGGCTTACCTAATGAGGGCGAGACCTGGTAAGTTACCTGTTGACCTGGAAATGGGAGTCCTGACACCTGAGGACACTTCACCAGAAACAGACTGGGACACAGAGAGGCAGCAGCAGTACCGGAGAGTACAGGAGAGCGTGGAGCGAAGTCTCTGTCAGGCTAGGGAAAGACAAGAGAAGACTTACAACCAGTATGCTCCCGCTGTTCCCCTGGTACCCGGAGAGCAGGTCTTGAAGAGTAAAAGACGGCTCCACAAGTTAGATGACCAATGGGAGAAGGACCCGTACACCGTACTGCCCTCAAGCCACGAGAACCCGAAGGTCTGTACCATCAGTAAAGACGGAGGGGAAACCACAGCCATTGTATCCCGGGACCACCTGAAGAAGTGTCCCGAACAACTGAGGAACCCTGAAGAGGAACAAGAAGACCATCGACCCGTGGGAGAAAGGGAAGATATGGTTAGTACCGTGCTCGGGGACTTCCCTCGGTCTTGGACTCAAGTCAATGGTGCAGTTGTGGTACCCGTACTCACCTTCCTCCAACCATCATCCCAAGAACCTACGGAGCAACGGGTAGAGCTGGAAGAACAGCCGGTCCAGGAGGCAGAAGACTCCACACAAGTAGAACAAGAGAATCAACCCTCTGCTTATAGTGAGCCTGCCGTACCCCTAGTGAGACAAAGAGCCGGTAGACAGCTGCCCAGTTTACCCTTGACAGCTCCTACACCCTGTAGTTCAGGGCCAGACAGTCAGCTCCGTAGGTCCACTAGGGCCACTAGAGGCCAGTTACCCGCACGTTGGAGGATCTAAATGTTTAAGCTATTTTATAATGTTTACCTGTCTATAGTTACTTGTGTGTAATTTTGTATTTCTAGTTGTTTTTAGGAATCCTTGGTGGATTTACCGGGAATCCTTGTATATAGTTGGAGCGTAACCCAGGATGGACTAAAGACTGTCAAGGACTCGGGGTAGAACAGACCCCTACCTGGTTACGTCTCCCTGTGTTGGTGAAATGGACACCTTGCTTTCTTCAGAGACTGCACCCGGTTGCGGACACGCCGTAACCATCTTTATGTGTTTTCTTATTGTATTATTAATGTTTTGCCTTGTTATGTTTTCTAAATGTGTTTAGTCCCGGAGTACTAAATTTTACTAGGGGGGAATGTGACACCCCAGGGGTCTGGTTGCCACAGTAACGTAATGTTATGTCTGAGAGCAGGTGGGAGGTCCTTTAGTCAGGGATCCTGTGCATGCCACACCTCCTGCCCAGTCTTGGGAGGGGAAGAACTTCCCCTATATAAACCTGGGGCTGAGGCAGGGTGAGTGAGTAGAAGAAGAGAAGAAGTAGAGACAGCATAGGAAGAAACAGCAGTCACAAGGAGTCAGGGGCTGGCAGCTGCAGAGTTCGCCCTGACTAAGAAGACTTTTTACCGGACCCGGAGTCCGAGGCTGTGGGGACTAATTCCTGCCCAGCAGCAGAATCCGTCAGGCAGGGGATTTCAGGTCCTCTGGCCCAGAAGCCCGAAGGCACGGTCACACGCGTGGGACCAGCACCGCCATCGTGGAGCGGAAGCCATTAGAAGGCCCCGAGTCACCGGCCATACGGGTGAGCACCACACGGTACACTCAGGGACGTGGGCTACTTACATCAGCTCCTAGCAAGGTAGCCAGAAGAGTACAGTCAGTTTGGGAGGCCTACAACTACGCCTGGCCAGGGGAGATCCCATCTGCTCAAGGACTGACCAGGCCCCATCCGCTAGCAAGTACTCCGGGAGGGTCTTTTGTTGTTACCAGTAAAGACCCTGAACTACACCGCACCGTCTCTGAGTGGTTCCTGCTACCCCCATCATCCACGTCGGCTGCCCTGAGGCCATACCCCTCCCGTTGGGGGTTATACTATCACGCTGCACAATCCCACCATCGGCCTCAGCGGTCTGCCCTGCAGCAGCAGCCCCCTGGCTGCACTCAACGGGTGGCGTAGTCATCAACCATTTACTACTAATGGACTGCCGTCTAGTTTGACTCCCTGGGCACGGACCGGGTCACCGCCACGAGACTACAACCCTCCACAGATCCGGCTCCGGGTAAGCTCCCGCATGCGCAGCGCGACACAGGCCCAGGGGCGCGTCACCAAGTTAATTCCGCATGTGTCAACCAGCTAAATCTGCAGGGGGTTGAATACTACTTGTAGGCACTGTATGTCTTGTAGGATATGTTTCTGTAACAAAAGGAGTGGTTCGGCTACACAGTTATAGGGCATACAGTGAGTGCAATGCCTACCAAAAATTTCGAGCCACTCCAATGCCCCTTGGAAATGACATGGAGGTCAGAGGGCGTTAACTAAACCTTTTTTTCCATTTATAGCAACTGGGTCTCCCGTGCACTGTTGGCCTAAGCAGTGAATGGAAGGCTTTCCAAAAATTATGAGGAACTGCAATGCCCCTTACAAGAGCCATGTGTGGCACCCCAGGGGTCTGGTCACCACAGTAATAGAGATATTACGTCGGAGAGCAAGTGGGAGGTTTCCTGGTCAGGATCCCTTAAACATGCAACATCCTCCTGCACCAGTCCTGGGAGGGGAGAATTCTGCCCTTATAAACTGGATCTGGGGTGGGGTTGAGTGAGTCAGAGAACAGTCAGAGTCAGAGTGAGAGCAAGGGAAAGTAACAGCAAGGAGCTCTGTAGGAGCTAAAGACCAGGGGCTGGAAGCTGAGCAGAGCTCGCCCTGGCAGAAGACAATAGGAACCGGAAACAGGAGTCCGAAGCTGTGAGGACTTATATATCCAGCAGCAGAAACCAGCCGGCAGGGGATTTCAGGTCCTCTGGCCATAGAAGCCCGGAGGCTCAGTCACAAGCAAGGGACCAGCACCGCCGTCGTGGAGCGGAGGCTAACAGAAGGCCCCAAGTCACCAGCCATACGGGTGAGCACTACACGGTACACTCAGGGACGTGGGCTACTTCTACCCGCTTACAGCAAGGTAGCCAGGAAGAGTGCAGACAGACGGGGAGGCCTACAACTCCACCTGGCCAGGGGAACTCCTGCTTGCTCACAGACTGACCAGGCCTCTTATGCTAGCCAGTACTCCTGGGAGGGTCTACCTTATAATCATCAGTAAAGACCCTGAACTGCACTGCAAAGACTCTGAGTCGTTCCTGCTGCGCTCGTGCACCATCACCCCCATCATCCACACTCACTGCCCTGAGGCTATACTCCTCCCGAGGGGAGTTATCCCATTCTATGCTGCGCACACAACACCAGCCTCAGCGGTCTGCCTCGCAGCGGTGGCACTCCCTGACCGCAATCCACGGGTGGCGCAGTCGGACAATTAACCTCAAAACCTAAGAAAGACTGCCACTGGTTTGACCAGCCTGAGCCACGGGACCGGGTCACCGCCACGGAGACTACAGACCCCAGAGACCCCGCACCGGGTATCCCACACACGTGTACACACGGCCCAGGGGGCGCGTCACATGCAGTACAGCATATTACAAACATAAGTCCCATTATTGGGGAGTGGGTGTCCCATGGTACTTGCTTATGCTTTCCAAGCAAAAGCTGCCAAAAATTAGGACGGAGCAATTTGCAATGCCCCTTACAAGAGCCATGCAGTACATCATATTACAAACATAAGTCCCATTATTGGGGAGTGGGTGTCTCATAGTATTTGCTTATGCCTTGCAAGCAAAAGCTGCCAAAAATAAGGACGGAGGAACTTGCAATGCTGGCACCCTGGTGGTATAGTGGTGGTGGAGGCTGAGGATAAGGAGAAGAAGATAAAACAGCCGAAACGAGGAAGCGTATACCCATGTGTGGGTGTGAAGCGGTGCATGTGAATACACCTCCCGAAATAACACAGTGGATTTGACTTTATGTTACTCTGCTGTCATTTGGTGGTGATGAAAAGTCTGGCCCAATCCAGCCCTTGTTCATTTTGATAAGGGTCAGCTTGTCAGCATTGTCAGTTGACAGGCGAGTGCGCTTATCAGTTATAATTCCCCCAGCGGCACTAAAAACACGCTCCGATAACACGCTAGCGGCAGGGCAGGCCAGGACCTCCAAGGCGTACAGAGCGAGTTCATTCCAAGTGTCCAATAATTAAAAGGCACAGAGGAATCACGGAGGACGCTGGTACGATCGGCAAGGTACTCCCTCACCATCTTTTGAAACTTTCCACTCCTTGTGAGATTACCCCGCGCCTCAGGGCCTGTAAGCTCGGCGGGTGTCAGAAAACTGTCCCAGAACGTTGACAGTGTTCCCCTGCCTCTGCTGGATTGGAGTTGCATCTCTCTCGCCTGTACGCCTTGGTTGGGCAACGAACTGTGACTTCTGCCGCTAGCGTGTTCAGATGGGAATTTTTTTAAGAGTTCTGCAGCAAGGGCCTTCTGGTACTGCCCCATTTTTGTAGACCTCTCCACCCCAGGAATAAGAGAGTGAAAGTTCTCCTTGTAGCGGGGGTCTAAAAGTGTCACCAACCAGTAATGACTGTCACCCAACATTTTGACAACGCGAGGGTCACGGTTAAGGCAGCGTAACATAAAGTCAGCCATGCGTGCCAGACTGGTAACGGGCAAGATTTCCGTGTCCTCACCAAGATGACGACTGACCATGCTCTCCTCCTCTTCCTCCTCCCCCCCTGTCCTCAGGCCACCCACGCTGAACCGACGGTATGACACTTGTACAGGTACTACCGTCTACAACGCCTGATAGCATCTCCTGTTCTTCCTCCTCCTCCTCTCCCTCATTGTCCCCCAATGCACGTTGGGATGAGATGAGGCTGGGCTGTGTGTAATCGCCCGCTACGGCTTCTTGATCCATCTCATCATACTCTGGCTGCAATGCCTCCTCTTTAATTCTCTGCAGAGAGCGTTGCAAAAGACAGACAAGTGGGATGCTGACACTAATGATGGCGTCATCGCCACTCACCATCTTGGTGGCCTCCTCAAAGTTTGTCAGGATGGTACATATGTCAGACATCCAGGTCCACTCCTGAGGTCTTATGTGTGGAGTCTGACCTGAATATCGACAGCCTTGTTGCAGCTGGTACTCCACAACTGCTCTCTTCTCACAAATCCTTTGCAACATGTGGAGGGTAGAGTTCCAACGTGTGGGGACATCACACACCAGTCGGTGTGCCGGAAGCTGCAAACGCTGCTGCAACACAGCAAGGGCGGCGGAAGCTGTAGCCGACTTGCAAAAATGAGATGACAGGTGGTGTACTTTCACGAGCAGATCTGGCAACTCGGGGTACGATTTAAGAAACCGCTGAACCACGAGGTTAAGCACATGAGCCAGGCATGGTACGTGTGTGATCTCACCTTGCCTCAGAGCCGCCACCAGGTTACGGCCATTGTCACACACGACCATGCCGGGATGTAGGTTCAGCGGTCTCAGCCACAGATCTGCCTGCTCTTTCACAGCTGTCCACAACTCACAAGCAGTGTGAGGTTTATCACCTAAGCTTATGAGTTTCAGCACAGCCTTTTGCCGCTTGGCGGAGGCAGTACTGCAATGCTTCCAGCTTGTAACTGATGTAGTGATATCTAAGATGGAGGCTGAACATGAGGAGGAGGATGCGCAGGAGCTGTACACTGTGGGGGCAACTCTGACTGACATAGGGCCCGCAATCCTCGGTGTGGGGAGGATGTGTTCCGTCCCAAGGTCCGACTGGGTCCCGGCTTCCACTATGTTTACCCAGTGTGCCGTCAGAGATGTACCGTCCCTGGCCACAAGCACTTGTCCACGTGTCCGTTGTCAGGTGGACTCTCCCAGTAACTGCGCTGTTGAGGGCACGGCAGATGCTTCGGGACACGTGCTTGTGTAGTGCGGGGATGGCACACCGGGCAAAATAGTGTCGGCTGGGGACCGAGTACCGAGGGACGGCCACCGCCATAAGATTGCGGAAGGATTCCGTCTCCACCAGCCTAAAAGGCAGCATTTCCAATGCAAGCAGTTGTGAAATGTGCGAATTTAGGACTGTGGCCTGTGGGGCGTTAGCTGCGAATTTCCGCTTTCGTTCAAAGGTCTGGGATATGGACAATTGAACGCTGCGGTGGGACGTGGACGTTGATGCTGTTTCTTGAGAAACTGCCATAACAAGTGAAGACTGAGAGGAGGGGGCATCTTTACATGCAGTATGGACAGGGGATTGCCTTGCACACACAACAGGGGGTTCTATTGCACGCACAACAGTGGAAGAAGCAGTGGTGACACCCGCTGACACTGGTCGTGGACCCTGGGTTTCGCCCCACAAAGTTGGGTGCTTTGCTGCCATGTGCCTGATCATGCTGGTGGTGGTCAGGCTGGTAGTTTTGTCACCCCTGCTGATGCTGGCATGGCAGGTGGAACATATGGCCTTTTTGGGGTTATCAGCAGAGTCTTTAAAAAAATTCCAGACTCTGGAAGACCTACCGCTTGTACTGGCAACGTCCCTCGTGTTGGTGTTACGGGGAACGGTTGCCTGCCTTCTGTCTGCGGCCACCACACTGCTTCTTCCTGCCTGTTGGGGTACTCTGCCTCCCTCCCCCTGTGTGCTGCTGGCCTCACTCTGCATGTCCTCCTTCCACGTTGGGTCAGTTACTAGATCATCCACCACCTCCTCCTCTTCCACTTGCGCACCACAATCCTCCTCCTCACTTCCTGGCAATTGTGTCTCGTCATCGTCCACCTCTTGTGACAAATTGCCAACGTCGACTTCCTGTGGCCATGGCTGTTCAAATATTTGGGCATCGCAACATGGGATCTCCTCTTCCACCACTTCAAGCTTATCAGGCGAGGGGCCCAAATATGGAAATGGACCAGTGAACAGCTCTTCAGAGTGTCCAAGTGTGGGATCACTTGCTGTCTGACGACACTCGGCATGGTGGGAGGAAGGAGCATCAGGGTGAGGAGGAGTATGCGGTCGAGACTCACGGCTACTAAGAGTTGACCGTGTGGAAGACAGACCGGAGGTGGTGGTGCCCAGGTAACTGGAAGTATTATCTGCTATCCAATTAATAACCTGTTCACACTGATCAGTTCTCAATACTGGTTTTGTTCTGTGCTTCCCTAGTAATTCGGTCAAGAAGTGGGAGCGAGAAGATGTGGCTGTTGGTTGTGGCACATTTTCACCTTGGCCACGGCCCCGTCCTCTGCACGAACCATCACCAGAACGTCCACTTCCACGTCCCTTGCCATGCGCCTTGCCCATTGTAAATGAAGTAAAATAGCTTACACTTGCACTATCAATGGAAAAAGGGTAATATAGAGTAGATTAGAACCGTGGAAGAGGAAAACCACAGTTATTGTTTACTGGGGTATACCACACTTTTTTAAATAGAGATATTTGCGGCTGAACAGTGAGCGACACACTCAAACTGCTTTTTTTTTAGATACCAAAGGCCCAAAACTGGATAGTACAGCGATTTGACCTGTAGAACTGCGAAACCACACTGGGATGTCGGGCCTACACAAGACTATTTTCAACAGATATATTTTTGTGTCACAACAGTCAGGAGACACTACTGTTTTTCTTTACGGAAAAAACTACCAAAAGCTGAATAATAGAGATTTTTTACCGTGGGATGGCAAAACCACAGTTATTGTTTACTGGGGTATACCACACTTTTTTAAATAGAGATATTTGCGGTTGAACAGTGAGCGACACACTCAAACTGCTTTTTTTTTTAGATACCAAAGGCCCAAAACTGGATAGTACAGCGATTTGACCCGTGGAACTGCGAAACCACACTGGGATGTCGGGCCTACACAAGACTATTTTCAACAGATATATTTTTGTGTCACAACAGTCAGGAGACACTACTGTTTTTCTTTACAGAAAAAACTACCAAAAGCTGAATAATAGAGATTTTTTACCGTGGGATGGCAAAACCACAGTTATTGTTTATTGGGATATACCACACTTTTTTAAATAGAGATATTTGCGGCTGAACAGTGAGCGACACACTCAAACTGCTTTTTTTTTAGATACCAAAGGCCCAAAACTGGATAGTACAGCGATTTGACCCGTGGAACTGCGAAACCACACTGGGATGTCGGGCCTACACAAGACTATTTTCAACAGATATATTTTTGTGTCACAACAGTCAGGAGACACTACTGTTTTTCTTTACGGAAAAAACTACCAAAAGCTGAATAATAGAGATTTTTTACCGTGGGATGGCAAAACCACAGTTATTGTTTACTGGGGTATACCACACTTTTTTAAATAGAGATATTTGCGGCTGAACAGTGAGCGACACACTCAAACTGCTTTTTTTTTAGATAGCAAAGGCCCAAAACTGGATAGTACAGCGATTTGACCCGTGGAACTGCGAAACCACACTGGGATGTCGGGCCTACACAAGACTATTTTCAACAGATATATTTTTGTGTCACAACAGTCAGGAGACACTACTGTTTTTCTTTACGGAAAAAACAACACTTCTGTTTCTCTAGCCTACACCAGACTATTTTCAACAGTTATATTTGTGTCTGAAAAATCAGAGACACGCTTTTTTTTGGGGGGGTGGGGGGGACACACCAAAAGGTTAATAAGACGGGTATTTGTACAGTGTGAAGGAGGAAAAAAAAAGGAGGATTTTTCCTGGCCCCCGACATCTGGTGCTAAGTCCAGCAATTTCACCAACAGGAGCACACAGGACTGTAATGCAGCGTTTGCTGGTATAACCACTGTGTCTCCTATACAGCCTGCCTGCCTGGTATCTGGGATGGATATTAGTCCTGAGAAGGACTGTTTGTTCTGGCAGCCTTTACAGACCCTACACTAACTATTTCGCAGTTTATATCTCTCCCTAAATCAGCAGCGCTGTCCCTACACTGTCTAATCCAGAGCGACTGTGTCCAAGATGGCGGCGCCCCGTTTTAAAAACTCGAGGTGACGCTGTGCGGCCAGCCAATCACTGTAATGCCCACAACCAACATGGCTGCAGCATTACAGTGACTGGCTGGCAATCCCTGCATGTTCATTGGCTCTGAGAGCGCCAAACATGCAGGGCGGAGACCCGAGCTCCCGCCCGAGTAACCCGAAAATGCTCGGTGCTCGCCGAACATCCCGAGTAGCATGATGCTCGGGCGAGTACCGAGCAGTGTCGAGCATGTTCGCTCAACACTAATTGCTACATCAATGAAACGGAGAGAGGAGCTACTATTACAAAATAACATTCTTTTGGCTGCTGTTTATGTAGACCCAATGCATCAGATTCTTCTAGATGATCAACAGCTAACTAAAGGAAAAGAAGCTCTGTTTGAAATAGCAGTAAGGATGAAAGGGTTGCAGAACAGTCAGGAGGAACAAGAAGAGCTTGGTCGTCCTGCCACATCTTCACCCTCATCATCAACTGATGAAGAATTTAATTTCGAAAAATATTTGGATCACAAGGACCGTGCAAAGCGTTCCCGCATAGAAGAAGAGTCATCCCCATCAAAGAACACAGCCAGTACATTTCAGCAGAATTTTTCATGTGCACTAAAAGAAATTGAGAAATTTGACCGTTCATCAAAAATAACAGTGCAACAAGCGATTCCTCTGTATCCTGACATTGTCAGAGATGTTGCCCGAGTGGTTACTGCTTTGCCACCAACCCAAGTTAGTGTAGAGAGGTTGTTCTCTGCTCTCAAAATAATTAGATCAGATTTGAGGGCATCCATGAAGGAGGATCTGACAGAGGCAATACTTTTTCTGAGGACAAATTTATAGATTTCTTCTTATTAACTGCATAACAGTGTTTATTGCATATTTACTTACAAGAGTTTAGAAAAGTTTATAAAAGTTATTTGCTATATTCTAATTGTATTCTAATAAATATAGTTTTTGCTCTAAGTGGTCTGATTACTTATATGATGGTGAGAAACTGAATAAGCACGATGTTAATATTTTACAACAGTAAATTTATTGTTACGAATTGGCCATTTATGAAGGAGCCGGAGCCGGAGTAGGAGTCGGAACCTGATAAAATCCAGGAGTCGGAGTCGCAACTGTGGCTTACCGACTCCACAGCCCTGGTGAGCACGCAGCCTAAGTCTTCAAAGGTGTTGTCCATGATTAGAAACTTGTGTTTTTTTGTCTAAAAACAGCACCACAACCTGTCTACAGGTTCTGTGTGGTATTGCAGCTCAGCTCCATTTATTTCAGTAGAGCTGAAGTCCAATGCCAGTCACAATCTATGGACAGATGTGATATTGCTTTTGAAAGAAAACAATAATGTTTTTCTAATCCTGTATGTGAAGATCTGAGGTTGTGGGTTGCAATAATCACCTAGACAAGTTAATGATGCAACAATAGTTTATCTCTTACATCCAAGGTTTTACTACAACTCTAGGTAAATGGCCAAAATACATTGCCCCCAGTGCACAAGATACCCTTCCTGGGGAGGTAGTTCAACTGCCTTTGTACCAGGCGATACTCACTGTTTCCCAACTTTTGGTTGGCTCACAGATTTCGTATCGCCAACCAGTATAGTTTGTATTCACATTCCTCGCTCCTCCAGACGACAAGATAAAACAATAGAGACACAGGTATCCAGTAGCAACAGTCCTTAAGAAAGTTCATCAAATCCAGACGACAGATTCCACAACTGTAGCACATTTATCCAGCCCAGTGATCAACCGATCTTCAAACTCCATAGGCCATTCACCCATGGGTCCAGGACCTCAGCCTAGATCCTTTCCCTTCAACGTCATTTCACCAACTTCCTAAACATGGGGCTTTTTTTCCTCCCTTCATGGGAACATTTGAGGGTCATCAGCTGTGCTGCCAATGTGGTTTTCTGTAAAAAGATGTAGTAAATTAATTATTAACCCCTTAAGCCCCGGAGCATTTTCCGTTTTTGCATTTTCGTTTTTGCTCCCCTTGTTCCCAGAGCCATAGCGTTTTTATTTTTTGGTCAATATGGCCATGTGAGGGCTTATTTTTTGCGGGACGAGTTGTACTTTTCAACGCCATTACTAGTTTTACCATATCCTGTACGGGAAAACGGGAAAAAAATTCCAAGTGCGTTAAAATTGTAAAAAAAGTGCAATACCACAGTTGTTTTTTATTTATTTTTTTTACCACGTTCACTGAATGCTAAAACTGAACTGCCCTTCTTATTCTACAGGTCATTACGAGTTCATAGACACCAAACATGTATAGGTTCTTTTATATTTAAGTGGTGAAAAAAAATTCCAAAATTTGGTAAAAAAATAAATTAAAAAAGCGCCATTTTCTAAGACCCGTAGCGTCTCCATTTTTCGTGATCTGGGGCTGGTTGATGGCTTATTTTTTGCGCACCGGGCTGACGTTTTTATTGATAACATTTGTGGTAGATCCGATGTTTTGATCGCCCGTTATTGCATTTTATTGCAATTTTGCGGCGACCGATCGGATTAATTCTTTTTTTATATTGATAGATCGGGCGATTCTGAATGCGGCGATACCAAATATGTGTATGTGTTTTTTTTTTATATATATTTTATTTTGAATGGGGCGAAAGGGGGGTGATTTAAACTTATATTTTTTTATTTTTTTTTATATTTTTAAAAACTTTTTTTTTTTACTTTTTGCATGCTTCTATAGTCTCCATAGGAGACTAGAAGCAGCAACTATCCGATCGCCTCTGCTACATACAGGGGACGAGCAGGTCCCCTGCATGCAGCAGAAATGGTCCTGTGCTATGAGCGCCGACCACTAGGTGGCGCTCATAGCGACAAGATCATGACAACCACAGGCGTCTGCTGCAGACCCTGGGTTGTCATGCCCACCCATCGGCGACCCGCAATCACGTGACGGGGTCGCCGGTGGGCGGGGCTTATGACGCGCTACCCGGAAGCGCGCGTTAAATGCTGCTGTCGGAGATTGACAGCGGCATTTAACATGTTAACAGCCGCGGGTGGATCTCGATTCCACCCGCGGCTGTTGCGGGCACATGTCAGCTGTAAGAATCAGCTGACATGTGCTCCGTTCAGTGAGGGCTCAGCGCAGCAGCCCTCACTGAACGGGCAGTACGCAAATATGCGTACTAATACGTCCCCGGTATTTAAGGGGTTAAAACGCTGCGCTACGACAGCCATCAATTAGATCCCATAATGATACAATAACCAGTACAGTTCTATTATCCTCATTAGACAGGGGTGTACACGGTTTATTGTATAGACCTTTGCTGCACAATGGGACAGTGTTCATTTATGTAAAATAATCCATAGATGTGGGACAGGTCCATAGGGATATGTACAAACACCCTCCATATAAATGTGCACATATAAGCTAACACTGCCCCCTACAGCTTCAGTGGCTGATCTCAGGTGCCCACAGGGAATCAGTGCCCGTGTATTGTTAGTAGACTTCCATTGTAGTCTTTATTAACACATCTACAACCCTTTGTATTATTCTGAACCTCCATAGAAGTGAATGGAGAAAGCCTATCATGCACAGCCACTTCTATGTTCATATTAACTAGAGATACAGCCTTATCTCGATAGCTGCGGGGGGCTACAGAGGTGGAGCCAACATCTATTAGCCATTTATGGCTTCTTCGGTGGATATATCTGAGAGGGAAATAACCCTTTAATTGGGTTATCCACTACTAGACACCAACTATTGATGGGCCAAGGGAGGTGAGAAAACTAAAAGAAATTGATATCTCCAGACCAGCGCTGCATACCCCACTGGTTACCTGAGGTTAACAACCGGTGGGGGCAACGCATGAGTGTTGCAGCTTCTGATTGGTTGCAGCATTCATATTTCATCTAAGCCAGAAGAAGTAGTGCTCGCATGACCCCCCTGCCAGATGTGGATGTCAGAATAATGGCGGGATACACAACAATGAGTATAAGAGGGCACTGGTTTGGGAGGTGATTTGGGGATTTTTTAATATTTTCCCCTTCCTAGGTCCACAAATAAGACCCTACAAGTTCCAGGGAACATAGGTACACAGAACACCCTTTTCGGGCTGTGCATCTTCTCTATATACAGTGGGGAAAAAAAGTAAACTGCTCAAAAAAATAAAGGGAGCACTTAAACAACTGAATATAACTCCAAGTAAATCAAACTTCTGTGAAATCAAACTGTCCACTTAGGAAGCAACACTGATTGACAATCAATTTCACATGCTGTTGTGCAAATGGAATAGACAATAGATGGAAATTATTGGCAATTATCAAGACACCCTCAATAAAGGAGTGGTTCTGCAGGTGGGGACCACAGATCACATCTCAGTACCAATGCTTTCTGGCTGATGTTTTGGTCACTTTTGAATGTTGGTTGTGCTTTCACACTCGTGGTAGCATGAGACGGACTCTACAACCCACAGAAGTTGCTCAGGTAGTGCAGCTCACCCAGCATGGCACATCAATGCAAGCTGTGGCAAGAAGGTTTGCTGCATCTATCAGCGTAGTGTCCAGAGGCTGGAGGCGCTGCCAGGAGACAGGCCAGTACACCAGGAGACGTGGAGAGGGCCGTAGGAGGGCAACAACCCAGCAGCAGGACCGCTACCTCCGCCTTTGTGCAAGGAGGAAAAGGAGGAGCACTGCCAGAGCCCTGCAAAATGACCTCCAGCAGGCCACAAATGTGCATGTGTCTGCACAAACAGTTTGAAACAGACTCCATGAGGGTGGTATGAGGGCCTGACGTCCACAGATGGGGGTTGTGCTCACAGCCCAACACCGTGCAGGACACTTGGCATTTTCCACAGAAGACCAGGATTGGCAAAGTCGCCACTGGCGCCCTGTGCTCTTCATAGATGAAAGCAGGTTCACACTGAGCTCATGCGACAGACGTGACAGAGTCTGGAGATGCCGTGGAGAGCGCATAGTGGGCAAACAACCTTGCGCGGTGAAATGAGCTGCATCTGGATCTCGTCCACCTAAAGGGACTGTCAGCACAGAATGACTGTTCAAACTAAGTCCCAACTCTCGGTGCTTCATGACGGGGCCAATCATTTATATACACCTTCCCACCTGCTTGTTTTCCCTCTATCCACACCCTTCTCTTCTTTGATTGACAGCTCTGGCTTCATAGAACCAGAGAAGGAAGGAGACAGAGGTAAAACTAGCAGGTGGGAAGGTGTATAGAAATGATTGGCCCACGCCGTGATCCATGGAGCGCTTGTACTTGATTTCAACAGTCATTCTGTGCTGACAGTCCCTTTAAAATCAGTGTTTCCCAAACTCCAGTCCCCACGGCCCCCCACAGGTCATGTCTTTAGGATTTCTATAGTATTGCACAGGTGAGAGAATTCCTGATTCCTTGATGATACTTTCATCACATGTGTAATACTGAGGAATCCTGAAAACCTGACCTGTTGGGGGGAAAACCTGACCTGTTGGGGGCCATGAGGACTGGAGTTTGGGAAACACTGCCTTAAATGGAGCGTTGTTGCAGTTTTATTTTTCAGCGATTAGCAGGATCCCCCAATAATTTCTAAGCAATGAGAAAATGCAGTCCCTAATGATGTCCTCTGACAATAAGCGGATCACGGACAGCAGATGCATTGGGTTCTGCATTTCTTGGAGAATGGGATGGGGCAGCTTCTGTCTTCTCAGTGATACAATCAGGAAGGAGAAGCAGCGTGAGACAATCCCTGTCTAGATCTTTGATCTGATCATCAATACAGAGGGCTGATTGGTGAAGACAGAGGGAAAGGCTAATAAGATTATTAAAAAAAACTTAGTTTTTCAGCTGGTACTTCCTCTGGGGTCAGTATGCCAACCTCATTGACTTCATAGCACTTGCCAGAGTGGGCAGACACGATTTATTGCCTTTACACACGTCACCTCCACACAGGGCGATGCTGGCTACGACGCCTCTGTAGTGATCAAACGTTGAGTCAAACAGCAGGGCTTTAAGAGGGCTGCCCTTTTCAATCTTGGGACTAAAACACAAAAATAAGACATCCTGTTAAGGGGTATAAAGGTAAGTAAACCGCGTTCAGTCCGGGGTGATGAATTCCAAAAGACAAAGTTTATTCTGCCATCACATAACGTTTCGACCTGTTATAGGTCTTTATCAAGTATATACAAAGACATACAGGGATACTGATCCCCCTGGTCAGTGGCCAGAACCCTGTAAATTCCCCTTAAATGGTCCAAAACTGAAACTGTGGGAACAATCGAATCCACTTAGGGTTCAGCAAACTTACAGTCAAGGGTTTGATAAAGTTATCTACACCCTTGTGTCTCCGGAAAGCATGGCGTACGTTCACGTGCTGAATATGCCGACCAGTGCTGGAGTGAGCGGAGGTCCGCAGCTTGTGACACTCCTGCTGTAGTGAAACTACAGATCCCAGCAGGCTGACGGTCTCTCATCAAGTTATGCTGGGAGCCGCAATTTCACAAATAGTGCTAGAGGATCCATGTCAGAAATATGAGGCTGCCACTAGGGTTTCTCCCACAAATATGTAATCGGACGTGGAGCAGATCCGCACGTGGATGAGCCATATTCTCTATCTGTGAACATACTACTCTCCTTCACTCAGATTGTAAGTGGTTCTGCAGCGCATCTGTGCAGAGCAAGCTGTCAATCAAAATCCGGGCCAGGTTTACAGCCGTCACCTCCGATATAGTGAGCGGTGCTGTGATCCAAGACTGTAGCCGCTCCGTGCACAACGATGAGTGAAGGCCGGCAGCTGCAGGGAGGAAAGAAGTTAATTTTCTCCCGGTACCTGCACTATCAATAAGGCGGCCGGGCAACATTGTAACAATATTTATCTGCAGATTAACCCTATACCTGCAGGTACATAGCATTTTTCAAGGTGACAGGTTCCCTTTTATAAAGAGAAGATGGATAGAGCCGCATTAGTCCATACTCACGGTGGAAGCCTCCTGACAACTTCTTGAAGAACACTTTCCGCATTTGTTCCAAGCTTCGCCGAGATCTAATAGAAATAAACAGAGAAATTAATTTCTTAATACAGTTTAGACCTCGGCTCCAATGAATCACAAGAAATGAAACCTGTTTGAAGCTGACAAGCAATCAAGCCCCTCCGTAAGCCACACAGAACATGGCTACTTATGTCATCTGCAGGTGATTAAAGGAACCTGTCATGTTGAAATGGTATAAGATCTGTAGGGGGATGTTGTAGAGCAGAGAAGTTGATCAGACTGATAGACATATCTGTGGGAAGAGAGTCAGTAAGACTTGCATTTTATGCAGAGAAAGTCCTGCCGTATGTACACTAGTCCAGTGGGCGGTCCTAAGTGATTGACAGTTCCCTGTATGACCATGCAGGCAAAGATAGCTGTCAATCACCAGCATGACCGCCCACTGGACTCATCTATACAAACAGCAGGATTCCACTGAATAAATTGATACAGGAAAAATATCTATCTTTGTACTGTGTTAGCCAGTAGATAGAAGAGTATTTAGATTTAAGAGTCCTCAGTGGTTGATACCTTTTAATGGCTAATGGAAAAGATGGTAACAAATTGCAAGCTTTCCAGACTACTCAGGTCTCAGGTCTGCCTGATGAAGAGGCCTGAGCAGTCTGGAAAGCTTGCAATTTGTTACCATCTTTTCAGTTAGCCATTAAAGGTATCAACCACTGAGGACTCTCAAATCTAATGAATGAATTACAATTTATACTGAATCTTCTCCCACAAACCTATATATCGTTCTGCTCAGTTTCTCATGGATAAAACCTGTAAGTCTGAATGGGGCTGTAATGTTATTACAATCATGTAAACGCAGATCACAAAATCTTTTAGATGATCTTTTTTTTTTTAACACTCAAAACCCCTATGGATATTTATGTTTACTAAAGGATTCCTTACCCATTCTTCTGACAGCTCTTCTTTAGGTATGGACACATACCGGCATCCGGCATAAAAACATCTGGAGACTTTTCCTTTTTCTGTGGTATTGGATAATCTTGTTCATTTCTAACGCTTTAAATCTTTCAAATTCTTTCCGAAAAATGTATCATAAAGCGACTTCCTCAGGTCAGTTTTGCTTGTGGTTGTGTTACCATTATTTGTGCCAAATGTATCAAAGAGTTGCACGATGTTTGATAAATGTTTATGCAGCACTTCCATCTTTATTTATTCCTTTTACTCACTTATATAGCATCAACCTATTCCGATGCGCTTTACAGACATTATCATTGCTGTCCCCATTGGGGCTCACAATCTACATTCCCTATCAGTATGTCTTTGGAGTGTGGGAGGAAACCGACGAAAACATGGGGAGAACATACAAACTTCTTGCAGATGTCATCCTTGGTGGGATTTGAAACCAGGATCCCAGTGCTGCAAAGCACCAATGCTAACCACTGAGCCACCGTGTATCTTTATCCACTGAGCCACCGTGTATCTTTATCCACTGAGCCACCGTGTATCTTTATCCACTGAGCCACCGTGTATCTTTATCCACTTTTAACGTCACCAGTCGTTCTTAGACCTGTGTAGCTTTCCAAGCCCAATTTCTAAAAGTTGCAAGAGTGCTGTAAAATAGGAAGCTGCACATTTTTACGCAAAAATGATGCGTCACAAAATAGTTTCGTGTTTTTTTAACACCAAAAATTGATGTGAATTCCTCGCTACATTGCCCCTTTTCCAGACAAATTTTGTAGAAAAAAAAAAAAAGACAAGGTACAGACAGCGAAGTTAAATTTGCCTACAGGAATGATTTTGATCTGGAGCGCATTGTACCCGGATACAGTCACTAGCGGGAATGTCAACCATCTTCTCAATTTGTTTCTCCACCCTCTCCGGATCTGCATTCTTCAAGTCTATCTAAAAGCAAAAGTATAAATACTAATTATTTATCAAAGCTGGACAAAATCTAGAAACCATATAATAAAACTGGCATAAAATATAATGCTGAACAAGAGTTTAGGGAGAGATGTACAACTGGCACTGGCCTTTAAAAGGGATTGTGTAATCGCACAAAACTAGCAAAAATGTAAAGTGCCTGTAAAACAAGGAACGTGCAATTTACCTCTTAGTAAAAATCCTATTCTTTCTCAAGAACGGGAGGAATTTTAATTTCATGATTTTTTTTTAATCAAATAATTTTTATTGAAAAACTCCAAATACAAATTTTCCATCTTTCAAATAACATACATAACATAGTAATTCCATAGTATAAAACATGAACAAAGTATCTGAACTTCAATTCCCTAACCCACCCTAAACCCAAATCCCAACACTCCAGAGAGAACCATTTTCAGAGCAGTTCTAGAATAACGGACTACAGCATTCGTAGAAGGGGGAAGAAGATAAAAAAGTGACTAACAAAGGGATAGCAGCGTTTTAATTTTATCATTTACTGCTTGATGCCTGAGCCGGGAAGTGCACGCTTGAAAACTGTTGCAGGCTGCTGTAATCACAGGACACAAGCAAACAGCATGGCATTTCCTATCAGCAGGGAGGAAGTAAAGGGAACAGTAATGAAAGTCTCCTCCTACTCCGCTCCATAATGAAATGAACAGTGTGCATCCTACAAATGCGATGCATACAGCAAACAATTCATTTTCCATACACAGGTTGTGAGTTGACCACTGGATATACACATGTGTATAACTAATTACCAGAACTGGAAATCAAAAAAAAAGACGAGCAAGTTTGGGGTGAATCCTGCCTTCATTACTGCACAGCCGCTCATAGAGGGATCGGTGCTAGGAACAGCAGCAGTGCCGGCGATGTTCACAGATTTACCTGCTGCGGGACTGAAGGAGTCTGATAGTGTTCGGCTCTAAGCTTTTCACCTTGTTTACGACAGGAATAATTGAAAGCTGTGCTTCAAAGGCGAGGAAGAAGTTGGTCACCGTCTGCGCTTGAATACCCTTAAGGGGGGAAAAAAATATATATACATATATACAAATACTGAAACATCTAAATGCATTAGAACATCAAACCTGGTGAAGCGGTAAATGACTTGTCCTCCAGGGATACAGGCTACTGTCATTCAGTAATTATTTAATAGGAATTTTACATTTTATGTGATCACCACGCTAGAATGTAAATGATGAAAACACAACACAACTCTTCACCATATGAAGATATTTTGTGTTTTATAGAACAACATTTCTGTGGAATAACACGACTGATTTACTGTGTATGCACCATAGCCTTCATTTGATGTCACTTACTGTCACCTGTCACCTTGCCCCAACTCTGCAATCCCCAATATCAGTCCATGACCTCAATGGGGTCACTATAAAATTCTAAAGAGGACTGGTCATGTCTCTATTAGAAAATAGATAAACTTAGGATAGAAACAATATGAGCATATACCCTGCTATAAGTAAGAAAAAAGCAATAGTGAATATATATAATATAGGGTACTTAGTAAACATGGTTTTTGATTTAAAAAAAGCCATCCCACCCACACCAAGGTGTACCCAGTCAGTTATGTGAAATATATAATAAAATACACTTTAGTACAATATTAGTGTTTTGTCCCTTTAAATCTGCTGCTACTTCTGTCACCATGGTAACTGCATTCATACTCGGCCAATAGGATTGCTCGGTTTGAATTTGGAAAAAAAAAAAAAAGTCCTATATCGTCAGTTTGTTCCTTCTCATCTGAGTGTGAAGACAGACACCTGCGATCAGCGAGAGATTATAGGTATAAGACGTGATATAATATAACGGACGGAGCCACATCCCATCACACGCACTCAGCGACCACAACTCACAGGAATCAGCACATTTACCAGACAATAAGTTATTATTCCCCAACACATAATACGCTGAGACACCAGTGGGGGGCGCTGCACTCGTTACATCTCCCATCTGGATGGATCCAGCGACGAGATCCTGATATTTCCCCCCAGCTCCGCTCCTCCATAGGGAATGGCCCAGATGCACGCAGAACGGACCGAAGTGTAATACTGCTAGAACTCTGCATGATATCACATCCTCCATATATACCACATAATAAAGGGGTGCTCCCACTGGGACAGGTCATCACCTATCCAGAGATCAGTGATAACTTGTTCCAACTAGACATCCCCTTTAATGGAAGAGATCACATCTCTAACAGTCAATACGCTATTCATTCCCAATCTTCCCTGGCCCCAGTAATGCCCCTGAGTATATCGCCAATATGAGCCAATCATCAAACCCTCTGCTGACTGTTCCCGATGTTTTATAGAGTTTGGAGACGTTGCTACAAGAGAAGATATCAGCGGACACCATGGGGGTGGAGTATTCTGCCAGCGATGGAGCAGGTAGTATCCACCAGTCTGTGATATCTGACCTTCCTCCATATTCTGCTCTTACATGCGTTTCTTCAGCTTTACTCCTTCCCGACATAACCAATTTATGTTTTTTTTCTGTTTTTTCCTCCGCTTTTTCCAACTTTTCTAACTTTTTGATATCTGTCCACATAGTGTGAGGTCTTGTTATTTTGTAGGATGAGCTGTCCTTATAAATGACACCATTCATTTACCACATAGTCCTAGAAAACGGGAAAAACATTCCAAGTGCAGTAAAAGTGCGAAAAAAAAAGCCTGACATTGTTTTTCTGGGAACGGTTTTAACGGCGCACATTGTGTGGTAAAAATGACCTGGTAATAGGATCCTACTCCTCAGTGTGATTACAGCAAGACCAAACTTCTCCAATAGTTTTGGCAAAAGAAAATAACTTTTTTTTGATGCTGTCACCATTTTTTCTGAGACCCGAAACATTTTCAGTTTCCAGGTTGATGGAGCTGTGTGGGTGCTTATTTTTTGAAGGGCAAGAGGACTTTATTGATAACATTTTGGGACACATATGTCATGGTCATCGCTTCTTATAGGATTTTCTGCAGTATTGAGGCGAACGAAAAAATGCAATTTTGTCTTTTTGAATTTTTTTCTGTGTTCACTGATCGTTTTTTTTTTTTATATTCTGATAGATTGTATTTCTCTGAAAGAGACCAAACCACAAAATGTGTATATTTTTATTATCTTTATTTTTAGTGGGAGGTGAGTTGAACGTGTGGGGTTTTAATAAATATATATATACTTTTTTTCACTGTATTTGTATACATCATCTGATTGCTTGTGCTATATACAGCGATACCACAGTAATGCTCCATATAGCAAAACCACGGTCTTCTTTACAGCCCAAATGAAGCTTTATGATGACAGGAACGGAGGCTTCAGCAGACCCCCGGATGTCATAGCAGTCCATCGGCGCCCTATGATCGCGTCACAGGAGCGCCGGTGGGCGTATGGAACGACGCGTCCCAATGCTGGCGCGCTGTTAATGCTGCTGTTAGAGATTGACAGCAGCACTGAACAGGTTAACAGTGGTGGGCAGATCTTCGCTCCACTCGCAGCTGTTAGAGGCAGGTCCTGGTTGTTTGTCACAGCCATTATCTGCCATGTACGGGGCGAGCTGACCCTGCTCCATACACCCGCTACTGACTTATACCATACATGTACGGCAGATGTTGGTAAGGAGTTAAAGCGGTTGTCCAGCTTTGGGGCCATTTTTTTTACTTTAATGCAAGTATTTGGGGCTAAAATCGATTTCTGTAATTGAGTTTCATTAAAAATGTTGCCTTCTGTAGCATCTGTGCTGCACTGTCTATTGCTGGCTGCAAAATTAGCTAACTGAGAATCTATCAGTGAGCTCCTTAGTCTTAAGGGAGAGTTTGTAGATCTTTAATCTGTTTTTTTTTCCTGAGTGCCTATTAGCTAATCTATGCCCAAAGAAAACACAAAACTTGAATGTGCAGGGAAACAATAAGTCTGTAATAGTCGGTGTAAAACACTTAATGAAACCTAAATGTAAAAAATTACTTTTAGTAGTAAATACATGACATGAGAAAATATACACTGCTCAAAAAAATAAAGGGAACACTTAAACAACAGAATATAACTCCAAGTAAATCAAACTTCTGTGAAATCAAACTGTCCACTTAGGAAGCAACACTGATTGACAATCAATTTCACATGCTGTTGTGCAAATGGAAGACAATAGATGGAAATTATTGGCAATTATCAAGACACACTCAATAAAGGAGTGGTTCTGCAGGTGGAGACCACAGACCACATCTCAGTACCAATTCTTTCTGGCTGATGTTTTGGTCACTTTTGAATGTTGGTTGTGCTTTCACACTCGTGGTAGCATGAGACGGACTCTACAACCCACAGAAGTTGCTCAGGTAGTGCAGCTCATCCAGGATGGCACATCATTGCGAGCTGTGGCAAGAAGGTTTGCTGCGTCTGTCAGCGTAGTGTCCAGAGGCTGGAGGCGCTACCAGGAGACAGGCCAGTACACCAGGAGACGTGGAGGGGACCATAGCAGGGCAACAACCCAGCAGCAGGACCCCTACCTCTGCCTTTGTGCAAGGAGGAACAGGAGGAGCACTTCCAGAGCCATGCAAAATGACCTCCAGCAGGCCACAAATGTGCAAGTGTCTGCATAAACGGTTAGAAACCGACTCCATGAGAGTGGGATGAGGGCCAGACGTCCACAGATGGGGGTTGTGCCCAATGCCAGACCTCATGTGGCTGGAGTATGTCAGCAGTTCCTGCAAGATGAAGGCATTGAAGCTATGGACTAGCCCGCCCGTTCCCCAAACCTGAATCCCATTGAGCACATCTGGGACATCATGTCTCACTCCATCCACCAACGTCACGTAGCACCACAGACTGTCCAGGAGTTGGTGGATGCTTTAGTCCAGGTCTGGGAGGAGATCCCACAGGAGACCATCCGCAACCTCATCAGGAGCATGTCCAGGCGTTGTAGGGAGGTTATACAGGCACGTGGAGGCCACACACAATACTGAGCCTCATTTTGACTTGTTTTAAGGACATTACATCAAAGTTGGATCAGCCTGTAGTGTGTTTTTCCACTTTAATTTTGGGGGTGACTCCAAATCCAGGCCTCCATTGGTTGATAAATTTGATTTCCATTGATGATTTTTGTGTGATTTTGTTGTCAACACATTCAACTTTGTACAGAACAAAGTATTCAATGAGAATATTTCATTCATTCAGATCTAGGATGTGTTATTTGAGTGTTCCCTTTATTTTTTTGAGCAGTGTGTATATATAATATAAATAATTACTGCAGCTTTAATGCTATTTGTTACGTCTCAGGAGGAGGACGGAAGAGGAAGAGGACGGAAGAGGCGGAGGACGGAAGAGATGGAGGACGGAAGAGGCGGAGGACGGAAGAGGAGGAGGACAGAAGAGGAGGAGGACGGAAAAGGAGGAGGACGGAAGAGGAGGAGGATGGAAGAGAAGGAGGACGGAAGAGGCGGAGGACGGAAGAGGCGGAGGATGGAAGAGGCAGAGGACAGAAGAGGCGGAGGACGGAAGAGGCGGAGGACGGAAGAGAAGGAGGACGGAAGAGGAGGAGGACGGAAGATGAGGAGGACCGAAGAGGAGGAGGACGTAAGAGGAAGAGGACGGAAGAGGAAGAGGACGAAAGAGGCGGAGGACAGAAAAGGCGGAGGACGGAAGAGGCGGAGGACAGAAGAGGCGGAGGACGGAAGAGGCGGAGGACAGAAGAGGAGGAGGACGGAAGAGAAGGAAGACGGAAGAGGAGGAGGACAGAAGAGGAGGAGGACAGAAGAGGAGGAGGACGTAAGAGGAAGAGGACGGAAGAGGAGGAGGACGAAAGTGGAGGAGGATGGAAGAGGAGGAGGACAGAATAGGAGGAGGAGGACAGAACTGCACCTTAAGATCCCTAGGGGGAAAGGGATGGTAGTAATATAGTGGTAGTATATCCGTATTAGTGTAATATGAGTAATAATACTAGTGATAATAGTAAGAAAGTAATAAAATAACAGTAGTAATAGTAGTAGGTAGAATAGCAGTGTGATCCAGGGTCCTAGGACTGATCGCCTTTTCTCGGGGTCAAGAAGGAATTTTTCCCCTGTGACACAAATTGGCTGAAGGTGTCCTGGGGTTTTTGCCTTCTTCTGGATCAACACTGTAGGTATAGGGCAGTATTAGTAGTGATAGGAAAGAAGAATAATACTGTAATAAGATAGCACAATGTAATAATAACCATATCAAATAGATTTATAAAAACAAATTAAAATAACTCCAGTAGTACAATAATTAGTGTAATATTATATAACTTGTAATAACATTAATAGGTTTGATCCAGGGTCCTAGGACTGATCGCCTTTTCCCGGGGTCAAGAAGGAATTTTTCCCCTGTGACACAAATTGGCTGAAGGTGTCCTGGGGTTTTTGCCTTCTTCTGGATCAACACTGTAGGTATAGGGCAGTATTAGTAGTGAAAGGAAAGAAGAATAATACTGTAATAAGATAGCACAATGTAATAATAACCATATCAAATAGATTTATAAAAACAAATTAAAATAACTCCAGTAGTACAATAATTAGTGTAATATTATATAACTTGTAATAACATTATTAGGTTTGATCCAGGGTCCTAGGACTGATCGCCTTTTCCCGGGGTCAAGAAGGAATTTTTCCCCTGTGACACAAATTGGCTGAAGGTGTCCTGGGGTTTTTGCCTTCTTCTGGATCAACAGCTTTAGGCATAGGGATTTTAGTAATACCATTATTAGAATCACAAAATTAATAAAAAAAAATTAGAATTACATTTTTTTAATTCGTTTTATAACAGTTACAATTAATTGCATTAATGCAATAATAATAAATAGTAAAAATGGTGGTAATAATAATAATACAAAAAACTAGTCCCAGTTAGTAAGTTAGTGTAATGTTAGTGTAGGGACCCATCTGAAGAGGTCGCCTTGACGTTGGCAGATGGGCTCACACAATTTGCTCAAAATGTGCGCTAAGAACCTCATATTTCTATGTACAGGAGATCTAGCAGTAATACCATTCAGGAGATATCTGTGTACACACATTTTGTTATATACTTTTGTGCAGCACACAGGGCAGGTATACAGGTACAGGGCGAGAGTGTTACAGTGATATTATAACTCGGCCTTAAGGATAAAATGCTGATAACTACAGATCCTGGAAACACATTCGAAACTAGACCTTGTAAGTAACTGGTTCCCAGCTAGTGGTAAATATGTACAGGGCAGTCCGGTACCAAGACCTGCTCTATAGGACACATTATCATCAGGCAGGTCCTTACAAGATCTGCGGCAGAAGTGTGGCTGTGTAACACAGTCCTGCTCCTGCCTCAGCTGCCCACAGTGGAGCCAACCTTGATCCTGGCAGCTTAATCCATTGTATGACACAGTAGGGGGCTTCCACAGCATTTAGGCACTTTAGACAGGAGAGGGAGGCATGATCATGGTGCCAATGAGTTTCTATGGCAGCTGAGATCTAACAATGGACCCCATGACGGCCATTTTACTGCTCCTATTAGACCCCGGCTGAGGAAAGGTCTATGAGGACACCGGTCAGACTTATGTCGCCTGCTCTGCACATATTAGAAATACCTAGGGCTGATTAGTTTGCCATTTGTAAATCTGATCCAGCAGCGTTGGGCTACCACTGACGTGATCAGGGCTATTGAGCTCCTAGATTGGGCAGAGGAGCTCAGTATTCAGCAGGAGCTGGCCGAGGAGAGCAGAGCAACTTGCATGGGGCTGCTGCACAAGAAGCAACTCACAAGGTGAAGATTTACCCGGAGACTCTGTGCTCGGGCTGTGATCTGCTGTGCAGGCTGCATAGTAGATGCCTCCAAGGACCCGAACTTCACCCCTAACAGGCACAGCAGAGCTCGGACGGCTGCAAGTGAACAGAGAGCGGCTGATTAGTAACTGCTGCGTCCCCTGCAGCTCAGATAAGAGCCGCACAGAGCGGGGGTTCAGTAATGATGAATATGGGAAGTGTCCGCCCCTCACATGCCCTAAATGCGGCCTCCAGAGGTAAAGTTTCCCCTGTAACCAGCGCCTCCTCCCACCTTCTCTGCTGGCATGCTCCATTACTTAAAGGGGATGTCTGTAGAAAACAAGTTATCACTTATCCACAGGCTCGGTGATCACTTACTGATCGTGGGGTCTGACCGCTGCGAGCCATCGTCTGATCGGGAAGGAGTGGAAAGTCAGGGATCAACTGCTGCTCCATTCATTCTCTATGGGGCTCCGGAAAAGCCGAGCTCAGCGCTTGAATGCCACATAGGGAATGAATGGAGCGGATCCTGGAGTAATAACATGCCCTCCTCTCCTCAGCTTTCTGTCTGTGTAAGTGGCTCAGCCCTTGTCTCCCCTTCTGCTTCGGCTTCTGTGCTGGTCCTTGTGAGGAAGAGGAAACCCTCTGCCCTTCTGCTCCGGCTTCTGTGCTGGTCCCTGTGAGGAAGAGGAAACCCTCTGCCCTTCTGCTCTCAGTCCTCTGCGACTTTTCACAATCGCTCAGTGCACCCATTATATGTAATAAGGATCATTCTTCATCCCTTGTCCAGCTTTCATCCCCCCCAGTCTGACCAGCGGACAAGATAATAAACATGTGAGTGGAAGGTTCACAATTATTAGATGTGTTGTGAAAAGTCTCCACAGCATTATCCGGAGAAAACTGCAGGGTGACCGCTTGTGAAACCAGCACAAAATCCAGCGGACAGCGCTTCCCTGCCCCCCGCCGGTCTCTGTATCCTGGCATTCAGCTATTCCATTTGGTGCTTATTCTGGAAGGAAAACAAAAATGTGATGTTCTTACACAGACGCCTGAAGACGCAGCTTTTAATCATCCATGTTGGGCTGTTGTATGACGTGTGGATTACTCTGCTTGCTGGATTCTTGCATTACCACAAACACTGCCTTTATTTTGTGATTTCTGTGCCGCTTCCCACTTCTATTGGCACTGTGATATATCAGCACGTGAGGGCTGCCACAATCATGTGTCAATAGGTTATTGCTGGAGCCTGTGATATAGAGACCATCCTGGACCAGGGAAGACTTGGTACAGAAGCACCTAGAGAGGGGGGTACAGGGGCTTCATTTCAATTTTAAACTTAGCTGGATTGTGTTTAGCTACAAGAATGGAAAGTAAAATAATAAAATCTTAATTTTTTTTTTCTATTTGGCAAAATCGTCCATCAGAGGTTTGGCCACTACCGAAAAGTTTTTGATGAACTTACAGTAGTAGCTGGCGAAACCCAAAAAACTTTGTAATGCCTTTAAGTCTTGAATATAATACCAATCCAGTACCGTCCGGACTTTGGCCAGATCCATGCAAAAACGGTGAATGATAAGAACTAACCCTGAATGGAGAACATACATTTCTCTGGTTTGACAAATAATTTATTATCTTTGAGTATCTGTAAGACCTGCCTGACATGTACCTGATGTGACTGGAGGTAAATAAATTAATATGTCATCAAGATTGGTTTGCTGTGATCTACCTGCCAGATGACTAAAAATGTCACTAACAGTGTTGAAAGAAAGCGGGAGCATTAGTCAACCCAAATGTCATCACAAGCTTTTCATAGTGCCCCTCAGGAGTATTGAAGGCCATCTTCCACTCATCTCCTCAATGTGAATGAGATTATAAGCCCCCCTGAGGTCTAGTTTAATCAAATCGTAGGAGCCAAATTTTTTTCTAAAGAGGTCGGGGATGAGAGGGAGAGGATATGCATCACAGACCGTGATCCGATTAAACTCGCGAAAATCAAGGCGGGGGCGCAACCCCCAGTCTTTTTTTTTGACAAATAAAAACCCCACTGCAACGGGAGATGAAGAACGTCTTATAGGGCCCAATGGTAGACTGACTGACCATTCTGTTCTGAACTGCCACCCTAAGATGGCTTCCCATTATATACCTACTGTATAAGTGCTCCCTCTAACGGCTTCCTCCACCCACACCCACTACTGGTTCCCCCTACCTTTGGGTTCCCCCCACTCCAGCCAGGGACAGGGCTCAGCAGCTGCACTCTGCATGTTGGATGCAGGTGTTTTGGGGGGTTCTGTGCAGCACTCCCATCTTACCTGAGTGAAGGGAGACACCACACCTCTGGGTGAGGTGCAGTACCACTGTGGCGACTGAACACTCAGGGGCGCCACATTCCCCCCCCCGGTAAAACACAGGACGTCCGCGGGCTGGAACAGAGCAAAACCAGGCATAACTGACATGCAAAATTTTTAAGATGCATCAGCATATTTGACCATAAAACAACATTTCTTCCCTTTATGGGAGGCACATTTCTTTTAACGTTACTGGTTACATTATAAAACATCATAAGAGTATTGTCATATAAAACAATTTTCAAGACAGTTCCAGCACCAGGGTGCAACAGTAGCAGCATGAGGGACCCGTCCACAAACCCTCAACGTAGGCCCTGGGCATGGCTGCAGGGCATAGACGATCCAATCCTGGACCTCGTCTTCTGCCACGCCAAACGGGTTTTTGTTCTGAGGTATATTTGTAATTATAAAACCAATAGGATGCACTTTAAGAAGTGCTAAACTATGTACAATGTCAACGTCCGGCTTCTCACAGTCCTCAGCCTGTCAGTCTCTGTACCCTGACGGGTAACTGGGTAGCAAACATGAAGTCAACTGCACCCTTCCGGGCAACTTATGTACAGTCCAGTTAACTAAAACAGTTTAACAGTGGGGCCCCCTCCGGGGGAACCCCTGGTTTCTGCAGGCTGACCCAGCCTGGTCATCAGCCTCAGGCTGCAGGGGGACCAGGGATGGAGCAGCGCCAGCCGCATTTGGGACAGGGACATCACTCCGACCTGCTCCCGCGACTGCGTCAGCTCGGCCTGACACCTCCCGGTCTTTACGCAGCTTCTCTCCACCGCCTCTCCTCTTTCGGGGGCGGTCCCATGGCACTTTGCTGTCGGTCACTCCCTGTGTCGGCCTCCCCGCTTTGACGGACACATCTATGCGGACAGTCACTGTTGCAAGGGGCAGGGCCTGCTTTTGGAGCCATTCTGGGACCCGGCCCACGACGGGAGGTTCCATTCTGTTGTTCTTTAGCACGCACATAATGGCACCCGTTCTTCTGGGGCGGGCGCCACATTCAAGGCAGAAAACACTTCTTTAGGCGCACATTACCCGCAGATGGCAGGCTGGTCACGTATCCTGTTCGTGACGCCAAGTGGTTACTCGCTGCCCCCTGGGCCGCGGGGCACACGGCAGCCGGGCCGTATGGCTGCTTTGGGGAATATCACGGTGGCTGGCCCGGGGCGGTCAGTGCAAAAGGGATTATTTATAGGATTTGTCGTGAAGCCACCTGTGGTGTCTGGTGAGGATCACCAGCGCTGCAACAGTCCTCTGAGGCAGATGTTAGGGCAGCTAGAGATGGAACGGCTCCCCACAGGTGGAGCGGGCCTCAGGGCAGTGTAAATAGATGGAGGGTGCGCTGGGCGTTGTAGTGCAGGGAGGGAAATGGCACCAGTGAAGGAATAGACGGAGGCAACTCAGTGCAGTCGTCCAAGATTTTAATACACAGTTCTTCAGGAAACACAAAAGTGCAAGTTACAGGTGAAGGCCTCCCACGTTGCGCCGTGTTCACCCTGGCAGGGGTTCAATCCTTCCTCAGGAAGTTTAGGAATGCTTGGCAGAACCCCACTTTCTCGTGTTCCTACTTTGACCGTCTTCACACTAGGTCCTTCTCCCTGCTGCCCTGCGCTGCCCACTCTCAATCCCGCTCGGGTATGCTGAAGTCCTTCCTGTACGTCGGATCCGGGACCAACCTGACCCCCTGGAGATTAGAATGGGGCAACTGATCCCTCTGTCTTCTGACAGATGCGGGGCGTATGGGTGCTGTCCTGCACGCGCCGTACCCCTGGGATCCCTTCTTAGAATGGAGCCTACTCCCTTCTCCCCTCCGGGGCCTCTATCCCGGGCCCTTCTTGTGGAGCAGAGCTCCTGCTGAGCCTCTGCTCCCAGACAGTCCTCACTGACCGTCTGTACTGTACTGACTGACCATTCTGTTCTGAACTGCCACCCTAAGATTGCTTCCCATTATATACCTACTGTGTGCTCCTTCTAACTGCTTCCTCCACCCACACCCACTACTGGTTCCCCCTACCTTTGGGTTTCCCCCACTCCAGCCAGGGACAGGGCTCAGCAGCTGCGCTCTGCATGTTGCCCTTCCAGCCGGTCTGAAGCAGTGTAATGTTGGATGCAGGTGTTTTGGGGGGTTCTCTGCAGCACTCCCATCTTACCTGAGTGAAGGGAGACACCACACCTCTGGGTGAGGTGCAGTACCTCTGTGGCGACTGAACCCTCAGGGGCGCCACATGCCCACGATGCAGAAATGCTCCGGATTTTTCCTGAGTGTTTCTGCATCTCCCTGGCAGAAAAAACGCATGCAGATTTTACATGCGTTTTTCCTGCCAGGGACAAACGTAAGTGAAGCATTTTTCACATGCATGTCCGCATGCGGGTTGTCAACCGCTTTCCAAGCGATTTTAGCATCACTTGGAAAGTGCTTGACAACTTGGTCACACTATATAAATCCTTGCAACCGGCATGTATTTATATAGTGTGAACAAGTTAATAGTAGAAAAAAAGAATAAAAATGGTAAAAAAAAAAAAATAGAATTAGACTTACCGGTAATTCTGTTTCTAAGACCCTCCACGACAGCACACCTGGAGGTAGCCTCCCCATCCTAATTAGGGACAGGAAAACAAGATGTTAAATAGCCCCTCTCTGCTACAATCCCCAGTGTTTTCAAAGGACCACACAGTATGAATGCTCTAAATATTTATTAACACTAAGGATTTTTCCAATCAATAAAGAGATGGAGGGAACTACCCATGCTGTTGTGGAGGGTCTTAGAAACCGAATTACTGGTAAGTCTAATTCTATTTTCTCCAATCCCCTCCATGACAGCACACCTGGAGTAATACCAAAGAATGAATTTTAGGGAGCGACAACAGCCTGAAGGACTTTCCTTCCAAATGCTAAGTCTCTATTAGATATTACATCTAGTCTATAATGTTTAGCAAAGGTATGGACAGACGACCATGTAGCTGCCCGGCAAATCTGCTCAATGGATGCACTAGCTTTTTCCGCCCAGGAGACCCACATAGCTCTAGTAGAAAGAGCTTTCAAAGATTTCAGAGGAGGCAAATCTTGAACTATGTATGTTTCACAAATTGCTTTCTTAATCCAATTTGCTAGCATATTTTTGCAATTTTCTTTCCTTTATTGGGCCTTCCATATTGGACAAATAGGTTCTGATCCTTCCTCCAGGTTTCAGTCTGCCTCAAATAGCGGATTATAGTCCTTCTTACATCCAACGCGTGGAATTCTTCTTCCTTGCTATTTGATGGATTTTGACAGAATGACGGAAGAATTATTGGCTGAGACATATGAAAATTAGACGACACTTTAGGTAGAAAAGAAGGATCCAACTGGAGGATGATCCTGTCCTCCAAAATACGACAATAAGTCTCTCTGATAGACAGGGCTTGGATTTCACTCACTCTTCTGGCTGTAGTCAGAGCTATAAGCAATGCCGCTTTCCAAGACAATTTGTCTATGTGTGCCTCGGCTATTGGCTCGAAAGGATGCATAGTTAGGCCTCTAAGAACTACGTTGAGATCCCAAGGTGGAACTATTTTAGCTCTTGTTGGATTAATCCAAGAAGCAGCTATCATGAACCTCTTAATCCATCTGTTTTGGGCCAAATCAGCATCAAAATAGGAACTTAAAGGCGAGACTTGGACCTTCAGCGTGCTTGGTCTTAATCCTTTAGACAGACCGTTCTGTAGGAAATCCAAGATTCTGGCCACGTCAGGCCGAAAGGGATCTAATGGACGAGGCTCATACCATAGCTTGAAAGCTTTCTAGATTTTTCTATAGATGGAAATTGTGACTGGTTTTCTGCTTTTCTGCAGTGTATGTGACTCGCCCCCAGGGGTGTCGCGGGGCACCCGGCAGCCGGGCCTAAGACTGCCTGCGGGGATTATCGCGGTGGCTGGCCCAGGGCGGTCAGTGCCAAAAGGAATTATTTGTAGGGAATTTGTTGTGACGCCACCTGTGGTGTCTGGTGAGGATCACCAGCGCTGCAACAGTCCTCTGAGGCAGATGTCAGGACAGCTTGAGATGGAACGGCTCCCCACAGGTGGAGCAGGCCTCAGGGCAGTATAAATGATGCAGGTTGCGCTGAGCATTGTGGTGCAGGGAAAGCGATGGCACAGCAGGAGTAACGGACAGAGACAGGGGATTTGCTTCATTTCCTTTACTGGTACAGCTGTTAGGTACGGTCCAGGGTACTCCAGATGAAGGGCGCACTTTTGGACTTCTTCCCAGGGAGCAGGTATAGGGCCTCCTGATCCGTGTCTGTCCCTATGTATGCTCCTGGCCAGCCTGCAACTGGGCCTAGCTTATGTGTCCTGCTTTTACTTCACCAGATGCTCAGAAATAGGACCTCTGGTTGGTAACCACTTTCCCTGGACGTCGGGGCCTTCGTGGTTCCTGATCCTGTGTGTGTCTAGCCTTCAGGTTTGTCAGGGACTTGTAGTCCTCCTGGGATTCCGGTTATCCCCACTGGGTGTAAAGGGTCCCTGTAGGCGCGGATCCGGTGTCCGGTAGATATAATGGGGTGAGCTTATTGTGCTCCTCTGCCCCCTTGGTTTCACTCCCCTTTTTCTCCTTGCCGTCGGCCACACTCGGGGCCCTCACTACTAGGCAGCTGACGTGCTGCGTCTTCACCGCTGAGTGTCGGCACGCTCTCAGGCTCTCTCACAGCCTGCCTGCTCTGCTCTGACTCTGAGCACTCACTAATCAACTGAGCTGCCTGGCTCCACCTTACCTATATATATCCCTATCTGGGCTCCCTCTGCTGGTATGAGTTGGAAGGTAGAGGTGTTTGTATCTAGTGAGGGCCTCTTGTGGAGAAATCCATCCATGCACCCTTCTGGGTTCTGTGGCACCAATGCACAGCAGGGCGCCACATTTGGATCACCTGTACTGAGAAGCCTCTGGCTTTTCAGAGGGTGGTCTCAGAAGCCAAGCTGCTAGAGCCAAATTCTGAGGGGCCGGATGGAAAATCTGGCCCTAATGCAGCAGATCGTGGATTCAAGGAAGCATCAATGGATCATCCATTCTTAGACTGCTCAATGTTCCGAACCATGCTCTTTTTGGCCACATTGGAGCTATTAGGATAGTCTTGAGCCCTTCCGACCTGATTTTTTGTAAAGTCCTTGGTATTAACAGAATCAGGGGAAAAGCATTAGCGAGCCCAACTTTCCAAGGGTGAGCGAATGCATCTATCCCTGTTGCTGAATCCTCGGGTTTCAAAGAGAAAAAGGCTCTTACTTTTGCGTTTTCCTGGTTCGCAAACAGGTCCACATCTGGGTATTCCCACTTTTGAACAATCATCTGAAATATCTTCGAGTTCATGCTCCACTCCCCTGGATGAATGTATTTTCTGCTCAGAAGATCTGCATCATAGTTGTCGCAGCCCCTCAGATGCAGAGCCGATAAGGATAGTAGATTATGCTCCGCCCAGGGGAAGATCCTTTCGGAGATCATCTGTAACCTCCTGTTTCTTGTACTTCCCTGATGTCTCAAGTGGGCTATAGTTGTCATATTGTCCGAGTAGACTCTGACATTCGACCCCTGAAGCACAGTAGTGGCTGCCCATAGGGTTTCTTCCACCACTTTCATTTCTTTTAAGTTTGAGTACTGCTCTGCTATTTCTTGCGACCAGACCCCTTGGAAGGCCACGTGGGAGACTACTGCTCCCCATCCTCTTTTGCTTGCGTCTGTTTTGACGGATAACAAGGGAAGTTGAATCCATGCTGAACTTTTCTCCAGATTTCCTGGACAGAGCCACCAATTTAAAGATGCTTTCACCTTCTCTGGCAGATGAATTCTGTTGGAGAGGGAACTTGGAGATCTGTCCCAACAGGAAAGGATGTAGTTTTGAAGGACCCTTGAATGCGCTTGAGCCCAAGGTACCGCCTAAATAAATGAGGTCATGGATCCGAGGACGGACATGGCGAATCTTAATGACACTCCTCTCTGGTTCTTTAGTGCATAAACTTTCGACCTCAACTGAATCTGCTTCTCTTTTGGCAGAAAAGAGGCTTGTTGCTGAGAATCCAGGAGAATTCCCAAGGAGGTCTTCCTGGTGGAGGGAATCAGATCTGACTTTTGGTAGTTTATCAACCATCCCAAGGATTCCAGGATCTGGAGGGTCATCTGGAGGTCTCTTTCCAAACTTGAAACCGAGGGAACCATCACCAAAAAATTGTCTAAATATGGGACGATGCAGATATTCAGTTTCCTTAGATAAACCTACTACCTCTGCCATGATCTTTGTAAACAGGCGGGGTGCTGACGAAATGCTGAAGGGGAGTACATTGAATTGAAAATGAAGTACCTCTCGGTTCTGAGTTACAGCAAATCTGAGAAATTTTCTGTAATCCGGATGAATTGGCACGTGGTAGTAAGCCTCTGGCTGGTCTACTGTTGCCACGACAAATCCTTTTCCAATCAATAAGCTGCCATTGAGGAAGGAAGCTCGCAATTCTGCCTCCTACCTTCTTGGCGTCATTGTCTGTCCTGCCTAGAACCTTGAAAGATATTCCTACCTCTTCCCCCTTTTGTGTAACTCCAGCGACCAGTTTTACCCTTGCCTCTGTACTGAAATGCTTGCTGCTGTTGTTGTTGAGGGAGAAGAAATGGTCTCTTTCTGAAACTTTTTGGATTCTTTGGCTCTGGCAGAGACTTCTTCTTGTCGGATGCTTTCTCCAACAACTCGTCTAGCACCGCCCCAAACATATACTCTCCTTTAAATGGAATGGAACAAAGCTTAGATTTTGATGCGTTGTCCCCACTCCACATCTTCAACCACAGAGCTCTTCTCATAGAATTTGATAATGCTGCCGATCTTGCCGCAATCTTGACCGACTCCGCCAAGGCATCCGCTAGGAATCCAGTGGCCTTCTGCAGAAAAGGAAGAGATGCTAGGAGGTCCTCTTGAGTGGTACCTTTCCAGAGATGTTCCTCTAGTTGTTGGAGCCAGAGGAACATGGAACGAGCTACACAAGTTGAAGCGATATTAGTCTTCAGTGAAGCCGCCGATGTTTCCCATGCCTTCCTTAGAAGGCTGTCCATCTTCCTATCCATAGGATTTTTGAGCTGTGACGAGTCTTCAAAGGGAAGGGTTGTTTTCTTCGCAACCCTTGCCACCTGTACATCAACCTTCGGGACTTCCATCCATAGCTTAGCCGCCTTTTCATCTAGAGGGAATCTATCCTTCATTTCTCCTGCCATACTAAGCCTTTTCTCAGGTGACTCCCATTCATCCAAAATAAGACTCCAAATGTTGTCATGCACAGGGAACACTACCTTCTTCTTGGATTTCAGACCGCCAAACATTTCATCCTGAACTGTACGGGTTTCCTTCTCCTCTTCCACCTGCATCGTGTCTCTCACCTGCGACAACAATTCCTCCATATTCTCAGACGAAAAGTAATATTTCCTATCTTCCTCATGATCTTCACTTAGGACCCCTTCTTCCTGTTCCTCCATAGACCCTAATTCTGAATCAGAGGTCTCCCTAACCGTATATTTTCTCCTTTTGGGGGGAGATGGACCTTCAGGAGGCTAGGGAAGATTGTATTTCCTGCCGAACCATTCCCCTGACTTCTTCCATAAGGGAAGGCTGTTCTTCCTTCACAATGTTGTCAGTGCATTTCCAGCATAGGGGTTTCTTATGCCCTGAAGCCAGCTTTTTTATACAGATGGCACATTTGCAAACTGTAGTGCTTTCTCCCACTGTCGATGCCGGATCCTTGTCTCCCTAAATTAAAAATAAAAAAAGGGGAGATTTAAAATATATTTAGGATCCTGCTCAAAAGAGAGTGGGGAATAACCTAGGACCTAGTACTTACTGGGGCCGGGTTAGCGCTGGGCTCTGCAGACGCAGGCTTTGGAACAGCACCCTCCATAGTAGCAGAATATTCTGTCCTACCTTAATGGAGTCTTCTCATCTGGGTCTTTTATAGGGGAGACCGAGATCCAGTGCCAAATTTTCACCTATCTGGTGAAGGATCCTCATTTTCAGGGCAAACCGCGGCTTCTCCTTTTGAATTTCCCGCCGCGGCCCCATGCGTTCCACGGTGGAACGCACCAGAAGTGACGTCCCGCTGGCCAAAAGCCTGACTTCCGGCACGCCGCCATGGAGGACAGAGGAGACTCCGGCCGGGGAGCTACAGGAGGCCCCCAGCCCCCAAAACCCTAATCGGCTTTACACGCAGGCGAGTGTGTGTGTGGGGGGTCCCGCTCTCAAGGAGACATGGGAGCTGCAAAGGAAGGAAGGTCGGAGGCGATCGCTCCCTGCAGCCCGGCAGGTAAATTTAATAGGGCCCTGCTTGCCGGCTGCAGGCACCCCAGGTAACCTCTTCATCCCATAGGGACAGGAAAACACTGGGGATTGTAGCGGGAAGGGGCTATTTAACCTCTTGTTTTCCTGTCCCTAATTAGGATGGGGAGGCTACCTCCAGGTGTGCTGTCATGGAGGGGATTGGAGAAAATAACATTATACTTACCTTCTGATGGCCCCCGGTCTTTTCTCCACTGCGTCCGGTCTCTTGTACGGCTCGCGGTGGTGTGAAAGGACCTTCCATGACATCATTTAGTTATGTGACAGGTCACGCGACCGCCGTGACCAGTTGAACATCCGCAACAAGACCACAGAGAAACAAATCAAGAAGAAACGTCACACTCACCGGAGTGTTGATCAGGTTCAGGAGATACTTCTTTCCCTCGTAAGTGTAAAACAGAGACGCAGTCAGGGCCTTCACCGTAATCCCGCACTCCCTCTCCACCTGCAGCTTGTCCAGAACTTGCTTATTGGAGGAGGCTTTTGGCATACAACCTGAGGGAAGGAGCGAGACACCAGAATCCACACTGTTAGATCGTAGTGGCAGTGTCTCCCTCCATACTAGTCTGTCAATGGTAGCTTGTTTCTGTGTTTTATATATGTATTTTAGGTGTGTAAACCCTCTTCATGTGTACAGCAGCCTGGAATGAACGCTGCTTAAAAAATAAATAATAGAGTAAGGCCTCATTCAGACTTTCATCAGCTTTGTTTTGCATCCGAGAAGCTCTAAACTTTGATTTGGATCAAAGTCCGACAGGTCAACGTGTTTCAGTGAAAAATACGCGGTCCGCAGAAATATGTGAACAGCCCTAGACTATAATAGATATGAGTTCTGTGAAAAACATGGATCGAGCTCGTACGAAATCCAACATTTCATTCTATAAATCTACATAAATTAAGTAACGTGCCAAATTGCTTTTTTTTTGGTTTATGTTTTGTTTATGTACGGAGGGAAAGTTCCCAGTGCTAGTGTCTAGCTCACTGATTTTCCTTGCTTGGTGCCTGACGTCCCAAAAAACTGACAGTGAGCTATCAATCAAGATAAAGAGGCTGGTGCTGGGCAGGGAAGCAACCTTGGAAGGCTGAGGCTTGGTTAGTGCTCCGTTACACCCAGAGCACTCAGAAATGCAGCAACAGATAAAAGATATAGAGGTGTCTATGGATTTAGCTTTCCAAATCCTGCATGGTCATGAATGGGAATTGGAGGGAGGGGTAAATCTGATGGATACCCTTAAATTGTTAATTGGCAATTGCAGTTCACATAGTTACATATTACTTAATCATTAGAGCTACAAAAATTTGCACTTCAAGCACCAGTAAAACAGAGGCCAAAAAAGATTCCTTAGAGGCATCTGGTCACTATTAGTGATGATCGAGCGTGTTCTATCAACCCCTTCGGCGAGCACGGCATTTTTTTTAAGGTCGCCGTGCCTGCAAGTGTCACGGCTGTTAGCGTGCTCGCTGAATGGGTTCATAGAACACGCTCAATCATCACTAGTCACTATACATTAGTATACAATAAAAAAACACATATCACATAGTGAATAACACAGACACTATTCAATACAGCAGGGTTGAGGTGTACTTTGTGGGACAAAATTACAGCATTTTTGAAAGACGCCATTCACTTTACTGTGCAACATATAGAAAAAAAAGGGCAATGAATTCCAAATAAAGTGAAATGGTGCAGAAGAAAACGAAAATATTTTACTGCTTTTAAAAAATTCTAAACTTTGCAAACAAATTGTTTGGCTTGTGTTTCAATTTTCTAAGACCGTTTTTAATACCATTTTGGGGTACAACTTTTTGATTGCTCCATCTGACGCGCCCCCTGGGCCATATTCTTTAGGGGAATACCCGGAGCCGGATCAGATGGGGGTTGTAGTCTCCGAGTGGCTGTGACCCGGTCCGTGCCCAGGGTGTCAAGCTCAGAGTATGTGGCAGTCCTACAGATGTTACAAAGTTCGTTATGTCGACTACGCCACCCGTTGTATTGCGGTCACTATGGCCGCCGCTGCAGCAGGGTCCGCTGAGGCTGATGGTGTAGGTGCAGCTTTTGGTGGTATAACCCCCAACGGGTGGGGTATAGCCTCAGGGGGTCAGGTGCAGAGGATGGGGGTTGTGGTGGTGCAGCATAGGTGTTAAATGAAGACAGAGTCGGGTTGTGCAGTTTAGGGTGTTTACTCACTGCTGATGTTCCGGTCACTCCAGCTTCAAGTGACCACCCGAGCCGTGCTGCGTCCACCAGGTCCTGGATCCAGCCAACCCCCAAGCGAGTCCGGAGCGTGACCCTGAGCTCTCCTTCTGTCCTTTCCTCTGGCCGTCCCCACTAGTGATCCACCTAGGTCCAGCTCCCTCGGGCCTTCTGTTGGGAGACCCTTGGCCTTGGGTTCCCTGACCCTCCACGTGGTATGCCTTCGGGGTGGATGTGGTGGGTGGCCGTGGCAGACGCTGCCCACGGCCTCCGGTCTCTGGCTAGGGTGTGTTTTTGCCCCCACCAGCTTGGGTTCCGGTACCCTGATGCCAACTCTTCACCCGCTGATGGACTTTGGGTTCTCAGAGTTCCTTTTCTGTTTCCCCCTCTGGGTCTTTCTGGCTTTCTCCTCTCTCTCTCTCTGGGACTGCTCTGCTCCTCTTCCTCCTCTGACTTCTCTGCAAAGACTCACAGACTGACTGACTGTGGCTGACTGACCCTGTTCTTTGATGGTGCCCACCTTATATACTCCCTCTATGTGTGAGCTCAGGTGACCAGCACCCAATGAGCTCCTATCTTTACCCAGGCTGCTCCCCCTATCTGCCCCTACACTACTTGGGATGTTCCACCCCCCTCCCACTCCAGCCAGGAACAGACTCGGTCGTACCTGCACATTTCTAAGTGGGAGTACCGTCGGTCTGTTCCTCGGAAATGGGATGTGTGTAGTGCATGCAGCCTACCGAGCTCAGTTCCACACTCCATCCTTACCCGGGAGTGGAATATCACACCTCTGGGTTGAGGTGCAATACCCCTGTAGCAGCCGAATCCTCAGGGTGCTACATTCCCCCCTGGTAAATCACAGCACGTCCTCGGGCTGTAAGACATAACACCAAAAACATACAAATTTTTGCATAAACATATAAAACATATAAAACAACATATATTAGCAGATAAAACATTCTCCTTGCCTCTGGCTCCTCCTCCGGTCACTGTGCAACGTGTGACCGGGTAAAGTGCGACAGTCTCTTCTCGAAAAATGGTTTTCCTATAAAACCGGTAGGGGGCGCTTTAGGACGCGCAACTATATACAGGGATTATGGCCGCTCTCAGTCCTCGGCCAGGTATTGGGGAGGAATGACCGCTCTCAGTCCTCGGTCAGTGGGATTTAGGGGTTAATCGGGTAACAGTTCACACTTGCTGGTCCCAACGGGGACTATATTTAGCAACAGTTACAGTTTCAGTTTCAGTTCACGGTTTCAGTTTATGGTGCCCCAACGGGCAACTATATACAGCTTCTGCTTCGCTGTACTTAACGACGGCGTCCTCCTGCTCTTGCTTTATGGTTACCTTTGGTTTCAGACCCGTCCGGGTCCTCTTGCTCTTCCTCCTCACACCGCAGCTCTTCCTCCGTCAGGCGATGCACATGGAGGGCGTAGGGTCCTTTGGCACACTTGTGCCGGGTGAAGGTGACCTCGTCCCCGATGTAAAGGTCACGACCTCTGTGTCCCTCCGGTAGGTGGGACTCAACGTCTCTCCTGGTCACGAAGACGTCGCCTAGGGTGCGGTGGTCTCGGATGAAGCCCCACCCATGCTGCATGTTAAACTTTATCACAGTCCCGGTGGTGCGGGGACTATGCGCTGCACGGGGGTCTCTCCTGGCCCGGCTCTTCTGCTCCACGCTCCTTATTTGAGCTTGCTGTTCCCGGACCCGCCTCTCTCTCCGCTCCCTCTCAAAGTCCTCGAGCTGTTGGCGGCAGCACTCAGCACGCTCCGCTGCAGCTGCCCGAGTCTCTTGAGTGAACCCCATGAGATCTTCTCCGGTGGGGTCCCACTCAAACTGCGCTTCTGCTAGCGGGGGCGAGATCCCCTTTACGGGCTTTGGAGCCGGGATCAGGGGTTCATCCAGGGGTCTCTCTCTCCGGAGTCGGGGATGGTGAAACTCCGGTGGCCATATAAATGGCTGCCCATCCGGGCACGTATGCTGGGCGTACAGGTCCTCTCCCAGATGGGGCACTCTTGGTCTTATGGGCGCGGTGGTGTTAGCGCCCGGGTTGCCCGGGCCTTGCGGCCAGGCCTGGGGTATCTGGAAGGTAAAGGGCACCGTAAGGACGGCGGCGCCCTGGGCTACTTGGCCCTGCGACCAGGCCGGGGGCTCCGCGGAGGTAGGGGGCGCTGTTGGTATTGCGGCGCCCGGGGGTACTAGGCCTTGCGACCAGGCTGGTGGTACTTCCTGCTTGGTCACGCTCGGGGTCGAGGCGTGTGACGTCACAGGGGTCGCGGCTCCCGTTTGAGGCCTAGTCTGCGGCGGTGACGTTGCAGCGACGGGCACGGCAGGATAGACTTCGGGCTCTGCGACGGGGAGCTGGGGCAGGTATGCGGTTTCCCGGTTTGGGGTATAGACGTCCCCTTTACCTGCCTCCACTCGTTCGGCTCCCTTCTCGGCGCCGTCTCCGGCCTTCAATCCTCCCGCGCCATCCTCAGAGGCGGTCTGTCTCCTCGTCTTGGGTGGCGTGCTCCGCTGACAGGTCTCGGTCTGCTGGGCCATCTCACGGCTCCACTCCGCCAACGTCTCTCGCTGCACCCGGGCCATCCTCCTTGCGAGGCCCTCCAGAGCGGTCTGTGCACACTCCCGGTCTCGGGGAAGCTGTGCTAGGACCTCCACTAGGCCTAGTGGGGTCGTTGTTTCCAGTAGGCTCCTGACCAACGGGTCGGTGCTGCTCTGCTCTCCTTCTGTTGTCTCCAGCAGGCTCCTGGCCAGCGGGCCGGTGCTGCTCTGCTCTCCCTCCTCTGTTTCTAGCAGGCTCCTGGCCAACGGGCCGGTGCTGCTCTGCTTTCTCGCCATCTCCGGGTAAGCTCCTCCGATATTCTTCTCCAGGCTTCTTGCCTCCGGGTGCGCTCGCTCTAGACTGCTCCAGGCGACACCCATCTTTGTTCTCTCCTTTCGTCTCCTCCCCCTTCGAGGGCGGTCCCGGGGCCACTTGGTGACTGTCAGCTCCAGGGGCAGTTCTTTCACGCTGACAGACACCTCTAGCATCACAGTCTCTGTTGGTGGGGGCGGTTTCCACTTTTGGCGCCATTTTCGGTCCTGGCCCACGATGGGAGGCGGCCTCTCACCACCCTCTGGCACGCCCATAATGGCGTCCGCTCTTCCAAGGCGGGAAACCTTTGGAAATGGCGGGAATCGCTTCCCAGTGGCGGGAAACCCTGCAGATGGCGGGAAAAAGCTGTTAATGGCGGACAACCGGCGGGAATCGACTGGTGATGGGGTCCGATGGCGGGGACCCTCCGGAACCGGCAGGAGACTTCTTTTTGAGGTAAACTCGTTCTTTTCTTCAGGCACGCAGTACCCGGGTGTTGCGGGCACGTAATCCTGCCGACTACGCCAAAGTTAACGCGCCCCCTGGGCCATATTCTTTAGGGGAATACCCGGAGCCGGATCAGATGGGGGTTGTAGTCTCCGAGTGGCTGTGACCCGGTCCGTGCCCAGGGTGTCAAGCTCAGAGTATGTGGCAGTCCTACAGATGTTACAAAGTTCGTTATGTCGACTACGCCACCCGTTGTATTGCGGTCACTATGGCCGCCGCTGCAGCAGGGTCCGCTGAGGCTGATGGTGTAGGTGCAGCTTTTGGTGGTATAACCCCCAACGGGTGGGGTATAGCCTCAGGGGGTCAGGTGCAGAGGATGGGGGTTGTGGTGGTGCAGCATAGGTGTTAAATGAAGACAGAGTCGGGTTGTGCAGTTTAGGGTGTTTACTCACTGCTGATGTTCCGGTCACTCCAGCTTCAAGTGACCACCCGAGCCGTGCTGCGTCCACCAGGTCCTGGATCCAGCCAACCCCCAAGCGAGTCCGGAGCGTGACCCTGAGCTCTCCTTCTGTCCTTTCCTCTGGCCGTCCCCACTAGTGATCCACCTAGGTCCAGCTCCCTCGGGCCTTCTGTTGGGAGACCCTTGGCCTTGGGTTCCCTGACCCTCCACGTGGTATGCCTTCGGGGTGGATGTGGTGGGTGGCCGTGGCAGACGCTGCCCACGGCCTCCGGTCTCTGGCTAGGGTGTGTTTTTGCCCCCACCAGCTTGGGTTCCGGTACCCTGATGCCAACTCTTCACCCGCTGATGGACTTTGGGTTCTCAGAGTTCCTTTTCTGTTTCCCCCTCTGGGTCTTTCTGGCTTTCTCCTCTCTCTCTCTCTGGGACTGCTCTGCTCCTCTTCCTCCTCTGACTTCTCTGCAAAGACTCACAGACTGACTGACTGTGGCTGACTGACCCTGTTCTTTGATGGTGCCCACCTTATATACTCCCTCTATGTGTGAGCTCAGGTGACCAGCACCCAATGAGCTCCTATCTTTACCCAGGCTGCTCCCCCTATCTGCCCCTACACTACTTGGGATGTTCCACCCCCCTCCCACTCCAGCCAGGAACAGACTCGGTCGTACCTGCACATTTCTAAGTGGGAGTACCGTCGGTCTGTTCCTCGGAAATGGGATGTGTGTAGTGCATGCAGCCTACCGAGCTCAGTTCCACACTCCATCCTTACCCGGGAGTGGAATATCACACCTCTGGGTTGAGGTGCAATACCCCTGTAGCAGCCGAATCCTCAGGGTGCTACACATCAAATGTATAGTCGTAAGTTACTTACCGGTAACGGGATTTTTCAGAGACAGAACCACGAGAGAGGGGATCCGCCCACCAAGGAGAGGAAACCTACAGGCTTAAAAGGGCGCCACCTCTCTCCCGCCTCAGTTGGGATTACAGAGCATTGAGAGGACTGCCAGGTTAATAAACACAGCAAACAATCACAAAATTGCCATACCAGACGACACCTATTGAGTGTGATATTATAATTAATAAAAGGGGAGTGTTCCCACAAACGTGAAAGGAGGAAATATAAGGGTGCTGTCATGGTCTCCGAAAAATTCCATTACCGGTATGTAATTTAAGATTTTATCGGTCGACCATGACAGCACCACGAGAGAATTACAGAGATGAAGTAATCTATTGAAGGACCACAGCCTGGAACACTCTTCTCCCAAAGGTGAGGTCAGCCGATACACCCATATCTAACCTATCGTGTCTATGGAATGTAGAGGGACAGGACCAGGTAGCAACCTTACATATGTCTTCTATCGAGACACCTGTCTTCTCAGCCCAGGAGGGGTGGGGTGGGATGAGCCTTCAGCCCTTCTGGCACTTCCTCGCCGCTAGATGTACAGACCAAAAGTTTGGACACATCTTCTCATTTAAAGATTCTTCTGTATTTTCATGACTATGAAAATTGTACATTCACACTGAAGACATCAAAACTATGAATTAACACATGTGGAATTATATACTTAACAAAAAAGTGTGAAACAACTGAAAATATGTCTTATATTCTAGGTTCTTCAAAGTAGCCACCTTTTGCTTTGATGACTGCTTTGCACACTCTTAGCATTCTCTTGATGAGCTTCAAGAGGTAGTCACCGGAAATTGTTTTCACTTCACAGGTATGCCTTGTCAGGTTTAATAAGTGGGATTTCTTGCCTTATAAATGGGGTTGGGACCATCAGTTGTGTTGTGCAGAAGTCTGGTGGATACACAGCTGATAGTCCTACTGAACAGACTGTTAGAATTTGTATTATGGCAAGAAAAAAGCAGCTAAGTAAAGAAAAACGAGTGGCCATCATTACTTTAAGAAATGAAGGTCAGTCAGTCCGAAAAATTGGGAAAACTTTGAAAGTGTCCCCAAGTGCAGTTGCAAAAACCATCAAGCGCTACAAAGAAACTGGCTCACATGAGGACCGCCCCAGGAAAGGAAGACCAAGAGTCACCTCTCCTTCTGAGGATAAGTTTATCCGAGTCACCAGCTTCAGAAATCGCAGTTTAACAGCAGCTCAGATTAGAGACCAGTTCAATGCCACACAGAGTTCTAGCAGCAGACACATCTCTTCAACAACTGTTAAGAGGAGACTTTGTGCAGCAGGCCTTCATGGTAAAATAGCTGCTAGGAAACCACTGCTAAGGACGGGCAACAAGCAGAACAGACTTGTTTGGGCTAAAGAACACAAGGAATGGACATTAGACCAGTGGAAATCTGTGCTTTGGTCTGATGAGTCCAAATTTGAGATCTTTGGTTCCAACCACCGTGTCTTTGTGCGACGCAGAAAAGGTGAACGGATGGACTCTACATGCCTGGTTCCCACCGTGAAGCATGGAGGAGGAGGTGTGATGGTGTGGGGGTGCTTTGCTGGTGACACGGTTGGGGATTTATTCAAAATTGAAGGCATACTGAACCAGCATGGCTACCACAGCATCTTGCAGCGGCATGCTATTCCATCTGGTTTGCGTTTAGTTGGACCATCATTTATTTTTCAACAGGACAATGACCCCAAACACACCTCCAGGCTGTGTAAGGGCTATTTGACCAAGAAGGAGAGTGATGGGGTGCTACGCCAGATAACCTGGCCTTCACAGTCACCAGACCTGAACCCAGTTGTTTCACACTTTTTTGTTAAATATATAATTCCACATGTGTTAATTCATAGTTTTGATGCCTTCAGTGTGAATGTACAATTTCCATAGTCAAGAAAATACAGAAAAATCTTTAAATGCGAAGGTGTGTCCAAACTTTTTTTTTAAACCAGATCCTGCCTATCATCCAGAATTTGAGTAAACGGCGAGGCCATTGACAGGGTCTGGATGTCACTAATGCTCCTGGCCGAGGTTAAAGATATTAAAGCGGTCTTAAGAGAGAGGGATTTAAGGGTTGCTGACTATTAGCTCAAACGGCGAGCTAGTCAAGGCCTTTAGAACCAAATTTAAATCCCAGGGAACCAAGCTGCTTTTAATAATGAGTCTAGATCTAAAAGCTGCCTTAATGAACCGAGAAACCCAGTAGCTACAAGCTACATCACAGCTATATAGGGCACCCAAGGCAGAAATCTGTACTTTAAGGGTGCTGGTGGATAACCCTAGTTCAAGACCTTTTTGTAAAAACTCCAAAGATTTGTCCTATTGGCACCCCTTCCCCATCAACCCCAGAACCAGAGAAAGACAAAAACTTTCTCCAACTTGTGGCATAAATCTGGGTTGTAACAGGTTTTCTGCTGTGCAGGATGGTTACTAGACCTTTGGAAAAACCTTTCTGATTTGGCAGTGTCCTTTCAAGTTCCACACCGTCAAGTGGAGGCCAGTTGCTTGAGGATGGAATATCGGACCCCGGAGAAGGAGATATGGAATCTCTGGAAGAACCCAAGGATCAGAGATGGACATGTTCCTCAGGCATGAGAACCAGGGCCTCCTGGGCCAAAAGGGTGCGATCAGCAGAACCCTGGCCTTCTCCTCCCTGATCTTTCTTATTACCATGAGAAGAACAGCCAACCAGGGGGGGAGGAGTCATACGCCAGGCTGAAATACCAACGTATCAGGAAAGCGTCCACAGCTAGAGGATTTAGGGAACACAAGATCTTTGTCTTCCGATTTAGTTTTGTGGCAAACGGATCTACCTGACCGGAGGCCCCCCCATCTTCGGCTATTTGGGTAAAAATTCCTTGATTTAGTTCCCATTCCCCTTGCATCAGAGGATAGCAGCTTAGGAAATCTGCTCTCATGTTTTCTTTTTCCATTATATGGAGGGCCATCAGGGAAAGGAGGTGACTTTCTGTAATCTGGAAGAGATGATCTGTCACTCTCATCAGCGATCTTGACCATGTATCCCCCTGGTGGTTCACATATGCTACCGCAACTAGATTATCCAAGAGGATCTTTACATTCTGGCCCTGAAGGAAAGGTAAGAAATTATTCACCGCCTTGTCTACCGCCAGAAGTTCTTTTGAATTGGAGGAGAGACCCTTTTCAATATCTGACCAGGTCCCCTGGGCTACCATATCTCCCAGATGGGCTCCCCACCCTCTCGGACTCGCATCTGTGGTAATTGTTCTAGTGACCCTAAGTACCCAGGGAACCCCTCGAGATAGGTTAGGCTCATCCTGCCACCACTATAAAGATTTTACTGACCGGGGTGATAAGGACATCTTCCAAGTGCCCCTTAAGAGAAACTTCATTATGTAGCACATCCCACTGTAGAACTGTGGCGCCCCTGAAGGTTCGACCGCCACAGGGATGCTGCACTTCTGTAATGGAGTGTAGTGTTCCTCCTCCGAGGTAAGAACAGCGTGATGGTCGGGACCCAACCTTTGCATCCAACACCACATTTCTCCACCAGGGGGGCTAGTATGCACCAGGTGCTGCCCTCCTGGTTACAGGGAGACTGGGGAACCAAGAGTGAGGGGAACCAGTTAGTGGGTGAGGGTTGAGGACTTACAATTTAGTGACACTTTAAATTTCATATTTAATAAAAAGCCATCTTTGGTTTTGGTCTTTGTGCTGTTAATTACTGTGAGGTATTGTGATCTCCCACCCTGAACGTGGATCCTGTGTGGACCTGCAGTGGATGGAGACACAGCCCTGATACCCCAGCCTTGAGACGGGGGGCAGGTTGCAGAGGAGGAATGTCTCAACCCGGTCAAGGACCACGACCAAGAAGGCCCGGAGCTTAAGAGTGTAGCTCCACAGCTAATGGATCCCGGGGAGGATGCAGACGGAGCAGTGTACGCCACCTGTCCTCACCAGATATATTCAGAGGGAGTCCGGCTGCAAGAGGGGTACCGGCCCCGACACCCGACCTTGCTTCTCCATGTCCTGGTTGGTAAAGCCTGGTAGGCCCAGAGGATCCCATCGGGTATCGGAAGGAGCGGAGCTGCCACCCGTGCCCTTGTTCTGAAAGGAGTTCAGAGGGAGACCCGGCCTATCTACACACACAGACAGGAGAGGATACGGTCTGTAGTTCAGGAACACTCTGGTGCGGGGTCCCGATTGAATGCTGGACTTGCTCGGAGGTTGTTGGACCCCCATCCCTGGTGACTGCAGGACTCCGTGGGGATCAGGGAGTCGCCTTCCTTCTGCCATCTCTAATGTGAGTAAAGCCTTGGAAGTTCACCCCTATGGCCTCCGGACTGTTTATTCTGCGCTACACCGCGCGACGTGGCATCCGTTCTTCCTCCACTACTACCCCCTCCATCCTTCCTGTCCCTCTGCCCTGAGGCCTTGCTCCGCCTGTGGGGAGTAGTAATAACTCTGGCCGCCGTAACACTATGCCTCAGCGGACTGCAGCGGCGCTGGTGGCCTTCACCAGGTGCCACAGGTGGCGTAGTCGTAAATCAGCCACTCAACCCGGATAAGCCCACACCATCTCTTTTAATGTGACGGCCCTGAGCACGGGTCGGGTCCGGGCCACGGCTGCACCCCATCTCTCCATCACAGGACCCGACTCCGAGTCCCCCATCTCCCAGGGTAAAGAAAAGGGCTTTTTCGAGTAAGAGACGTCACGCTATCACTTGTGGGGGGTTTCTGCTGTTTTCGCATGTCAGGGGCTCTCCAAATGTGATATGGCATCCACTTTTTTCATATGGCATTTTGTTTTCATAATGGCATTACGGCATTCATTTTAATATGGTGATATGGCATTCAGTCTTTTTTGCGTTCAAAAAGTCGAAACGGTGCTCCTTCCCTTCCGAGCCCTGTCATGTGCCCAAACAATAGTTTTCCCCCACATATGGGGTATCAACATGCTCAGTAGAAATTACACAACAAATTTTGTGGTTCATTTTATCTTGTTACCCTGGTGAAAATAAAAAAATTGGGGCTATAGTAAAATTTTTGTGAAAAAAAGTAAAATGTTCATTTTTCTTTCCACATTGCTTTAGTTCCTTTTGGGTATTTTCTGTCATAAAGGCCCCTCAAAGTCACTTCAAATGTGATGTGGTCCCTAAAAAAATGGTTTTGTAAATTTTGTTGGAAAAATTAGAAATCGCTGGTCAACTTTTAAACCTTCTAACTTCCTAACAAAAAAAATGTTTTAAAAATTGTGCTGATGTAAAGTAAACATATGAGAAATGTTATTTATTAACTATTTTGTGTGACATAACTCTCTGGAATTAAAAGTTTGAAAATTGCAAAATTATCAAAATTTTCACCAAATTGTCGTATCAAAATTGGTTACCACTATCATGAAGTACAATATGTCACTAAACACAATCTCAGAATCAGTGGGATCCATTGTAAAATAAGAAGAAAATAATAAAATCCTTATACTCACATGTCCTATGTGTCCCTAGCTGTAATTCTCTGACCGCTGACGCTGAGGAGCCGAGGAGAATGAGCCGCTCCGGCGAGCGGGCCCCGAAGCTGAGCTCAGGAGCGGTGTCCTGTCACTCAGTGAGCGCAGCTCCGGGGCCACTATCCGGGGAACACTTAGGACCATAGGCAGATTATAATGAGGGCAATCTGGGCTACCGCCCGGGGCCCCAGGGCTCCGGGGAGCCCCGGGGGGTCCATGGCCAAGCTTAAAGGATCCCTCACTTTACACACTTAACATCTTTTATCCATTGTTAAAAAGCGTCATAGATTTCAAGCTTTTTTCATAGTGTTTTTCACCCTTGAATTTGTTCCAGAAAATGAAGTTTTGCTCATGGAAAATTAATGTAATTACACATGTGTTGGTATAGATATGTTTATTTCATTTGTATGTAATGGAACAACACAAAAAAACAAACAAAAAAGGCAAATTGGACATAATTTCACACAAAACTCCCAAAATGGGCCAAACCAAAATGTTGGCACTTTTCCAAAGTTGTAGGTAAACAACTTTGTTTCAAGCATATGATGCTCATTCAAGCTCACCTGTGGCAAGTAACAGGTTTGAGCAATATGAAATCATACCTGAAACCAGATAAAAAGGTGAGAAATTTACATATTCTTTGCATTGTATGACTGTGTGTGCCAAACTAAGCATGGAGAACACAAAGAGGAGAAGAGAACTGTCTGAGGAGTTGAGAACCAAAATTGTTGAAAAATATCAACAATCTCAAGGTTACAAATTAATCTCCAGAGATCTTGATGTTCCTTTGTCCATGGTGCGCAACATTATCAAGAAGTTTACAACCCATGGCACTGTAGCTAATCTCTCTGGATGTGGACAGCAGAGAAAAATTGATGAAAGGTTGCAACGCAGGATAGTCCAAATGGTGGATAAGCAACCCCAATCAAGTTCCAAAGATATTCAAGCTGTCCTGCATGCTCAGGGTGCATCAGTGTCAGCGTGAACTATATGTAGTCTTTTGAATGAAATGAATCACCATGGCAGGAGACCCAGGAGGACCCCACTGCTGACATAGATACATAAAAAAGCTAGACTACAATTTACCAATATGTGCGTGAGTAAGCCTAAATCCTTTTGGGAAATCATCTTGTGGACAGATGAAACCAAGATAGAGCTTTTTGGTGAAGCACATCATTCTACTGTTTACCAAAAATGGAATGAGGACTGCAAAGAAAAGAACACAGTACCTACAGTCATATATGGTGGAGGTTCAAAGATGTTTTGGGGTTGTTTTGTTGCCTCTGGCACTCATTGCTTTGACTGCGTGCAAAGCATCATGAAATCTGAAGATTACCAAAGGATTTTGGGTCACAATGTAGTGTCTATTGTCAGAAAGCTGGGTTTGCGTCCTAGGTCATGGGACTTCGAGCAGGACAATTACCCCAAACATATTTCAAGAAGCACCAAGAAATGGATGGGAACAAAGTGCTGGAGAGTTCTGAAGTGGCAGCAATGAGTCCGGATCTAAATCCTTTTGAACACCTGTGGATTTAGATCCGGACTCATTGCTTAGTCCGGATCTAAATTGCTCTTAAAATTGCTCTTGGGAGGAGACACACTTCACATATGGGAGACCTGGGACAGTTTGCAAAAGAAGAGTGGTCTACATACTTTTATATATATATATATATATATATATATATATATATATATATATACATATATATATATATATATATATGTATAATACTTGACACCTAATGGGAGCCAAAGGCCAAAGAAGGGGGCATTGTCCTAAGTAGGGGCCACAGAGGGAGACATTATTTTAATTGGGGTCCAAGGAGGGGGACATTATTTTAAATGGGGGCCCCAAGAGGGGACATTATTGTAAATTTTGTCTAAAAAGGGGGGCATCATACCATGGGAGCAAAAGGGGAACATTATGATAAATGGTGGCCAAAGAAGGGGACTTTATTCTAAATGAGGACCAAAAAGAGAGACATTGTACTACAGGGGGCCAAAGAGAGTTATATATAATAATATTTTTTATTTAATTTCTATATTTAGTAGAGACATGTACAAACTGAATAAGACAATACAGATTATCACATAATTCATGACATACTAAGAGGAGTGAAGGCCCTGCTAACAAGCTTACAGTCTATGAAGATATAGGAGTGACACAAAAGATAAAAAGGTGCTTGTCATGTATGGTCCGGCCATGATTATTATAAACAGGGGAATTCAAATACCATTACATGAACCAGTCATCAGCCAGAATCTGTATAAGTACAGATACAAGGAGCTGTAGAGTGCATGGAGGCTGTGGATACAGATGAGTGAAGGGACCAGATTCTGGAGAAAATTAAGGAAGGGAGAACAGGGCATAGTTAGATTAACCATATTCTGTGGGATAGTGCATTCCAGAGAACTGCTGCAGCACAAGAGAAGTCCTGAAGATGGGGGTAGAAGGTTTCGATTACAGAGGATGCTAGTCTTAGGTAGATAGTTGATTTTACATTTCTGGATTCTGTAGATTTGTGATTTGTATTAAACAAAAAAAAAAAAACAACAACAATCCGAGGTGTCAGTATTCTTTAATGAGGACATAGCCCTCATGGTTTGTAATTCCAGTGTGTGATGATTAAATAAATGTTGTGATTAATGTGCAGTTTGGCCCACAAAATACAGATGGTATCACCAAGCATAGAAATAAACAGATGGAATCATCAGGCATAGAGATAAACAGAATGTAAATAAAGACAATACAGCTGTCCTTACCTGCAGTTGAAAGGTTGTATTGTCTTTATTTACATTCTGTTTATCTCTATGCCTGATGATTCCATCTGTTTATTTCTATGCTTGGTGATACCATCTGTATTTTGTGGGCCATGATTGACTTTGCCCTATATTGACACTTGTCTACCACTTGTGGGCTTTATGGCTTCTCTCTATATGACCTATTGACATATTTATAGATATATACTTTCATGGCATTTTGACTACATTTATCTATGCTGGATACTTTAAGGTATGTACTTGTTATCCACTAATGCTTACTAGATGAATGAATTTTGGATACTGATCCTTTTACTTATTTATTTATTTAATTCTTCATGTATTTATCACTGGGTTCATTGATATGATCTCCTTTTGTAAGTCTTGTTAAACAGAATAAATGATTGACTACCCTTGTTACTAGCACTGCAGGCACCTTCATTGGTTCACTTCCCCTTTATGTGTGTTTTATAAATTTCTTTTAAATAATTCAATAAAAGTTCCAAATCTTTTTATCAAACTTGTGCATCTATACTTCTTTGACCTGATTGAGTGTTACTCCCATTCTAGTAGCCACAATAACAACGTACAACTGAAGCAATAAAAAAATGCCTTTATTAAAAATAAATATAAAAACATAACAAAAGTAATTTCTAAAAATACCCATTAAATACCATGGGAAACAATTGAACTCCACAACAATAAATAAAGCTCATAGGATATGATGAAGGAGTCTATATATCATCTGATGTCTATACACATAGTATAGCACCTGCAGTATACAGGATAATATATGACTGGTATATGGTATACAGTGATTACAGAAGTCAGATATCATATACAGGATAATATGTGACTGTTATCTATTGTATAATTCCCAAATTTAACAGAAAGGAAAAAGGGACAAATTATTTGGCTTGCATAGTAGCAGAGTGCTTTGTGGAAAATTAATGACCATGCCTCGAACCATTTATTTCTATACAGATAAATGTACAAGGATGACCTGCATCTTCTAAAGCAGCAGAAGCCAAGGCATCCCGAAACAACTGCTGGGGTATCGGCCTGGGGGACATCCGTATACATAGCTAGTGTGACTGTGGATTAATTGATCTGTGATATACTGCAGTAACTGCACCTTAATCACAACATTTATTTAATCATCACACACTGGAATTACAAACCATGAGGGCTATGTCCTCATTAAAGAATACTGACACCTCGGATTGTTGTTGTTTTTTTTTGTTGTTTAATACAAATCACAAATCTACAGAATCCAGAAATGTAAAATCAACTATCTACCTAAGACTAGCATCCTCTGTAATCAAAACCTTCTACCCCCATCTTCAGGACTTCTCTTGTGCTGCAGCAGTTCTCTGGAATGCACTATCCCACAGAATATGGTTAATCTAACTATGCCCTGTTCTCCCTTCCTTAATTTTCTCCAGAATCTGGTCCCTTCACTCATCTGTATCCACAGCCTCCATGCACTCTACAGCTCCTTGTATCTGTACTTATACAGATTCTGGCTGATGACTGGTTCATGTAATGGTATTTGAATTCCCCTGTTTATAATAATCATGGCCGGACCATACATGACAAGCACCTTTTTATCTTTTGTGTCACTCCTATATCTTCATAGACTGTAAGCTTGTTATCAGGGCCTTCACTCCTCTTAGTATGTCATGAATTATGTGATAATCTGTATTGTCTTATTCAGTTTGTACATGTCTCTACTAAATATAGAAATTAAATAAAAAATATTATTATATATAACTCTCTTTGGCCCCCTGTAGTACAATGTCTCTCTTTTTGGTCCTCATTTAGAATAAAGTCCCCTTCTTTGGCCACCATTTATCATAATGTTCCCCTTTTGCTCCCATGGTATGATGCCCCCCTTTTTAGACAAAATTTACAATAATGTCCCCTCTTGGGGCCCCCATTTAAAATAATGTCCCCCTCCTTGGACCCCAATTAAAATAATGTCTCCCTCTGTGGCCCCTACTTAGGACAATGCCCCCTTCTTTGGCCTTTGGCTCCCATTAGGTGTCAAGTATTATACATATATATATATATATATGTATATATATATATATATATATAAAAAAGTATGTAGACCACTCTTCTTTTGCAAACTGTCCCAGGTCTCCCATATGTGAAGTGTGTCTACTCCCAAGAGCAATTTTAAGAGCAATTTAGATCCGGACTAAGCAATGAGTCCGGATCTAAATCCACAGGTGTTCAAAAGGATTTAGATCCGGACTCATTGCTGCCACTTCAGAACTCTCCAGCACTTTGTTCCCATCCATTTCTTGGTGCTTCTTGAAATATGTTTGGGGTAATTGTCCTGCTCGAAGTCCCATGACCTAGGACGCAAACCCAGCTTTCTGACAATAGACACTACATTGTGACCCAAAATCCTTTGGTAATCTTCAGATTTCATGATGCTTTGCACGCAGTCAAAGCAATGAGTGCCAGAGGCAACAAAACAACCCCAAAACATCTTTGAACCTCCACCATATATGACTGTAGGTACTGTGTTCTTTTCTTTGCAGTCCTCATTCCATTTTTGGTAAACAGTAGAATGATGTGCTTCACCAAAAAGCTCTATCTTGGTTTCATCTGTCCACAAGATGATTTCCCAAAAGGATTTAGGCTTACTCACGCACATATTGGTAAATTGTAGTCTAGCTTTTTTATGTATCTATGTCAGCAGTGGAGTCCTCCTGGGTCTCCTGCCATGGTGATTCATTTCATTCAAAAGACTACATATAGTTCACGCTGACATTGATGCACCCTGAGCATGCAGGACAGCTTGAATATCTTTGGAACTTGATTGGGGTTGCTTATCCACCATTTGGACTATCCTGCGTTGCAACCTTTCATCAATTTTTCTCGGCTGTCCACATCCAGAGAGATTAGCTACAGTGCCATGGGTTGTAAACTTCTTGATAATGTTGCGCACCATGGACAAAGGAACATCAAGATCTCTGGAGATTAATTTGTAACCTTGAGATTGTTGATATTTTTCAACAATTTTGGTTCTCAACTCCTCAGACAGTTCTCTTCTCCTCTTTGTGTTCTCCATGCTTAGTTTGGCACACACAGTCATACAATGCAAAGAATATGTAAATTTCTCACCTTTTTATCTGGTTTCAGGTATGATTTCATATTGCTCAAACCTGTTACTTGCCACAGGTGAGTTTGAATGAGCATCATATGCTTGAAACAAAGTTGTTTACCTACAACTTTGGAAAAGTGCCAACATTTTGGTTTGGCCCATTTTGGGAGTTTTGTGTGAAATTATGTCCAATTTGCCTTTTTTGTTTGTTTTTTTTGTGTTGTTCCATTACATACAAATGAAATAAACATATCTATACCAACACATGTGTAATTACATTAATTTTCCAGGAGCAATACTTCATTTTCTGGAACAAATTCAAGGGTGAAAAACACTATGAAAAAAGCTTGAAATCTATGACGCTTTTTAACAATGGATAAAAGATGTTAAGTGTGTAAAGTGAGGGATCCTTTAAGCTTGGCCATGGACCCCCCGGGGCTCCCCGGAGCCCTGGGGCCCCGGGCGGTAGCCCAGATTGCCCTCATTATAATCTGCCTATGGTCCTAAGTGTTCCCCGGATAGTGGCCCCGGAGCTGCGCTCACTGAGTGACAGGACACCGCTCCTGAGCTTAGCTTCGGGGCCCGCTCGCCGGAGCGGCTCATTCTCCTCGGCTCCTCAGCGTCAGCGGTCAGAGAATTACAGCTAGGGACACATAGGACATGTGAGTATAAGGATTTTATTATTTTCTTCTTATTTTACAATGGATCCCACTGATTCTGAGATTGTGTTTAGTGACATATTGTACTTCATGATAGTGGTAACCAATTTTGATACGACAATTTGGTGAAAATTTTGATAATTTTGCAATTTTCAAACTTTTAATTCCAGAGAGTTATGTCACACAAAATAGTTAATAAATAACATTTCTCATATGTTTACTTTACATCAGCACAATTTTTAAAACATTTTTTTTTGTTAGGAAGTTAGAAGGTTTAAAAGTTGACCAGCGATTTCTAATTTTTCCAACAAAATTTACAAAACCATTTTTTTAGGGACCACATCACATTTGAAGTGACTTTGAGGGGCCTTTATGACAGAAAATACCCAAAAGGAACTAAAGCAATGTGGAAAGAAAAATGAACATTTTACTTTTTTTCACAAAAATTTTACTATAGCCCCAATTTTTTTATTTTCACAAGGGTAACAAGATAAAATGAACCACAAAATTTGTTGTGTAATTTCTACTGAGCATGTTGATACCCCATATGTGGGGGAAAACTATTGTTTGGGCACATGACAGGGCTCGGAAGGGAAGGAGCACCGTTTCGACTTTTTGAACGCAAAAAAGACTGAATGCCATATCACCATATTAAAATGAATGCCGTAATGCCATTATGAAAACAAAATGCCATATGAAAAAAGTGGATGCCATATCACATTTGGAGAGCCCCTGACATGCGAAAACAGCAGAAACCCCCCACAAGTGATAGCGTGACGTCTCTTATTCGAAAAAGCCCTTTTCTTTACCCTGGGAGATGGGGGACTCAGGGCCGTCACATTAAAAGAGATGGTGTGGGCTTATCCGGGTTGAGTGGCTGATTTACGACTACGCCACCTGTGGCACCTGGTGAAGGCCACCAGCGCCGCTGCAGTCCGCTGAGGCATAGTGTTACGGCGGCCAGAGTTATTACTACTCCCCACAGGCGGAGCAAGGCCTCAGGGCAGATGTGGCACCCCAGGGGTCTGGTTTCCACAGTAACAAGCAATGTTATGTCTGAGAGCAGGTGGGAGGTCTCTTGGTCAGGGATCCTATGCATGCCACACCTCCTGCCCAGTCCTGGGAGGGGAAGAACTTCCCCTATATAAACCTGGGGCTGAGACAGGGTTAGAGAGTTGAGAGGGAGAGTTCAGCCAGGAGGGCTGACAGGGAGCTGTGGCTCCGGCTGGGCCCAGCTCCTGGGCCATGCCAGAGACAGAGAAGAGAAGCAGCATAGGAAGAAACAACAGGAGCTCTGTGGGAGCAGTGTTACAAAGAGTCAGGGGCTGGCAGCTGCAGAGCTCGCCCCGACTGAGAAGATTTCTTACCGGACCCGGAGTCCGAGGCTGTGGGGACTAACTCCTACCCAGCAGCAGAATCCGTCAGGCAGGGGATTTCAGGTCCTCTGGCCAAGAAACCTGAAGGCACGGTCACACGCATGGGACCAGCACCGCCGTCGTGGAGCGGAAGCTACTAGAAGGCCCCGAGTCACCGGCCATACGGGTGAGCACCACACGGTACACTCAGGGACGTGGGCTACTTATACTCGCTTCTAGTAAGGTAGCCAGAAGAGTATCGTTAGTTTGGGAGGCCTACAACTCCGCCTGGCCAGGGGAGATCCCATCTGCTCAAGGACTGACCAGGCCCCAACCGCTAGCCAGTACTCCGGGAGGGTCTATCTTTGTCACCAGTAAAGACCCTGAACTACACCGCATCGTCTCTGAGTGGTTCCTGCTACTGCCATCATCCACGTCGGTTGCCCTGAGGCCATACCCCTCCCGTTGGGGGTTATACCATCCACGCTGCACCATCCTTCCACCGGCCTCAGCGGTCTGCCCTGCAGCGGCAGCTCCATAGCTGCATTCAACGGGTGGCGTAGTCGTCCATCATCTACCGCTGATACAGCGCCACTTAGTCTGACTCCCTGGGCACGGACCGGATCACCGCCACGAGACTACAACCCTCAAGAGATCCGGCTCCGGGTAAGCTCCCGCGTGCGCAACGCAGCGCGACACAGGCCCAGGGGCGCGTCAACTTTTGGCGTAGTCGGCAGGATCTCGTGCCCGCAACCACCGGGTACTGCGTGCCTGAAAAAGACTGTTCAAACTTACCAGTGATGAAGACTCCCGCCATCCGTGGAGGTTTCCCGCCATCCGGCGCCATCTTCTACCTTCTTCCCGCCATCCGCGAAGTTTTCCTGCCATCCGGCGCCATCTTCTGCCTTCTTCCCGCCATCCGTGGAGTTTTCCCGCCGTTGGACGCCATCTTGAAGACGCCGCGCGGGAAGAAGAGGGGTGTGGACTCCGAAAGCGCGCGAGAACTGAAGCCCCGCCTCACGTCCGGACGTTGCGTAAGGTCCTGGAAGGAGCCCAGCAGACGCCGACGTCACAGGAGCGCGACGGAAGGTCCTCAACCCTGACGATCCACTGCGGAGCCGCGGCCTACGGAAGAGGATCATCGCAAGGTAGGCCACGGTCCACTAGGGGGGAGGAAGATGTCGGATACGGAGGAGAGCTTCACTGCCTCAACCCCCGCCAGCGCCAGCGCTGCTGCAGTCATGCCTTTTACCATGCCCTATATCCCGGGAGCAGCCTGGCTACCCCAATACTCAGGGGAGTCACATACCCTGAATGACTTTAGTGAAAAGCTGGATAGCCTCTTCCAGGTGTACCCCCTCACAGAAGAGCAAAAAGTGAGCATCCTGGTGGCCCAATTAACCGGGGCAGCCCAAAGGGAGGTAAAGTCCTGGCCACCTGGGAGGAGGACTGTCGCAGAGATACTAACCCAGCTAACCAAGGAGGAGCTGCAGTACTACCAATACGAGAAAAGCCAAGAGGACCCGGACGGGTCTGAGGACTACCCTCAGGAGGGAGCACAAAGAGGACATAGCTACTGAAGGGAAGTAGCGTGAATAAAGAGCTGTAAATAGTTACCCGTTAGGGTACAAGGACTACTGCTAATTAAAATATGGTCCCCGTTGGGATTAGTGAATTGTTCCCCGTGTGTCCCTATCCCTTACCAGGCTGAGGACTGTGAGCAGCCATCCCCTATCCCTTACCAGGCTGAGGACTGTGAGCAGCCATTCCTTATCCCCACTGGCCGAGAACTGAGAGCGGCCATATCCTGTAAATAATTATGTGTTTCTAGTAATTTATGGGAGTCTTTGGTGGATTTACCGGGAATCCTTTGTACAGTTAGTGGAGCGTAACCCAGGATGGACTAAAAGACTGTTAAGGACTCGGGGCAGGACAGACCCCTACCTGGTTACGTCTCCCTGTTTTGGTGAAATGGACACCTTTGTTTCCTTCAAAGACTGCACCCGGTTGCGGACATGCCGTGACCACCTTTATGTGTTTTTCTTATTGTATTATTATTGTTATACCCTGTTATGTCTTTCTAAAAAAATATGTTTAGTCCCGGAGTACTAAATTTCACTAGGGGGGAATGTGGCACCCCAGGGGTCTGGTTTCCACAGTAACAAGCAATGTTATGTCTGAGAGCAGGTGGGAGGTCTCTTGGTCAGGGATCCTATGCATGCCACACCTCCTGCCCAGTCCTGGGAGGGGAAGAACTTCCCCTATATAAACCTGGGGCTGAGGCAGGGTTAGAGAGTTGAGAGGGAGAGTTCAGCCAGGAGGGCTGACAGGGAGCTGTGGCTCCGGCTGGGCCCAGCTCCTGGGCCATGCCAGAGACAGAGAAGAGAAGCAGCATAGGAAGAAACAACAGGAGCTCTGTGGGAGCAGTGTTACAAAGAGTCAGGGGCTGGCAGCTGCAGAGCTCGCCCTGACTGAGAAGATTTCTTACCGGACCCGGAGTCCGAGGCTGTGGGGACTAACTCCTACCCAGCAGCAGAATCCGTCAGGCAGGGGATTTCAGGTCCTCTGGCCAAGAAACCCGAAGGCACGGTCACACGCATGGGACCAGCACCGCCGTCGTGGAGCGGAAGCTACTAGAAGGCCCCGAGTCACCGGCCATACGGGTGAGCACCACACGGTACACTCAGGGACGTGGGCTACTTATACTCGCTTCTAGTAAGGTAGCCAGAAGAGTATCGTTAGTTTGGGAGGCCTACAACTCCGCCTGGCCAGGGGAGATCCCATCTGCTCAAGGACTGACCAGGCCCCAACCGCTAGCCAGTACTCCGGGAGGGTCTATCTTTGTCACCAGTAAAGACCCTGAACTACACCGCATCGTCTCTGAGTGGTTCCTGCTACCGCCATCATCCACGTCGGCTGCCCTGAGGCCATACCCCTCCCGTTGGGGGTTATACCATCCACGCTGCACCATCCTTCCACCGGCCTCAGCGGTCTGCCCTGCAGCGGCAGCTCCATAGCTGCATTCAACGGGTGGCGTAGTCATCCATCATCTACCGCTGATACAGCGCCACTTAGTCTTACTCCCTGGGCACGGACCGGATCACCGCCACGAGACTACAACCCTCAAGAGATCCGGCTCCGGGTAAGCTCCCGCGTGCGCAAAGCAGCGCGACACAGGCCCAGGGGCGTGTCACAGAGGGACAGGAAGGATGGAGGGGGTAGTAGTGGAGGAAGAACGGATGCCACGTCGCGCGGTGTAGCGCAGAATAAACAGTCCGGAGGCCATAGGGGTGAACTTCCAAGGCTTTACTCACATTAGAGATGGCAGAAGGAAGGCGACTCCCTGATCCCCACGGAGTCCTGCAGTCACCAGGGATGGGGGTCCGACAACCTCCGAGCAAGTCCAGCATTCAATTGGGACCCCACACCAGAGTGTTCCTGAACTACAGACCGTATCCTCTCCTGTCTGTGTGTGTAGATAGGCCGGGTCTCCCTCTGAACTCCTCTCAGAACAAGGGCACGGGTGGCAGCTCCGCTCCTTCCGATACCCGATGGGATCCTCTGGGCCTACCAGGCTTTACCAACCAGGACATGGAGAAGCAAGGTCGGGTGTCGGGGCCGGTACCCCTCTTGCAGCCGGACTCCCTCTGAATATATCAGATGGTGAGGACAGGTGGCGTACACTGCTCCATCTGCATCCTCCCCGGGATCCATTAGCTGTGGAGCTACACTCTTAAGCTCCGGGCCTTCTTGGTCGTGGTCCTTGACCGGGTTGAGACATTCCTCGTCTGCAACCTGTCCCCCGTCCCAAGGCTGGGGTATGAGGGCTGTGTCTCCATCCACTGCAGGTCCACACAGGATCCACGTTCAGGGTGGGAGATCACAATACCTCACAGTAATTAACAGCACAAAGACCAAAACCAAAGATGGCTTTTTATTAAATATGAAATTTAAAGTGTCACTAAATTGTAAGTCCTCAACCCTCACCCACTAACTGGTTCCCCTCACTCTTGGTTCCCCAGTCTCCCTGTAACCAGGAGGGCAGCACCTGGTGCATACTAGCCCCCCTGGTGGAGAAATGTGGTTTTGGATGCAAAGGTTGGGTCCCGACCATCACGCTGTTCTTACCTCGGAGGAGGAACACTACACTCCATTACAGAAGTGCAGCATCCCTGTGGCGGTCGAACCTTCAGGGGCGCCACAGTTCTACAGTGGGATGTGCTACATAATGAAGTTTCTCTTAAGGGGCACTTGGAAGATGTCCTTATCACCCCGGTCAGTAAAATCTTTATAGTGGTGGCAGGATGAGCCTAACCTATCTCGAGGGGTTCCCTGGGTGCTTAGGGTCACTAGAACAATTACCACAGATGCGAGTCCGAGAGGGTGGGGAGCCCATCTGGGAGATATGGTAGCCCAGGGGACCTGGTCAGATATTGAAAAGGGTCTCTCCTCCAATTCAAAAGAACTTCTGGCGGTAGACAAGGCGGTGAATAATTTCTTACCTTTCCTTCAGGGCCAGAATGTAAAGATCCTCTTGGATAATCTAGTTGGGGTAGCATATGTGAACCACCAGGGGGATACATGGTCAAGATCGCTGATGAGAGTGACAGATCATCTCTTCCAGATTACAGAAAGTCACCTCCTTTCCCTGATGGCCCTCCATATAATGGAAAAAGAAAACATGAGAGCAGATTTCCTAAGCTGCTATCCTCTGATGCAAGGGGAATGGGAACTAAATCAAGGAATTTTTACCCAAATAGCCGAAGATGGGGGGGCCTCCGGTCAGGTAGATCCGTTTGCCACAAAACTAAATCGGAAAACAAAGATCTTGTGTTCCCTAAATCCTCTAGCTGTGGACGCTTTCCTGATACGTTGGTATTTCAGCCTGGCGTATGACTCCTCCCCCCCTGGTTGGCTGTTCTTCTCATGGTAATAAGAAAGATCAGGGAGTAGAAGGCCAGGGTTCTGCTGATCGCACCCTTTTGGCCCAGGAGGCCCTGGTTCTCATGCCTGAGGAACATGTCCATCTCTGATCCTTGGGTTCTTCCAGAGATTCCATATCTCCTTCTCCGGGGTCCGATATTCCATCCTCAAGCAACTGGCCTCCACTTGACGGTGTGGAACTTGAAAGGACACTGCCAAATCAGAAAGGTTTTTCCAAAGGTCTAGTAACCATCCTGCACAGCAGAAAACCTGTTACAACCCAGATTTATGCCACAAGTTGGAGAAAGTTTTTGTCTTTCTCTGGTTCTGGGGTTGATGGGGAAGGGGTGCCAATAGGACAAATCTTTGGAGTTTTTACAAAAAGGTCTTGAACTAGGGTTATCCACCAGCACCTTTAAAGTACAGATTTCTGCCTTGGGTGCCCTATATAGCTGTGATGTAGCTTGTAGCTACTGGGTTTCTCGGTTCATTAAGGCAGCTTTTAGATCTAGACTCATTATTAAAAGCAGCTTGGTTCCCTGGGATTTAAATTTGGTTCTAAAGGCCTTGACTAGCTCGCCGTTTGAGCTAATAGTCAGCAACCCTTAAATCCCTCTCTCTTAAGACCGCTTTAATATCTTTAACCTCGGCCAGGAGCATTAGTGACATCCAGACCCTGTCTATGGCCTCGCCGTTTACTCAAATTCTGGATGATAGGCAGGATCTGGTCTAAAAATCACTCTCTCTCCCTAAGGTAGCTACTCGTTTCCACAGACTTCAGGAAGTCCTCCTACCCTCCTTTTGTCCACATCCTAGTAACCAGAAAGAGGTGGAGTTACATACGTTAGAAGTGAGGAGATGTGTGGTTAGGTACCATTCAGTTACCAAAAGCTTTAGGAAAGATAACTCGTTGTTTATATCCTACCAAGGGGCTAGGAACGGTCTAAGGTCACGAAGTCCACCATAGCTAGATGGAATTAGGAGGCCATTTCTCTATCATATACAGTATAGACCAAAAGTTTGGACACACCTTCGCATTTAAAGATTTTTCTGTATTTTCTTGACTATGGAAATTGTACATTCACACTGAAGGCATCAAAACTATGAATTAACACATGTGGAATTATATATTTAACAACAAAGTGTGAAACAACTGGGTTCAGGTCTGGTGACTGTGAAGGCCAGGTTATCTGGCGTAGCACCCCATCACTCTCCTTCTTGGTCAAATAGCCCTTACACAGCCTGGAGGTGTGTTTGGGGTCATTGTCCTGTTGAAAAATAAATGATGGTCCAACTAAACGCAAACCAGATGGAATAGCATGCCGCTGCAAGATGCTGTGGTAGCCATGCTGGTTCAGTATGCCTTCAATTTTGAATAAATCCCCAACCGTGTCACCAGCAAAGCACCCCCACACCATCACACCTCCTCCTCCATGCTTCACGGTGGGAACCAGGCATGTAGAGTCCATCCGTTCACCTTTTCTGCGTCGCACAAAGACACGGTGGTTGGAACCAAAGATCTCAAATTTGGACTCATCAGACCAAAGCACAGATTTCCACTGGTCTAATGTCCATTCCTTGTGTTCTTTAGCCCAAACAAGTCTGTTCTGCTTGTTGCCCGTCCTTAGCAGTGGTTTCCTAGCAGCTATTTTACCATGAAGGCCTGCTGCACAAAGTCTCCTCTTAACAGTTGTTGAAGAGATGTGTCTGCTGCTAGAACTCTGTGTGGCATTGAACTGGTCTCTAATCTGAGCTGCTGTTAAACTGCGATTTCTGAAGCTGGTGACTCGGATAAACTTATCCTCAGAAGCAGAGGTGACTCTTGGTCTTCCTTTCCTGGGGCGGTCCTCATGTGAGCCAGTTTCTTTGTAGCGCTTGATGGTTTTTGCAACTGCACTTGGGGACACTTTCAAAGTTTTCCCAATTTTTCGGACTGACTGACCTTCATTTCTTAAAGTAATGATGGCCACTCGTTTTTCTTTACTTAGCTGCTTTTTTCTTGCCATAATACAAATTCTAACAGTCTGTTCAGTAGGACTATCAGCTGTGTATCCACCAGACTTCTGCACAACACAACTGATGGTCCCAACCCCATTTATAAGGCAAGAAATCCCACTTATTAAACCTGACAAGGCATACCTGTGAAGTGAAAACAATTTCCGGTGACTATCTCTTGAAGCTCATCAAGAGAATGCTAAGAGTGTGCAAAGCAGTCATCAAAGCAAAAGGTGGCTACTTTGAAGAACCTAGAATATAAGACATATTTTCAGTTGTTTCACACTTTTTTGTTAAGTATATAATTCCACATGTGTTAATTCATAGTTTTGATGTCTTCAGTGTGAATGTACAATTTTCATAGTCATGAAAATACAGAAGAATCTTTAAATGAGAAGATGTGTCCAAACTTTTGGTCTGTACATCTAGCGGCGAGGAAGTGCCAGAAGGGCTGAAGGCTCATCCCACCCCACCCCTCCTGGGCTGAGAAGACAGGTGTCTCGATAGAAGACATATGTAAGGCTGCTACCTGGTCCTGTCCCTCTACATTCCATAGACACGATAGGTTAGATATGGGTGTATCGGCTGACCTCACCTTTGGGAGAAGAGTGTTCCAGGCTGTGGTCCTTCAATAGATTACTTCATCTCTGTAATTCTCTCGTGGTGCTGTCATGGTCGACCGATAAAATCTTAAATTACATATGACGCGCCCCCTGGGCCATGTTGTTAGGGATACCCGGAGCCGGATCAGATGGGGGTTGTAGTCTCCGAGTGGCTGTGACCCGGTCCGTGCCCAGGGTGTCAAACTCAGTGTGCGGCAGTCCTTGCAGATGTTCTTAGTGTCGACTACGCCACCCGTTGATTTGCGGTCAAAAGGCCGCCGCTGCAGGATGGTCCGCTGAGGCTGGTGGTGTGTGTGCAGCTGTGGTAGTATAACCCCCAACGGGAGGGGTATAGCCTCAGGGGGTCAGACGTGGAGGATGGTGGTTGTGAAGGTGCAGCAAGGAGACTCAGAGGCATGAAATGCAGTTTCAGGGTTTTTACTCACTGGTGTTGCTCGGGTCACTCTGTACAGCAGTGAACACCCAAGCCGTGCTGCGTCCACCAGGTGCGGGACTCGGTCAACTCCCGGGCAATTCCTGAGTATGGTCCTGAGCTCCCTTCTTCTCTCTCTCTCTGCCGTTCTCACCAGGGATCCACCTATGTCCGGCTCCCTCGGGTCTCTTGGTGGTTGAACCTTCTCTGGCTTCCCTGACCCTATGCTCGGTGTGCCATTCTGGTGGATTTGGTGAGGGTCGTGGCAAATCTTGCCCACGACCTCCGGTTCCTGGCTAAGGTTTGCTTTGGCCTCCGCCAGCTTGGGATCCGGTACCCTTTTGCCGACCCTTCACCCTTTTGTCCTTATTCTGGGATCTTGGGGTCCCCTCTCGTCCTGCGCCTCTGGGTCTCTCTTCCTTCTCCTCTCCTGGAGTTACTGCTGACTCACTGACTGACTGACTGACTGACCCTGTCCTAAGATGGTGCCCACCTTATATACTCCCTCTATGTGTGAGCTCAGGTGACCAGCACCCAATGAGCTCCTACATTTACCCAGACTACTCCCCCTATCTGCCCCTACACTACTGGGATGTTCCACCCCCCTCCCACTCCAGCCAGGGACAGACGCTGTCGTACCTGCACATATACTGGTGGGAGTACCGTAGTTCTGTCCCCCGGAAATGGGATGTATGTAGTGCATGCAGCCTTCTGAGCTCAGTTCCACACTCCATCCTTACCCGGGAGTGGAATACCACACCTCTGGTTTGAGGTGCAATACCCCTGTAGCAGCCGAGTCCTCAGGGTGCTACACATACCGGTAATGGAATTTTTCGGAGACCATGACAGCACCCTTATATTTCCTCCTTTCACGTTTGTGGGAACACTCCCCTTTTATTAATTATAATATCACACTCAATAGGTGTCGTCTGGTATGGCAATTTTGTGATTGTTTGCTGTGTTTATTAACCTGGCAGTCCTCTCAATGCTCTGTAATCCCAACTGAGGCGGGAGAGAGGTGGCACCCTTTTAAGCCTGTAGGTTTCCTCTCCTTGGTGGGCGGATCCCCTCTCTCGTGGTGCTGTCTCTGAAAAATCCCGTTACCGGTAAGTAACTTACGACTATACATTTGATGGAGCAATCAAAAAGTTGTACCCCAAAATGGTATTAAAAACGGTCTTAGAAAATTGAAACACAAGCCAAACAATTTGTTTGCAAAGTTTAGAATTTTTTAAAAGCAGTAAAATGTTTTCGTTTTCTTCTGCACCATTTCACTTTATTTGGAATTCATTGCCCTTTTTTTTCTATATGTTGCACAGTAAAGTGAATGGCGTCTTTCAAAAATGCTGTAATTTTGTCCCACAAAGTACACCTCAACCCTGCTGTATTGAATAGTGTCTGTGTTATTCACTATGTGATATGTGTTTTTTTATTGTATACTAATGTATAGTGACTAGTGATGATTGAGCGTGTTCTATGAACCCATTCAGCGAGCACGCTAACAGCCGTGACACTTGCAGGCACGGCGACCTTAAAAGAAATGCCGAGCATGCCAAAATACTCGGCGAGCACCTGAGCGAGCTCGCCGAAGGGGTTGATAGAACACGCTCGATCATCACTAATAGTGACCAGATGCCTCTAAGGAATCTTTTTTGGCCTCTGTTTTACTGGTGCTTGAAGTGCAAATTTTTGTAGCTCTAATGATTAAGTAATATGCAACTATGTGAACTGCAATTGCCAATTAACAATTTAAGGGTATCCATCAGATATACCCCTCCCTCCAATTCCCATTCATGACCATGCAGGATTTGGAAAGCTAAATCCATAGACACCTCTATATCTTTTATCTGTTGCTGCATTTCTGAGTGCTCTGGGTGTAACGGAGCACTAACCAAGCCTCAGCCTTCCAAGGTTGCTTCCCTGCCCAGCACCAGCCTCTTTATCTTGATTGATAGCTCACTGTCAGTTTTTTGGGACGTCAGGCACCAAGCAAGGAAAATCAGTGAGCTAGACACTAGCACTGGGAACTTTCCCTCCGTACATAAACAAAACATAAACCAAAAAAAAAGCAATTTGGCACGTTACTTAATTTATGTAGATTTATAGAATGAAATGTTGGATTTCGTACGAGCTCGATCCATGTTTTTCACGGAGCTCATATCTATTATAGTCTAGGGCTGTTCACATATTTCTGTGGACCGCGTATTTTTCACCGAAACACGTTGACCTGTCGGACTTTGATCCAAATCAAAGTTTAGAGCTTCTCGGATGCAAAACAAAGCTGATGAAAGTCTGAATGAGGCCTTACTCTATTATTTATTTTTTAAGCAGCGTTCATTCCAGGCTGCTGTACACATGAAGAGGGTTTACACACCTAAAATACATATATAAAACACAGAAACAAGCTACCATTGACAGACTAGTATGGAGGGAGACACTGCCACTACGATCTAACAGTGTGGATTCTGGTGTCTCGCTCCTTCCCTCAGGTTGTATGCCTAAAGCCTCCTCCAATAAACAAGTTGTGGACAAGCTGCAGGTGGAGAGGGAGCGCGGGATTACGGTGAAGGCCCTGACTGCGTCTCTGTTTTACACTTACGAGGGAAAGAAGTATCTCCTGAACCTGATCAACACTCCGGTGAGTGTGACGTTTCTTCTTGATTTGTTTCTCTGTGGTCTTGTTGCGGATGTTCAACTGGTCACGGCGGTCGCGTGACCTGTCACATAACTAAATGATGTCATGGAAGGTCCTTTCACACCACCGCAAGCCGTACAAGAGACCGGACGCAGTGGAGAAAAGACCGGGGGCCATCAGAAGGTAAGTATAATGTTATTTTCTCCAATCCCCTCCATGACAGCACACCTGGAGGTAGCCTCCCCATCCTAATTAGGGACAGGAAAACAAGAGGTTAAATAGCCCCTTCCCGCTACAATCCCCAGTGTTTTCCTGTCCCTATGGGATGAAGAGGTTACCTGGGGTGCCTGCAGCCGGCAAGCAGGGCCCTATTAAATTTACCTGCCGGGCTGCAGGGAGCGATCGCCTCCGACCTTCCTTCCTTTGCAGCTCCCGTGTCTCCTTGAGAGCGGGACCCCCCACACACACACTCGCCTGCGTGTAAAGCCGAGTAGGGTTTTGGGGGCTGGGGGCCTTCTGTAGCTCCCCGGCCGGAGTCTCCTCTGTCCTCCATGGCGGCGTGCCGGAAGTCAGGCTTTTGGCCAGCGGGACGTCACTTCTGGTGCGTTCCACCATGGAACGCATGGGGCCGCGGCGGGAAATTCAAAAGGAGAAGCCGCGGTTTGCCCTGAAAATGAGGATCCTTCACCAGATAGGTGAAAATTTGGCACTGGATCTCGGTCTCCCCTATAAAAGACCCAGATGAGAAGACTCCATTAAGGTAGGACAGAATATTCTGCTACTATGGAGGGTGCTGTTCCAAAGCCTGCGTCTGCAGAGCCCAGCGCTAACCCGGCCCCAGTAAGTACTAGGTCCTAGGTTATTCCCCACTCTCTTTTGAGCAGGATCCTAAATATATTTTAAATCTCCCCTTTTTTTATTTTTAATTTAGGGAGACAAGGATCCAGCACCGACAGTGGGAGAAAGCACTACAGTTTGCAAATGTGCCATCTGTATAAAAAAGCTGGCTTCAGGGCATAAGAAACCCCTATGCTGGAAATGCACTGACAACATTGTGAAGGAAGAACAGCCTTCCCTTATGGAAGAAGTCAGGGGAATGGTTCGGCAGGAAATACAATCTTCCCTAGCCTCCTTCTCACAAGCCAGAGCTGAAGGTCCATCTCCCCCCAAAAGGAGAAAATATACGGTTAGGGAGACCTCTGATTCAGAATTAGGGTCTATGGAGGAACCGGAAGAAGGGGTCCTAAGTGAAGATCATGAGGAAGATAGGAAATATTACTTTTCGTCTGAGAATATGGAGGAATTGTTGTCGCAGGTGAGAGACACGATGCAGGTGGAAGAGGAGAAGGAAACCCGTACAGTTCAGGATGAAATGTTTGGCGGTCTGAAATCCAAGAAGAAGGTAGTGTTCCCTGTGCATGACAACATTTGGAGTCTTATTTTGGATGAATGGGAGTCACCTGAGAAAAGGCTTAGTATGGCAGGAGAAATGAAGGATAGATTCCCTCTAGATGAAAAGGCGGCTAAGCTATGGATGGAAGTCCCGAAGGTTGATGTACAGGTGGCAAGGGTTGCGAAGAAAACAACCCTTCCCTTTGAAGACTCGTCACAGCTCAAAAATCCTATGGATAGGAAGATGGACAGCCTTCTAAGGAAGGCATGGGAAACATCGGCGGCTTCACTGAAGACTAATATCGCTTCAACTTGTGTAGCTCGTTCCATGTTTCTCTGGCTCCAACAACTAGAGGAACATCTCTGGAAAGGTACCACTCAAGAGGACCTCCTAGCATCTCTTCCTTTTCTGCAGAAGGCCACTGGATTCCTAGCGGATGCCTTGGCGGAGTCGGTCAAGATTGCGGCAAGATCGGCAGCATTATCAAATTCTATGAGAAGAGCTCTGTGGTTGAAGATGTGGAGTGGGGACAACGCATCAAAATCTAAGCTTTGTTCCATTCCATTTAAAGGAGAGTATATGTTTGGGGCGGTGCTAGACGAGTTGTTGGAGAAAGCATCCGACAAGAAGAAGTCTCTGCCAGAGCCAAAGAATCCAAAAAGTTTCAGAAAGAGACCATTTCTTCTCCCTCAACAACAACAGCAGCAAGCATTTCAGTACAGAGGCAAGGGTAAAACTGGTCGCTGGAGTTACACAAAAGGAGGAAGAGGTAGGAATATCTTTCAAGGTTCTAGGCAGGACAGACAATGACGCCAAGAAGGTAGGAGGCAGAATTGCGAGCTTCTTTCCTCAATGGCAGCTTATTGATTGGAAAAGGATTTGTCGTGGTAACAGTAGACCAGCCAGAGGCTTACTACCACGTGCCAATTCATCCGGATTACAGAAAATTTCTCAGATTTGCTGTAACTCAGAACCGAGAGGTACTTCATTTTCAATTCAATGTACTCCCCTTCGGCATTTCGTCAGCACCCCGCCTGTTTACAAAGATCATGGCAGAGGTAGTAGGTTTATCTAAGGAAACTGAATATCTGCATCATCCCATATTTAGACAATTTTTTGGTGATGGTTCCCTCGGTTTCAAGTTTGGAAAGAGACCTCCAGATGACCCTCCAGATCCTGGAATCCTTGGGATGGTTGATAAACTACCAAAAGTCAGATCTGATTCCCTCCACCAGGAAGACCTCTTTGGGAATTCTCCTGGATTCTCAGCAACAAGCCTCTTTTCTGCCAAAAGAGAAGCAGATTCAGTTGAGGTCGAAAGTTTATGCACTAAAGAACCAGAGAGGAGTGTCATTAAGATTCGCCATGTCCGTCCTCGGGTCCATGACCTCATTTATTTAGGCGGTACCTTGGGCTCAAACGCATTCAAGGGTCCTTCAAAACTACATCCTTTCCTGTTGGGACAGATCTCCAAGTTCCCTCTCCAACAGAATTCATCTGCCAGAGAAGGTGAAAGCATCTTTAAATTGGTGGCTCTGTCCAGGAAATCTGGAGAAAAGTTCAGCATGGATTCAACTTCCCTTGTTATCTGTCAAAACAGACGCAAGCAAAAGAGGATGGGGAGCAGTAGTCTCCCACGTGGCCTTCCAAGGGGTCTGGTCGCAAGAAATAGCAGAGCAGTACTCAAACTTAAGAGAAATGAAAGTGGTGGAAGAAACCCTATGGGCAGCCACTACTGTGCTTCAGGGGTCGAATGTCAGAGTCTACTCGGACAATATGACAACTATAGCCCACTTGAGACATCAGGGAAGTACAAGAAACAGGAGGTTACAGATGATCTCCGAAAGGATCTTCCCCTGGGCGGAGCATAATCTACTATCCTTATCGGCTCTGCATCTGAGGGGCTCCGACAACTATGATGCAGATCTTCTGAGCAGAAAATACATTCATCCAGGGGAGTGGAGCATGAACTCGAAGATATTTCAGATGATTGTTCAAAAGTGGGAATACCCAGATGTGGACCTGTTTGCGAACCAGGAAAACGCAAAAGTAAGAGCCTTTTTCTCTTTGAAACCCGAGGATTCAGCAACAGGGATAGATGCATTCGCTCACCCTTGGAAAGTTGGGCTCGCTAATGCTTTTCCCCTGATTCTGTTAATACCAAGGACTTTACAAAAAATCAGGTCGGAAGGGCTCAAGACTATCCTAATAGCTCCAATGTGGCCAAAAAGAGCATGGTTCGGAACATTGAGCAGTCTAAGAATGGATGATCCATTGATGCTTCCTCGAATCCACGATCTGCTGCATTAGGGCCAGATTTTCCATCCGGCCCCTCAGAATTTGGCTCTAGCAGCTTGGCTTCTGAGACCACCCTCTGAAAAGCCAGAGGCTTCTCAGTACAGGTGATCCAAATGTGGCGCCCTCCTGTGCATTGGTGCCACAGAACCCAGAAGGGTGCATGGATGGATTTCTCCACAAGAGGCCCTCACTAGATACAAACACATCTACCTTCCAACTCATACCAGCAGAGGGAGCCCAGATAGGGATATATATAGGGAAGGTGGAGCCAGGCAGCTCAGTTGATTAGTGAGTGCTCAGAGTCAGAGCAGAGCAGGCAGGCTGAGAGAGAGCCTGAGAGCGTGCCGACACTCAGATAGCGGTGAAGACGCAGCACGTCAGCTGCCTAGTAGTGAGGGCCCCGAGTGTGGCCGACGGCAAGGAGAAAAAGGGGAGTGAAACCAAGGGGGCAGAGGAGCACAATAAGCTCACCCCATTATATCTACCGGACACCGGATCTGCGCCTACAGGGACCCTTTACACCCAGTGGGGATAACCGGAATCCCAGGAGGACTACAAGTCCCTGACAAACCTGAAGGCTAGACACACACAGGATCAGGAACCACGAAGGCCCCGACGTCCAGGGAAAGTGGTTACCAACCAGAGGTCCTATTTCTGAGCATCTGGTGAAGTAAAAGCAGGACACATAAGCTAGGCCCAGTTGCAGGCTGGCCAGGAGCATACATAGGGACAGACACGGATCAGGAGGCCCTATACCTGCTCCCTGGGGAGAAGTCCAAAAGTGCGCCCTTCATCTGGAGTACCCTGGACCGTACCTAACAGCTGTACCAGTAAAGGAAATGAAGCAAATCCCCTGTCTCTGTCCGTTACTCCTGCTGTGCCATCGCTTTCCCTGCACCACAATGCTCAGCGCAACCTGCATCATTTATACTGCCCTGAAGCCTGCTCCACCTGTGGGGAGCCGTTCCATCTCAAGCTGTCCTGACATCTGCCTCAGAGGACTGTTGCAGCGCTGGTGATCCTCACCAGACACCACAGGTGGCGTCACAACAAATTCCCTACAAATAATTCCTTTTGGCACTGACCGCCCTGGGCCAGCCACCGCGATAATCCCCGCAGGCAGTCTTAGGCCCGGCTGCCGGGTGCCCCGCGACACCCCTGGGGGCGAGTCACATACACTGCAGAAAAGCAGAAAACCAGTCACAATTTCCATCTATGGAAAAATCTAGAAAGCTTTCAAGCTATGGTATGAGCCTCGTCCATTAGATCCCTTTCGGCCTGACGTGGCCAGAATCTTGGATTTCCTACAGAACGGTCTGTCTAAAGGATTAAGACCAAGCACGCTGAAGGTCCAAGTCTCGCCTTTAAGTTCCTATTTTGATGCTGATTTGGCCCAAAACAGATGGATTAAGAGGTTCATGATAGCTGCTTCTTGGATTAATCCAACAAGAGCTAAAATAGTTCCACCTTGGGATCTCAACGTAGTTCTTAGAGGCCTAACTATGCATCCTTTCGAGCCAATAGCCGAGGCACACATAGACAAATTGTCTTGGAAAGCGGCATTGCTTATAGCTCTGACTACAGCCAGAAGAGTGAGTGAAATCCAAGCCCTGTCTATCAGAGAGACTTATTGTCGTATTTTGGAGGACAGGATCATCTTCCAGTTGGATCCTTCTTTTCTACCTAAAGTGTCGTCTAATTTTCATATGTCTCAGCCAATAATTCTTCCGTCATTCTGTCAAAATCCATCAAATAGCAAGGAAGAAGAATTCCACGCGTTGGATGTAAGAAGGACTATAATCCGTTATTTGAGGCAGACTGAAACCTGGAGGAAGGATCAGAACCTATTTGTCCAATATGGAAGCCCCAATAAAGGAAAGAAAATTGCAAAAATATGCTAGCAAATTGGATTAAGAAAGCAATTTGTGAAACATACATAGTTCAAGATTTGCCTCCTCTGAAATCTTTGAAAGCTCTTTCTACTAGAGCTATGTGGGTCTCCTGGGCGGAAAAAGCTAGTGCATCCATTGAGCAGATTTGCAGGGCAGCTACATGGTCGTCTGTCCATACCTTTGCTAAACATTATAGACTAGATGTAATATCTAATAGAGACTTAGCATTTGGAAGGAAAGTCCTTCAGGCTGTTGTCGCTCCCTAAAATTCATTCTTTGGTATTACTCCAGGTGTGCTGTCATGGAGGGGATTGGAGAAAATAGAATTAGACTTACCAGTAATTCGGTTTCTAAGACCCTCCACAACAGCATGGGTAGTTCCCTCCATTTCTTTGATTGGAAAAATCCTTAGTGTTAATAAATATTTAGAGCATTCATACTGTGTGGTCCTTTGAAAACACTGGGGATTGTAGCAGGGAGGGGCTATTTAACATCTTGTTTTCCTGTCCCTAATTAGGATGGGGAGGCTACCTCCAGGTGTGCTGTCGTGGAGGGTCTTAGAAACAGAATTACCGGTAAGTCTAATTCTATTTTTTTTTTTTTACCATTTTAATTCTTTTTTTCAACTATTAACTTGTTCACACTATATAAATACATGCCGGTTGCAAGGATTTATATAGTGTGACCAAGTTGTCAAGCACTTTCCAAGTGATGCTAAAATCGCTTGGAAAGCGGTTGACAACCCGCATGCGGACATGCATGTGAAAAATGCTTCACTTACGTTTGTCCCTGGCAGGAAAAACGCATGTAAAATCTGCATGCGTTTTTTCTGCCAGGGAGATGCAGAAACACTCAGGAAAAATCCGGAGCATTTCTGCATCGTGGGCATGTGGCGCCCCTGAGGGTTCAGTCGCCACAGAGGTACTGCACCTCACCCAGAGGTGTGGTGTCTCCCTTCACTCAGGTAAGATGGGAGTGCTGCAGAGAACCCCCCAAAACACCTGCATCCAACATTACACTGCTTCAGACCGGCTGGAAGGGCAACATGCAGAGCGCAGCTGCTGAGCCCTGTCCCTGGCTGGAGTGGGGGAAACCCAAAGGTAGGGGGAACCAGTAGTGGGTGTGGGTGGAGGAAGCAGTTAGAAGGAGCACACAGTAGGTATATAATGGGAAGCAATCTTAGGGTGGCAGTTCAGAACAGAATGGTCAGTCAGTACAGTACAGACGGTCAGTGAGGACTGTCTGGGAGCAGAGGCTCAGCAGTAGCTCTGCTCCACAAGAAGGGCCCGGGATAGAGGCCCCGGAGGGGAGAAGGGAGTAGGCTCCATTCTAAGAAGGGATCCCAGGGGTACGGCACGTGCAGGACAGCACCCATACGCCCCGCATCTGTCAGAAGACAGAGGGATCGGTTGCCCCATTCTAATCTCCAGGGGGTCAGGTTGGTCCCGGATCCGACGTACAGGAAGGACTTCAGCATACCCGAGCGGGATTGAGAGTGGGCAGCGCAGGGCAGCAGGGAGAAGGACCTAGTGTGAAGACGGTCAAAGTAGGAACACGAGAAAGTGGGGTTCTGCCAAGCATTCCTAAACTTCCTGAGGAAGGATTGAACCCCTGCCAGGGTGAACACGGCGCAACGTGGGAGGCCTTCACCTGTAACTTGCACTTTTGTGTTTCCTGAAGAACTGTGAATTAAAATCTTGGACGACTGCACTGAGTTGCCTCCGTCTATTCCTTCACTGGTGCCATTTCCCTCCCTGCACTACAACGCCCAGCGCACCCTCCATCTATTTACATTGCCCTGAGGCCCGCTCCACCTGTGGGGAGCCGTTCCATCTCTAGCTGCCCTAACATCTGCCTCAGAGGACTGTTGCAGCGCTGGTGATCCTCACCAGACACCACAGGTGGCTTCACGACAAATCCTATAAATAATCCCTTTTGCACTGACCGCCCCGGGCCAGCCACCGTGATATTCCCCAAAGCAGCCATACGGCCCGGCTGCCGTGTGCCCCGCGGCCCAGGGGGCAGCGAGTCACCACTTGGCGTCACGAACAGGATACGTGACCAGCCTGCCATCTGCGGGTAATGTGCGCCTAAAGAAGTGTTTTCTGCCTTGAATGTGGCGCCCGCCCCAGAAGAACGGGCGCCATTATGTGCGTGCTAAAGAACAACAGAATGGAACCTCCCGTCGTGGGCCGGGTCCCAGAATGGCTCCAAAAGCAGGCCCTACCCCTTGTAACAGTGACTGTCTGCATAGATGTGTCCGTCAAAGCGGGGAGGCCGACACAGGGAGTGACCGACAGCAAAGTGCCATGGGACCGCCCCCGAAAGAGGAGAGGCGGTGGAGAGAAGCTGTGTAAAGACCGGGAGGTGTCAGGCCGAGCTGACGCAGTCGCGGGAGCAGGTCGGAGTGATGTCCCTGTCCCAAATGCGGCTGGCGCTGCTCCATCCCTGGTCCCCCTGCAGCCTGAGGCTGATGACCAGGCTGGGTCAGCCTGCAGAAACCAGGGGTTCCCCCGGAGGGGGCCCCACTGTTAAACTGTTTTAGTTAACTGGACTGTACATAAGTTGCCCGGAAGGGTGCAGTTGACTTCATGTTTGCTACCCAGTTACCCGTCAGGGTACAGAGACTGACAGGCTGAGGACTGTGAGAAGCCGGACGTTGACATTGTACATAGTTTAGCACTTCTTAAAGTGCATCCTATTGGTTTTATAATTACAAATATACCTCAGAACAAAAACCCGTTTGGCGTGGCGGAAGACGAGGTCCAGGATTGGATCGTCTATGCCCTGCAGCCATGCCCAGGGCCTACGTTGAGGGTTTGTGGACGGGTCCCTCATGCTGCTACTGTTGCACCCTGGTGCTGGAACTGTCTTGAAAATTGTTTTATATGACAATACTCTTATGATGTTTTATAATGTAACCAGTAACGTTAAAAGAAATGTGCCTCCCATAAAGGGAAGAAATGTTGTTTTATGGTCAAATATGCTGATGCATCTTAAAAATTTTGCATGTCAGTTATGCCTGGTTTTGCTCTGTTCCAGCCCGCGGACGTGCTGTGTTTTACCGGGGGGGGGGAATGTGGCGCCCCTGAGTGTTCAGTCGCCACAGTGGTACTGCACCTCACCCAGAGGTGTGGTGTCTCCCTTCACTCAGGTAAGATGGGAGTGCTGCACAGAACCCCCCAAATCACCTGCATCCAACATGCAGAGTGCAGCTGCTGAGCCCTGTCCCTGGCTGGAGTGGGGGGAACCCAAAGGTAGGGGGAACCAGTAGTGGGTGTGGGTGGAGGAAGCCATTAGAGGGAGCACTTATACAGTAGGTATATAATGGGAAGCCATCTTAGGGTGGCAGTTCAGAACAGAATGGTCAGTCAGTCTACCATTGGGCCCTATAAGACGTTCTTCATCTCCCGTTGCAGTGGGGTTTTTATTTGTCAAAAAAAAAGACTGGGGGTTGCGCCCCCGCCTTGATTTTTGCGAGTTTAATCAGATCACGGTCTGGGATGCATATCCTCTCCCTCTCATCCCCAACCTCTTTAGAAAAAAATTTGGCTGCTACGATTTGATTAAACTAGACCTCAGGGGGGGCTTATAATCTCATTCACATTGAGGAGATGAGTGGAAGATGGCCTTCAATACTCCTGAGGGGCACTATGAAAAGCTTGTGATGGCATTTGGGTTGACTAATGCTCCCGCTTTCTTTCAACACTGTTAGTGACATTTTTAGTCATCTGGCAGGTAGATCACAACAAACCAATCTTGATGACATATTAATTTACTTACCTCCAGTCACATCAGGTACATATCAGGCAGGTCTTACAGATACTCAAAGATAATAAATTATTTGTCAAACCAGAGAAATGTATGTTCTCCATTCAGGGTTAGTTCTTATCATTCACCGTTTTTGCATGGATCTGGCCAAAGTCCGGACGGTACTGGATTGGTATTATATTCAAGACTTAAAGGCATTACAAAGTTTTTTGGGTTTCGCCAGCTACTACTGTAAGTTCATCAAAAACTTTTTGGTAGTGGCCAAACCTCTGATGGACGATTTTGCCAAATAGAAAAAAAAAATTAAGATTTTATTATTTTACTTTCCATTCTTGTAGCTAAACACAATCCAGCTAAGTTTAAAATTGAAATGAAGCCCCTGTACCCCCCTCTCTAGGTGCTTCTGTACCAAGTCTTCCCTGGTCCAGGATGGTCTCTATATCACAGGCTCCAGCAATAACCTATTGACACATGATTGTGGCAGCCCTCACGTGCTGATATATCACAGTGCCAATAGAAGTGGGAAGCGGCACAGAAATCACAAAATAAAGGCAGTGTTTGTGGTAATGCAAGAATCCAGCAAGCAGAGTAATCCACACGTCATACAACAGCCCAACATGGATGATGAAAAGCTGCGTCTTCAGGCGTCTGTGTAAGAACATCACATTTTTGTTTTCCTTCCAGAATAAGCACCAAATGGAATAGCTGAATGCCAGGATACGGAGACCGGCGGGGGACAGGGAAGCGCTGTCCGCTGGATTTTGTGCTGGTTTCACAAGCGGTCACCCTGCAGTTTTCTCCGGATAATGCTGTGGAGATTTTTCACAACACATCTAATAATTGTGAACCTTCCACTCACATGTTTATTATCTTGTCCGCTGGTCAGACTGGGGGGGATGAAAGCTGGACAAGGGATGAAGAATGATCCTTATTACATATAATGGGTGCACTGAGCGATTGTGAAAAGTCGCAGAGGACTGAGAGCAGAAGGGCAGAGGGTTTCCTCTTCCTCACAGGGACCAGCACAGAAGCCGGAGCAGAAGGGCAAAGGGTTTCCTCTTCCTCACAAGGACCAGCACAGAAGCCGGAGCAGAAGGGGAGACAAGGGCTGAGCCACTTACACAGACAGAAAGCTGAGGAGAGGAGGACATGTTATTACTCCAGGATCCGCTCCATTCATTCCCTATGTGGCATTCAAGCGCTGAGCTCGGCTTTTCCGGAGCCCCATAGAGAATGAATGGAGCAGCAGTTGATCCCTGACTTTCCACTCCTTCCCGATCAGACGATGGCTCGCAGCGGTCAGACCCCACGATCAGTAAGTGATCACCGAGCCTGTGGATAAGTGATAACTTGTTTTCTTCAGACATCCCCTTTAAGTAATGGAGCATGCCAGCAGAGAAGGTGGGAGGAGGCGCTGGTTAAAGGGGAAACTTTACCTCTGGAGGCCGCATTTAGGGCATGTGAGGGGCGGACACTTCCCATATTCATCATTACTGAACCCCCGCTCTGTGCGGCTCTTATCTGAGCTGCAGGAGACGCAGCAGTTACTAATCAGCCGCTCTCCGTTTACTTGCAGCCGTCCGAGCTCTGCTGTGCCTGTTAGGGGTGAAGTTCGGGTCCTTGGAGGCATCTACTATGCAGCCTGCACAGCAGATCACAGCCCGAGCACAGCGTCTCCGGGTAAATCTCCACCTTGTGAGTTGCTTCTTGTGCAGCAGCCCCATGCAAGTTGCTCTGCTCTCCTCGGCCAGCTCCTGCTGAATACTGAGCTCCTCTGCCCAATCTAGGAGCTCAATAGCCCTGATCACGTCAGTGGTAGCCCAACGCTGCTGGATCAGATTTACAAATGGCAAACTAATCAGCCCTAGGTATTTCTAATATGTGCAGAGCAGGCGACATAAGTCTGACCGGTGTCCTCATAGACCTTTCCTCAGCCGGGGTCTAATAGGAGCAGTAAAATGGCCGTCATGGGGTCCATTGTTAGATCTCAGCTGCCATAGAAACTCATTGGCACCATGATCATGCCTCCCTCTCCTGTCTAAAGTGCCTAAATGCTGTGGAAGCCCCCTACTGTGTCATACAATGGATTAAGCTGCCAGGATCAGGGTTGGCTCCACTGTGGGCAGCTGAGGCAGGAGCAGGACTGTGTTACACAGCCACACTTCTGCCACAGATCTTGTAAGGACCTGCCTGATGATAATGTGTCCTATAGAGCAGGTCTTGGTACCGGACTGCCCTGTACATATTTACCACTAGCTGGGAACCAGTTACTTACAAGGTCTTGTTTCGAATGTGTTTCCAGGATCTGTAGTTATCAGCATTTTATCCTTAAGGCCGAGTTATAATATCACTGTAACACTCTCGCCCTGTACCTGTATACCTGCCCTGTGTGCTGCACAAAAGTATATAACAAAATGTGTGTACACAGATATCTCCTGAATGGTATTACTGCTAGATCTCCTGTACATAGAAATATGAGGTTCTTAGCGCACATTTTGAGCAAATTGTGCGAGCCCATCTGCCAACATCAAGGCGACCTCTTCAGATGGGTCCCTACACTAACATTACACTAACTTACTAACTGGGACTAGTTTTTTGTATTATTATTATTACCACCATTTTTACTATTTATTATTATTGCATTAATGCAATTAATTGTAACTGTTATAAAACGAATTAAAAAAATGTAATTCTAATTTTTTTTTATTAATCTTGTGATTCTAATAATGGTATTACTAAAATCCCTATGCCTAAAGCTGTTGATCCAGAAGAAGGCAAAAACCCCAGGACACCTTCAGCCAATTTGTGTCACAGGGGAAAAATTCCTTCTTGACCCCGGGAAAAGGCGATCAGTCCTAGGACCCTGGATCAAACCTAATAATGTTATTACAAGTTATATAATATTACACTAATTATTGTACTACTGGAGTTATTTTAATTTGTTTTTATAAATCTATTTGATATGGTTATTATTACATTGTGCTATCTTATTACAGTATTATTCTTCTTTCCTTTCACTACTAATACTGCCCTATACCTACAGTGTTGATCCAGAAGAAGGCAAAAACCCCAGGACACCTTCAGCCAATTTGTGTCACAGGGGAAAAATTCCTTCTTGACCCCGGGAAAAGGCGATCAGTCCTAGGACCCTGGATCAAACCTATTAATGTTATTACAAGTTATATAATATTACACTAATTATTGTACTACTGGAGTTATTTTAATTTGTTTTTATAAATCTATTTGATATGGTTATTATTACATTGTGCTATCTTATTACAGTATTATTCTTCTTTCCTATCACTACTAATACTGCCCTATACCTACAGTGTTGATCCAGAAGAAGGCAAAAACCCCAGGACACCTTCAGCCAATTTGTGTCACAGGGGAAAAATTCCTTCTTGACCCCGAGAAAAGGCGATCAGTCCTAGGACCCTGGATCACACTGCTATTCTACCTACTACTATTACTACTGTTATTTTATTACTTTCTTACTATTATCACTAGTATTATTACTCATATTACACTAATACGGATATACTACCACTATATTACTACCATCCCTTTCCCCCTAGGGATCTTAAGGTGCAGTTCTGTCCTCCTCCTCCTATTCTGTCCTCCTCCTCTTCCATCCTCCTCCACTTTCGTCCTCCTCCTCTTCCGTCCTCTTCCTCTTCCGTCCTCCTCCTCTTCTGTCCTCCTCCTCTTCTGTCCTCCTCCTCTTCCGTCCTCCTTCTCTTCCGTCCTCCTCCTCTTCTGTCCTCCGCCTCTTCCGTCCTCCGCCTCTTCTGTCCTCCGCCTCTTCCGTCCTCCGCCTTTTCTGTCCTCCGCCTCTTTCGTCCTCTTCCTCTTCCGTCCTCTTCCTCTTACGTCCTCCTCCTCTTCGGTCCTCCTCATCTTCCGTCCTCCTCCTCTTCCGTCCTCCTTCTCTTCCGTCCTCCGCCTCTTCCGTCCTCCGCCTCTTCTGTCCTCTGCCTCTTCCATCCTCCGCCTCTTCCGTCCTCCGCCTCTTCCGTCTTCCTTCTCTTCCATCCTCCTCCTCTTCCGTCCTCCTCCTTTTCCGTCCTCCTCCTCTTCTGTCCTCCTCCTCTTCCATCCTCCGCCTCTTCCGTCCTCCATCTCTTCCGTCCTCCGCCTCTTCCGTCCTCTTCCTCTTCCGTCCTCCTCCTGAGACGTAATAAATAGCATTAAAGCTGCAGTAATTATTTATATTATATATACACACTGCTCAAAAAAATAAAGGGAACACTCAAATAACACATCCTAGATCTGAATGAATGAAATATTCTCATTGAATACTTTGTTCTGTACAAAGTTGAATGTGTTGACAACAAAATCACACAAAAATCATCAATGGAAATCAAATTTATTAACCAATGGAGGCCTGGATTCGGAGTCACCCCCAAAATTAAAGTGGAAAAACACACTACAGGCTGATCCAACTTTGATGTAATGTCGTTAAAACAAGTCAAAATGAGGCTCAGTATTGTGTGTGGCCTCCACGTGCCTGTATAACCTCCCTACAACGCCTGGACATGCTCCTGATGAGGTTGCGGATGGTCTCCTGTGGGATCTCCTCCCAGACCTGGACTAAAGCATCCACCAACACCTGGACAGTCTGTGGTGCTAGGTGACGTTGGTGGATGGAGTGAGACATGATGTCCCAGATGTGCTCAATGGGATTCAGGTCTGGGGAACGGGCGGGCTAGTCCATAGCTTCAATGCCTTCATCTTGCAGGAACTGCTGACATACTCCAGCCACATGAGGTCTGGCATTGGGCACAACCCCCATCTGTGGACGTCTGGCCCTCATCCCACTCTCATGGAGTCGGTTTCTAACCGTTTATGCAGACACATGCACATTTGTGGCCTGCTGGAGGTCATTTTGCATGGCTCTGGAAGTGCTCCTCCTGTTCCTCCTTGCACAAAGGCAGAGGTAGGGGTCCTGCTGCTGGGTTGTTGCCCTGCTATGGCCCCCTCCACGTCTCCTGGTGTACTGGCCTGTCTCCTGGTAGCGCCTCCAGCCTCTGGACACTACGCTGACAGACGCAGCAAACCTTCTTGCCACAGCTCGCAATGATGTGCCATCCTGGATGAGCTGCACTACCTGAGCAACTTCTGTGGGTTGTAGAGTCCGTCTCATGCTACCACGAGTGTGAAAGCACAACCAACATTCAAAAGTGACCAAAACATCAGGCAGAAAGCATTGGTACTGAGATGTGGTCTGTGGTCTCCACCTGCAGAACCACTCCTTTATTGAGTGTGTCTTGATAATTGCCAATAATTTCCATCTATTGTCTTCCATTTGCACAACAGCATGTGAAATTGATTGTCAATCAGTGTTGCTTCCTAAGTGGACAGTTTGATTTCACAGCAGTTTGATTTACTTGAAGTTATATTCTGTTGTTTAAGTGCTCCCTTTATTTTTTTGAGCAGTGTATATTTTCTCATGTCATGTATTTACTACTAAAAGTAATTTTTTACATTTAGGTTTCATTAAGTGTTTTACACCGACTATTACAGACTTATTGTTTCCCTGCACATTCAAGTTTTGTGTTTTCTTTGGGCATAGATCAGCTAATAGGCACTCAGGAAAAAAAAACAGATTAAAGATCTACAAACTCTCCCTTAAGACTAAGGAGCTCACTGATAGATTCTCAGTTAGCTAATTTTGCAGCCAGCAATAGACAGTGCAGCACAGATGCTACAGAAGGCAACATTTTTAATGAAACTCAATTACAGAAATCGATTTTAGCCCCAAATACTTGCATTAAAGTAAAAAAAATGGCCCCAAAGCTGGACAATCGCTTTAACTCCTTACCAACATCTGCCGTACATGTATGGTATAAGTCAGTAGCGGGTGTATGGAGCAGGGTCAGCTTGCCCCGTACATGGCAGATAATGGCTGTGACAAACAACCAGGACCTGCCTCTAACAGCTGCGAGTGGAGCGAAGATCTGCCCACCACTGTTAACCTGTTCAGTGCTGCTGTCAATCTCTAACAGCAGCATTAACAGTGCGCCAGCATTGGGACGCGTCGTTCCATACGCCCACCGGCGCTCCTGTGACGCGATCATAGGGCGCCGATGGACTGCTATGACATCCGGGGGTCTGCTGAAGCCTCCGTGCCTGTCATCATAAAGCTTCATTTGGGCTGTAAAGAAGACCGTGGTTTTGCTATATGGAGCATTACTGTGGTATCGCTGTATATAGCACAAGCAATCAGATGATGTATACAAATACAGTGAAAAAAAGTATATATATATTTATTAAAACCCCACACGTTCAACTCACCCCCCACTCAAAATAAAGATAATAAAAATATACACATTTTGTGGTATGGTCTCTTTCAGAGAAATACAATCTATCAAAATATAAAAAAAAAAAACGATCAGTGAACACAGAAAAAAATTCAAAAAGACAAAATTGCATTTTTTCGTTCGCCTCAATACTGCAGAAAATCCTGTAAGAAGCGATGACCATGACATATGTGTCCCAAAATGTTATCAATAAAGTCCTCTTGCTCTTCAAAAAATAAGCCCCCACACAGCTCCATCAACCCGGAAACTGAAAATGTTTCGGGTCTCAGAAAAAATGGTGACAGCATCAAAAAAAAGTTTTTTTCTTTTGCCAAAACTATTGGAGAAGTTTGGTCTTGCTGTAATCACACTGAGGAGTAGGATCCTATTACCAGGTCATTTTTACCACACAATGTGCGCCGTTAAAACCGTTCCCAGAAAAACAATGTCAGGCTTTTTTTTTCGCACTTTTACTGCACTTGGAATGTTTTTCCCGTTTTCTAGCACTATGTGGTAAATGAATGGTGTCATTTATAAGGACAGCTCATCCTACAAAATAACAAGACCTCACACTATGTGGACAGATATCAAAAAGTTAGAAAAGTTGGAAAAAGCGGAGGAAAAAACAGAAAAAAAACATAAATTGGTTATGTCGGGAAGGGGTAAAGCTGAAGAAACGCATGTAAGAGCAGAATATGGAGGAAGGTCAGATATCACAGACTGGTGGATACTACCTGCTCCATCGCTGGCAGAATACTCGACCCCCATGGTGTCCGCTGATATCTTCTCTTGTAGCAACGTCTCCAAACTCTATAAAACATCGGGAACAGTCAGCAGAGGGTTTGATGATTGGCTCATATTGGCGATATACTCAGGGGCATTACTGGGGCCAGGGAAGATTGGGAATGAATAGCGTATTGACTGTTAGAGATGTGATCTCTTCCATTAAAGGGGATGTCTAGTTGGAACAAGTTATCACTGATCTCTGGATAGGTGATGACCTGTCCCAGTGGGAGCACCCCTTTATTATGTGGTATATATGGAGGATGTGATATCATGCAGAGTTCTAGCAGTATTACACTTCGGTCCGTTCTGCGTGCATCTGGGCCATTCCCTATGGAGGAGCGGAGCTGGGGGTAAATATCAGGATCTCGTCGCTGGATCCATCCAGATGGGAGATGTAACGAGTGCGGCGCCCCCCACTGGTGTCTCAGCGTATTATGTGTTGGGGAATAATAACTTATTGTCTGGTAAATGTGCTGATTCCTGTGAGTTGTGGTCGCTGAGTGCGTGTGATGGGATGTGGCTCCGTCCGTTATATTATATCACGTCTTATACCTATAATCTCTCGCTGATCGCAGGTGTCTGTCTTCACACTCAGATGAGAAGGAACAAACTGACGATATAGGACTTTTTTTTTTTTTCCAAATTCAAACCGAGCAATCCTATTGGCCGAGTATGAATGCAGTTACCATGGTGACAGAAGTAGCAGCAGATTTAAAGGGACAAAACACTAATATTGTACTAAAGTGTATTTTATTATATATTTCACATAACTGACTGGGTACACCTTGGTGCGGGTGGGATGGCTTTTTTTAAATCAAAAACCATGTTTACTAAGTACCCTATATTATATATATTCACTATTGCTTTTTACTTACTTATAGCAGGGTATATGCTCATATTGTTTCTATCCTAAGTTTATCTATTTTCTAATAGAGACATGACCAGTCCTCTTTAGAATTTTATAGTGACCCCATTGAGGTCATGGACTGATATTGGGGATTGCAGAGTTGGGGCAAGGTGACAGGTGACAGTAAGTGACATCAAATGAAGGCTATGGTGCATACACAGTAAATCAGTCGTGTTATTCCACAGAAATGCTGTTCTATAAGGCTGTGTGCCCACGTAGCATTTTTCAAGCGTTTATGCTGCGGAATTTCCGCAGCGGAAACGCTTGTAAAACGCTAGGTAATCCGCACCCCATGGTCCCCAAGGGGATTCCGCATGTTCTATGCACATGCTGCGGATTTTTCCACAGCGTTTATGCTGCATACAAAAATCCGCAGCATGTCATTTAATTTTGCGGAAGTGCAGCGGAACTCCCGCCATTGACTTGCATTGAGACGCACAGAAACCGCGACTGTACATTTTTACAAGCGGCTTCTATGCGTCTCTAAGTGCGGATGGTACCCAGTTCTGGAGGAGAGGAGACTCTGATCCAGACCTGGGTACCATTGTACCTGTAAAAAAAAGAATAAAATAACAAATAAAGTTTATATTCACCTGTCCGGCGTCTTCTCTCTGAATGCCAGCAGCGCTGAAGGACCTTCGGTGACGTCACAGTCATGTGACCGCAGGCCCTTCACCGCTCTGTCTCGCGATATGCCGGCAGCCGGGAACCAGCCAGGAAGCAGCGCTGCAGCCACGCCGGGGCCTCGGGGGTAAGTATAGCTTTATTTGTTTTAATTTTTGCGGTTCACACTGTATAAATCCATGCTGTTTCCATGGATTTATACAGTGTGACCTAGTTGTCAAGCACTTTCCAAGTGATGCTAATCGCCTGGAAAGTGCTTGTCAATCTGCATGCAGAAATGCATATGAATCCGCATGTGGATCCGCATGTATTCTGCAGGAAAAACGCATGCACAATCTGCATGCGTTTTTTTCTGCCAGGGAGATGCAGAAATGCTGCAGAAATTTTCTGCTTCATTTCTGCATCGTGGGCACATAGCCTAAAACACAAAATATCTTCATATGGTGAGGAGTTGTGTTGTGTTTTCATCATTTACATTCTAGCGTGGTGATCACATAAAATGTAAAATTCCTATTAAATAATTACTGAATGACAGTAGCCTGTATCCCTGGAGGACAAGTCATTTACCGCTTCACCAGGTTTGATGTTCTAATGCATTTAGATGTTTCAGTATTTGTATATATGTATATATATTTTTTCCCCCCTTAAGGGTATTCAAGCGCAGACAGTGACCAACTTCTTCCTCGCCTTTGAAGCACAGCTTTCAATTATTCCTGTCGTAAACAAGGTAAAAAGCTTAGAGCCGAACACTATCAGACTCCTTCAGTCCCGCAGCAGGTAAATCTGTGAACATCGCCGGCACTGCTGCTGTTCCTAGCACCGATCCCTCTATGAGCGGCTGTGCAGTAATGAAGGCAGGATTCACCCCAAACTTGCTCGTCTTTTTTTTCGATTTCCAGTTCTGGTAATTAGTTATACACATGTGTATATCCAGTGGTCAACTCACAACCTGTGTATGGAAAATGAATTGTTTGCTGTATGCATCGCATTTGTAGGATGCACACTGTTCATTTCATTATGGAGCGGAGTAGGAGGAGACTTTCATTACTGTTCCCTTTACTTCCTCCCTGCTGATAGGAAATGCCATGCTGTTTGCTTGTGTCCTGTGATTACAGCAGCCTGCAACAGTTTTCAAGCGTGCACTTCCCGGCTCAGGCATCAAGCAGTAAATGATAAAATTAAAACGCTGCTATCCCTTTGTTAGTCACTTTTTTATCTTCTTCCCCCTTCTACGAATGCTGTAGTCCGTTATTCTAGAATTGCTCTGAAAATGGTTCTCTCTGGAGTGTTGGGATTTGGGTTTAGGGTGGGTTAGGGAATTGAAGTTCAGATACTTTGTTCATGTTTTATACTATGGAATTACTATGTCATGTATGTTATTTGAAAGATGGAAAATTTGTATTTGGAGTTTTTCAATAAAAATTATTTGATTAAAAAAAAATCATGAAATTAAAATTCCTCCCGTTCTTGAGAAAGAATAGGATTTTTACTAAGAGGTAAATTGCACGTTCCTTGTTTTACAGGCACTTTACATTTTTGCTAGTTTTGTGCGATTACACAATCCCTTTCAAAGGCCAGTGCCAGTTGTACATCTCTCCCTAAACTCTTGCTCAGCACTATATTTTATGCCAGTTTTATTATATGGTTTCTAGATTTTGTCCAGCTTTGATAAATAATTAGTATTTATACTTTTGCTTTTAGGCTGCGTGCCCACGTTGCGGATTACAAGCGTTTTTGATGCGGAATTTCCGCAGCGGAAATGCTTGTAAAACGCATGGTAATCCGCACCCCATGGTCCCCAAGGGGATTCCGCAAGTTCTATGCACATGCTGCGGATTTTTCCACAGCTTTTATGCTGCGTTCAAAAATCCGCAGCATGTCAATTAATTTTGCGTTTCCGCAAGCGGAATTGCCTTGTGCAATGCATTAAAAACGCAAGGCAATTCCGCATGTGGAAAACGCGAGATAAACGCATGAAAAACGCGCGATAAACGCGTGCGGAATTCCGCATGCGTTTTTCCGGGAGAGGACTTGCAGAAATGAAGCAGAAATTTTCTGCTTCATTTCTGCAACGTGGGCACATAGCCTGAGGCTGAGTTCACACGATGCGTTTTTCATGCGTTTCCGCGGCATTTTTGCAGTTGCGTAAACGCATGAAAAAAGCATGGTAGAAGGGCAGCAATGTTCCCCAATTGAAATCCGCATGTGCAGGTTTGCCTTGGTGAAAACTGCACAATCCTTTACTGGACTGGTCTACTAATGAGATTAAGTCTTGGAGTCCTAAGTGCTATGATAAATGTTGTAATGGTCGCATTGCGGCTGTTGAAAAAGGGGAATTATCTGTACCTATTCAGGATTTTTGGAAGGTTTTTTCAGAGGAGGAGTCGCAAGTTTTACCTCCTCATAGGGACTATGATTGCACCATTGAGTTTGTTTCTGGAGCTACTCTTCCCAAGAGTCGCTTATTAAATCTGACTATCCCTGAAAGAAAGGCCTTGGAGGAGTACATACAGACGAGCTTGGATGCTGGTCACATTAGACCTTCTAAGTCGCCTGTGGCCGTTGGATTTTTCTTTGTTAAAAAAAAAGACGGTGGTTTACGTCCATGTCTGGACTTTCGTGAAATTAATAAGATTACCGTACGCAATTCCTACCCATTGCCGTTAATTCCAGACTTGTTTAACCAGTTAGTGGGGACCAAGTGGTTCTATAAAATTGATCTCCGGGGGGCATACAATTTGTTACGAATGAAGGAGGGTGATGAATGGAAAACTGCTTTTAACACTCCGGTAGGTCATTTTGTGAATCTGGTGATGCCCTTCGGTCTTACCAATGCACCCGCGTTTTTTCAGAACCTTATTAATGACATCCTGAGACCTTTGATTGGCAAGAATGTGGTTGTTTATTTGGATGACATTCTGATTTATTCACCAGATCTGGATTCCCATTGGCAGAGCGTACGTGAGGTGTTGCAGTTATTGAGTGATAATTCACTTTTTGCTAAGCTGGAGAAATGTGAGTTCGCTGTGCAGAGAATTAGTATTTTGGGCTACATTATCTCCAGCGAGGGCTTTGAGATGGACCCGGTGAAAGTTCAGGCTGTGCAGGAATGGCCTAGGCCTATTGGTTTGAAATCGATACAGAGATTTTTGGGTTTCGCCAATTATTACAGGAAATTCATTAAGAATTTTTCTATAATTGTTAAGCCACTGACCGATCTCACCAGGAAAGGTGCGAATACGGTCCAGTGGACTACTGAGGCCATTGAAGATTTTGTGTATCTCAAGGAGAGGTTCAGTTCTGCCCCTATCCTTATGCAGCCTGATGAGACCAAGCCTTTTTTGGTCGAGGTTGATGCTTCTTCGGTGGGGGTCGGTGCAGTTTTGTCTCAGGAGAACAAGGATGGAGTACATCCCTGTGATTTTTTTTCAAAAAAATTTTCAGAAAACGAACTTAATTACGATGTTGGTAATCGGGAATTGTTGGTTATTAAACTTGCGTTTGAACATTGGCATCATTTCTTGGAAAGTGCTAAATTTCCTGTTCAGGTTTTTACAGATCATAAGAATTTGATCTATCTGGATGCTGCCAAACGCTTGAATGCCCGTCAAGCTAGGTGGGCACTTTTTTTTTCTCGGTTTAATTTTTCTGTTACCTATATCCCTGGTACTAGGAATGTTAAAGCCGATGCTTTATCTCGCAGCTTTTCCCCCATGGTTGGTACCGAGGAGGAGGAGAGCATTTTACAGGAAGGAGTTGTGGTAGCAGCATTAGACTCTGTTTTGGAAGAAGGGATTCTGAAAGCCCAAGAGGATGCCCCATCTAACACTCCTCATGGGAGATTGTTTGTGCCTAGAACCTCTAGGAGAGATTTGTTTGTGGGGTATCATGAGTCTCGGTTGGCAGGTCATCCAGGAATTTCTGGGACTAAGAGACTTATCAGTCGCAGTTTTTGGTGGCCCGGGTGGCAGAAGGAAGTCATCAAGTGGGTGCGTCAGTGTACGGTGTGTGCTAGGTCAAAGGCTTCCCATACCCCTGCTGCGGGGTTGCTTTGACCTCTGGAGGTTCCTAGTGCGCCTTGGACGCATTTGGCAATGGATTTTATTACTGACCTTCCTGTGTCCGAGGGTTTCACTGACATCTGGGTGGTCGTGGACCGTTTTAGCAAGATGTGTCATTTGGTTCCATTCATTAAGCTACCCTGCGCTAAGACACTCGCTAAGGCGTTTGTTAAGGAAATTGTCAGGCACCATGGCGTTCCCACCGACATTGTTTCTGATAGTGGACCTCAGTTTGTGGCTCGCTTTTGGCGTGCTTTTTGTGACAGGTTGGGAGTCCATTTGTCATTTTCGTCTGGTTATCATCCTGAGTCTAATGGACAGACTGAAAGAAAGAACCAGGATGTGGAACAGTTTTTGAGTTGATTTGTGGCAGACAATCAAGAGGGGTGGTCTGAGTTTCTGCCACTCACAGAATTTGCTCTTAACAACCATACATCCTCCTCTGCTGGGTGTTCTTTTTTTGTTGTACTGGGAGACATCCGTCTTTTCGTTCGTTCTCCAAATTGCGGTCGGCGGTGCCGGAGGAGGAGAATTTTTCCGGTGATTTGGAGAGAGTTTGGACTAATGTACGTTGTAACCTTCAAGAGGCTAACAAAAAGTCCAAGAAGTATTTTAACAGGAAACGTAAAGAGGTTTTGTTTACTGTGGGTGACATGGTTTGGTTGTCCTCAAATAATCTGCGATTGAGGATTTCCTCTAAAAAATTGGGTCCGAAGTTTGTGGGGCTTTTTAAGGTGCTTCAGGTGGTTAACCAGTCTGCTGTTAGGTTGGAGGTTCCCTCCTCCTGGAAGATTAATCCTGTGTTTCATGTTTCCTTGTTGAAAAAGGCTGATGTATCGGATAGGGATGCCACTGTCACAGTTCCTCCGGTGGTGGAAAACGGCGAATATGAAATTTCTCGTATCCTGAATTCCAGAGAGCATAGAGTGAGATTGCAGTATCTCGTCGCTTGGAAAGGTTTCGGTCCCGAGGAATAACTCCTGGGTTAAGGCGGATGATGTCTCTGCCCCTAGACTTGTCAGAGCTTTCCACAGGAGATTTCCAGATAGGCCTGGGCCTGGAGGATCCGGAGGATCCTCATAAAAGAGGGGGTACTGTTAGAACCCTCCTGTTTGTTTTTGTTTCTATCTTGTGTTTTGCGGTCAAGTGACCATCTTCCTATTTATTCCAGCTCCGCCCTTCTGGCCTTGCTAGACTTCAGTGTTGTTTAGACTGTCTTTCTAGCCAGGTGCTTTTGTGCCTATCTATCTCTAGTTTGCTTGGTCCTCTGGACCTCTAGTACTTTTGTCAGTTTTTCTTTTGCTCTGCAACAACTTCTGTTAGGAGGTGTCCCATTTTTGTCACAGTCCTTAGTTCTTTTAGGGACCCCTTCCTTTCTCTATAGGTCTCCGTTCAGACTAGCCGAGGACGAAGGCGGGTCTGTTCACAAGGAACAGGTTGCCTGCTACAACGTAGGGACTCAGCTTAGTCTTACTGTGGGGACAGCTCTCCCCTTCTTTCCCTAGTTTATGTTGCAGATCATAATAATCTTGGATCTACTCATACTTAACAGACAGAACCTTCAGTGTTTCTCACTCACACACCACCTCCTCATCTCGCATCCTATCTGTCAGTGTTCCCCAAGGTTCAGTCATAGGACCCCTGCTCTTCTCCATCTACACCTTCGGCCTGGGACAGCTCATAGAGTCCCACGGCTTTCAGTATCATCTCTATGCTAACGACACACAGATTTACCTCTCTGGACCTGATATCTCCTTCTTACTAACCAGAACCCCAAAATGTCTGTTCGCTATCTCATCCTTCTTCTCTGCTAGATTTCTAAAACTTAACATGGATAAAACAGAATTCATCATCTTTCCCCCATTTCACTCAGCCTCCCCATCTGACCTATCCATCAAAATCAATGGCTGTCCACTTTCCCCAGTCCCACAAGCTCGCTACATCAGAGTAACCGTGGACTCTAACCTCTCCTTCAAGCCACATATCAAAGCCCTTTCCTCCTCCTGCCGACTCCAACTCAAAAACATGGATCCGCATATTCCTCAACCATGAATCTGCAAAAACACTAGTGCACGCCCTCATCATCTCCCGCCTCGACTACTACAACCTCCTGCTCTGTGGCCTCCCCGCTAACACTCCCGTACCCCTCCAATCTATCCTAAACTCTGCTGCCCGACTAATCCACCTGCCTTCCGCCTACTCCCCGGCCTCTCCTCTCTGTCAAATGCTTCACTGACTCCCCATTGCCCAGAGACTCCAGTTCAAAACCCTAACCGTGGCATACCAAGCCATCCACTACCTGTCTCCTCCATACATCTGTGACCTAGTCTCCCGCTACACACCTACACGCAACCTACGATCCTCACAAGATCTCCTTCTCTACTCCCCTCTTATCGTTTCTTCTCACAATTGCATACAAGATTTCTCCCGTGCATCCCCCCTACTCTAGAACTCTCTACCCCAAAACATCAGACTCTCGCCTACCGTGGAAACCTTCTAAAGGAACCTGAAAACCCACCTCTTCCGAAAAGCCTACAACCTGCAGTAATCATTGCTCCACCACACCGCTGCATGACCAGCTCTACCCTCACCTACTGTATCCTCACCCATCCCTTGAAGATTGTGAGACATCGCAGGTAGGGTTCTCTCTCCTCCAGTACCAGTTTGCCATTGCGTTTTTGTTCAAGATTTTTGCAATTGTGTTTGCTATGTATACCCCCTTTTTCACATGTAAAGCACCATGGAATAAATGGAGCTAGAATAATAAATAATAATAATAAAGTGCCACACACAGTGTCCTGGTATCTCATCCATGCTCTTTCTATTTTATCTTTCATTTGCAGAGATATTAGCGATGAAAGTATTTGGCGCCTAATGAGTTAAAAAAAATTAAGTCCAAGTAGATGTTATCAGAGTTTTCACTGGGGGTGCGAAATTCTTCTCCCTGCATGATGCTGACCAATTATAAGCAGACGACAACACTGAAAAGAAAGATGATCACATCCCCACCATAGCTTAGAGCAGATTTCACAGTGTCTAAGATGTAAGGATACAGACCTGGTCTCCTGGGATAACCTCCTGCATGATTAGAGCACACAACTGACTAATATCTTTCAGTTAAGGTCTCTGCGGGTGAAGGGGCAGCACAAGAGAGTTTAGTTGTGCAACATTACAAACCTTTCTAACAGCTCTCCTCTTATGGCACTCTCACCTCTGCTGTACTGCGCCTATCCCATACTGCCTGTCCAGAAATGAGAGCACAGTGTCAGTATCACACTTAGATCCGTTGTGCTCAACTTGTACTCATTCTGCATTGAGATTAGAGCAGACTGTCATTACATTTCACCATAGAAGTAACCCAGAACACACTGCTCCTGTGTGAGGTGTAATAACAGCCTAATATCACTGCAGAGAGAATACAAGTTGCTTGAGCACAGAAGACATAAGTGTGATACTGGCACACTCCATAATCAGGAGAGTCAATAAAAGGGTTTGTAATGTGACACAGAGAAACTCAGCTGTGCGGCTCCTTCCTTGTCTAAGAGCTGTTACCTCTGCTTTCTAATCATGCAGAAGGTTAGACCAGGAGATCAGGACTCTCCATCATTATACATCTTAGGCTAGGTTCCCACGATGAGCTTTTGGTGAGTTTTTGATGTTGCAGAATTTCTGCACCCATTAAGATAGGTTACTTGCATTATTTCTAAAATATGCAGCGTAAAAACTCACTAAAAACTCATAGTGAGAACGTAGCTTTATACCCTAAGAAACCCGCTTTGAGCTATGGTGGGGGCGTGTTCTTCTTTTCTTTGAGTGTTGCTGCTTGCTTATGTTTGGTCAGCATCATACAGGAGAAATCTGCAGCATATTTAAGGATTTCTCACAAGCCTCATTCGGGTAAGGCTGTGTGCCCACGTAGTGTTTTTCAAGCGTTTATGCTGCGGAATTTCCGCAGCATAAACGCTTGTGAAACGCTAGGTAATCCGCACCCCATGGTCCCCAAGGGGATTTCACATGTTCTATGCACATGCTGCGGATTTTTCCGCAGCGTTTATGCTGCGTACAAAAATCCGCAGCATGTCATTTAATTTTGCAGAAGCGCAGCGGAACTCCCGCCATTGACTTGCATAGAGACGCATAGAAACCGCGACTGTACATTTTTACAAGCGGCTTCTATGCGTCTCTATGTGCGGATGGTACCCAGTTCTGGAGGAGAGGAGACTCTCATCCAGACCTGGGTACCATTGTACCTGTAAAAAAAGAATAAAAAAACAAATAAAGTTTATATTCACCTGTCCGGCGGTTTCTCTCTGAATGCCGGCATCGCTTGAGGACCTGCGGTGACGTCACAGTCATGTGACCGCAGGCCCTTCACCGCTCTGTCTCGCGATATGCCGGCATCCAGGAACCAGACAGGAAGCAGCGCTGCAGCCACGTCGGGCATCAGGGGTGAGTATAGCTTTATTTGTTTTCATTTTTACGGTTCACACTATATAAATCCATGCTGTTTCCATGAATTTATACAGTGTGACCTAGTTGTCAAGCACTTTCCAAGTGATGCTAAAATCACCTGGAAAGCGCTTGTCAATCTGCATGTGGATCCGCATGTATTCTGCAGGAAAAACGCATGTACAATCTGCATGCGTTTTTTCTGCCAGGGAAATGCAGAAATTTTCTGCTTCATTTCTGCATTGTGGGCACATAGCCTAAATGCAAAAAGGTAAATAAAATGACCAAAATTTCCACAACAAAAGTGTAGCTCTACCTACAGCGTATTCACACCCAGACTATAAGATTATGGCCGGTCTCTGGGTGGGTGTTTTTTTACACAGTAGTCAGAACCTACAACATTGTGGTGCCGTGCATTACATGGGCTATACTAAGGGAGCGCCTGTCAGCATAGAGCGAATACGTCCATATACCGACCAGCAGAAAGTGTAAGAGAAGAACTATAGAAGGATGGACCATAGTGGAGCATTCCGGACTGGAGCAACATAAGGAGCCAGAAGGCTTCCCCCCGGTATTCCATGCTATGTGCTCCTTATAAAGTGACATCTCTCCATAGACCCCTCTGTGAAGACCACCCCCTTATCCAGATGATACATTCTCACTTCCACCATATATAATGCAGACTGGCCATTTTATTTTTTTTCAGAATATCCCCAATTTTGGGTCGTCAGCTGTAAAAGAAGAAATGCTTTACACCAGTACTGGGAACCTATGGCAGCGTGCAGAGGGGGCAGCAGAGCCCTCCTGGGGGGCACCATGGCCGCAGCACTAGCGCTACTGGATCGGGCCAGCGGGGAGAACTCTGAGCCGCCGAGTGCCGGCACCAGCTCCGCTACTGCAGCTAGATGTGCGATCTCTCTCGGACAGAAACACATCGAGCTGAAGTGTATTGCAGCGCACGAACTAGCCAGGCCCGTGCGCGGCAATACACGCTACCGGCCAATCAGAGGCCATCAGCTGCCGGCCAATCAGAGGCCAGCATGACGTCGACCGGTCAATCAGAGGCCAGCGTCTGCCGGCCAATCAGAGGCCAGCATGACGTCGACCGGTCAATCAGAGGCCAGCGTCTGCCGGCCAATCAGAGGCCAGCATGACGTCGGCCGGCCAATCAGAGGCCAGCGGCTTCCTTCCAATCAGAGGCCAGCATTACGTCGGCCGGCCAATCAGAGGCCAGCGGCTTCCGGCCAATCAGAGGCCAGCATGACGTCGGTCGGCCAAAAGAGGCCAGCGGCTGCCGTCCAATCAGAGGCCAGCATGAATTCGGCCGGCCAATCAGAGGCCTGCGGCTTCTGGCCAATCAGAGACCAGCATGACGTTGGCCGGCCAATCAGAGGCTAGCGGCTTCCGGACAATCAGTAGCGGCTGCCGGCAAATCACAGGCCAGCATGACGTCGCCTGGCCAATCAGAGGCCAGCGCCCGCTGGCCTCTGATTGGCCGGCAGCATGTACTGCAGCGCGCACGGACCTGGCTAGTACGTGCGCTGCAATACACTTCAGCTAGATGTGCCGACTACAGGAGAGGACGCTGCGCGGGAGAAGAAGGAAGGTGAGGAGGAGGGTTTATGTTTTTTTTTTTTAATATGTGATGCACAGTGACTGGGGGGGGGAAGGGAGCATGTATACCAGGACTGAGGGGAGGGCCAGCATATATACCAGGATTGAGGGGAGGGCCAGCATATATACCAGGATTGAGGGGAGGGCCAGCATATATACCAGGATTGAGGGGAGGGCCAGCATATATACCAGGATTGAGGGGAGGGCCAGCATATATACCAGGATTGAGGGGAGGGCCAGCACATATACCAGGATTGAGGGGAGGGCCAGCATATATACCAGGATTGAGGGGGGGCAGCATATATACCAGGATTGAGGGGAGGGCCAGCATATATACCAGGATTGAGGGGGGGGCAGCATATATACCAGGATTGAGGGGAGGGCCAGCATATATACCAGGATTGAGGGGAGGGCCAGCATATATACCAGGATTGAGGGGAGGGCCAGCATATATACCAGGATTGAGGGGAGGGCAAGCATATATACCAGGATTGAGGGGAGGGCCAGCATATATACCAGGATTGAGGGGAGGGCCAGCATATATACCAGGATTGAGGGGGGGCAGCATATATACCAGGATTGAGGGGAGGGCCAGCATATAGACCAGGATTGAGGGGAGGGCCAGCATATAGACCAGGATTGAGGGGAGGGCCAGCATATAGACCAGGATTGAGGGGAGGGCCAGCATATAGACCAGGATTGAGGGGAGGGCCAGCATATATACCAGGATTGAGGGGAGGGCCAGCATATATACCAGGATTGAGGGGAGGGCCAGCATATATACCAGGATTGAGGGGAGGGCCAGCATATATACCAGGATTGAGGGGGGGCAGCATATATACCAGGATTGAGGGGAGGGCCAGCATATATACCAGGATTGAGGGGGGGCAGCATATATACCAGGATTGAGGGGAGGGCCAGCATATAGACCAGGATTGAGGGTAGGGCCAGCATATATACCAGGATTGAGGGGGGGCAGCATATATACCAGGATTGAGGGGAGGGCCAGCATATAGACCAGGATTGAGGGGAGGGCCAGCATATAGACCAGGATTGAGGGGAGGGCCAGCATATAGACCAGGATTGAGGGGAGGGCCAGCATATAGACCAGGATTGAGGGGAGGGCCAGCATATAGACCAGGATTGAGGGGAGGGCCAGCATATAGACCAGGATTGAGGAGAGGGACAGCATATAGACCAGGATTGAGGGGAGGGCCAGCATATATACCAGGATTGAGGGGAGGGCCAGCATATATACCAGGATTAAGGGGGGGCCAGCATATATACCAGGATTGAGGGGAGGGCCAGCATATATACCAGGATTGAAGGGAGGGCCAGCATATATACCAGGATTGAAAGGAGGGCCAGCATATATACCAGGATTGAGGGGAGGGCCAGCATATATACCAGGATTGAGGGGGGCCAGCATATATACCAGGATTGAGGAGAGGGCCAGCATATATACCAGGATTGAGGGGAGGGCCAGCATATATACCAGGATTGAGGGGAGGGCCAGCATATATACCAGTATTGAGGGGAGGGCCAGCATATATACCAGGATTGAGGTGAGGGCCAGCATATATACCAGGATTGAGGTGAGGGCCAGCATATATACCAGGATTGAGGGGAGGGCCAGCGTATATACCAGGATTGATGAGAGGGCCAGCGTATATACCAGGATTGAGGGGAGGGCCAGCATATATACCAGGATTGAGGGGAGGGCCAGCATATATACCAGGATTGAGGGGAGGGCCAGCATATATACCAGGATTGAGGTGAGGGCCAGCATATATACCAGGATTGAGGTGAGGGCCAGCATATATACCAGGATTGAGGGGAGGGCCAGCGTATATACCAGGATTGATGAGAGGGCCAGCGTATATACCAGGATTGAGGGGAGGGCCAGCGTATATACCAGGATTGATGAGAGGGCCAGCGTATATACCAGGATTGAGGGGAGGGCCAGCATATATGCCAGGATTGAGGGGAGGGCCAGCATATATAGCAGGATTGAGGGGAGGGCCAGCATATATACCAGGATTGAGGGGAGGGCCAGCATATATACCAGGATTGAGGGGGATAGCATATATACCAGGATTGAGGGGAGGGCCAGCATATATACCAGGATTGAGGGGAGGGCCAGCATATATACCAGGATTGAGGGGAGGGCCAGCATATATACCAGGATGGGGGTGAGCACATTCTTTATTTCTACAGTCTCTTACCCCTGCTCCTGTCTGTGGCTGCTCTATGCTGCCCTCACCTGCTCTTTGTATCAGTTGTTTGTATCAGTAAAACCTCAATATTTAGGATAAATTGCCGTGTTGGAACTTGGCGATAAATAAGTGGGTTTTGGATTGCAGTTTGGGCACTCGGTCTCTAAAAGATTCGCCATCACTGCTTTAAACCAATCAATGTGCAAATATCAACATTTTTTGAGAAAATACAATACATTTAATCAGATGTCAAAAAATATTCCAGAAAAAAAAATTGTGATCAGAAATCATAAAGAAAAATTAACTCTTTAATACCATTTTTACCAAAAATACATTGTAAAAAAAAGAAGTGTAATTTTCCACATTACAATATTTATTTCTATTTTTCTCAAAAGAGTTTTCATTTTAGACCCCAACAATTGAAAATCAATGTAAAAAGTGTATTTTAATACAATAAAAAAATCAGGGTAATTGTTCAGTTGTATTGCCAGTTTTACAGCACGACCCGTCGCGATTTATGAACCCACAGGCCGATGAGCTACAATCTTCCTGAGAAAGGATTCATCAATGTATCAGATGCTTTCTTGCATGTTTCTACATGGAGCAATACACATATGTTCCATGTCCCTTCCTCTAAGAAACCTTCAATGAACCCTGATAGGATCTACAGAGAATAGACAAGACGTCCTTTACAGTGTTACACACTTACTCGATACTCAGTCTAATTTCATCATTCATTTTACTTTCTGCTTATAAATGCATTCATTAAAATAATGAATATCTGCATTGAGGACAGTAGAAGAACTAGTTTGTGTTTGTTCATCAAGATGCATTATCTTGGTCTCGTCTTGGCACTGTTAACTGTTGGTAGGTAGGCAGAGTACTGGAGAGGTTGCTCCCGTCGTTCAGAGAGTTGCTCCGGTGCGGTGTTCTGTTGGTAGACTGACCGCTTTGTTGGTTTGCTATCAGGTGGTGAATCATATCGGTTATGAGATTGAGTTTATGATCCATTTGAGTTACCTACAAATATATAAAAAAAAATTCAAACAAAGAGAATAGCATAGATACAGACCACACTCCATACACATTTCACACTACCCATGAGCGCTGCCTGATATTGTAGCTTATCCCTAACCAAATCAATGGGGCACTGAGTTGCAATACCAGACACACCCCATGGACAAGAGAGGCACAGTTTTGGGGAGAAATAAAGTAGATAGATCCTTTAATGCAATATTGGTTAGCCATTTAGACATTGTTGTTTTATTTGAAAACTAGAGTTGGTGCGATTCGTTTCGCAGCACTCGGTCCATCGGCCACGTCAGTAATGTTTGGATGCTGGACAGGAGCCTCAAGACCTGCCTTCTACCTTCCAAGATTCCCTGCTTCTCTTCTGATTAGCTGCATCTTTATGGTTACAGCATGATGCATATGTGACATTGCATCAGGCCAGCTAATCAGTAGAACAGCTGTGGATGCCGGGATGTAGGAGGTGGTTCTCAGGGCTCCGATGCAGCGGTCACAGATTATGGATGTGGCTGATGGACTGGGTCTTGCGAATTGACTCGCACCAACTCTATTGGAAACCTTTGTCAGATTGAACTACTTAATGAACTCAGAAAGAGCTTTCTGTCCACATCCATGAAAGTAGTAGCCAACACTTAAAGGGGTTTTCTACTACTCGGACATCTCCTTCTCCATAAATATATTTTTGCCCTCAGTAAAATAATAACACCTATACTCCCCTCCAGTGTTCCAGCCGTGTCGGCATTGGCTCTCCTTGGGATCACGTGACATTGTTATGTCAAGTGATCCCAAGGACAAGCGACATTCTAAAATATGTAGATCTATATTCTTTCTATTTGAACAAAGGAAATGCTTGATGCCTAAAAGGAGTTTTCATAAGTGATCTCTTTAGCAGCTCAGAGCTGTGCAGTCTCCTTACTTCCTGATTTCTGGCAGGACGGGCTCTTCTCCCTGAGTGATAGCTCTGATGAGCAGCAGAGCTGCAGTATTATTAGAACTATAAAGCTCAGCACAAGTTCTGCTGTAACACATTCAGCCATCAGTGGTTGGTTCTGGAATGTACTCTATCACTATCACTATTTTTACACATAGAGACAACAGGGTATTTGAGCAAGCACACAGCCACAGACAATGAGAGCCTAGATACTGGGTGCCAGGAATTGTGATTCTACAGGATGGATAAGAGCATCTCGTCAAAAGCCTAAAGGGAGCAGCTAACTGATGTATAGAAATGAATGGGCTTGGACAGAGATAACGGTATGTTAGGAGTAGTGTTGAGCCACCCCCGTAGTGTTCGAGTTCGGTTCGGTTCGTCGAACACCCGTGTGTTCGCCGAACTGTTCGTCGAACTGTTCGTCGAACACCTTCGAACACCGTTAAAACCAATGGCAGGCAAACAAAAACACATAGAAACACATAGAAAACACCTTCAAAGGTGTCCAAAAGCTGACAAACTGCTCAGAAGACACAACTAACACATGGAAAAGTGACAAGTACATATAGTCATGCGAAAAGAAAAGAGGTGGAGGAGTAAAAGGAGGGGGAGACACAGATATAGGCATGTCATGCCCTTCTAAAATCCAAAAAGTGAGAAGCCGAGACGGCCAGTCCGCTCCTGCCCGTGCCACCTCCGTGTCGCCGGGTTTGTGCCAGAGCCGCGGTGAACCCTGACGGCCAGCCCCCCTCTCCCAATACTGGTGCCTGTCCGCTGGTGGGTCGAGAGAGCCCCCCTGTGGTGGAGGCAGCTCTAAGCTTTTTAATTTAAATTGTCCCTCTAATTTGAATGAATACACTTTAAATCCATTTACAAGGATCTATTGGAGGGCAAGTCTCATGCCAGCAGCCGCGTAATTCCAGCTCCAGTAGCGTCCACTAAAGCTGCTGCAGTTAAAAAGCTTTTATAAGGATCGAGCTCGGCTGTCCACCGCAAGGCATCCTAGTGCCAGTCCCAGCCCCTATGCCTTGGGGTGCCTCCTGATGCTCTTCACTAAGAATCCCGTGGTCCCGAAGCATTTCCTTTGAAAAAATTAAGTGTCCAAACTACAGGTGGTGTAGCTTGCTTAACAGCCGGGATAATCCGCTGACTAGCAGACACTCTCGTTGGATGCTGAGAAAGCATTCCATAGAGTCTCCTGGCACGCCATATATGATTCTCTTAAAAAGCTTGGGGTAGGGGTCTAGGGGACCCTTTTATAGCCAAAATCACGGCCCTGTATCACAATACGTCACCTAGGCTGAAGATAAATGGAACTGTAGCACCGAGGGCTCGGTTGCTACAGACGTATTGCACCTCACCCAGAGGTGTGATATCTCACTCTCAGATAAGGATGGAGTGTGGATCAGGACCCGACACCTGCATGCATTACACCACATTGCCGTGGGGCAGGGCGACCAATATGCCCCTGAGATGGGCACGACAGTCCCTGTCCCTGGCTGGAGGGAACACTGAGGAAGGGGAACCCTGCAGTGCAGGAGCAGGGAGGAAGCAGTTCCTGGGTGCATTGAGAAGGGAGTATAAAAGGTGGGCACCATCTTAGTTCAGTGCAGAGAAGTCTGAGCAGAAGTGGCAGGGAGCAGGGGCTCTGCATGAGCTCTGCTCCGGAGGCGGGCCTAGTAACAGAGGCCCAGGCCTGCAAGAGGGAGAAGGAAGGAAGAGGAGCGGAGAAGGCTCCAGGAACGAGGAATGAAGGGATCCCAGGGGTGCGGACGGGCGAGTCGCCACCGCACGCCCGAATCCACCTGCGTGGAGGGGTCAGGCCAAAGGGGGAGACCGGTCCCCGAACTAGTGGAGGCAGGAAACGACCCTCAGCTAGAAACCGGAGGCTCTGACATTTTATGTGGCGCAGCCCCTTGCTCCACCCGCTAGGAAGGCACCACATAGGGTCAGGGAAACTGGCGCCAAGTTTACCAAGAAGAGGCCCGAGGCAGCCGGACAGAAGTGTTGGTAAGAAAGGCCAGACAAAGGACACACAAAGGGGGTCCTGTGAAGCGCTCCAAAGTTATCTGGGAGTTGTCTGAGCCCCTCACCTGGTGAGCACAGTACGACGTGGGCAGCCGTTACCTGCAGACGTGGTCTGGATAATAAGAACTGTGAGTAAAGGCCCTGAACTGCATCACTGACTCCGTGTCGTTACTGCTGCTGCCCTGCACCATCACCCCCATCCTCCGCATACACTGCCCTGAGGCTATACTCCTCCCGTGGGGAGTTATGCTACGCTCTGCTGCACCCACAACACCAGCCTTAGCGGTCTGCCCTGTAGCGGCGGTTCACTCTGACCGCAATCCACGGGTGGCGTAGTCGGACATTTAAACATCAAAACCACATAAATAGTTCCGCCACTGGTTTGACCGCCCTGAGCCACGGAACCGGATCGCCGCCACGAAGACTACAACCACCAGCATCCACCAAAAAGGGTCCGGCTCCGGGTGTCCCAAGGCCCAGGGGGTGCGTCAGAACATTTTCATCACCTTTCACAATCACCAATGGGACAAGGCAGGGATGTCCTCTGTCCCCTCTCTTATACATCCTAGTGACGGAGCACCTGCTCTCATCAATTCGCCATAACCCCAATATTAGGTGGATTGAGGTGGGAGGCACCGAGTACAAGTGCTCTCTATTTGCTGATGATGTCCTAGTATATATCACTCAATCACATATATCCATCCCTGCTGTTATGGCTGAAATAGATCACTTTGTTACATGGTAAAATTTTAAAATCAATGCAGCGAAGTCTGAGGCCCTCGATGTCTCCCTCCCTAAATCCATATAGGATTCCATCCAGTCCAACTTTCCCTTTGCCTGGCCCTCACAGGGTATCAAATACTTAGGAATTCCTATTCATAGAGACCTCTCCCATCTATGTTATCTTAATTTTGGGCCCTTTATTGAACAATTCCATACAGACCACGGTTGGCAAGTTAGAACTGTAAGATTCACTACGTGAACCACTGGTGTTTTGTGGAAAAGCACATGTACACCGCGTTCCAAATTATTATGCAAAAAGTGTTTAGGAGTGATAAGGGAAGAATTTGTTTGTTTGTCAGTTAAACTCATTGATGGTGATGTGTGTCAGGGCTCTTTATATCACTGTAAGCAATTGCAGACACCTGTGCTAATTAGTTTGGCAGGTGTGTCCAATGAAAGGCAAGACTACTTAAGAAGGCTCTCTCACATTATTAAGCAGCCTACATTTTCTGCCAAAATGGGAAAGAAAAAGGATGTGTCGGCTGCTGAGAAGCAACAAATTGTGGAGTGTTTAGGTCAAGGCATGACTACAATCAACATTGTGCGATGATCAGGATGAAGTGTCTTGGCAATCAAGAAGTATGTAGCTGATTCACAGTACACACGTGTGCGTGCTGATAAGGGCAAATTGAGGACTCTTTCCTACAGGCAATTACGTCAGGTTGAAAGAGCAGCGGCAAAAAAGCCTTGTCATAGCAGCAGACAAGTTTTTGAAGCTGCTTGTGCCTCCAACGTCCCCCGAACAACAAGATGCAGGGTCCTTCAGAGGTTTGCAGCTGTGCATACGCCATCCTGTCGACCTCCTCTATCCACTTCACACAAGCAGAAACGGCTCCAGTGGGCCAAACATTACATGAAGACTGATTTCAAAACTGTTTTGTTCACGGATGAGTGCCGTGCAGCGCTCGATGGTCCAGATGAATGGAGTGGAGGATGGCTGGTTGATGGACACCCCACGCAAACACGGCTACAGCGCCAACAAGGAGGAGGTGGAGTAATGTTTTGGGCTGGAATCATGGGGAGAGAGATTGTCGGCCCCTTTAGGATCCCTGAAGGCGCTAAAGATGAACTCCATAATGTATGTGGATTTTCTCAAACAGCACTTCCTGCCATGGTTCAAGAAGAAGAACCGTGTATTTCACAGCAAGATCATTTTTCTGCATGATAATGCACCATCTCATGCTGCACATAAAACATCTGCATCTCTGGCTGATATGGGCATAAAAGGGGACAAACTTATGGTGTGACCCCCATGCTCCCCTGACCTCTACCCCATTCAGAACCTTTGGAGCATCATTAAAAGGAGTGTCTATGATGGCGGGAGGCAGTTCACATCTAAGCAACAGCTCTGGGAGGGTATTCTGTCCTCATGCAAAACAATTGAAGCAGAAACCATCCAAAACCTGACAAATTCAATGGACGAGAGAGTTCAGAAGCTCCTTTCGAACAAGGGGTCCTATGTGAAAATGTAACATCACCTAGAATAAAGTTTTGAGTTGAAAACTGTTTGATTTCAGTTTCTAACAACCTGCTAATGCTTATAATTTCAAAAATGACCATTTTTTTGGTCTTTATTAAAATGAAAAGGTTGATCGAAAAGTTTGGGGGATCTAAGAGTGTGGCAACCCAGTAGTCATGATTACTTCGAATTCTGACAATATGAGGGTCATGCTGCAGGTAGTGCAGCAAGAAGGCACTTATGTGTCTTGCGCATCTCGGAGCCCCAAAATTATTTTCCGGGCTAGATGCAGCTAAAAATTATTTTTAATTTTAAATCTGGTGAAGCTTATTATAGATGGCCTAATAGGATCAGTGCTGCACACTGCTACAAAGCCCAAATTATTTTCCAGTCAAGATACAGATAAACATGATTAGTAATTTGAAAGCTTAAAACGGTTGGTAGGGTGATTTTAACCAATCATCAAGCTTTTACTCTCCCCAGGATGACACAGGGGTAGAAAAGTCGTTTCGGATCCATGATTTGTTCATCTTTATGAACGTGAGTCTGTCTACATTATCAGTGGAGAGCCGCGTGCGCTTATCTGTCAGCACACCACCAGCAGCGCTGAACACACGTTCAGACAGAACGCTGGCTGCGGGGCATGACAAGATCTCCAAGGCGTAAGTGGCTAGCTCCGGCCATTTATCCAGATTGGAAGCCCAAAAAGAGCAAGGGTCCAGTGACACAGTCGTGGCTTCAATGTTTACTTGGAGATACTCCTGTACCATCGTCTCTAGGCGTTGACTATGTGTCAGACTTCTTGTCTCCTGTGGCCTTGCAAAGGATGGGCTAAAAAAGTGGTGAAATGATTCCGCAAAATTGATGTTACCAGCAGATACTGTGGTTCTGTTACGGTTTGAGTGCTGAACACTTGACGGTCCCACGGTTGGCAAGTTGGAACTGTGAGATTCACTACGTGCACCACTGGTATTTTGTGGAAAAGCACATGTAAGATTCTGCAACAGTCTCTGCTGATACTCCTGCATGCGTGCATCCCTTTCTATGGCAGGAATAATTTCTGCAAATTTACTTTTGTACCGGGGATCTAACAGTGTGGCAACCCAGTAGTCAGGATTATTTCTAATTCTCACAATTCGAGGGTCATGTTGCAGGTAGTGCAGCAAGAAGGCACTCATGTGTGTTGCACATCCAGGAGCACCAAGTCCCTGTTGTGTTGGTGGCGAGGTAACAATCATGCTTCCTTCCTCTGTCCTCTCCCCCCAACCTCGCACAACAGAAATGTGATCAAGGTCTCCCTCATCTGATGAGTCTTCCATCAGTTCGTCCTCCACTTCTTCCTGGGCTCCTGCACCTTCCTCAGTAGTTTGGCTGCTACCATGCGCCCTGGTAAAATCATCTCCCCCACCCTCACATGCCTGCTGCCCTGGTGCTACCGACCGTCTGGACCTTGCAGATGTTAGCCCTTCCGCATACAACTCCTCCTCCTCTACTTCCTCCACCTCCTCTTGTGCCACCACCTGACTCCGAATTATGTTTAACATGTGCTCCAGCATGTAAATCACCGGAATAGTCATGCTGATAATGGCATCGTCAGCACTAAACATCTTCGTCGCCATTTCAAAACTGTGCAGAAGGGTGCATAGGTCCCTGATCTGAGACCACTCCTCCAGCGTGATTTGCCCCACCTCTGAATCTCGTTGGCCCAGGCTATACGTCAGAACGTATTGCACCAGGGCTTGTCGGTGCTGCCACAGTCGCTGCAACATGTGCAGAGTTGAATTCCACCGGGTAGGCACATCGCATTTTAGCCGGTGAAGTGGCAGGCCCAACGACTTCTGTAGAGATGTAAGTCGCTGAGCTGCGGGATGCGAACGGCGGAAGTGAGCACACAGCGACCGTGCCCTCTGCAGAAGGCCATCTAGTCTGGGATAGTGGGCTAAAAATTGCTGGACAACCAGGTTCAACACGTGAGCCATACAAGGCACGTGTGTGACATTGCCCCGGCGAAGGGCCGCACCCAGGTTTGCAGCATTGTCGCACACGGCCTTCCCTGGTTTCAGGTCCAGTGGAGACAACCATTCATGAAATTGGTTCTCCAGAGCTGACCACAACTCCTCAGCTGTGTGACTCACATTTCCCAGACATTTCAATGTAAAAACCGCCTGATGACGTTGAGCCCTACTGCCAGCATAGTAAGGAGGTGTGCAGGATCCCTTCTGCGCAGTTAGAAAGCTTGTGGCATGACCAGACAGGCTTTGGGTGCAGGTGGAAGACCGAGAGGAGGTTGAGGAGGCAGAAGCAGTGGAGGAAAAATGACATAAAGAGGATTGACGCACAACTCGTGGGGACGGCAAGACTTGGACAGCAGCCCCTTGTCCTGCTGTCACCATAGTTACCCAGTGCCCAGTCAGCGACATGTAACGCCCCTGTCCATGCCTACTCGTCCAAGTGTCTGTGGTGAAATGCACCCTGTCACACACAGAGTTTCTCAAAGAAGCGGTGATGTTGTGTGCGACATGCTGGTGGAGCGCAGGCACACCTTTCTTTGAGAAGTAGTGCCGACTGGGCATCTGGTACTGGGGCACTGCGACGGACATAAGGTCTCGAAAATCCTCTGTGTCCACCAGGCGGAAAGGCAGCATTTCTGTAGCCAAGAGCTTGCAGATGGTGAAATTCAACCTCTTAGCTTTCTCATGGCTAGGAGGAAATGGTCTTTTACTTGTCCACATCTGAGGGACCGAGGGCTGGCTATTGTGCTTAGACGGGGTTGATAAGGGTGTCCCCGGCAAACTGCCGGTCTGTGAGGAAGATGCAGGCGGACATGTTAGGTTGCCTTGATCCAAAGGTGGTGCTATCGATGTCGGACAGCGCTCAAGACCAGCTGGTGTTACCACCTCCAAAGAAAATGATGACCCGCCAATCACGCTGGCTGTTGCGGGTAAAGAGGTGGCAGGTCTGCGCCCCAAAACAGGTGTGACTGCTGTCCCCCCAGTCACAGAGGATGAAGAGGCCGCGGATGCACAAGATATGGCAGACGGTGGTTGGCCCGGCCGGCTAGACCGCATTGTAGCACACTGAGCTTCCCACTGCAACTTATGCTTCATGTCCATGTGCCGGTTCATGCATGAAGTACTCAAACTATGTATTTTTTGGCCTCTACTTAGCTTTTGCTGACAAATGTTACAGATAACACGAGTTGGGTCATCTTTATCGATCTGAAAAAATGCCCAGGCTATGCAAGGCTTAGCACCCATGCGACCTGAAGAGCCACCACGACTTGTGGTGAGAGGCAGAGTTGTGTTTGAGGATGCAGTTGTTGACGTGCTTCCAGTACTACGTCTCTGTCCAGGAAGGCGCAACCTGACCTCGTCGTCACTAGCATCTTCCTCCACCTCCTCTGCTGACCTCATCTCTTGGCTGACTGTGGGTTGACAGTAAGTGGGATCTCCGACCTCATCATCATCACCCTGTGCGTTATCACACCCGTCGTCCTCAGAGCCAACCTGTTCCTGCCCTGACAAAAAACTAAAGTTGTCGCTCCAATCAGGTATTTGAGTCTTATCATCGTCTTCCTCATTGTCTCCACCAACAGGAGTTACAGTTTGGGAATGAGGGTCTACATTATGGTCAGAACCTTCTGCGTCTGGTCCTGGATCCGACTCATAAAGATTCTGGGCATCAGTGCAGATCATTTCCTCGTCTGGATTCACAGAAGCGCTGGAGTCGACCTCTGATTCCCAGGCTATAGTATGAGTAAACAGCTCTGCAGACTCAACCATCTGTTCTACCTCATACTCAGACGGGCAGCTGGAGATTTGGGAGCTGTGAGGAAGCAAGTGCGATTTGGGTGACACCTTTGAGGACTGGAGTATTTGTGATGTTGAAGTTGATGTGGAGGAGAGCCCACTTAAAGGAGCACTTGATATCCGTTGAAGCACCTGCTGTTTTTGTGCCTCATCTGGAATTTGTAGCGATTGGCGTGGCCGTAAGAAAGGGATCTTATCACATTGTCCGCTAAAAGAAGTAGACATTTTAGTTTGGCTGGAAGATGGTCTTTCTTCTGCACCTACCCCACGGACACAACCTTTTTTCCCCTTCCCAACACGCCTATTCCCCTTTCCACCAGCAGCAGGCCTTTTTCCACTCATTTTGGTGGTTAACTAATTCACAACTCTGGAGTTGTTTGCACAAAAAAACAATGGATGGTAACCGAGCAGAGCTGAGTGGCCAAACTGTGGTATTAGGCCAAAACTATTGGCTGGGTTAGATGCAGAAAAAAATTATTTTTAATTTGCAACCTGATGGAGGTCAGTATAGATGGACTAATAGACCAAGTCCCACACACCGCTAGAAGCCCAAATATTTTTTCAGAGCTAGATGCAGAAAAAAATTATATTCAATTTGCAACCTGCTGGAGGTCAGTATAGAAGGACTAATAGAACAAGTCCCACACACTGCTAGAAGCCCAAATATTTTTTCAGAGCTAAATGAAGAAAAAAATTATTTTTAATTTGCAACCTGATGGAGGTCAGTATAGATGGACTAATAGACCAAGTCCCACACACTGCTAGAAGCCCAAATATTTTTTCAGAGCTAGATGCAGAAAAAAATTATATTCAGTTTGCAACCTGATGGAGGTCAGTATAGATGGACTAATAGAATGATGCTATGCCCAAAAGGTTTTACTTTACTAGGTGCAGTAAAAAAATTGGTATTCTATACACAGGTGGTGTAGCTTGCAACACAGATAGGCTACTCCACTGACTAACACACTCTGCAATAGGCCAAAAAGGATTAGCTTTGCTAGATTCAGCCAAATGCTGTGAAAAAAACTTGCACAGCACTGGCACAGACCTGCCTGGCAAAAACTGATAGGAACTGATGTAACCTAGTCCTGAAAAGGACTCCAATTACAATTAGTCTTTACTCCCACAATCTATCTATTTAAGAGCACAGACCTGCCTGATAAAAGTCGTAGGAAATGCTGTAACCTAGTCCTTAAAAGGACTGCAATCACAACTATTCCCTACTCCCAAGCTATCTGTATATTTGTGCGAAAATTGGCTTGAAATTAACAAGGTATAGCGCACACAGCAACAGCGGTGCCGTCTAACACGCAGCTGCAGCAGTGAGAAAATGGTGGCGACGGGGAAAATGGCTTGGTCTTATAGGGCAAGGACATGTGACATACACTGCCAATCACACATGCCCTTGCTTGTGTGAAAAAAAGCACTTCGCTCCGTGTGTGCGCTGCTGATAGGCTGACAGATTGCACCTCCCCACTGCAAATGCGGGAAAGAGAAAAAAAAATGGAGATCTTCATTGTTCCTGCAGAGATCCATCCCCTGCCCCTCCCCCCGCCCCGCTGTACACTCAAACTGCGTATTAACATTAATTTTCATCATTACTGAGAAAAAATCCAGTTATGATTTTGGTGCACGAACAGTTATCGAACATAACCTCGAACAGCCGAATTTTTCTCAAATTGTTCGTGTTCGCCGACCGGCTCGAACACCGCCCAAAACAGCTCGAATTTGAGATTGGCGAACAGTTCGAGTAGAACAACGCTCATCTCTAGTTAGGAGTTAACTTTTCTCCTGGAATGTGACTACTGCACACTCTCTATCAAGGTCTACTAGTGGCTGAACTCCATGGAAATGAGCTTTACACTATGTAAGATAAAAGCTCTCATTGCAGGAGAATGACAGCAGATAGAAAAAGCAAGTCAGTGGCAAACTTGTGTATTTTCATGCTGTTTAACTAATTAAAGCAACTTAGTAACTTGAGAATACCTGTTTATTGACAAAGGTGTTATGAGACTTAATGAGGTTGTCTGGTTTAGAAACCACTTGCATATACTTGGGGCACTATACAGGTTAATAGTGGGGATTCTCCGTTGTAAACCTGAACCCATTTTATGCAGACTAGAGAGCAGTTACATGGAGTCATTCCCACTTTGAAGGTCCCAGTACTTCATTCATTACATAGTCAGCTTATTGATTTCACTGGATACTGTGCAGTACCTCCTGTTTCCTTTGGTGGCAGTGCAGAAGAATTAAATGCTTGTTGCCAGATTTTTCAACAAATGGCTTATCGCTGAGATTGCCAGCAACAGATCATCCTTTAGTCAGCATATTGGGGCCCTTCTAACAAAAAGACATTAACTAATGCAGACATTCCCTTTAAGTACAAAGCATATGCCAGTATACTATCTGCAAAGTAAAAAATAAATAAATTCTTAAGTGCTTAAAAGGAACGTGTCCTCTGTTGTTTAACCCCTATCTGCCCTACATGTATAGTGCATGTTGGGTGCGAGTGTGTGGAGTGGACTCTGCAACTCCACCCGCAATATACCTGCAGATTCCAGCTGTGTTATACTGCCGGTATTTGTCTGTAAAAGCCGCTATTAGAGCAGCTCTGGTTGCTGCTGTTAACCCCTTAGATGCTGCAGTAAATCCCTGACCGTGGTAGTTAAGGTGCGATGTCCCAGAGGTTCACCATTTTGGATGCCCATGGGATGTTGCCTTCCACCCCCCTTCACTAAGTGAAAGTGCTGCTTATGGATTTCAGTGGTAACCATGAGCCTGCTGACCGCCCCCATGGCTGCCATGTTGGTACATGAAAAAGTGGGATTGAAACATCGTATATAACCCAAAAAATGTTATTAATGAAAACCTCAGCAATTAACAAGCCCTCATAAAGCTCTATCGACCGAATCGCTGAAATATTTTCACCATCAAAATAAAAGTATACAAGTTTGATATCTGTTTATTCAAGTTTGCTCGACATGAAGAATCATGTTCACAGGTCATTTTCACTGCACAATGAAACCTTAGAAACAAAACCCAAATACAATGAAAAACGCAATCCCATTTAACTTCGCTTGGAATTTTTGTTCCAGTTTTCCAGTATATTGTAGGGTAAAAAAACCAGCCCTCATACAGCTATGTCACACGAAAGGGGAGAAAGAAGGAGAGGAACAAAGAAAAAGCCCAAAAACTAAAACTGTCCATGGTGAGAAGGGATTACATTAAATTTACTTTAAATGTCATTTTTTTTAGATTTTCACTTTTTAACATCACAATCAAAAAAACCAATCCTGAAGTCTTACAATTTTCACACTGGCCACTAGTCCTAAGAATAGACTCATTGTGAAGGAAGGGTGAGGAGGTGAGCTGTGACTCATTTATTGTGAATGGTGGCTACTTTATCTGCTTTATATAGAGGTGTCATCTTTCATTGTCATTTTCAGTCATGATAATAAAACTGCTGAAAAATCTTCTGCATACAACAGGAAATATGAAACTAATTTTGGCCAGGGTGATAATTGCAGGATCTGTGGGTGTGTTTTTTTAGTTTAGATGGTTACTATAGTGAAAAAAAAGTAAAAAAAAAATAATAAATTTCATGTAAAAAGGTAATTTAAACAATTGGTTATTTTTTGATAACACATTCTCTATAACTGCTCTTCTCTAATAAGATGGCAATATTGCACCGCTGCAAAAATAGGAAGAAGTAGTTTGTCAATTTTAAAGCTGCTTCTTGGAAACTAATGACTTAGTCATTGATATAACATCCTGACAAAATGACTGTTCACTGTCTGTTTCTGAGAAATTAATTCAAAGGTCACAACCGATATGGCTGCACTTCCTATTATCACTTTTGGAAAGACAGACAGTGGATAATGATTATTTCTATTATATATGATCTACGGTATATTCTGATTTGCTAAAAGTGAGATAAGTGACAAGTCTATTGGAAGTAGCAATCCTAAAAGTCAATATCGACCCTTTAACGAGCCTTGTCACATGGCTTGGGATAAAAGCCAAACCAGAATCTCAATTTGCAGCCACGGTGTTTCATGGTATTGCTCCTCGTCAGTACAAAGCATGAGATCCGATTTGACTGTATGAGAGGCTTCTCACTGGGATCTAAAGGGTCATTTTTCTCCTTGTGGAGATTGACATGCCTGGCATGCCAGTGTATATATAGATACTCGGCACTCAAATATTCATAATGATAATGCAATTTTTTATTTCATAAAGAAATCCCAAAATTCAATGTAACGTTTCAGCCTTATGCAAAAGGCCTTTTTCAAACACTGAGACATAAATGAAACAGATAAAGAAATCAATATTACAAAATTAACACCACAATAGAATTTTTTATTTTAATTTTTTTATTATAAGAAAATAACATCCTGTTGTATTGTTGAAATCACTTGAGATTTATTTAAATATAAAGACATTATATAATGTCAAATTAATGTGGGAATTCACTTACTTCATTCAAAATAAATTACAATATGACCAATTACATTTCAATATCTCATATACAGTTGAAACCAGAAGTTTCCATACACTATATAAAAAGACATATAGTATATGCATGTTTCTCTCAATATCTGACATGAAATCAGAATAAACCTTTCCTGTTTTAGGTCAATTAGGATTACCATCATTTGTAATATTTGCCAAATGCCAGAATAATGAGAGAGCGAGAATGCAGTAAGTAATAAAAATGCTTAAAACAAAGTCAAAACTTTCCATCCATTTCATTAGTATTTGGTACCATTGTCCTTAAAGTGAATGACTTGGGTGAAACATTTGGGATTTCCTCCCACAAGCTTCTCACAATATAAGGCTATGTGCCCACGTTGCTTTCCGCATGTCCTCTCCCGGAAAAACGCATGCGGAATTCCACGCGCGTTTATCCTGTGTTTATCGCGCGTTTTCCACATGCGGAATTCCACGCGCGTTTATCCTGCGTTTATCGCGCGTTTTCCACATGCGGAATTCCACGCGGGTTTATCCTGCGTTTATCGCGCGTTTTCCACATGCGGAATTGCCTTGTGTTTTTTATTGCTTGCAAAGGCAATTCCGCTTGCGGAAACGCAAAATTAATTGACATGCTGTGGATTATTGCGCGCATCAAAAACGCTGCGGAAAAATCCACAGCATGGGCATAGAACTTGCGGATTCCCCTTGGGGACCATGGGGGGCAGATTACCTAGCGTTTCACAAGCGTTTACCCTGAGGAAAGTCCGCAGCATATACGCTTGTAAAACGCTACGTGGGCACATACTCTTAGGTCGGAATTTGGGCCCATTTCTCCTGACACAACTGGTGTAACTGATCCAGGTTTGTAGGTCGTCTTGCTCGCAGCCTTTTCAGCTTTGCCCATACATTTTCAATAGGACTAAGATCAGGGCTTGGTGATGGCCACTCCAAAACATTGACTTTGTTATCCTTAACCCCTTATTGACCAATAGACGTCTTTTTACTGATCTGCAATATAAGAGACTAGCGTTCCCCGACAGGTGACTATCCTGTAGCTGTCACCTGTACATTATAGCTGACAACTTGCTGCATCAGCCATGATCAGTGTTGGCACAGACCATGGACGTTTAACCCCTTTGATTCTGTTGTCAATAGTGATTATAGAATCTAAATAGTTAACACCGTGTGGGGGCTTCCTTTTAACTTTATCGGCACCTTGATATCTTGATTGTGTGGTCCTGATGTTTGCCTTGGCAGTTCATGGCCAAATAACTACCTTTAAAGTATGCCGGCTATAATTGCCTGTTCAGAAGTTATCAAAATCTAGATTGTAAAAATAAACTTTTTCATTCTTGTCATTCCACTTTCCATTACTTCCTGAAAAGAACCAGAAGGGTTAATGAACTATATGAAAGCAATTTTAACCCCTTAACGGGTGCCGAATTAGTACGCACATTTGGCCTCCCCCCCGGTTCAGTGAGGGCTGCTGCGCTGAGCCCTCACTGAACCGAGCACATGTCAGCTGATTATTACAGCTGACATGTGCCCACAACAGCCGCGGGTGTAATCACGATCCACCCGCGGCTGTTAACATGTTAAATGCCGCTGTCAATCTCCGACAGCGTCATTTAACGCGCGCTTCCTGGAAGCGCGTCCTAAGCCCCGCCCACCGGCGACCCCGTCACGTGATCGCGGGTCACCGATGGGTGGGCATGACAACCCAGGGTCTGCAGCAGACGCCTGTGGTTGTCATGATCTGATCGCTATGAGCGCCACCTAGTGGTCGGCGCTCATAGCACAAGACCAATTCTGCTATATGCAGGGGATCTGCTGATCCCCTGTATGTCGCAGACACAATCGGATAGTTGCTGCTTCTAGTCTCCTATGGAGACTATTGAAGCATGCAAAAAGTGAAAAAAAAAAGTTTTTAAAAATAAAAAAAAATTAAAAAAATATAAAAGTTTAAATCGCCCCCCTTTCGCCCCATTCAAAATAAAATAATAATAAAAAAAATCCACACACACATATTTGGTATCTCAGCGTTCAGAATCGCCCGATCTATCAATATAAAAAAAGAATTAATCCAATCGGTAAACGGCGTAACGAGAGAAAAATTCTAAACGCCAGAATTAAGTTTTTTGGTCCCCGCAACATTGCAATAAAATGCAATAATGGGCGATCAAAACATCGTATCTACCCCAAAATGGTATCAATAAAAAGTTCAGCTCGGTGCGCAAAAAATAAGCCCTCACCCAGCCCCAGATCCCAAAAAATGGAGACGCTACGGGTCTTAGAAAATGGCGCTATTTTTTTTAACAAATTGTGAAATTTTTTTTCACCACTTAAATAAACAATAACCTATACATGTTTGGTGTCTACGAACTCGTAACGACCTGTAGAATAAGAAGGGTAGGTCAGTTTTAGCATTCAGTGAACGTGGTAAAAAAATAAATAAAAAACAACTGTCGTATTGCACTTTTTTTGCAATTTCACCGCACTTGGAATTTTTTTCCCGTTTTCCCGTACATGATATGGTAAAACTAGTAATGGCGTTGAAAAGTACAACTCGTCCCGCAAAAAATAAGCCCTCACATGGCCATATTGACCAAAAAATAAAAACACTATGACTCTAGGAACAAGGGGAGCAAAAAACGAAAATGCAAAAACGGAAAATGCTCCGGGGCTTAAGGGGTTAAATACGTTGAGGGGTGCAGTGTTTAACCCCTTTACAACCCAAGGTGGTTTGCACGTTAATGACCGGGCCAATTTTTTCAATTCTGACCACTGTCACTTTATGAGGTAATTACTCTGGAACGCTTCAACGGATCCCCCTGATTCTGAGATTGTTTTTTCGTGACATATTGTACTTCATGATTGTGGTAAAATTTCTTTGATATCACTTGCGTTTATTTGTGAAAAAAATGGAAATTTGGTGAAAATTTTGAAAATTTAGCAATTTTCAAAATTTGAATTTTTATGCCCTTAAATCAGAGATATGTCACACAAAAGAGTTAATAAATAACATTTCCCACATGTCTACTTTACATCAGCACAATTTGGGAACCAAAATTTTTTTTGTTAGGGAGCTATAAGGGTTAAAAGTTGACCAGCGATTTCTCATTTTTCCAACAAAATTTACAAAACCATTTTTTTAGGGACCAGTCACTTTGAGGGGTCTTTATGACAGAAAATACCCAAAAGTGACACCATTCTAAAAACTGCACCCCTCAAGGTGCTCAAAACCACATTCAACAACTTTATTAACCCTTCAGGTGCTTCACAGGAATTTTTGGAATGTGTAAGAAAAAAATGAACATTTAACTTTTTTCACAAAAATGTTACTTTAGACCCAATTTTTTTTATTTTCGCAGGGGTAACAGGAAAAAATGGACCCCAAAATTTGTTGTGCAATTTGCCCTGGGCACGCAGATACCCCATATGTGAGGAAAAAACACTGTTTGGGCGCACGGCAGGGCTCGGAAGGGAAGGAGCGCCATTTGACTTTTTGATTGTAAAATTTGCTTGAATAATTAGCGGACGCCATGTTGCGTTTGGAGAGCCCCTGATGTGCCTAAACAGTGGAAACCCCCCACAAGTGACACCATTTTGGAAACTATACCCCTCAAGGATTTTATTAAGGTGTATAGTGAACATTTTGAACCCAGAGGTACGACACAGAATTTGATAACATTAGGTCATCATATTGAATAAGTTGTCATTACTCTTGAGCGCAAGTGCTCGTTACTTGAGTTTGCATCGGGTACTCAGGTATGCACCATGTATCACCATGGTGCTCAAGTGAAATGCTCGAGTCCCCACCCGCATGTTTCACGGTTATTAGACCGCCCAAAAAAACCATGCGGGGATCGCTCGTGCATGGCAGGCAATCCCCGCGAGGTTTTTTTGGCCGCGAAGCATATGGGGCGGAGACTCGAGCACCCGCGATACTCAATGCATACCCGAGCACCCGATGCAAACTCAAGTAGCGAGCACTTGCGCTCAACACTAGTTGCCATATCGTCATCTTTTTTTTTTTTCTTTTTCTTTACTTTTGAAAAAAAAAAAAACCCCAACCCTAGCGTTTATTTTTTACGCCGTTCCTCGTGCGGTATAAGTGATGAGATTACTTTATTCTTCGGGTCGGTGTGATTACAGCGATACCAGAATCATATTGGGTTTTTATGATTGACAGCTGTCACACACTAAAAGACACATATTTTGTAAAATCTAGTTTTTGCATTGCCATATTTTGGCCGACCGAGTCATGTGACGGCTTGTTTTTTGCGGGGTGAGTTGACGTTGTTATTGGTGCCATTTTCAGGCATGTGACATTTTTTGATCGCTTTCTATTCCAGCTTTTGGGAGACAGAATAAACGAAAACCAACAATTCAGGAATTGTTTTTTTTGTTTTTTTTTATTCTGCTCCGGGTGTGGTAGAATTGATAAGGTAACTTTATTCTTCGGGTCAGTACGTTTACAGCGGTACCACATTTATATCGTTTTTTATGTTTTGGCGCTTTTACACAATAAAAGCTATTTTATAGAAAAAAATATTTTTTTGCATTGCTTTATTCTGAGAGCTGTAACTTTTTGATTTTTCGGCTGATGGAGCTGTATGGCGGCCTGTTTTTTGCGGGACGAGATGACGTTTTCAGCGGTACCATTTTTATTTATATTCGTCTTTTTGATCGCGTGTTATTCCATTTTTTGTTTGGCGGTATGATGATAAAGCATTATTTTTTGCTTTGTTTTTTATTTTTACCGTGTTCACTGAAGGAGTTAACTAGTGGAACAGTTTTATAGGCCAGGTCGTTACGGACGCGGCGATACCAAATATGTGTACTTTGATTGTTTTTTTTTCATAATATTTATTGATGGGTACATTATATTTTTATTTTTAGTGGATTATTTTTTTTTATTTTTTTTTTATATTTTTACAATTTTTTTTTTTTTTTCACTTTCTGGGAGTTTTTACACTTTTTTACTTTGTCCCACTGTGGGACTTTCACTTTTTTTATTCTGATCGCCTGCACAGCATAGGGATGGAGCACCATCCCTGTGCCATGCAGGCTGTCAGCGCTGGACAGGGAGAAGATAGTTTGGAGATGCACTGCACATGTCCAAACAATCTTACTGCTGTCTGGTGACCCGTATGTTGTCATGACGACATCGGGTCGTCATGGCAACAACCGGGAAGCCGCGGCAGACAGCGCTGGAGGCCGGAAGAGGAGGTAAGTATACTGATCACCTCCCCTTGCCTCCGCAATGCTACGATCGACTTCGATCGCAGCATTGCGGGGGTTAATGTGCTGGGAGCGGTGCGGGACCGCTCCCTGCACATAGTACCGGGTGTCAGCTGTGACAATCAGCTGACACCCGGCGGCGATCGCGCCCGCACAGCCTGTGTGCGCGCGCGATCGCGATGACGTACTAATACGGATCAGGCTCTTAAAGCCCAGGGCATAGACGCGTATTAGTACGTCATGGGCTTTAAAGGGGTTAAAATGGTAACACTTTTGGGTGGTTTCCAACATATAAGACTCGCAGGCTAAGTGCCCACGAAGCAAAAATGCTCCAGATTTTTTCTGTATCTCCCTGGCAGGAAAAATGCATGCGGATTTTACATGCGTTTTTCCCGCCAGGTTGAATCGTTTGTCAAGCGTTTTTGCATGCATTTTTGCATGCGGGTTATCAAGCGCTTTTCCAAGCGATTTTAGCATCACTTGGAAAAGTGCTTGACAACTTGGTCACACTATATAAATCCATGCAACCGGCATGGATTTATATAGTGTGACCAAGTTAATAGTTAAAAAAAGAATAAAAATGGTAAACAAAAAAAACATTCTACTCGCCTTCCGATGGCCCCCGGTCTCCTTCTCCGGTGCGTCCGGTGTCTTGGGCGGCTCGCGATGGTGTAAAAGGACTTTCCATGACGTCATTTAGTCATGTGACAGGTCAAGCGACCGCCGACATCAGCGGTCACGTGACCTGTCACATGACTAAATGACGTCATGGAAGGTCCTTTTACATCACCACGAGCCGCCGAAGACACCGGACGCACCATACAGGAGACCGGGGGCCATGAGAAGGTAAGTATAATGTTATTTTTTATTTTATTCTTTTTTAACTACAGGTACTATGGTACCCGGGTCTGGAGGAGAGTCTCCTCTTCTCCAGACCCGGGTACCATCCCCACATTGAATTACTTAATATCCCCATGTGTACATGAAGTCATTAAGATATTATGCAATTCAATGGAAGTCAATGGCGGCAATTACGCCGCGTTTCCGCAAAATTAATGGATATGCTTCAGATTTTTCCGCAATGATAATCCGCAGTGTAAATTTCCGCAGCATGTGCACAGTGTTGCATAGCTTCTGGATACCGACAGTTGCAGTATAAAACTTCACAGAGCAGATTACAGGGGATAACAAGCTTTTACTTCTCAGAACATGAGGTAAAGGAAAAAACGCACAGTCACACAGTACTGCATCAGGAAGTAAGAACAAAATAGAAAATACAAGAGAGACTTTTTTTCTTTTACAATACAGTAAACAAGGAAACTTTACACAACATCGCCATCTACTGTCAGATCAGCATAAAGTCCTCCTTCACACAAACAAAGAAGTCCACAACTGTTGCATATACCAACACACAGCACATGCGGGTTATCATTGAGGACCATGGGGCACGCATTACCATGCGTTTAAGCGTTTTCGCTTCGAAAATTCCGCAGCAAAAACGCTTGAAAAACGCACAGTGGGCACGCAGCCTCAAAGTCACTTCAAAACTGAACAGGTCCCTATAAAAATAAGTTTTGTAAATTTCCTTGAAAAAAATGAAAAATAACTGCTACATTTTTAAATCTTCTAAAATGCTAATAAAATAAAACAACATTTTACAAATGGTGCTGATGTAAAGCAGACATGAGGGAAATGTTATTTATTACTGCTTTTGTGTGGTATGACTATTGGGATTAAAGGCATAATCAATCATAGTTTGAAAAGTGCAATTTTTAAGACATTTTTGCCAAGTTTCTGATATTTTTATAAATAAACGCAAACCATATCAGCCTAAATTTACCATTATTATAAAGTATCATGTGTCACAAAAAACAGTCTCAAAAGCTATGGGATATGTTATTCCAGAGTTATTACTACATAAAGTGACACTGGTCAGATTTAAAAAAATTGGTTTGGTCATGAAGGGGTTAAGCCACTTTGTTACCATTTTGGCTGTATGCTTCGGGTCATTGTCCATTTGGAGGACCTATTTCTGCTCAAGCTTTAACTTCCTGGCTGATGTCTTGAGATGTTGCTTCAGTATTGCCACATAATCTTCTTTTCTCATGAAGCCACCTACGGATTTTGTGATGTGCACCAAGTCCCTCTTGCAGCAAAGCAACCCCACAACATGATGCTGCCACCCCCGTGTTTCACAGTTGGGATGGCGTTCTTAGGCTTCTAAGCTTCTCCCTTTTTCCTCCAAACTTAACAATGGTCATTATGCACAAAAAGTTCAATTCTAGCTTCATCAAACCACAGGACATGTCTCCAAAATTTAAGGTCTTTGTTCCTGTGTGCATTTGCAAACATTAATCTGGATTTTTTATGTTTCTTTTGGAGTAATGGCTTCTTCCTGGCAGAGTGGTCTTTCAGCCCATGTTGATACAGTACTCATTTCACTGTGAATTGTCACTCTGACAATCTTACTAGCTTCTGCCATCCTCTTCACAAGGTCTTTTGCTTTTGTCCTATGGTTGATATGCACATGTCGGACCAAAGCACGTTCATCTCTGGGACACAGAACCCGTCTCCTTCCTGAGTGGTATGATGGCTGGACATTCCAATCTTGTTTGTACTTGCATATAATTGTTTGTACAGATGAACGAGGCACCTTCAGATATCTTGAAATTGTACCCAAGGATGAGCCAGAATTGTGCAAGCCCACAATTCTCTTCCTGATATCTTGGCTGATTTATTTACACTTTCCCATGATGCTACACAAAGAAGCAGTGTGTTTCAGGTATGCATTAAAATACATCCACAGGTGTGTCTCTAATTAACTCAGATGTTGCCCAAAAAACTATTAGAAGCTTCCAAACACATGGCATCATCATATGGGCAGTCGAGAATTGTTTAATCACTTCGCTCCAGAGCCTGTTTTTGCCTTCATGACCAGGCCAATTTTTTCAATTCTGACCACTGTCAATTTATGAAGTAATTACTCTGGAACGCTTCAACGGATCCCGCTGATTCTGAGACTGTTTTTTCGTGACATATTGTGCTTCATGATAGTGGTGAAATTTCTTCGATATCACTTGCGTTTATTTGTGTAAAAATCGGAAATGTGGCGAAAATTTTGAAAATTTTGCAATTTTCAAACTTTGAATTTTCATGCCCTTAAATCAGAGAGATATGCCACACAAAATAATTAATAAATAACATTTCCCACATGTCTACTTTACATCAGCACAATTTTGGAACCAAAATTTTTTTTTGTTAGGGAGCTATAAGGGTTAAAAGTTGACCAGCGATTTCTCATTTTTCCAAAATTTACAAAACCATTTTTTTAGGGACCACATCATATTTGAAGTCACTTTGAGGGGTCTTTATGACAGAAAATACCCAAAAGTGACACCATTCTAAAAACTGCACCCCTCAAGGTGCTCAAAACCACATTTAAGAACTTTATTAACCCTTCAGGTGCTTCACAGGAGTTTTTGGAATGTGGAAGAAAAAAATTAACATTTAACTTTTTTCACAAAAATGTTACTTTAGGACCAATTTTTTTTATTTTCGCAGGGGTAACAGGAAAAAATGAACCCCAAAATTTTTTGTGCAATTTCTCTTGAGTGCGCTGATACCCCATATGTGAGGGAAAACCACTGTTTGGGCGCACTGCAGGATTCGGAAGGGAAGGAGTGCCATTAGACTTTTTGAATGCAAAATGTATTTGAATAATTAGCAGACACCATGTTGCGTTTGGAGAGCTCCTGATGTGCCTAAACAGTGGAAACTCCCCACAAGTGACACCATTTTGGAAACTAGACCCCTTAGGGAACTTATCTAGATGTGGGGTGAGCACCTTGGACCCCAAGGTGCTTCACAGAAGTTTATAATATTGAGCTGTAAAAATAAAATTTTCACATTTTTCCTACAAAAATGTTTTTCATCCCCTAATTTTGCATTATTATAAGGGTAATAGAATAAATTGCACCATGAAATTTGTTGTGCAATTTCTCCTGAACACGCCGATACCCCATATGTGGGGGAAAACCACTGTTTGGGCGCACGGCAGGGTTTGGAAGGGAAGGAGCGCCATTTGACTTTTTGAATGTAAAATTTGCTTGAATAATTAGCGGACACCATGTTGCATTTGGGGAGCCCCTAATGTGCCTAAACAGTGGAAACCCCCCACAAGTGACACCATTTTGGAAACTAGACCCCTTAAGGAACTTATCTAGATGTGTGGTGAGCACGTTGGGAGACATAATAAACAAATCAGTAGCAGGTGAAGAATTGGTTTTGTTTATTTTTTACGCCGTTCCTCATGCGGTATAAGTGATGAGATTACTTTATTCTTTGAGTCGGTGCGATTACAGAGATACCAGATTCATATCGGGTTTTTATGATTGACAGCTGTCACACACTAAGAGACGCTTTTTTTTGCAAAATCTAGTTTTTGCATCGCCATATTTTGAGAGCTATAATTTTTCCATATTTTGGCTGACAGACTCATGTGATGGCTTGTTTTTTACGGGACGAGTTCACATTTTTATTGCTACCATTTTTGGGTACGTGACATTTTTTGATCGCTTTCTATTCCGTTTTTTGGGAGGTAAAATTAACAAAAACCAACAATTCAGGAATTGTTTTTTGAGGTTTTTTTTATGCCGTTCTGCGTGTGGTAAAAGTGATAAGGCAGCATTATTCTTCAGGTCAGTATGTTTACAGCGATACTACACTTACTGTATATTTTTTTATGTTTTGGCGCTTTTACACAATAAAACAATTTTATAGAAAAAATATTTTTTTTTCATTGCTTTATTCTGAGAGCTATAACTTTTTTATTTTTCGGCTGATGGAGCTCTATGGCGGGTTTTTTTTGCGGAACAAGATGACGTTTTCAGCGTTACCATTTTTATTTCCATTTTGCTTTTTGATCGCATTTTTTTCCACTTTTTGTTTGGCGATATGAGGAAAAAGCATAGTTTTTTGCTCCGTTTTTTATTTATTTTTATTATGGTGTGCACAGAAGGAGTTAATTAGTGTGACAGTTTTATAGTTCGGGTTGTTTCGGATGCGGCGATACCAAATATGTGTACTTTTTTTGTTTTTGCATAAATATACGGATTTATCGGTTTAATGTTTTATTTATTTATTTTTATTTATTTTGTGATTTTTTTTAGTAGTTTGAAAACATTTTTTTTACTTTTTTTACATTTTTACTTAGTCTCTGTATGGTACATTAATTTTTATTTTTCTGATCACTGATCTCATGTAATGTAATAGACATATATTACATTACATGAGATCTTTGCTGACTGTTTCACAGTCAGTGTCTCCTGCCAGGCTTCAGCTGCAGGCTGAGCCTGGCAGGACACCGTATATGGCAGATCTGGAGGCGGTCATGTGACCTCCAGCTGCCATAGCAACGCCAGGTCCTGGAAGGTATCGGGTCGTCTGAGAGGTAAGTAGACGACCCCCTCTCCTCCTGCTGTCTTCTATATGCCGCGATCACTATAGATCGCGGCATATAGAAGACAGCAAAGGGTTAACATCACTGGGACCTGATCCAATCAGGTCCCGATGATGTTCCCTGTCAGAGCTATCGCTCTGCACCGCACCCTTAGCGCTTGCAGGACCCTCGGGGTCCTGAGCGCTGCGGGACCACCCACCGTTTTTAAGCGTCCGCGCTGCACAGAGCCCAGGCAGCGTGGACGTTTATCTACAGTGGGCGGTCGGGAAGCGGTTAAATAAAAAAAAGTTTTCACAAAGTAAAATAGAGAGTTACCTTTTTATTATCATCTAGGACTGTGTTCATACTTTCTATCCCTAGCGTATCAATAGGTCCATCAAAGATAACCCATTTTCTTTCCGGGGTCTCAGATAACGCAAACTCCCGGAAAGTATTAGCGACTATCCCATCGGTCCACTGCAAATGAAGAGAGGCAGCATCAATAAAATTGCTCTTCCCATAAAATCCAATACAATCCCACAATTGAAAGGATTATTAAAGGGAATGCCTGGGATTATGATATTGATGATACACATGTATTGACTACACGTGGCCCCTATTGATGTGAACGTGCCGGCACCGGGAGAGACCGCAAGTAAGTGATTTGCATATATGCGGTCACATGCCAACTAGAAGTGCGTGACCTCACTCAAAGCAAGTGTATTGAGTGAGGCCAGACACAGTCTAGTCAGAATGTGGCTGGAAGTATGCAAACTTATGCTAGTTTCTGGCATAAATAATACAATTTGTTTTTTATATGTCTGATGGGGAAAATAAAACAGTTTCCAATTTTTGTGCAAACAGGGAGTAAGTCATAATAAAATGATTGCCCGGCAATGTATGACTGGGGTCTTTGTCTCTGAAGGAACCCCTTCTACCATGTCCATAAGCCATAAAAGGGCTTTTTCCCATTTTCAGCAAAGATATTAGAATTATCTATATATATAATCGTCTTATCCCGTCTGTCTGTCTTTCTGTCTGTCTGTCTGTCCAGGAAATCCCGCGTCGCTGATTGGTCCGGCCGCGGCCAATCAGCGACGCGGGATTTGAGAAAAAGATGGCGGCCGTTAGCGGCTCATCTGCAGGACGGAGGTCAGAGGCGATGCAGCAGGGAGATGACCGACGCGAGGCGCTCATCTCCCGGCCGCTAGCTGAACGGAGGACCGGGGAGCGACGCCGCCGGTCGGGATGCTTCTGCTGCGAGCAGCCGCGCATCTCCCGGCTTCTCGCAGCGGAAGTAGCCGCACAAGCAGCGCCGCTCCCCGGTCCTCACTAATACGACGCTGATTGGTCGCGGTCGACGCCCGCGACCAATCAGCGATATGGAAGGAAAATTTAAACGCCGCTCTGCTACTTGGTCGCGGTGGCCGGCCGCGACCAATCAGCATTATTGGTGCCACATTTAAACCCCGCTCTGCTGATTGGTCGCGGTGGCCGGGCGTGACCAATCAGCGATATGGGCGGCAAATTTAAATGCCGCTCTGCTGATTGGTCAATTTAAACACCGCTCTGCTGATTGGTCGCGGCTGCCGGCCCCGACCAATCAGCGATTTTGGCCCCAAATTTAAACACCGCTCTGCTGATTGGTCGCGACCGCAACCAATCAGCATTATTGGCGCCAAATTTAAACCCCGCTCTGCTGATTGTTCGCGGTCGCGACCAATCAGCGATTTTGGTGCCAAATTTAAACACCCCTCTGCTGATTGGTCGCGTTTGCAGGCCGCAACCAATCAGCATTATTGGCGCCAAATTTAAACATCGCTTTGCTGATTGGTCGCGGTCGCGACTAATCAGTGATTTTGGCGCCAAATTTAAACACGCTCTCCAGTCCTCACTAACACGGTTCGCTGATTGGTCGTGGCCGCCGCCCGCGACCAATCACCGATGTTGCTGCCAAATTTAAACACCGCTTTGCTGATTGGTAGCAGTTGCCGGCCGCGACCAATCAGCGATTTTGGCGCCAAATTTAAACACCGCTCTGCTAATTGCGCCCGGTCGGCCGCATACATATTCTAGAATACCCGATGCGTTAGAATCGGGCCACCATCTAGTAAACAATAATTCCAATCATAGACGAACCTCATGTGACACTGGATCAAACTGCCCGAACAGCTGCCCCATGGTGATGGCTTTAGGGTTCACTGTCCGGTAAATCACTTTTTCTTCTTCGCACCCTCGCTCATTCATAAGAGACAGCGTATCAGCGAGGACGTGGAGGACCTTCGTTTTTCCAGAGAATGGCTCTCCAACCAACATACAACTGTACGGGATAAACAAAATGCAGCATGGTCCATTGTATAAAATGGAAACAGCGAAGAATAAATCCCCCGTCCCATGGACTTCTGTAGTTACAGCTTACCCGTGTCTGACAATCATCATCTCATACGTCTGGATCATTTCCTCCAGGAAGACCTTCTCGGGTTGGATGTTGTGTCCAGCACAGCTCTCCTGTGCGCATTCCAGTAAATCCTGAGCAAAAGGAAGGTAAAATATTTCATCAGTCTGTTTACAGTGGATCCAATTAGAGGTGGGAGAATACATTTTCAGGACCCAGATCAGTATTCTGTGGCCGCTGGACAGGACCCCTGAGAGCCGCCTCCTAGCTGCCGGCATCCCCGGCTCCTCTTCTGATTATATGGCCTGGTGTACATCATGCTGCAACCATAACGTCATGCCAGGCCGGCTAATCTGAAGAAGAGCCGGGGGACAGGAAGAAATAAGGTGGCTCTCAGGGGTCTCATTCAGTGCCCACCACTGACCTGATGTCACGCACAGTGTAGGAAAGACAAAGTGCGACACAAAGGGATGAGGGGAAGGGAGCCCAGATACTAGGGAAAGGGGGAAATGGAAACCTCCTAGGCTGATCTGCAATCACCCTGTCTCCCCTACCCACTCTATATTGGTTCCTCACCAATTGCTGCACAGGAACCTATCCCTGTATTTCCTTAGCGCTTGACCCTGGATAGGGAAGGGGGGTGAGCACTATTCGATCCCCACTGACAACTAAAGACAGCAAGGGGAGACAGACACAGGGGAAGTAGCTTAGCTTGAGTCGACTTCAGAGAGATGGCACACACATCCTCTTAGCACCAGAGAGGAAGTAAGAGCTGCACTTGCTCCAAGCCTTCACAAGGGGTCATGTGAATATCACTGGCACCTCTGTGTAGCAACCTGGAAGTATTTAAACACCCAGGCCTGATTGTCAATTAGAGCAGGAGGGAGGTAGCCGCTGGGTCCTACAGTGAGACCGCTAAGAAGATGTCTGTAATGCCAAACGAAGGGATCTCCTGCAACTAACTGCAGGGCGACTGTCTGTCACATCTGACGCACCCATGACACCTGGCCATTGGATCAGTCTCCTGCGAATCGATTCATTCATCTAAAAAAAAATGTCTCCATAACCTACAACTAAACTAGCAATAAATTACTCACAGATGTTTTAACCATTTGTTTTCTACATCAGATCATCCTGCATTGGAGGTATAAGTGAGCCCCCTTATCTCTGGTGCCCCTGTGCAGCTGCCCAGGTTGCACTAATGGGACCGGACGATGAGTGACAAGGTCATGTAACCCAATTCCAAAGCAGTGGATCAGGATCGGGTGATTTCAATGGGATTGGTCTACCATCTACTGTGTATGGGGGCCTCATGACAGATTATGTTGGGGGACATAAAAATCGGGCGGATGGAATTTAATCACCCGATCCTTACTTTCTGACCCTGAAATTAGCAGCTGCCATAAGATTCTGGCAGCGACTCTGTCATAGAGAAAACAGGAGCGAGCATTGCTGAATATGGGGGAGTCGGGAAAGATAACTGTCATCCAAATGATAGCTGGCCAGCTATATAGGACCTATCACTTGCCATTAATATGCAAGAGGACTTGTCCCTCGCCATAAATATGTAAATGCCGCTGTTCTCCTGAATCCGGTGTTGTTTTTCTTTTGCTCCTGCGCCTCTCCATTCCTGAGATATAGCCTCTTTATAGAAATCTAGTTCATAATTTTTAATAGCCAAGTGGGCGTGGTCATCAAGTCCTCTCTGTGGGAGTCTTCAGGAAGGCCTTGCCCAGTTGGCTTAAAGGGCTAGAGGAGAGCGACAGATGTCAGGAACGGAGAGGAGCAGGAAGAAAAGAAAAACAATGCCGGAGTCAGGAGAACAGCGGCATTTACATATTTATGGCGAGGGACAAGTCCTCTTTAAGTCTTGGAAAACCCCTTTAAGACACTATTATATTTTAATACCTTATAGTCGGCTTTCGGAAGTTGAATGCCAGGGAACAGGTCGCTGGTAATCCCATTGAACAGAGGAATATCATGAGACAAAAATTTGGGTTCGTTTACATCCTTAATTGACCGCAAGAGCTAAATAGAATGAAAAAGGATTAAATGATAAAATAATTCATATACAATATGACATGAAACAATATTAAAAGTAAGGAACCCCATTACAAAGGAGCCGTCAGTTCTTGTGGTATGTCTGTATTAGTAAAGAATAGTATTCTCCAAAAAATAAGTATGAAACCTCTTTTCCTAAAACTCTACATTGTATCGTCCCTCTGTTATACCTCCTGGAAATGTATGTGTAAATGATATATAATGTATATGACGCGCCCCCTGGGCCATATTCTTTAGGGGAATACCCGGAGCCGGATCAGATGGGGGTTGTAGTCTTCCGAGTGGCTGTGACCCGGTCCGTGCCCAGGGTGTCAAGCTCAGAGTATGTGGCAGTCCTACAGATGTTATAAGTTCTTTATTGTCGACTACGCCACCCGTTGTATTGCGGTCACTATGGCCGCCGCTGCAGCAGGGTCCGCTGAGGCTGATGGTGTAGGTGCAGCTTTTGGTGGTATAACCCCCAACGGGTGGGGTATAGCCTCAGGGGGTCAGGTGCAGAGGATGGGGGTTGTGGTGGTGCAGCATAGATGTTAAAGGAAGACAGAGTCGGGTTGTGCAGTTTAGGGTATTTACTCACTGCTGATGTTCCGGTCACTCCAGCTTCAAGTGACCTCCCGAGCCGTGCTGCGTCCACCAGGTCCTGGATCCAGCCAACCCCCAAGCGAGTCCGGAGCGTGACCCTGAGCTCTCCTTCTGTCCTTTCTCTGGCCGTCCCCACTATTGATCCACCCAGGTCCAGCTCCCTCGGGCCTTCTGTTGGGAGACCCTTGGCCTTGGGTTCCCTGACCCTCCACGTGGTATGCCTTCGTGGTGGATGTGGTGGGTGGCCGTGGCAGACGCTGCCCACGGCCTCCGGTCTCTGGCTGGGGTGTGTTTTTGCCCCCACCAGCTTGGGTTCCGGTACCCTGATGCCGACTCTTCACCCGTGGATTGGATTTGGGGTCTTAGAGTCCTCTCTTCTGCTTCCCCCTCTGGGTCTTTCCTTCTTTCTCCTCTCTCTCTCTGGGACTGCTCTGCTCCTCTTCCTCCTCTGACAGACTGACTGCTCTGCAAAGACTGACTGACCCTGTTCTTTGATGGTGCCCACCTTATATACACCCTCTATGTGTGAGCTCAGGCGACCAGCACCCAATGAGCTCCTATCTTTACCCAGGCTGCTCCCCCTATCTGCCCCTACACTACTTGGGATGTTCCACCCCCCTCCCACTCCAGCCAGGAACAGACTCGGTCGTACCTGCACATTTCTAAGTGGGAGTACCGTTGGTCTGTTCCTCGGAAATGGGATGTGTGTAGTGCATGCAGCCTACCGAGCTCAGTTCCACACTCCATCCTTACTCGGGAGTGGAATCCTCTGGATTGAGGTGCAATACCCCTGTAGCAGCCGAATCCTCAGGGTGCTACATATATATAATCTATATAGGGGACAACCCTATACAATCTGACTGTGCCCAAACAGTGGTGACATTGTCAGACTGTGTAGGGGACTCGTTATTGACAGATTTCAATTAATTCCTACATTTCCAGGAATGATAAAAGAGGAATGGAACGCTGCTGAGTTGCACTAAAATATGCTGCAGAATTGTTTTTCCATAGGGAATACATGTGGCCTCTGTGTTGCACTGTTAATTGCTGGCTGCAGAATGAGTTTAGTGAGTTACTGTCAGTGAACTCGTTTTTGCTGGCTGACGGGGAGTTTGTAAATGTTTAGAGGTTTAGCGTGCAGAAAACCATAAGAATAAAGGCAGATCTCCGCAATCAGAGCATAGTTGGGGACCATCATTGCTACAGTCCGGAAAAGAACCTGAAATGCGCAAACCAGATGGGTCAGTCAACAAATGAAACTAAATTACTGTAAACTAGGCATAGAGCCGGGGAACCCATTATGTCCATTTACACTATCCTCCACCCCAGACCTAAAAGTGATGTGTCTATTCCACATCAGAGGAAAGTCAGTCAAAGTGTGGTTAAAGGGGTATTCCCATCTCCAAGATCCTGTCCCAATATGTAATAGGTATAATAATAATGTTTGCAAATATCTCCAATTAGAAATGTAGTATAGTTTTTCTGATTAGCTATGTTTCTTACCCCCATGTGCAGGACATTGCAGTAGCTTAGGTATCCATGGTTACGACCACTCATAGTAACAGTTAGTTACTTGCTAGTGGTCGTAACCATGGATACCTAAGCTACTGCTATGCCCTGCACATGGGTTAAGCAACATAGCTAATCAGAAGAACTATACTACATTTCCAATTGGAGGTATTTGCTATTAATATTATTATTACACCTATTACATATTGGGATAGAATCTTGGAGATGGGAATACTCCTTTAACACTTTCCAAATCTCTCTCCACACCTCTACTGTGTCCATTTTGGAAAATAGGAGAATGGGACATCAATATTAAGGAGCTTGCAGAAATGAGGGCATCAGGTGTTGTGATTATACATAGGAAATGTACAATCTCATATAGGTTTGGGGGAGAATAATCCCTTTGATGAAATCTTATGTTTCTTTTGTAAACCTAGTATTTACTTGAAAGTTTGTGAACCCCTCAAAAATTTCTGTATTACTGCATAAATTTGACTTAACCGCTTCGCGACGGCCCACTGTAGATAAACGTCGGTGCTGCCTGGGCTCTGTGCAGCGCCGACGTTTAAAAACGGTGGGTGGTCCCGCAGCGCTCAGGACCCTGAGGGTCCTGCAAGCGCTGCGGGAGCGGTGCAGAGCGATAGCTCTGACAGGGAACATCATCGGGACCTGATTGGATCAGGTCCCAGTGATGTTAATGACGCGCCCCCTGGGCCTGTGTTGTGCAGGGGAACCCAGAGCCGGGCCTGTTGTAGAATGCTGGGGGTTGTAGTCTCCGTGTGGCGGTGACCCGGTCCGTGCCCAGGGTGGTCAAACCAGTGGCAGTCTTAATGTATAGCAAATGTCCGACTACGCCACCCGTGGATTGCGGTCAGTGGGGACCGCCGCCGCGCTGCAGACCGCTGAGGCTGATGTTGTTTGCGCAGCTGAGTATGGGATAACTCCCCACGGGAGAAGTATTGCCTCAGGGCAGCTAATGTGAGAGATGATGGGAGTGATGGTGTGAGCGTCCCAGTGCTAATGGTGCTGGTGCGGCGAGGAACCACAGAGACGTGCGGTTGCAGTTTTCAATGCTTTACTCACAGTTGTTGTTCATGTCAATGCTGCAGGCGATGACTGCCCGAGCCGCGCTGCGTCCACCAGGCAAGGGACTCGGTCAACTCCCAGGTAATTCCAGAGTGTGGTTCAGAGCTCCCTTCTCTACCTTTCTCTGGCCGTCCCCACCAGTGACCCACCTTTGTCCAGCTTCCTCGGGCCTTCTGTTGGCGAAACCTCTCCCGGTTTCCCTGACCCTATACGGTATGCCTTTCTGGTGGATGTAGTGAGGGGTCGCACCAAGATGTGGTAACAACCTCCGGTCTTTGGCTGAGGAATCTGTTGCCTCCACCAATTTGGGTTGCGGTACCCTGTTCTGCCAACCCTTCACCCTGTATCTCCTCTGGGCATATGGGGTTCCTTCGGTCCTCGTGTCTCTGGGCCTTTCTCTGTGTTCCTTGCTTCCTTTCTCCTCTGTTCCAGTTCCTTTCTTACTTTCCTTTCCTTCTCCTCTCTCTTTCTGCTGTTTCTGGCCTCCACTCCAGGCCTGCTTCTGGAGCTGGGCCCAGACTGAGGCACAGCTCCCTGTCAGCCCTCTCTGGCTGAACTCCTGTCTTCTTCTCCTCCTCTCTGAACTGAACCGGACTGAACTCGACTCTGTTCTAAGATGGTGCCCACCTTATATACCTCCTTCTGACACCCGAGCCCAGGTGACTAGCAACCAATGGGCTCCTACCTATGCCTAGAGACCCACCCCTATCTGCTTCTACACCACTGGGTATTCCACCCCCTCCCCACTCCAGCCAGGGACAGATGCTGTCGTGCCTGCACTTCTATCTTGTGGGAGCACCGTTGAGCTGTCACTCGGAAATGGGGTGTGTGTGGTGCATGCAGCTACTGAGTCCTGGTCCACAATCCATCCTTACCCGGGAGTGGAATACCACACCTCTGGTTTGAGGTGCAATACCCCTGTAGCAGCCGAGCCCTCGGGGTGCTACATTCCCCCCTGGTAAATCACAGCACATCCTCGGGCTGGAAAAGAGCAAAACAATTTAAACATTCAAATTTTTAGAATGCATTCGTATATAAGACAATAACTATAAACCCATCCCTTTATGGGAGGCACTTTTCTCTTTTAACGTTGCTGGTACTCTTTTTCTTTTCTTTAACATTCTTCTGTCACTAGCTATGGTCAAAACTACCGGAACTCTTTTAGCATATAAAACATCACATGAAACATTTGCATTATTATTCTAGCAGCATATAAAACTTTTCAATATAAAACTTTTTCAAGTAGAATATTCTTGAGCTCTGGCCGCTGTGCAACTTGCGACCAGGAAAAGGTGCAACAGTCCATTTAATCTGCCTTCAGGTAGACGTTGCGGTTTTTGTATAAAACCAGTAGGGGGCGCTTTAGGAAGCGCAACTATATACAAGGGTGGCCGCTCTCAGTCCTCGACCAGTGGGGATAGGGGAATGGCTGCTCACAGTCCTCAGCCTGTTTAGGGATTAGGGGCACACAGATAACAGTCCTTTAACAGTTCCACATTAGTTCCAACGGGGACCACACTCCACTCAGCAACAGTTTCTATACCCTTACGGGTAACTATATACAGTTCCATTTTACCGTTTACTGGTAACGGTATCCTCCTGATGCTCCTTCCTCATAGTCTTCAGATCTGTCCGGATCCTCAGGGTAGTCCATGTCTGGGCGGTACCGCAGCTCCTCCTCTGTTAGACGGTGGACATGGAGGGCATACAGTCCCTTGGTGCCCTTGTGTAGCAGGCCTTGCGGCGGGGCCTGGAGAGAGCCGCTGTTGACGACGCCCGGGATCAGAGGGTGCGACTTTGGGCCTTTGCGCTGGCTGGTGGTGGCAGCGACCAGGACTGGAGGGCTCGGCAGCAGGGCTTGTTGCGGGGTCTGGAGCAGGTCGGTGTTTGCAGCGCCCGGGATCGGCGGCTCCATCAGGGGGCTCGGGAGCAGGCTGACGCTGGCAGCGTCCGGGACAGGGAGACTCCTCTTACCTGCTCCCGCGACCGCTCCTGCATCACGCGTCTTCTCCTGGCGCTGGTCGGGGCCCACGACGGCTTGGGCACTGCCGATGCTGGGCAGCTTGGTCTGCTGCCGGTCCGCCATCTTGCTCTCCGTTCCTGGTGTCCTCCTCCCCCCTGGTGGACCGTGGCCTACCTTGCGTTGATCTTCCTCCGTAGGCTGCGGCTCCACAGTCGATCGTCGGGGTTGAGGACCTTGCGTCGCGCTCCTGTGACGTCAGCGTCGCTCCCTCTCCCTTTCTGGACCTTACGCAGCGTCGGTGCGTGGGGCGGAGCTTCAAATCTCGCGCGCTTTCGGCATCCACGCCCCTCTTCTTCCCGCGCGGCGTCCTGAAGATGGCGCCCGATGGCGGGAAAACAACTGCGGATGGCGGGAAGACGGTGGGAAACGACCCAAGATGGCGTCCGATGGTGGGAAACGGTCCAAGATGGCTTCTGATGGCGGGAGTCTGCTCCGGATGGCGGGAAACTTCGGGAAACGGCGGGAGGCTTCTTTTCCAGGTACATGTACAATTTTCTTCAGGCACGCGATACCCGTTTGTGGCGGGTTGGTCTCGATCCTGCCGACTACGCCAAAGTTGACGTGCCCCCTGGGCCTGTGTTGTGCAGGGGAACCCGGAACCGGGCCTGTTGTAGAATGCTGGGGGTTGTAGTCTCCGTGTGGCGGTGACCCGGTCCGTGCCCAGGGTGGTCAAACCAGTGGCAGTCTTAATGTATAGCAAATGTCCGACTACGCCACCCGTGGATTGCGGTCAGTGGGGACCGCCGCCGCGCTGCAGACCGCTGAGGCTGATGTTGTTTGCACAGATGAGTATGGGATAACTCCCCACGGGAGAAGTATTGCCTCAGGGCAGCTAATGTGAGAGATGATGGGAGTGATGGTGTGAGCGTCCCAGTGCTAATGGTGCTGGTGCGGCGAGGAACCACAGAGACGTGCGGTTGCAGTTTTCAATGCTTTACTCACAGTTGTTGTTCATGTCAATGCTGCAGGCGATGACTGCCCGAGCCGCGCTGCGTCCACCAGGCAAGGGACTCGGTCAACTCCCAGGTAATTCCAGAGTGTGGTTCAGAGCTCCCTTCTCTACCTTTCTCTGGCCGTCCCCACCAGTGACCCACCTTTGTCCAGCTTCCTCGGGCCTTCTGTTGGCGAAACCTCTCCCGGTTTCCCTGACCCTATACGGTATGCCTTTCTGGTGGATGTAGTGAGGGGTCGCACCAAGATGTGGTAACAACCTCCGGTCTTTGGCTGAGGAATCTGTTGCCTCCACCAATTTGGGTTGCGGTACCCTGTTCTGCCAACCCTTCACCCTGTATCTCCTCTGGGCATATGGGGTTCCTTCGGTCCTCGTGTCTCTGGGCCTTTCTCTGTGTTCCTTGCTTCCTTTCTCCTCTGTTCCAGTTCCTTTCTTACTTTCCTTTCCTTCTCCTCTCTCTTTCTGCTGTTTCTGGCCTCCACTCCAGGCCTGCCTCTGGAGCTGGGCCCAGACTGAGCCACAGCTCCCTGTCAGCCCTCTCTGGCTGAACTCCTGTCTTCTTCTCCTCCTCTCTGAACTGAACCGGACTGAACTCGACTCTGTTCTAAGATGGTGCCCACCTTATATACCTCCTTCTGACACCCGAGCCCAGGTGACTAGCAACCAATGGGCTACTACCTATGCCCAGAGACCCACCCCTATCTGCTCCTACACCACTGGGTATTCCACCCCCTCCCCACTCAAGCCAGGGACAGATGCTGTCGTGCCTGCACTTCTATCTTGTGGGAGCACCGTTGAGCTGTCCCTCGGAAATGGGGTGTGTGTGGTGCATGCAGCTACTGAGTCCTGGTCCACAATCCATCCTTACCCGGGAGTGGAATATCACACCTCTGGTTTGAGGTGCAATACCCCTGTAGCAGCCGAGCCCTCGGGGTGCTACATTAACCCTTTGCTGTCTTCTATATGCCGCGATCTATAGTGATCGCGGCATATAGAAGACAGCAGGAGGAGAGGGGGTCGTATACTTACCTCTCCGAAGACCCCTGATACTTCCAGGACCTGACGTTGCTATGGCAGCTGGAGGTCACAGGACCGCCTCCAGATCTGCCATATATGGTGTCCTGCCTGACTCAGCCTGCAGCAGAAGCCTGGCAGGAGACACTGACTGTGAAACAGTCAGCAGAGATCTCATGTAATGTAATATATGTCTATTACATTACATGAGATCAGTGATCAGAAAAATAAAAATTAATGTCCCATAGAGGGACTAAGTAAAAATGTAAAAAAAAAGTAAAAAAAATGTTTTGAAATTGTTAAAAAAAAATCACAAAATAAATAAAAATAAATAAATAAATAAAATATTAAACCGATAAATCCGTATATTTATGCAAAAACAAAAAAAGTACACATATTTGGTATCGCCGTGTCCCAAACAACCCGAGCTATAAAACTGTCACACTAATTAACTCCTTCTATGCACACCGTAATTAAAAATAAATAAAAAACGGAGCAAAAAACTATGCTTTTTCCTCATATCGCCAAACAAAAAGTGGGAAAAAATGCGATCAAAAAGCAAAATGGAAATAAAAATGGTACCGCTGAAAACGTCATCTTGTTCCACAAAAAAAAGCCGCCATACAGCTCCATTAGCCGAAAAATAAAAAAGTTATAGCGCTCAGAATAAAGTGATGCAAAAAAATATTTTTTCTATAAAATTGTTTTATTGTGTAAAAGCGCCAAAACATAAAAAAAATATACAGTACGTGTAGTATCGCTGTAAACGTACTGACCCGAAGAATAATGCTGCCTTATCACTTTTACCACACGCAGAACGGCATAAAAAAAAACTCAAAAAACAATGAATTGTTGGTTTTTGTTAATTTTACCTCCCAAAAAATGGAATAGAAAGCGATCAAAAAATGTCACGTTCCCAAAAATGGTAGCAATAAAAATGTCAACTCGTCCCGCAAAAAACAAGCCGTCACATGACTCTGTCAGCCGAAATATGGAAAAATTATAGCTCTCAAAATATGGCGATGCAAAAACTAGATTTTGCAAAAAAAAGCGTCTTTTAGTGTGTGACAGCTGTCAATCATAAAAACCCGATATGAATCTGGTATCTCTGTAATCGCACCGACCCGAAGAATAAAGTAATCTCATCACTTATACCGCACGAGGAACAGCGTAAAAAATAAATAAAACCAATTCTTCACCTGCTACTGATTTGTTTATTATGTCTCCCAATGTGCTCACCACACATCTAGATAAGTTCCCTAAGGGGTCTAGTTTACATAATGGTGTCACTTGTGGGGGGTTTCCACTGTTTAGGCACATTAGGGGCTCCCCAAATGCGACATGGCGTCCGCTAATTATTCAAACAAATTTTACATTCAAAAAGTCAAATGGCGCTCCTTCCCTTCCGAACCCTGCAGTGTACCCAAATAGTGGTTTTCCCCCACATATGGGGTATCGGCATACTCAGGAGAAATTGCACAGCAAATTTAATGGTGCAATTTCTCCTGTTACCCTTATGATAATGCAAAATTAGGGGATGAAAAACATTTTTTGTGGGAAAAATGTGAAAATTTTATTTTTACGGCTCAATATTATAAACTTCTGTGAAGCACCTGGGGGTGCAAGGTGCTCACCACACATCTAGATAAGTTCACTAAGGGGTCTAGTTTCCAAAATGGGGTCACTTGTGGGGGGTTTCCACTGTTTAGGCGCATTAGGGGCTCTCCAAAAGCAACATGGTGTCTGTTAATTATTCAAGCAAATTTTACATTCAAAAAGTCAAATGGCACGCCTTCCCTTCCGAGCCCTGCCGTGCGCCCAAACAGTGGTTTTCCCCCACATATGGGGTATCAGCGTGCTCAGGAGGAATTGCACAAACAATTGCATGGAGCAATTTCTCCTGTTACCCTTATGAAAATGCAAAATTGGAGTCTGAAAAACATTTTTGTTGCAAAAATGTGAAAATTTTATTTTTACGGCTCAATGTTCCATACTTCTGTGAAGCACCTGGGGGTTCAAGGTGCTCACCACACATCTAGATAAGTTCCCTGAGGGGTCTAGTTTACAAAATGGTGTCACTTGTGGGGGGTTTCCACTGTTTAGGCGCATCAGGGGCTCCCCAAACGCAACATGGCGTCTGCTAATTATTCAAGCAAATTTTACATTCAAAAAGTCAAATGGCGCTCCTTCCCCTCCGAACCCTGCCGTGCGCCCAAACAGTGGTTTTCCCTCACATATGGGGCATCAGCGCGCTCAAGAGAAATTGCACAAAAAATGTTGGGGTTCATTTTTTCCTGTTACCCCTGCGAAAATAACAAAAATTGGGTCTAAAGTAACATTTTTGTGAAAAAAGTTAAATGTTAATTTTTTTCTTCCATATTCCAAAAATTCCTGTGAAGCACCTGAAGGGTTAATAAAGTTCTTCAATGTGGTCTTGAGCACCTTGAGGGGTGCAGTTTTTAGAATGGTGTCACTTTTGGGTATTTTCTGTCATAAAGACCCCTCAACGTGACTTCAAATATGATGTGGTCCCTAAAAAAATGTTTTTGTAAATTTTGTTGGAAAAATGAGAAATCGCTGGTCAACTTTTAACCCTTATAGCTCCCTAACAAAAAAAAATTTGGGTTCCAAAATTGTGATGATGTAAAGTAGACATGTGGGAAATGTTATTTATTAACTATTTTGTGCAACGTATCTCTCTGATTTAAGGGCATGAAAATTCAAAGTTTGAAAATTGCAAAATTTTCAACATTTTCGCCAAATTTCCGATTTTTTCACAAATAAACGCAAGTTATATCGATGAAATTTTACCACTATCATGAAGTACAATATGTCACGAAAAAACATTCTCAGAATCAGGGGAATCCGTTGAAGCGTTCCAGAGTAATTACCTCATAAAGTGACAGTGGTCAGAATTGAAAAAATTGGCCCGGTCACGAAGGCAAAAACAGGCTCTGGCGCGAAGTGGTTAAAGCTACATCAGTCTGTGAGGTCACAAAGGAGCTCAAGGTAACCTCTAAGCAACTAAGGGCCTCTCCTCACATTAGCTAATGTAATTGTTCATGAGTCCACCATCAGAAGGACAATGAACAACAATGGCGAGCATGGCAGGATTGCAAGGAGAAAGGCAATGCGATTTAAAATGTCACTGCTAAAACTCACCTGGGCACATCAATAGGTAACTGGAATAATGCTTTGTGGAAGGATGAGGCCAAGATAGAGATTTTAAGTGAGAAGCTATATGCTTGCAGAAAGAAAATACTGCATTACAGCATAAGAACCTCCTATCATCTATGAAACACAAAGATGGTAATCGTAACATGCTTTGGGCCTGTTTTGCTGCACTTGGCCAAGGACGGCTGCCATCATTGATGGAACAATGAATTCTAAAATCTATCAGCAAATGCTAAAGGAAAATATCAGGATATCAGTTCATGTACTGAATCTCAAGAAAACGTGGGTCATGCAGCAAGACAATGGCCCAAAGACACAAGTCGTTCTACAAAAGAATGGTTGAATAAACATAAAGTTTTGGAATGGCCGAGTCATAGTCCTGAGCTTCATCCTATAGAAATGTTGTGGAAGGACCTGATGCAAGGCACTGGGACTCTTTACCTTGAGGTTATCGGGCAGCTCAGAACGTCCCGCGTAGCCAGAATTCATGGTAATGGCTACGAAGCAATTTGGGTTAAGCTTCAGTTCTGTTCCTTCGAAGATGAACATGTCCATCTTCGTCTGGATGGCTCTCTGGATGCGGAGAATCTGTTGGGCCACCACGGACAACACCTCCAGCTCAATACGGTTAAACTCATCAAAACACGCCCATTCTCCCGATGATGCCAGCCCTTTGAAAAACTAAAAAAAAGTATATACAGTACAGACCAAAAGTTTGGACACACCTTCTCACTTAAAGATTTTCTGTATTTTCATGACTATGAAAATTGTACATTCACACTGAAGGCATCAAACTATGAATTAACACATGTGGAAAAATATATACTTAACAAAAAAGTGTGAAACAACTTAAAATATGTCTTATATTCTAGGTTCTTCAAAGTAGCCACCTTTCGCTTTGATGACCGCTTTGCACACTCTTGGCATTCTCTTGATGAGCTTCAAGAGGTAGTCACCGGAAATGGTCTTCCAACAATCTTGAAGGAGTTCCCAGAGATGCTTAGCACTTGTTGGCCCTTTTGCCTTCACTCTGCGGTCCAGCTCACCCCAAACCATCTCGATTGGGTTCAGGTCTGGTGACTGTGGAGGCCAGGTCATCTGGCGTAGCACCCCATCACTCTCCTTCTTGGTCAAATAGCCCTTACACAGCCTGGAGGTGTGTTGGGGTCATTGTCCTTTTGAAAAATAAATGATGGTCCAACTAAACGCAAACTGGATGGAATAGCATGCCGCTGCAAGATGCTGTGGTAGCCATGCTGGTTCAGTATGCCTTCAATTTTGAATAAATCCCAAACAGTGTCACCAGCAAAGCACCCCCACACCATCACACCTGCTCCTCTATGCTTCACGGTGGGAACCAGGCATGTAGAGTCCATCCGTTCACCTTTTCTGCGTCGCACAAAGACACGGTGGCTGGAACCAAAGATCTCAAATTTGGACTCATCAGACCAAAGCACAGATTTCCACTAGTCTAATGTCCATTCTTTGTGTTCTTTAGCCCAAACAAGTCTCTTCTGCTTGTTGCCTGTCCTTAGCAGTGGTTTCCTAGCAGCTATTTTACCATGAAGGCCTGCTGCACAAAGTCTCCTCTTAACAGTTGTTGTAGAGATGTGTCTGCTGATAGGACTCTGTGTGGCATTGACCTGGTCTCTAATCTGAGCTGCTGTTAACCTGCGACTTTTAAGAACCCAGAATATAAGACATATTTTCTGTTTCACACTTTTTTGTTAAGTATATAAATTCCACATGTGTTAATTCATAGTTTTGATGCCTTCAGTGCGAATTTACAATTTTCTTAGTCATGAAAATACAGAAAAATCTTTAAATGAGAAGGTGTGTCCAAACTTTTGGTCTGTACTATATAATCAAAAGGTGTCAGCAGAACATCGGTTGGAGTCAGTTTATTATCTGCAATGGAGCAGCTTAACATTGTATGTACCTTTCACATTGCTATGTAGTCCAAACCATCAGAGCAGTTAAAGACCACACACTGCACGGCCAGCGCCTTGGCCAAATCTTTGGTGGTCTCAGTTTTTCCTGTGCCGGCCGGACCTTCTGGAGCTCCACCAAGATTTAGATAAAAAGCACCGATCTACCAATGAAACATGAAAGAACTGGTATGAAATATCAATAAACTTTCTAATAAGTTTCATGCATCATACAAAAGTCAAAAAGATTTCTGAGCATAACCCATCACATCATAGCAGAGTCCGCTAGCATCTGTCAGTGAGCGGAGTGATGACCAGGCGTGGGGAGTTGCCCAGGTACTCATAGGCGGACTTCACATTGCAGTTGATGATTCGCACTCTCGCATTCTCATTCTCCCAGTAATAGCGGAGTTGGGCAAGCCACTGGAAGTCTGTTTCATGAGAAACTCCTGAGCAATGTAGGAAAAGATAGTCAACCTCTAAGACACTGCAGAATCACAAGGGAGAGTTTCTAAAGGGAAGGCAAATGCCCATACATTATAGGACAAAACTCCTAGTCACCGAATTCTGCTTTTTCATTTAGTCCCATTGCCCACGGTGTATAACATCCGGACTCTCAGCCCCCAGTTTATAAAATCCGGCCTCTCGCCTCCCCCGGTGTATAACATCCGCCCCTCGCCCCTAGTTTAGTATAACATCCGTCCCCTCGCCCCCCCCGCCAGTGTATAAAATACATCCCCTCAACCCCACTGTATAACATCCAACCCCAAGCCCTCCTTTGCATAACATCCGACCCCCAGGGTATAACATCCGGCCCCCAGCCCCGGTGTATAACATCTGTACCCTCGCTCCCTCCCTCTGGTGTATAACATCCGGCCTCTCGCCCCCCCGGTGTATAATATCCGTCCCCTCGCTCCCAGTGTATAACAACCATCCCCTCGCCCACGGTGTATAATATCCATCCCCTCGCCCCTGGTGTATAATATCCGTCCCCTCGCCCCGGTGTATAATATCCGTCCCCTCGCCCCTGGTGTATAATATCCGTCCCCTCGCCCCGGTGTATAATATCCGTCCCCTCGCCCCTCAGTGTATAACATCCAGCCCTCGGACATGTATAACATCTAGCCCCTCATACCCCTAGGGTATAACAACTGGCCCCTCGGCCTTGTATAACATTAAGACTCTCGCCCCCCACCAGTGTATAACATCAATCCCCACGCCCCCCGGTGTATAACATCCGCCCTCCCATGCTGTGTGCTGTTACTAACATATGACAGAACGGCTGGTGGTGCAGAGCTCTCTGATACCAGCGCGGTCCTGTAATAGGAGCCACCGGGGTAACAAGTCTGGATATTAAATTTCTCCCCTCCTAAATCTTCCCCCATCACAAGTGAGTGATATTATTAAGGAGTAGAAGGAACTGCAGCAACTGAGTGCTGAGGAGCAGAGGGCAGAACGCTTTCCTGACTCCATTGGTAACAACATCACCACAAACACTGCGTCCCCGCCAGGAGCTTTATGGCTGAGCAGCTGCATGCAGCCTTACATCACCAAGCACGATGCCGAGCGTCAGATGGAGTGGTGTGAAGCCGCCATCACAGGACTCTGGAGGAGACCTGTTCTGTGCAGTGACGGATCACACTTCTCTATCTGGCATCTGATGGACGAGTCTGGATTTGGTGAATGCCAGGAGAACGTTACCCTATTAACTGCATTGTGCCCGCTGTACAGTTCGGTGGTGGGGGTATGGCCTTGTTTTTAGGGGTTGGTCTAGGCCCCTTAGTTCCAGTGAAAAGATATCTTAATGCTTCAGCACAAGACATTTTAAACAATTGTAGCTTCCAACCCTAAGGGAATAGAAGAGCAGAACTGTTTCACACACGTTCTCAACCTCAACCCCACTAAACACCTTTAGGATGATTAATTAGAACAAATACTGCACAATGGCAGCATAAATATGTCACCGCAACATAGGGAAGAACAATGTCAGTCACACATCAATTACATTGCCATATGTCTGCTCAGGCTTAGAATGGCTGACCATTCGGAGAATTACATAATACCTACAAAGAAACCGAACAAAAGGTCATTAAAGGAATTGAAATAAAAACCCTTTATTAGTACATCCATGGTTATGGAAGGACACCGCACAGAGGAGGGCACACACACCATTGATAGAAAATATTACAAACCGCACCTAGGCCATCCAAAACACTGACTATAAAGAATATCAATTGTGGCAATGAGCCATATACAGGGGACGCCGACACCTACAGATGCCAAAACATTCCTATATAGGGACCACCATCTCAATATGCAGAAATGACTACTGCCCCATAGACGTCATTGTAAGTACACCCCAAGATTGCTTTACTGTGACAAGATCAATTGTGTCCTATGAAAACTCAAAGAAAAGAGGGGGGAATATAACATAGATATGGAAAGAAGATAGGAATGGGGTGAAATGTATGAAGGTGCTCTGCATATTGAGCTGTGATATCTGTAGAGGGACGGACTCCATATTAACATCCTGTATATGGATTTAGAATAGGAGGCCATAAAAGCCCCTGTAGGTGTAATGTGGAGGGGGCACAATACCTTTCTCCATGTAGTGTATGATAAATAGAACATGGTATTGGAAAGTTTGGTGCCAGCCATGATGTTTGCACAAACCTGTTTGGATCATTTCCATGCCCACATCACGAGCGTGCCCCTCTATGGTGACGAGAGCCCCCAATGTGCTGCGAGTCTGCTGGGACAATTTGCCTCCTCGCACAAGCTCCACAATATCATTTAGCTGGAGCTGCAGATTATCATAGGAGTTTTTCAGGCCCTACATGAAGGATGTAACGGTGAAATCATCTGCAGAAACATTCATAGAACATACATATTGCAAGGGGGCTGAAATCTATACAGATTATAAGCTGCAGACTAGATTGAGAACTCCACAATATGCAGGCACTTTTTAATGTACACAACAATTTTACAACATATCTTTATAGAAGTTGGAGATCTGGATTGAACCCAGAGCTCCAAATACCCAGATGTACCTCTATAAAACCCTGCCACAAACAGCATGGAAAACTCAATGCAGATGGATTCATTTTATGCTGGTATTATGGGAAATCCCATACAATGTCTTCCCTTATTGGTAGATATGACGAGAGTAGAGATGAGCGAATGGATTTGCAGGACTCTGGTCCAACAGTCGGGTCAGTATTCCACGGCCGCAGGACCGGAGCCCCATGAACCGGCATCTCCGGCTCCTCTTTTGATGTCGATGTCATAGTTGTGGTGTGAGGCACAAATGACATCACGCCTGGCCGGCTAATCAAAAGAGGAGCCAGGGATGCTGGCATGTAAGAGGCGGTTAGCAAGGCTCTCATCCAACAGCCAGAGACTACTAACCTGCTAACTTAGACCAAGGTCCTGCAAATTTAGTTGCTCATCTCTAGACAAGATGCATGAATCAATGCAAAATCCCAACAATACTATGGAGCCTTTTGGGTACCTTCAAGATATTGAGCCGCTGTACAACTGCAACCCCCAGGAGAAGACCCCTGGGCAAGAACAGTACATGGACTCTTTGCAGTCTAATAACGTACTGTGAAAGAAGCTACTTGCATCTTTTGATGTGAATGTGGGTCCCCTTACCTCTGTTGCACCAATGGTATATCCGCCCCTGGAAACTCCTATAAGCTGCATCCCTGGGTATGACAGTCTATTAGCAGGAGAACACCTGAAGTCTGTCTATGAATGTATATATATGTATTTCTCCCAGAAAATTATTACAATTACACATGTTTTGTTGTTCACATGTTTATTTAATTTCTGTGTATTGGAACAACACAAAAAGAAGATATTGGTCAACAATTTTGGTTCTCAAGTCCTCAGACAGTTCTCTTCTCCTCTTTCTGTTCTCTCTACTTAGTGTGGCACGTAACAACGCAAAGATTGAGTCAACTTTTACCCTTTGTATCGGGTTTCAGGTGTGATTTTCATATTGCCCACACCTTTTACTTGCCACAGGTGAGTTTGAACGAGCATCACATGCTTGAAACAAAATTGTTTACCCACAATTTTGGAAAGATGCCAACAATTTTGTCCGGCCCATTTTTGGGGTTTTGTGTGAAATTATATCCAATTTGCCTTTTTTTCCTGTTTTTTTTGTGTTGTTCCAATACACACAAAGGAAATAAACATGTGTATAACAAAAAATACACATGCAATTTCAATAATTTTATGGAAAAATACTTCAAGGGTGCCAACACTTCCGGCCATGACTTTATAGTGAAGCCACCTTGATCAGTAAAGGAGCTTATGCCGTACCTCTGGGCCACTGCCGATAGCTTCATGCACTTCACTTGTCCAGAACATCTGAGACACACAGAGCACGACCTGTCCCAGCCATTCCCTCACCCAGTCTTTTCTTGCAGTCTCAGGGTATGCCTTTTAAAAAACAAAGTTAAATTACATTGACAGAAGCATTTAAGAGAGGGACAACCTTACTAGTATTATCTAGCAAATTCATTTCTACCGATTGCAGGTAGAAGATCTGCTACCTGGCTCTATAGCAATGAGATACATCATCCACAAATCATTCACTGCTGCCAAATAATCTTATACAAATATAAAAGTACTAGATTAGTTCCAATTAATGCTTTTGGTCTGTAGGTAGATCCGTACCATTCGTGACCGAGCAGTAACATCATGCACGCTCCTTAACATGACATCTTCCCCTTGGATGAGCCACTTCTCCACGGCCCCCCGAGCCTCGGAGGTGGAGATGGTCTGGATGAGCTCTACGCGTTCCCCCTCGGTGCTGTACATGGCTTTGATGTCCAGGTTAGGAAGGAACTCCAGCTTTGCGATGCCTTCAAAGCCCTTCTTTAGATGTGGTTGGACCCGCAGAGGATCTTTAGTCTCAGAGAGAATTTCTAGCATTTCGTCGTTGGACAGGAAGAAAAAGCTAAAGCGAAAATGCACAATATGATAAAGATGTCATTAAAGTATTGGGTCAGGCGCCATTTGTATTAGTGTCTGTGAGAAAATAGAAAAGCAAAGCTTTAAAGTAAAGATTCAGTCCCCATACACATTGGATTAAAATAGTTTAAACCTGACGATTGCAGCAGGACCGGCCTACCCACTGATGTGTATGGGGGTCTCCTGACTCTCCCCCGATAGAGGATGTCAGGGCCAGAAGGATCGGGCAGATGGGATTTCAATACCCGACCTTTTGGTTCTCAGGGGAGATAACCTGCTGCCGGAGGTGTCCAGTACCGACTTTCTCCTCTCTCCCCATTAAAAACACATGACTGTTCAGCAGAATATGTGGGAGTCAGGAGAAGTAGCCAAATAACCATTCAGACCACGGGTATCTCATATCTCATGCGTATGGCTAGCTTAAAGGGGCTATCCAGCTTTGGGAACTTTTTTTATTTAACTGAAATGGGTATTCCCATCTCCAGGATTCTACCTCAATATGTAGTAGGTGTAATAATAATAATATTAGCAAATACCTCCAATTAGAAGTGTAGTATAGTTCTTCTGATTTGCTTTGTCGCTTACCCAATGTGCAGGGCATTGCAGTAGCTTAGGTTACGACCACTAGCAAATAACTGTCACTATATGAGTGGTCGTAACCATGGATACCGAAGCTGGGGAAAGCGATATAGCGAATCAGAAGAACTATACTACATTTCTAATTGGAGGTATTTGCTAATATTATTATTACTACGCCTACTACATATTGGGATAGGATCTTGGAGATGGGAATACCCATTTAATTGCGAGTATTTGCGACAATTCAGTTTCATTAAAAATGTTGCACCGTTAGGCTTTTTGTTTCCTGCACATTCAGCTTTGATGTGATCTGTGGTCATAAATCGGCTAAGAGGAGCTGAAAAAAGACAGATTAAAAATAAGTCCAATAGCCAGCGCAACACAGAGCCAATAGAAGGCAAACAGTGCAAAATTATTAATGAAATCCAATTACAAAAATGATTTCAATGGTTTAAATAAGAAAAAAAAAATTTCTTTAAGTAGTATATAGAATCATTGCAACAAGTGAAAGGACTATACCGTGGGAAAAAAGCCTCTTCTTCTCCAGATAGGCATTCAGCCCTTTCATGATTTTATCCAGAAGCACATTGCTGTCCTGAAGTTTTTCCAGAAGTCCGGTCAGAGAAGTGGCGCTTAAAACCTAAAACAAAGTAGATAGCCCATAAGTAAGATTCCATTATATAGTTATAGAGACTGAAAAAAGGTCACATTCATTGACTATTGTGCCAATAGTTCATATTAAAAGCAAAATTAGAACCTATTTGGATAGAAAATAGAAGATGCGGGAGGCTGGAGTCCAGGCAGTGCGGAGCCCCATAACCCGGGATCCTTGTGATGGAAGTATCAGGACACGGACTCTTGGAAAACATCAATCCTGGATGCAAGATGACCGTGCTTTCTTGTATCAGTCCACCATGAAGCATCCATTTACCTTCGGGTCTTTAACGCAATGTTTCATGATCTCTCTCCAGTTTCTGTCCACAGTCTGGAATAAGCGTCCTTCTTCAGGCATTTGCTTCATGATGTCCTCAGAAGAGAAGATGGGGTCTAGATAAAGCCACTGGGCCGGCACCTTCAGCCATTCATCAATGGTTTCCTGGATCCTTATCAGTCGTTCCTCCCATTTCTTAAAGGAGGAGAGCAAAAAGTTAATTACACATAAAATGAAAATGATAGAAAAAATGCTATCATTTTAGAAGATAAATTATCAATGGATATGAATTCTGAATTGTTGGACATTTGTAGGGAAAGTGAGACTCCTTGATACCATCCCCTTTACATGTAAGCTGGAGCCGCATGTAACTTTAGCCTCGGAGATCCTAATGAAACCTTAGCTTCTGCTAATAAGCAAGTGAACATTTTCTACCTTGATTTCTTTCTCATAGGGCTTGATGAAAGGCGATCCCCTCATTGTCTGAGTCTTCACAATTTGCTCATCCAGAGTGGTTTGGATTTCATCCACTGCTGATGTGACACCCCAGGGGTCTGGTTGCCACAGTGATAGAGATATTATGTCTGAGAGCAGGTGGGAGGTCCTTTGGTCAGGGATCCTGTGCATGCCACACCTCCTGCCCAGTCTTGGGAGGGGAAGAACTTCCCCTATATAAACCCGGGGCTGAAGCAGGGTTAGCAGTCAAGGAGAGTAGAGACAAGAAACAGCATAGGAAGAAACAGCAGAAGCTCAGTGGGAGCAATACTACTACGAGTCAGGGGCTGGCAGCTGCAGAGCTCGCCCTGACTGAGAAGATTTCTTACCGGACCCGGCGTCCGAGGCTGTGGGGACTAATTCCTACCCAGCAGCAGAATCCGTCAGGCAGGGGATTTCAGGTCCTCTGGCCAAGAAGCCCGAAGGCACGGTCACACGCGTGGGACCAGCACCGCCATCGTGGAGCGGAAGCCATTAGAAGGCCCCGAGTCACCGGCCATACGGGTGAGCACCACACGGTACACTCAGGGACGTGGGCTACTTATATCCGCTTCTAGCAAGGTAGCCAGAAGAGTACAGTCAGTTTGGGAGGCCTACAACTCCGCCTGGCCAGGGGAGATCCCATCTGCTCAAGGACTGACCAGGCCCCGTTCGCTAGCAAGTACTCCGGGAGGGTCTATCGTTGTTACCAGTAAAGACCCTGAATTACACCGCACCGTCTCTGAGTGGTTCCTGCTACCCCCATCATCCACGTCGGCTGCCCTGAGGCCATACCCCTCCCGTTGGGGGTTATACCATCCCCGCTGCACCATCCATCCACCGGCCTCAGCGGACTGTCCTGCAGCGGCAGCTCCATAAGCTGCATTCAACGGGTGGCGTAGTGGTACTACATCTACTGCCGTCCAGTTTGACTCCCTGGGCACGGACCGGGTCACCGCCACGAGACTACAACCCTCAAGAGATCCGGCTCCGGGTAAGCTCCCGCGTGCGCAACGCAGCGCGACACAGGCCCAGGGGCGCGTCACTGATAGAATAGAAACGCCAGATTCTCGATAGGGACTGGTATTAAAGGCTATGGAGTCCCACATTTCTTCCATGGTATGCATCGCTTTCTCCAGGGAAAACTCCTACTAAGAAAACACAGAAACTTTTCACTAGTAGCTGATTCCTCTTTGTTCCGACAAGGATGGGGGGGAGCACATACAAGGATGGGGGGCAGCATATATACAAGGATGGGGAAGCAGGATATATACAAGGATGGGGGAGCAGCATATATACAAGGATAGGGAAGCAGCATATATACAAGGATGGGGGAGAAGCATATATACAAGGATGGGGAAGCAGCATATATACAAGGATGGGGGAGCAGCATATATACAAGGATGGGGTGGAGCACATACAAGGATGGGGGGCAGCATATATACAAGGATAGGGAAGCAGCATATATACAAGGATGGGGGAGAAGCATATATACAAGGATGGGGAAGCAGCATATATACAAGGATGGGGGAGCAGCATATATACAAGGATGGGGGGGAGCACATACAAGGATGGGGGCAGCATATATACAAGGATGGGGAAGCAGGATATATACAAGGATGGTGGGGAGCACATACAAGGATGGGGGGCAGCATATATACAAGGATGAGCAAACATATACCAGGATGGAAGGGGGAGCATATTTTTTCTTTCTGCAGTCTCATACCCCTGCTGCTGTTTGTTGCTGCTTTCGGTTCCCCTCGCCTGCTCTATGTATGAGTTGTTTTTCTAAACTAAAACCTCAGTATTCTGGTTAAATGACCGTGTTGGCACTATGGGATAAATAAGTGGGTTTTGGGTTGCAGTTTGGGCTCTCGGTCTGTAAAAGGTTCGCCATCACTGACCTAGGATATTTTGGAGATATTGTCACTGCAGTATTCAGGTGTCACCATCTAGAGGTCGAAATGCAAATTACTACATGGATTCTTAAATTAAGAAATAGGGAGTCATATAGCAAGAGTGATTTGTATCATACTATCAAAAAATACTGCATCTTTTTGTAAAAGCATCTCATATACAGTACTGTGCAAAATTATTAGGCAGGTGTGGAAAATATGCCGCAGAGTAAAAAGCTTTAAAAATAGAAGCGATAATAGTTTATTTTTAAGAACAGTTATTAGGCTATGTTCACATGCTGCATTTTTTCAACCCTTTGCATAACTAATAATCTTTATAATAATAATAATCTTTTTATTTATATAGCGCCAACATATTCTGCAGCTCTTTACAATTCAGACAATTTACAGACATTCTGGGCGCTGTCCCCATCAGGGCTCACAATCTACATTCCCTATCAGTATGTCTGATACAAATGGAAGCAAGGGGACCCTCTGGGTTCTGTTATAGGGCGGAAAATAATACTCCAATATTTGCAGTGGGTTTTTCTGCTGCAATTACTGAACATGTGCACATACCCTTATGACGTTTCTTTATATTTTAGTGGTTAAAAAAAAAATCAGAACCTTAAATTGTTTGTTCCTCCATATTCTGAGACCTGCAGCTTTTCGCTCATGGAGCTGAGTGAGGTCTTGGTTATTTTTCGCTGGGAGCTGATGCTTTTAACCCCTTCACCACCTTGGGTTTTTCCTTTTTTGCGTTTTCGTTTTTTGCTCCCCTTCTTCCCAGAGCCATAACTTTTTTTTTCTTCTTCATGTTTTACATATTGTCTGAATAATTTAATATTTCGATAGATCGGACTTTTTAGTCATGACGATATCAATTTTTTTTTTTGATTTTTCCATTTTTGAATGGGGACAAAGGAGGTGCAGTTTTTTATACATTTTTATTTTTTAAATGGAACCTATCATGTGAAAAAACGCTATCAACCTGCAGATGTGGGGTTACTCTGAACTTGCTCGGCGCCCGCACTTTGAGCCCCGCTGCCAGGAGGAAGCTTTATTCCTCCCGCCATTGGTGTTACCGCACCCCCGGCATTGACTGACTGCAGCTCAGCAGTACGACCGGACGACAGTCAGTGCTGGAGACGCCACTCTCTATGTACAGAGCAGTGACTGAAACCGCGCCACCGCACCTATGACTGGAAGCTGACCGCTGCCAGGAGGAATACACATAATTTCCTCCCGGCAGCGGGGCTCTAAATGCCAGGGCCAGACAGGTTCAGAACGCTATTAACCTGCAGATTAACCCTGTTTTTTCACGTGACAGGTTCCCATCTTTTTATTTCTACTTTTTTTGTACCACTAGGGGATCTCAACCTGCAATTGTTCGATTGCTTACACTATACTTACCGGCTGCCATGGTAATGTGGCGCCCCTGCGGGTCCAGTTGCCACAGAGGTACTGCATCTCACCCAGAGGTGTGGTACTCCACACTCAGGTATGGACGGAGTACTACCCGGGACCCACATACCCACATCCAATACTCTCCACTACAGTAGGTAAGGGAAGATTGATCCTAAGGGAGAGCAGTCCCTGGTCCCTAGCTGGAGGGTGGAACCAGGTAGAGGAGGTGGGTGGAGGAAGAATTTCAGGGGAGCACAGACAGAAAGAGTATAAGAGACAAGGGGAACCATCTAGAAGCGGACAGTACAGAGAGGAGCTCAGTTGGGAGTGGGAGCTCAGGAGGAGCTCCGCTCAGGAGAGCAAAGAAGGAGAGAGAGGAGTCGGACCTAGTAAGAGAGGCCCAAGAGGAGAGTGAGAGAAGACGGGAGCAGCGAGAGAAAGGCTCCAGAGACAGAGGGGATCCCAGGGGCACGGTGAGTGCAGAAAGCCACCCATGCGCCCGAATTCATGCTGACGTGGAGGGATCAGGCCGCAGAGGGGTACCGGCCCCAGACTAGTGGAGAACAACCAGGTTCAGCTAGCCAACCGGAGGCTGCAGCATTTGCAAGGTGTTGCAGCCAAAATTCACAATTATATCGCTGAAAAGGTGGCCACATAGGGTACAGGAGATTGCAAGTTGCCCGACAAGGCCCGAGGCCACTGGCTTGGGACACTGATTGTGAGGCGCAGTGTAGGAGGGTGAGAACCAGTGCCGTGAGACGACCAGGAAAGGTACATAGAACGGGGTCCCGTCCAAGTGCTCCTGAGGTACCTTAGAGTTTTCAGGATCACTACCCCGGAGGACACAGGGCGACGTGGGAAGTTGCACACTGGTGACTGTAACCTGAGGAACTTAACAACTGTGAGTAAAACCTGAAGACTGCACCCCACTGCGTCCTTGAATAATTGCTGCGCCATCACCTGCATTACACCGCACCAACAACATCTACCTTCAAAATTCATCTTATTCTGCCCTGGGGCTAAGCTCTGCCTGTGGAGAGCTGAACCAACTCTGCTGTTTCACCTTCAGCTCCAGTGGATCTGCACCACAGCAGCGGCCCCATATAGCCGCATACCACAGGTGGCATCACAAACATTATCTTTAAAAAACTTTATTCCCCTTTTACTTTTCCTTTAAGTTGACCACCCGGGGCCACGGACCGGGTCACTGCCTCCGTGACATCCCCAGCACCAACCGGCCCAGCTACCGAGTACCCCACAGCCCCAGGGGGCGCGTCAGTAACCTATCAGCTCCCTGCAATCGCCATTCAGTGATTGACAAAGGCATTTAGATGGATAAACCTCAGCGATCGGAGCGAGCTCTGGTTGCTGCAGTTACAGGCAGTTTTTGGCTGTGTAGCACAGCCAGCATCTGCTACATATGATGTGAGCTCTACTACTGAGTCGGTTTCATACAGGCCTTAGAGACCTGGGACAAAACTACATCATGGGTTTAAGGGAACCTGTCATGTAAAATAACACTATTAACCTGCAGATATGGGGTAAATCTGCAAGTAATAGCATTGTGACACTGTGCGGTGCCTGCACTGAGAGCCCCGCTGCCAGGAGGAAATTAACTTTATGTCACCCAGCAGCCTCTCTCTGTCAGTCACAGGGGCGGCGCCTGCGCGGTTTCAATCACCGCTCTGTGTATAGTGAGCGGCAGCTGTAGAAAACCCAATATCCAAATGCCACCTTATGGGAATCTGAAGTTCTGTATTCTCATCCATTAGTCAGAATGGAGGCGACCACCAAACAGCGTCTCCTGACCTGGAAGACCCAACACTTCCATGATTTCCAGGTACAGCCCAGTGATTACAGAGAATCATGTGTAATACTTCATTTCTCCTTTGGAGGCACTGTAGGGAAATTCAGCACCTGCTGCCGGGTACTCGCTTACTGCAGAAGGGATCAGTTTGGTCTTTATCCGCAGCACATTGGGGTTTCACCTCTGACCCATATGGAGAAACCTTACATGAGACCGTACGACCCCATCAAGACTCAGGGGCGAAACCCACATTCACTACATGGACGACCGATGGAATAAAGACAAGAACAACGATGTAGGGGGTTAACGAAAGATTTTATTTATATATGGGGTTATTATATGTTATAGTATCATGTATATGTGTAAATTATTCTTCTATCAGAATAATCCTATTTATGGGCCGCGTTGATCCAGAGGAAGGCGAAAACCCCCTGTTAGGAATAAGCCAATTGTCCTCATATCAGGGGGAAAAATTCCTTCCTGACCCCAAATATGGCGATCAGAATAAATCCCAGGATCAAGGGCTGAGACCGAAAATAAATTAATTTCTAAAAAATGTATTAGACTATTTATCTTTTCCTTATTTAAGTTCAGAGCTACGGTATATATTATACATTATCTGAAAATCTGCCTATACTTTAAAATGTTTTTATGTATTTATAATAAGCCATTAATATGGGAATTACTTATATAACTGTCAGTTTATATCTATTTAAGGCCGTGTTGATCCAGAAGAAGGTGAAAAATTCCTTCCTGATCCCAAATATGACGATCGGGATGAATCCCAGGATCAAGGGCTCATAGCTAATGTGTGATACGTAAGTGTACATTTTTTATTTAAATATTTAATTATTTTCAATTTTTGGACTAATTTATTTTTATATTTATTTTAACTAATTTTTCTTAAACCAAAAAATAAATTATTTTTTAGATATTTTTTCATTATAAATATAAGAACCTACTTATTTCTTCTATTTTACTAAACCTATCTATGGGCCGTGTTGATCTAGAGGAAGGCGAAAACCCCACGTGAGAAATGGGCCAATTATTCTCATGACGGGGGAAAAATTCCTTCCTGACCCCAAATATGGCGATCAGATTAAATCCCAGGATCAAAGGCTCGTACCTCCCTGTGTGTAATGGAAGTGAGATTTTTTAAAAATAGATTTACATTTTTTAATTGTTATATATTTAGACTAAAAATATTTTTGGTTTGTGTAAAATAAACTATTTTTGAATTTTATTTTTTTAAACTTATTTTTTTGCACTACTTATGTGTGAATCTACTTATTGATATATTGCTAAACCTATTTAAGGCCGTGTAGATCCAGAGGAAGGCGAAAACCCCCTATGAGGAATGGGCCAATTATCCTCATATTAGGGGGGAAAATTCCTTCCTGACCCCAAATATGGCGATCAGATTAAATCCCAGGATCAAAAGCCGAAATCTCTATCTACGTCCTATGTGTCTATGTGTGTGTGCCTATATCTGTAGTGTAGTGTAGGGTCTACACCTATCATGTACTGTGGATGTGATGGATGATGGGTGCAGTACTTACCCGGCCTGCGCTGAGGTAAGTTCAGGGATAATGGCCTATATTATACTATTGTTCCTGAACTCACCAGATGGAAACTTAGCACAGGCCGCTCCTGGGGCGCAGAAGACCTTCGGGCTGGAGGGATCTCAGATGCCAGCCATGGATTGGAGGAGGCCAAGTCAAGGGCCTGGTGCAGCGACACGATGGCAGTGGTCCGACATGAAGGTGTTAATGAGAGACATGATGTTCTAGGGCAGCCGAGGTGACAAACAGCAGCAGAGACGTGAGGTACGGGTCAGGAGGCAAGAAGTTCTGGGCAGTTGGCACGGGTTCATCCTGCAAGACATAAGGAGGAAGACATTTCAATAACTTCTATCTCCTGGATCTTCTGTTATCTTAGAGGAATGGTCATTATAATGAACCATTCCCCTATGTAACATCAGATATAATGTACACATCTAATGATCGGTGTCCTGTGTGTACAGCGGTCACTCACCAGATGGTCATGGATTCTTTCACAGCCCAGATATTCTCATCCACCTAAGAATGACAGAGACATAGTCATTGACAGAAACAGTGGGAGAAGACAAAGATGGTCATAATGGCCACAAGGTGAGAAGAACATTTGATGGGATTTATCCTCACAGAGGATGATCTTACCGGGCCCAGCTTGATGACACATAATTGAATCCGGCCACGGGGTTAAAGGCTTTTTTATCCTCCGGCCACTGCAGATGATGGTTCTCCAGAACTGGCCTGAATGGTATAAATGGCGGCTTTGCTCTCCTTTTCTCTAGATCCTCCCAGCCGATGTTGGTAAAGAATGGATGCTCTCTGATGTTCCCGCACACATCCAAGCGCTTCTCAGGATTTTTGCACAGCAGCTTCTTGATAAGATCTTTGAAGTCAGCATCAAGCCAAGATGGAATTTCAGGCTCTCCTCTGGTTATCGCTGTGTAAGCCATTTTGCTGACGGAGCCGGTGTAAAATGGGGAGCGTCCTGTTGCCATCTTGGACACCACAGTCCCCAGGCTCCACCAATCCACTGCTGTGCCATATCCTTTTTTGAGAAGCACCTCAGGGGCCATGAAGTGGAAAGTGCCCGTCACTCCAGAGATGTTATTGGAGGAGGTGACCCCATCTTGGGCGAGCCCCAGGTCAACTACACGGATGTGGCCATCGGCATCCAACATGATGTTTACTGGCTTAATATCTCTGCAATGAAATAAGAAAACATAATAAGAAATCTGCCCCATGATACAGGAGATGGAAAATGGGTCACTGCAAGATCAGGTGGACTAGGCAGACAGGAGCCCAGGAAAGTTGGGGGCAATTTTTTGAGCATGTAGAGGGGACAGAGAGAAGGAGGAAAGTTGTGCTTACCGGTGGACGATGTTGTGTCCGTGGAGGAACTGGAGACCACATACAATCTCTGCTGTGTAGAATCTGATGGAGAGAACAGAGTGTAGTATCAATGTCATCGCTGATACCTCCTTCCCTCCTGGGCTACATGACCTGCCAGTCCTCTCCCAGCTACATCTCCACCTCTGCTTTTATTTTCACCCCTCTGCTTTCTTTTTGGTATATCTTCCTCATACTCACCTTACGCTGTCGTTGTTCAGGCAGCCGCACATGTCAATCAAAGCCTCAAGGCTGCCGCCGGACAGATACTCCGTGATGAAATACGCCAGCTTCCGAGACTGCTGTGCGGCATAGAGGTGACATAAGAATGGGCAGTCTCGGGCCGCCAGGAGTATCCGCCGCTCTCTCATAAGGATGTTTTCCTTCACCTTCTTTTTCTTGATCATTTTTACAGCCATAAAGATGTTTCGGCTGGGGACTGATGTCAGGACCACCTGAAGAAAGAAATAGGGAATGCTTAGAAAATGTGTATGGGAGGTGAACAGCTGGTTTATCACTGCACAAGAAACGGGTGGGCTGAGTGGTGTGTGAGTCTGATGGTAATGGGGCTCCCCTGAGGGTTCTGTCACCACAGGGGTACTGCATCTCTTTAATGAGGTGTGGTATCTCCTCTCTGAGGTAAGGATGGAGCACCTGTCAGGACCCCACCTCTGCATTCAACACTACACCTCTCCCACATGTAGGGTTCTTATATGCACCAGGGTGCTGCCCCAGCCAGGATAAGAGGAGATGGGGGGGAACCAAAGATAGGGGGAACCTAGTAGTGGGTGAGGGTGGAGGACACACCAGGAGGTTACACTTGCTAATACATATTTAATAAACGGCCATCTTAGGTTCAAGGTCTTTTGATTGAGATCTTCATCGCTGAACTTGGCTTTCTGCTAGAACCTGCAGCTGTTGAAGATACACGGTCCTCGTACTCTGGCCTTGAGGCGAGGAGCGGGTTAGAGTTAATGGCTGTCTCTACCCGGTCAAGGTCCCTACCTAAGAAGGCCTGGAGGGGAGCGGAGAAGTAAAGCTCCACAGGCAAAAGGATCCCAGGGAATTCGGACGGAGCGGTTTACGCCACCTGTACTCCTCATTCTGGCCTAGTCAGAGGGACTCCTGCTGCAAGAGGGGACCGGCACCCGTTATCTGACTTTGTTACTTCACGTCCTAGTCAGAAAAGCTCCGGAGGCTTGGTGGATCCCACCGGGTAACAGACGGAGCGGAGTCGCCACCCGTACCCTTGTTCTGTGAGTAACCAGTGGGAGACCCAGCCTTACTACACGCACCACACACGAACAGGAGAGGACCTAGTGGGAGTTTCTAGGAACACTCTGGTGCTGGGGTTCCTGATTGATGCACCCGAACTACCTGGAGAGTGCCGAACCCCCTTTCCTGGTGGCCGCAGCGCGCCGTGAGGAGCAAGGAGAAGCCTTGCAGATGACCATTGACAACGTGAGTAAAGCTTGGAAGACTGCATCCATTGCCTCCAGTCCTTTATTCTAGCGCGACACCACACCACAACATACAACCCACTACTACTCTCCTGATCCCTCTTCGCTGCCCTGAGGCCCTGCTCCGCCTGTGGGGAGTAGTACCATCTGCTGCTGCCACGACATCCCGCCTCAGAGGACTGCTGCAGCGCTGTTGGCAATCACTGGACACCACAGGTGGCGTAGTCGAGTACCTTTCCATCATCCCTCCTAGCCCGTATTTTTATGTGACAACCCTGGGCACGGAGCGGGCCTAGGTCACAACTGCAACCACCCTACACGGAGGCCCGGCTCCGAGTACCCCAACTCTCAGGGTGGGCTAGCGAGCGAGTCCCCGTGAGGGGAGGCGTCACAATAACCTGGACCTTATAGCTGAGCAAAGCTAATCTATCGGCATAATGCATTATCTGCTCCATGAATGCTCTATGGAGAGGTCTTAAAGGGTATTCCATTATCACCATATGGGAACAAATAGGACAAACACTGGATGGCACTTTGAGCTGGTTGGAGTCAGTATTGGTCTTATATCAATGTGCAACTGATTTAAAGTTTACTGAAACATAGAGGGCAAAGTATATATTGTATCCTGATAGGAGCATATATGTGTGGCGCCCCATAGGTACTGCATCTCACCCAGAGGTGTGGTATCCCACTCTCAGGTAAGGATGGAGTACTGCCCGGGACCCACACACTTGCATCCATTACACTCCACTTCAGAGGGAAGGGCGAGATTGCTCCTAAGGGAGAGCACAGTCCCTGGTCTCTAGCTGGAGGGTGGAACCATGTAGTGGGTGTGGGTGGAAGAACTAGTTTAGGGGAGCACTTCAGTAGGTGTATAAAAAGGGGAGCCATCTTGAGAGAGTGTGGTCAGTCTGAGAGAGAGATAGTTGGGAGCAGGAGCTCTGGAGGAACTCTGCTCAGGAGGAGAGGAGGAAGGAGCGGTTCTAGTCTGGGAGGCCCAGGAGAACAGACTGAGAGAGAGGATGGGAGCAGAGGGAAGGCTCCAAGAGGAACAGGGGGGATCCCAGGGGCACGGGAAGTGCGGATGCCACCCGTGCGCGCGAATTTACCAGGAAGTGGAGGGATCAGGCCGCAGAGGGGACCGGCCCCTAACTAGTGGAGAACTACAAATCTCAGCTAGAAACCAGAGGCTGCTGTACTTGCAAGGTGCAGCTGCCAACCACCACAATTACATCGCCAAAAAGGTGGTCACAGAAGGTCCAGGGGACTGCAGGTCGCCCGACAAGATCCGAGGCTACCGGCTTGGGGCACTGATTGTGAGGCGCAGGGCAGGAGGGTGAGAGCCAGTGCAGGAAGACGACCGAGGAAGGCACATAGAACGGGGTCCCGTTTAAGTACTCCGTTTAAGTACTCCTGAAAAAGGAAGGCACATAGAACGGGGTCCCGTTTTAGTACTTCGTTTAAGTACTCCTGAAAGAGGGATTGCTGAACCCCTTCCTTGGTGAACGCAGGGCGACGTGGGTGGTTATAAGCTGGCAGTTGTAACCAGAAGCAGCGTGATAACTGAGTAAAATCTGAAGACTGCACCCCACTGTGTCCTTGAATGACCATCACCAGCCCTGCACTACACAGCACCAGCAACATCTACCTCATAAAATCACTATATCCTGCCCTGGAGCATAGCTCTACCTGTGGAGAGCTGAACCAACTCTGCTGCATCACCATTAGCTCCAAGGGATCTGCACCGCAGCGGCGGCTCCATATAGCCGCATACCACAGGTTGCGTCATGAAAATTAAGCTATAAAAACTATAATCCCCTTTTATTGACCGGCCTGGGTCACGGACCGGGTCACTGCCACTGTGACATCCCCTGCACCGACCGGCCCGGCACCGTGCACCCCACGGCCCAGGGGGGCGCGTCATATGGACCAGGGTATGGACGGAAATAAACCTTGTCCCCACAGATGTGATCCCAGAGATCAGCTCTTCAATGAATCAGAATACCCATTTATAGAATACATGAGCTAATATGTGAAATAATCATGGGCTCAGGGGAGCATCTGGATGTTTTTTCAGTCATCCCATAGAAGAGCACTTCAATGAATATATATCTACAGAACAGGGCCAACCCCAGGTTTTCATGGGCACCGGGTGAAAAAGTCTAAGTGGGCCCCTTTGACACATACCACCATTCATGATGCACACATACGGTAGAGAAATATAGGTATAGTACAATGCCAAAGATTTCACTTACATGAGTGATATCTATTGTAAATTCTACAATAACTCAGAAACCGGCGAATCCTCGCAACGCACAGTGCAGACCGGACAGTATAGAACTCCATACAGTATTATAGGCACCACATAGTCCTTCATACGGTATTATGGAACCAACATAGTCCTCCATACAGTATTATGGGCACCACATAGTCCTCCATACAGAATAATGGGCCCTACGTAGTCCTCCATACAGTATTATAGGCACCACATAGTCCTCCACACAGTATTATGGCCCCTCATAGTCCTCCATACAGTATTATGGGCACCACATTGTCCTCCATACAGAATAATGGGCCCCACGTAGTCCTCCTTACAGTATTATAGGCACCACATAGTCCTCCATACAGTATAATGGCCTCACATAGTCCTCCATACAGAATTATGGGCCCCATATAATGCTCCATACAGAATAATGGGTACCATATATTGCTCCATACAGTATGGGCCCAATATAATACTCCATATAGAATGGGCACCATGTAATGCTCCATACATAATGGGCCCCATATTTTGCTCCTTACATAAAAAAAATCAAATACTCACCTCTCCTCGCTGGCCGCTGCTCTGCTTCGGAGTCCTCAATGTTAGCGTCTTCTGGCTCTGAGCACTTCTCAGTACAGAGGGTGCTTCTGTAGTGACGTCATCGCTCCCTCTGTCCTATGACAATGTGGCGCCCCTGAGGGTTCGACTGCCACAGGGATACTGCACTTCTTTAATGGAGTGTAGTGTTCCTCCTCTGAGGTAAGAACAGTGTGATGGTCAGGACCCCACCTCCACATCCAACACCACACTTCTCCCACCAGAGGGGGCTAGAATGCACTAGGTGCTACCCTCTTGGGTACTCGGGAGACTGGGGAACCAAGAGATAGGGGAACCATTTAGTGGGTGAGGGTGGAGGACTCACATTTTAGTGACAATAATTCATATTTAATACACAGCCATCTTGGTCATTGGTTGTCGCCTTTTGGCAGTCTGTCCTTTGCAATGGTTCTTTGACTGTCCTCTACTGTGATCTCCCACCCTGAGCGTGGATCCTGTGTGGACCTGCAGCTGATGGAGACACAGCTCTCGTACCTTGGCCTTGGGTCGAGGGGCAGGTTGCAGATAATGTATGTCTCAACCCGGTCAAGGACCATGACCAAGAAGGCCCGGAGCTTAAGAGTGTAGCTCCACCGCAAATGGATCCCAGGGAGGATGCAGACGGAGCGGTGTACGCCACCTGTCCTCGCTATGCTGATCTATTCAGAGGGATTCCGGCTGCAAGAGGGGTACCGACACCCGACCTTGCTACTCCACGTCCTGGTCGGGAAAGCCCGGTAGGCCCTGAGGATCCCACCGGGTAATGGAAGGAGCAAAGCTGCCACCCGTACCCTGTTTCTGAGGAGTTCAGAGGGAGACCTGGCCTATCTACACACGCAGACAGGAATGGACCCAGTCTGAAGTCTAGGAACACTCTGGTGTGGGGTCCTGATTAAACACTTGTATTACTCGGAGGTGGTTGGACCCTCGTTCCTGGTGACCGCAGAACTCCGCGAGGAGCAGGGAGAAGCATTGCAGCTGTACTCTTCAACGTGAGTAAAAACCCTGGAAGTTAACCCCTATGGCCTCCGGACTCTTTATTCGGCACTACTCCGCACTACACGGCACAAGAACTCCTAGACTACTACCCCCTCCATCCTGTCTCTCTGCCCTGAGGCCCTGCTCCGCCTGTGGGGAGTAGTAACAACGACGGCTGCCGTAACATCCCTCCTCAGAGGACTGCAGCAGCGCTGGTGGCCTTCACCAGGTGCCACAGGTGGCGTAGTGGAGATCAGCCACTCAACCCGGATAAGCCCGTACCATCCCTTTTTAATGTGACGGCCCTGAGCACGGAGCGGGTCCGGGCCACGGCTGCACCCCATCTACAACATAGGACCCGGCTCCGAGTCCCCCATCTCCCAGGGTAGGGCTTTCGTGAGGCGTCACAACATCACAGAGTCAGAAGACGCCGAAGACACCAGAGCTGTGGTGGAACAGGGAGAGGTAAGTATTGCAAGTACCGGTGCCCTGAGCAAGCGGGGGGGCCCCTCTCACGGGCTTTGGCACCAAACTCCGCTTACTCACAGGCAGGAGTGGGCTGGGCCTGGGGGAAGAGGGGCAAATGCCCCCCGGGCCAGTTCCCCAGCAGAGGCTTTGAGCCGTCGGCTGCCAAGAAGACAGCAGCCAGCACTTTAATTGTATATAAGTGCTGGTCCGGCCATCCCTGTATTGCCGACTGTGTGACCCTATCTCTTGAACTCACTAGCACGCCGGCCTGCTGGGTCTTCACCGGAGAGAGGTCAGCAGGGCCAGGGCAGGAGGTCAGGGCTGGATCCTGAGTGTCTTGTGTCAGCGATGCTCTGAGGTCTCATGAGTTATTACTGCAGCTTCATCAGGTCGCGCTGTCTGTAGCCAGATCTGCAGGAAAGTCCCAGAGCCACTGCAGACTGTATACATACTCCAACACTGACTGCTCCTGAGCCTGGATCCAGGACATCATACATTATATATACTGCTATACATGATAATATGTGATGTTCTGTAGCCAGGTCCAGGTGTAATCAGTAAGGGTGTATTCACACTGCGTTCTGGCGCTCGTTCATTGGTCCCGCTGGGGCCTACTTCCGAATCCCCAGCAAAACGGTATATAATATATATACAGCTGTCATATACTATCCTGTATATACCATCAGATGTCTGTACACATAGTATAATATACAGCAGTCACATACTATCCTGTATATACCATCAGATGTCTGTACACATAGTATAATATGTAGCAGTCACATACTATCCTGTATATACCATCAGATGTCTGTACACATAGTATAATATACAGCAGTCACATACTATCTTGTATATACCTTCAGATGTGTGTACACGTAGTATAATATACAGCAATCACATATTATCCTGTATATACCATCAGATGTCTATACACATAGTATAATATGTAGCAGTCACATACTATCCTGTATATACCATCAGATGTCTGTACACATAGTATAATATACAGCAGTCACATACTATCCTGTATATACCATCAGATGTCTGTACACATAGTATAATATACAGCAGTCACATACTATCTTGTATATACCTTCAGATGTCTGTACACATAGTATAATATACAGCAGTCACATACTATCTTGTATATACCTTCAGATGTCTGTACACGTAGTATAATATACAGCAGTCACATATTATCCTGTATATACCATCAGATGTCTATACACATAGTATAATATACAGCAGTCACATACTATCCTGTATATACCATCAGATGTCTGTACACATAGTATAATATACAGCAGTCACATACTATCCTGTATATACCATCAGATGTCTGTACACATAGTATAATATACAGCAGTCACATACTATCCTGTATATATACCATCAGATGTCTGTACACATAGTATAATATACAGCAGTCACATACTATCTTGTATATACCTTCAGATGTCTGTACACATAGTATAATATACAGCAGTCACATATTATCCTGTATATACCATCAGATGTCTGTACACATAGTATAATATACCGCAGTCACATACTATCCTGTATATACCATCAGATGTCTGTACACATAGTATAATATACAGCAGTCACATATTATCCTGTATATACCATCAGATGTCTGTACACATAGTATAATATACAGCAGTCACATACTATCCTGTATATACCATCTGATGTCTGTACACATAGTATAAAAACAACAGTCACATACTATCCTGTATATACCATCAGATGTCTGTACACATAGTATAATATACAGCCGTCACATACTATCCTGTATATACCATCAGATGTCTGTACACATAGTATAATATACAGCAGTCACATATTATCCTGTATAGGTGGACGGTTTTGTCTATTTTACAATAGAGGCAAGAATATATTAATCCTTTCCTCATAGATTGTAAGCTTGCGAGCAGGGTCCTCTCTTCTCCTGGTATCTGTTGATTTATGTGATCATCGTTATTCTGTAATGTCTTTTATTTTCTGAACAAGTCCCCTCTAAAATGTAAAGTGCTGCTGAATATGTTGGTGCTATAAAATTAAAATATATTATTATTATATTATTAATCAATTCTGAAGACATGATGCAATTTACCAGCCGCATACTTTTGTTTCTAACGCACTTTTCAGAGCTCATCTTCCTGTAGTCCCTCTGTCACTGCAGATTGCTGAATCGTGATAGAGCGCTGTGCACACACTGTCACGATTCCTTCGTATTTCCAGCGTAGTGATCACAAGTATGAGTTTGCATAGTTATGGTCGCATGCCGATTAGTCTCAGACACCTCTCTGAGCAGCTCACTGATAGAAGTGGATGAGAATCTAGTCGGCATTTGACCACAACTATCCCATCATTACTCCGGCTTTATGTTTTTAAAGTCTTGTACCTTCTGCTCCCTTTATGAAATAGCCATAGGTAAATGCAAAAAAGATGGGCCGCTGCTCATGAGCCGCTGCTGTGTGCTTGCCCCCTAGGCCAAAATTTGCCATCCAGCCCCACAGGTCCCACAATGTGCCAGTGTCCTGGCGGTGAGTGTGCTCCCCCGCTTCCTCAGGGCCCTGGCGCTTTCCCGGGTGTGCCGGCTGGTGATGCCGACCCTGCTGCAGAAGACAACGGATGGAGATAACATGGCAAGTATAGGTGATAAAGAAAAATATATAAAAACTTACTTGGCCAAAACTGCCCCTACCCAAGATATCATGGATGGTAAAATTGCTGATGTTAAGCCTGGGGTAGGGGCTGGATGTTCCGGGGTCCCTGCTGCATCCAGGTGTTGGCTGTTCATCCTCCTGTCCATTGCCTTTGGCCTCTCTCCTCTTCTTTGTGATATTCTTGAATCCAGAAGTATCACTGTCCTCTTCTCTCGTCCTCTTGTCTTCTCTCTGCTTCTCGCTTTCTCTGTGTCCAGTAGACGCCATTTGCAGTAATATCTTCCAGTCTGTAGACTTCCGTCCGATCTCTTCAGCCGACAGTTGAAAGTAAACGGCAGTTGGTCGTGTGCAGGCAGCGGCTCGTGGCCCGCTCTGCCCGATACACTGATGTGGGCATCATGGGGGACAGTTTAGGGTCCAGAGGAACGGCACAGAACTTCATGGCGGCTTCTAGTGCTGTTTTTTTTTATTTCATAATACATTCTTTTTATTCACATTATACAGACAGATAATAATAAGTCAAAAATACATTAAAAAACCTAACATACTATAAAATACCAGCTCTTCCCATTACCAATGTAATTCTAGGGTTTCCATATATTTAAAAAATCATTACTTTTATCTTTCATGTTATAATACTATTTCTCATATATCATGGTTACTAGGGATGATATTTTTAAAATATTTAGAAACCCATGTATCATTTCCATTACACTTCACAAATACTTGGCACTTTGTGTTGTTGTATCACATAAAATCCCAATAAAATACATTTAAGTTTGTGGATGTAACATGGAAAAATATGGAAAAGTTCACAGGGTATGAATACTTTATCAAAGCCATTTTCTGCAATTTAATAATTTTTTTCATTCCATATTTCCTCTGTTACATTGAGTCTTTTCTACTTATTGAGTATTTTTTACTATCCTTGTATGTTTCCTGGGAACCCCTGCTCTTATTTGGAGTATGGGGGGGGTTGTCCTTTCCGTCCATGACTTGGGACATGGATTGGTCATTTTGCACACGTTGATGTGTTTTTTAGATTTTTGTGATCTGTGGATTTGTTCTGCTTTTCTCTTGATAGCGTTGACAATAAAGATATCCTATTATATATTTGGATGTCCGATCCTTTGTTTTTCTTGTTGACAATATTGTAACTGTGCATTTTTGGCTGCCACTCTGGTCTTTATTTAGGTTGCACCCTCCCAAGAACCAACAAAAATACAACCAATTAACTTAAAGTGAATGTATCACTGGGTTTTTGCTGCCCCATCTGAGAGCAGCATGATGTAGGGGCTGAGACCCTGATTCCAGTGATATATCACTTAATGGGCTTCTTGCTGCAGTTTTTATGAAATCACAGTTTTCCCTGCAGCAGATCTAGCAGATCTAAAAATGCAGAGCTCTGTATAACCCTGCCCACATCACTGATTGGCACATTTCTGTGTACACTGTGCATAGGCAGAAAGCTGCCAATCAGTGATGGGGGGCGAGGTTATATAGAGCTCATGAATATGGAGGACTACCTGGCAGCAGGATTAGTAGTCGTCTAGTGATAATTTCCAGTTGAAAAAACAGTGATTTTATCAAAACTACAGTAAGCAGCCCAATAAGTGACACATCACTGCAATCAGAGCCTCTACATTATGCTGCTCTCAGATTCAGTAACAAAAACCTGGTGACAGATTCCCTTTAACCTATTAATAAAAAAAGACTAGACAAGGTTAGTTTGGATAAAGAATAGGTTACTTAAAACATAAATTAATAAGTCAATAAATATTAAAAACCATGGAATAAATTAATCAGTCAGTAATCAAATAAATAATCAACTGTGACTATCAAAAATGGACCTAGTCCTCCCAGCCTTAGCCAACTGATAGGCATCGCAACAAAAAGAGGGTGGGTGGCCAACGCTGGTGACTTGCTGTGCATGGACTACCCCGGACTTTGGTGAAACTGGGCCTTTTATGCAGAAATATTCCGGCGCTAGCATTAGTTCTCCCATCAGGATAAAGATGCATCTTCCTGCGCAAACAACAGAATCTTCTAGAACTTGCTGGTAGAGGATCACAGCTGAGACAACAGTGACTCTGAAATGATAAGTACCATTGCCGAAAAGAGTAGGAGGAGAAAGAAGAACGGAAAGGGGAGCACAAATACAGCCAAAGTATAGCCAAAATTCTTACCTCCAGAACAAATATTCTACTGGGCCTGTAAAACTATGTGTTCCCCCCGCTAACCTCTCTGGGGGCCCTGTCTTGACATTAGTGTCTTACCAGACATTGCTCCTTATCTGAATAATCTGTTCACACTATGTTTTTGCCTATTTGACACTACAGACAAAGGACCACCTATTACCAGGTCCTAGAGGGTCCTGTCCCAACTTCTACTACCTCATCTGAAAGAATCCACTTAATGAGTTGGATTTAAAGTACTTAAGAAGTTGTCCACTACTTTTACATTGATGCCCTATCCTACAAAACTAGTGGACAACCCATTTAAATATAAGGACTTCTATATGTGCCTTTTTAATGGACATTAACCCCTTTATGACATAGGGCATATTAGTACGTATCTGTGCCCTGGAACTTATGGACCAGATATGTATTAATACGCCCTGGCGATTTCGCCCGTACACAGGCTGTGCGGGCGCGATCGCCGCCGGGTGTCAGCTGATTGTCACAGCTGACACCCGGGGCTATGTGCAGGGAGCGGTCCCGGTCCAGCTCTGAGGTGGCTACGATAGAGGAGAGCATGGCTTCTCTATCCTCATCTCAGTTGCCTCTGGAACCATGTCTTACCCTGCTTCAACATCTGACCTAGTGAATAATATTGGCCTCACTATGTGTACACCTGATATGCCCAAACAAATCCATCACAGCTGTGCCAGGTGCTGTCTAATCCTAGTGTACATGGTATGAGCTGATCAGTCTACTGATTGGCTGCAGCAGTCACATGTGATACGGTCATGACGCAGTGGCATACCGCTAACAGCAGATAAACATATGGCTGCTATGAGGCCCATGAATCTGAGGGATCTTGGGTAATCATACTGTTTGTGGGCCATCATACTATTTGGAGGGCTAGGTGGGGGCCATCATACTATTTGGAGGGCTATGTGGGGACCATCATACTATTTGGAGGGCTATATGGGGGCCGACATACTATTTGGAGGGCTATGTGGGGGCGGTCATACTATCTGGATGGCTATGTGGGGGCCGTCATACTATTTGAAGGCCATCATGCTATTTGGAATGCTATGTAGAGGCCATCATACAATTTGGAGGACTATCCATCCCATTTCAGCGACTTTTTGATTATCAATCTACATCATGTGTTGGATTATATATATCTTACTCTAATGTTCTCTTTATTACTAATCTATATCATGTGTTGGATCGGTCCTAGAGTACTTTGTCTTTTTGCCCACCACTAATGTGTCTGCGCCATTATGGTTTATATGTAAGTCATTTTTTTAACTTTGGATAATAATAAACTTTGTATTTTTAATATTACTATGTTCTTGTACGTCATTCTCTTTATATGAATCATTATTTGAGACGTTGAACAGACTCTGTTTTTCTGATATGTGACCTATATTGTCAAATTACTTTGCCTCATAAAGACTACAAGGTAGACAGACACGGGGGAAAGTAGCTTAGCTTTAGCCGACTTCGTAGAGATAACGCCAGGCGTCCTCCTACCACCACAGAGGAAGTTAGCAGTGTGAGAGCTGCAAGCATTCACAAGGAAACGTGACTATCACCGGCCCCTCCCTGCTGCAAAGTGAAACTATTTAAACACCCAGGCCAGGGTGTCAATTAGCTGGTGGGAGGTAGCCGATGGGTCTTAGAGGGAAACAGCTAAGAAAGTGTCTGTATTGCCAAACGAAGAGATCTTCTGCAACCAACTGCAGGGCAACTGTCTGTTACATTTGACATACCCATGACACTAGCGCCACCTATTGTAAGTATTAATTTCAAAAGTCAATATCGATTCTTTAAAGGGTATTGTCACATGACTTAGGATAAAAAGGCCAAACCTGAAACTCCATTTTCAGGACACGTGTTTAAGGATGTTTGTCCCTCATCAGTGCAAGACAGGAGAGAACTTGCTTGTATGGGTGAGTGACCTCTGACAGGGGATCCAAGGGATACATTTTCTCTTTGTGGAGAAGTTACCTACTTTGCTAAGTTAGCTACTTGGCAACCCCTTTTGAATTCCTATGTTTACCCTCAGTTAAAATAACAAAACTTATACTTACCACCGGCGCCGTTCCTACGGTGTCCCTTCCAGTGCTCCCTGCGATCCCTTCGGCCAATCAGCGGTGGCTTCACTTTCCTCTGCTATGGATAGAATTGACATCCAGGGGAAGTGAAAGAGCAGCAGCAACTCTCACTTACTCCGAATGTCTTGATTTGTATGAAGGAGGGAAAAGTGAAGCAGTGCTGATTGGCTGCAGGGATTGCGTGATATAACAATGTCACACAAGCCCCGGGAGAGCCAGTGCCTACACCGCTGGAACAGCGGCGGCACTGGAAGTGAGTGTTATTATTTTACTGGGAGACACATAGGGATTGAGAAGAGGTTGTCCGAGTAGTGGACAACCCCTTTAAATTCCCAGTGGAGATCTGCATGTGACTTATATTTTTTGATTGCAGCAGTAAATCCCTTTAAGAAGATTATGATTTTACACTGTAAGTTTTCTAATAATTCAGAATGATTCCTAAAATATCTTATGTCCTAGGCGCTGGGTACTATCCATCTGCTGAGCCTTTGTGCTATGACCTAGGACAGTGCTGGCGAACCTATGGCACGCGTGCCAGAGAGGGCACGCAGAGCCCTCCCTAAAGGGCACGCGCGCCATTGCCTCAACACTAAGACCGGGCCTGGCGGGTAATTACTTGGAGCCCCCCGACTTCAGCTAGATGTGCGTTCTCTGACACACATCTAGCTGAAGTGTATTGCAGCTCACGAACTTGCCAAACCCGTGCGCGGCCATACACTCTGCCAGCAGGCGGCGTCAGCGTACAAGCGACTGGGCGCATGGCAGTGACGTCATGCGCCCCGTGTATAGGACGCTGAAATCAGCTGCCGGCTACAGGAGAGGACGCGGCGCGGGAGAGGAAGGAAGGTGAGTAGGAGAGTTTATTATGTTTGTCTGTTTTTACTATGCGATGAGCAGCTGCGCAAATACAAGGATGGGGGAGCATATTCATGGGTGGGCATGTACCAGGATGAAGGAAGGGAGACAACAACATATCTACAAGGATGGGGGGCAGCATATATACAAGGATGGGGGGGCATATTCATGGGTGGGCATGTACCAGGATGAAGGATGGGAGACGACAACATATCTACAAGGATGGGGGGCAGCATATATACAAGGATGGGGGGGCAGCATATATACAAGGATGGGGGAGAAACATATATACAAGGATGGGGGAGCAGCATATCTACAAGGATGGGGGGCAGCATATATACAAGGATGGGGGAGCAACATATCTACAAGGATGGGGGAGCAACATATATACAAGGATGGGGGAGCAACGTATATACAAGGATAGGGGAGCAGCATATATACAAGGATAGGGGAGCAGCATATATACAAGGATGGGGGAGCAGCATATATACAAGGATGGGGGAGCAGCGTATATACAAGGATGGGGGAGCAGCATATATACAAGGATGGGGGAGCAGCATATCTACAAGGATGGGGGGCAGCATATCTACAAGGATGGGGGAGCAACATATATACAAGGATGAGGGAGCAGCATATATACAAGGATGGGGGAGCAACATATATACAAGGATGGGGGAGCAGCATATATACAAGGATGGGGGAGCAGCATATATACAAGGATAGGGGAGCAACATATATACAAGGATAGGGGAGCAACATATATACAAGGATGGGGGAGAAACATATCTACAAGGATGGGGGAGCAACATATATACAAGGATAGGGGAGCAACATATATACAAGGATGGGGGAGCAACATATCTACAAGGATGGGGAAGCAGGATATATACAAGGATGGGGGAGCAGCATATATACAAGGATGGGGGAGCAGCATATATACAAGGATGGGGGAGCAGCATATATACAATGATGGGGGAGCACCATATATACAAGGAAGGGGGAGCAGCATATATACAAGGATGGGGGAGCAGCATATCTACAAGGATGGGGGAGAAATGAGATGGAGGGAGGGAGATGAAAAGGAAGAGAGGGGGGAGGAAACAAAAAATGGAAAAATACATATAAATACATGAGGACACATACAACAAAACAGATAATAACAATGACACCATGATAAATAAACCGATATACTGTTGCAAGTCGCTCCTCCATAAATGGTTGTTCATTTTTTTCTTTTTTGATTTATTTAAGGATTTTTTTTGGAATTTTTCCTAATGTTCGGATATCAGATGCTTCAGAACTCTCCTAAACAACGATCAATTGAATATTTGTATACGTTATGGAGGAGCGACTTGCAACAGTATATCGGTTTATTTATCATGGCGTCGTTGTTATTATCTGTTTTGTTGTATGTGTCCTCATGTATTTATATGTATTTTTCCATTTTTTGTTTCCTCCCCCCTCTCTTCCTTTTCATCTCCCTCCCATGTCTGTATACTCATTTCTTATCCCTCGTATATGTGGCCGGATCTATTCACATTCCCCTTTATTCTTGTACTGCATGGCAGTCTTTATTAGTACGGAGCGGTACTTCTTTAGAGTGCTGTATGGGGAACCGTCCTCGGAGTCGTACTGTGCGCGTGCGCGGGCGATTCACTCCCCCTGCTCTCGCGTCGCCCATCTCTATGGCGCCGATGCGCTTCCCGGATGTAGTCTTTTGACACTTCCGGGTCACGCCGACGTCATGATGGGCGGTGCGGGACCTCGGGGGGCGTTGACTCTCCCAGTGTACGCGCCGCTCGTACCTCTCCGCTGACGGTCATCCTGAACTGTCACATGACCACACATGTGATATATTGAAGGGGCGGAGTTATACATTTAAAAAGGTCCTTGTACCCTTGTTATCTACGCCTCTTGATAAAGCACCCGCGAAACGCGCGTCGAGGCAGCCTCTCTTGACAGACACTGGCCCTCCCTTGTCTCTAGTCACGTGTGATACCTTGGGGTGAGTTTACTTTTACCATGTACTTGATATTTATTGGAATAATGATGCAACTGTGCAGGACTATGGTATATGTACTCCCCATATAATAAGTGTCACACTCTTTGAGGCAGCCCTTTTATGGTAGATATTGGCCCTCATCTGTCCCTAGCTAGGTGTGATACTTTGGGCTGAGTTACCCCTATTATGCATTTGATACACACTGCAGCAATAGAAACATTGTGCAGGATTATGGTATTTGTGCCCTCTATACATTAAGTGTCACATTATTATTTTTTATTTTGCTCTATCTCACGACTTATTATTTTTGCTTCTTGGATCTGTTTGTCAGCACCTTACTGTCTTATTTATATATGGACTTTAAATATGAAATTATAATAAACTTTTGTATGCCATTATACTTGTCTTTCTCCTGGTTTATTATTTTAATCCAATGTGTATGGGGACTGAATCTTTACTTTAAAGCTTTGCTTTTCTATTTTCTCACACAGACACTAATACAAATGGCGCCTGACCCAATACTTTAATGACATTTTTATCATATTGTGCATTTTCGCTTTAGCTTTTTCTTCCTGTCCAACGACGAAATGCTAGAAATTCTCTCTGAGACTAAAGATCCTCTGCGGGTCCAACCACATCTAAAGAAGGGCTTTGAAGGCATCGCAAAGCTGGAGTTCCTTCCTAACCTGGACATCAAAGCCATGTACAGCACCGAGGGGGAACGCGTAGAGCTCATCCAGACCATCTCCACCTCCGAGGCTCGGGGGGCCGTGGAGAAGTGGCTCATCCAAGGGGAAGATGTCATGTTAAGGAGCGTGCATGATGTTATTGCTCGGTCACGAATGGTACGGATCTACCTACAGACCAAAAGCATTAATTGGAACTAATCTAGTACTTTTATATTTGTATAAGATTATTTGGCAGCAGTGAATGATTTGTGGATGATGTATCTCATTGCTATAGAGCCAGGTAGCAGATCTTCTACCTGCAATCGGTAGAAATGAATTTGCTAGATAATACTAGTAAGGTTGTCCCTCTCTTAAATGCTTCTGTCAATGTAATTTAACTTTGTTTTTTAAAAGGCGTACCCTGAGACTGCAAGAAAAGACTGGGTGAGGGAATGGCCGGGACAGGTCGTGCTCTGTGTGTCTCAGATGTTCTGGACAAGTGAAGTGCATGAAGCTATCGGCAGTGGCCCAGAGGTACGGCATAAGCTCCTTTACTGATCAAGGTTGCTTCACTATAAACAGTCATGGCCGGAAGTGTTGGCACCCTTGAAGTTGTTCCAGAAAATGAAGTATTTTTCCATGAAATTATTGCAATTGCATGTGTATTTTTTGTTATACACATGTTTATTTCCTTTGTGTGTATTGGAACAACACAAAAAAAACAGAGATAAAAAAGGCAAATTGGATATAATTTCACACAAAACCCCAAAAATGGGCCGGACAAAATTGTTGGCATCTTTCCAAAATTGTGGGTAAACAATTTTGTTTCAAGCATGTGATGCTCTTTCAAACTCACCTATGGCAAGTAAAAGGTGTGGGCAATATGAAAATCACACCTGAAACCCGATACAAAGGGGAAAAGTTGACTCAATCTTTGTGTTGTTACATGCCACACTAAGCAGGGAGAACAGAAAGAGGAGAAGAGAACTGTCTGAGGACTTGAGAACCAAAATTGTTGACCAATATCTTCTTTTTGTGTTGTTCCAATACACACAAATGAAATAAACATGTGAACAACAAGATGTGTAATTGTAATAATTTTCTGGGAGAAATACATATATACATTCATAGACAGACTTCATGAGTTCTCCTGCTAATAGACTGTCATACCTAGGGACGCAGCTTATAGGAGTTTCCAGGGGCGGATATACCACTGGTGCAACAGAGGTAAGGGGACCCACATTCACATCAAAAGATGCAAGTAGCTTCTTTCACAGTACGTTGTTAGACTGCAAAGAGCCCATGTACTGTTCTTGCCCAGGGGTCTTCTCCTGGGGGTTGCAGTTGTACAGCGGCTCAATATCTTGAAGGTACCCAAAAGGCTCCATAGTATTGTTGGGATTTTGCATTGATTCATGCATCTTGTCTAGAGATGAGCAACTAAATTTGCAGGACCTTGGTCTAAGAGAGCAGGTTAGTAGTCTGTGGCTGTTGGATGGGAGCCTTGCTAACCGCCTCTTACATGCCGGCATCCCTGGCTCCTCTTTTGATTAGCCGGCCAGGCGTGATGTCATTTGTGCCTCACATCACAACTATGAGATCGACATCAAAAGAGGAGCCGGAGATGCCGGTTCATGGAGCTCCGGTCCTGCGGCCGTGGAATACTGACCCGACTGTTGGACCAGAGTCCTGCAAATCCATTCGCTCATCTCTACTCTCGTCATATCTGCCAATAAGGGAAGACATTGTATGGGATTTCCCATAATACCAGCATAAAATGAATCCATCTGCATTGAGTTTTCCATGCTGTTTGTGGCAGGGTTTTATAGAGGTACATCTGGGTATTTGGAGCTCTGGGTTCAATCCAGATCTCCAACTTCTATAAAGATATGTTGTAAAATTGTTGTGTACATTATAAAGTGCCTGCATATTGTGGAGTTCTCAATCTAGTCTGCAGCTTATAATCTATATAGATTTCAGCCCCCTTGCAATATGTATGTTCTATGAATGTTTCTGCAGATGATTTCACCGTTACATCCTTCTTGTAGGGCCTGAAAAACTCCTATGATAATCTGCAGCTCCAGCTAAATGATATTGTGGAGCTTGTGCGAGGAGGCAAATTGTCCCAGCAGACTCGCAGCACATTGGGGGCTCTCGTCACCATAGAGGGGCACGCTCGTGACGTGGGCATGGAAATGATCCAAACAGGTTTGTGCAAACATCATGGCTGGCACCAAACTTTCCAATACCATGTTCTATTTATTATACACTACATGGAGAAAGGTATTGTGCCCCCTCCACATTACACCTACAGGGGCTTTTATGGCCCCCTATTCTAAATCCATATACAGGATGTTAATATGGAGTCAGTCCCTCTACAGATATCACAGCTCAATATGCAGAGCACCTTCATACATTTCACCCCATTCCTATGTTCTTTCCATATCTATGTTATATTCCCCCCTCTTTTCTTTGAGTTTTCATAGGACACAATTGATCTTGTCACAGTAAAGCAATCTTGGGGTGTACTTACAATGACGTCTATGGGGCAGTAGTCATTTCTGCATATTGAGATGGTGGTCCCTATATAGGAATGTTTTGGCATCTGTATGTGTCGGCGTCCCCTGTATATAACTCATTGCCACAATTGATATTCTTTATAGTCAGTGTTTTGGATGGCCTAGGTGCGGTTTGTAATATTTTCTATCAATGGTGTGTGTGCCCTCCTCTGTGCAGTGTCCTTCCATAACCATGGATGTACTAATAAAGGGTTTTTATGTCAATTCCTTTAATGACCTTTTGTTCGGCTTCTTTGTAGGTATTATGTAATTCTCCGAATGGTCAGCCATTCTAAGCCTGAGCAGACATATGGCAATGTAATTGATGTGTGACTGACATTGTTCTTCCCTATGTTGCAGTGACATATTTATGCTGCCATTGTGCAGTATTTGTTCTAATTAATCATCCTAAAGGTGTTTAGTGGGGTTGAGGTTGTGAACGTGTGTGAAACAGTTCTGCTCTTCTATTCCCTTAGGGTTGGAAGCTACAATTGTTTAAAATGTCTTGTGCTGAAGCATTAAGATATCTTTTCACTGGAACTAAGGGGCCTAGACCAACCCCTAAAAACAAGGCCATACCTCCACCAGCAAACTGTACAGCGGGCACAATGCAGTTAATAGGGTAACGTTCTCCTGGCATTCACCAAATCCAGACTCGTCCATCAGATGCCAGATAGAGAAGTGTGATCCGTCACTGCACAGAACAGGTCTCCTCCAGAGTCCTGTGGTGGCGGCTTCACACCACTCCATCCGACGCTCGGCATCGTGCTTGGTGATGTAAGGCTGCATGCAGCTGCTCGGCCATAAAGCTCCTGGCGGGGGCGCAGTGTTTGTGGTGATGTTGTTACCAATGGAGTCAGGACAGCGTTCTGCCCTCTGCTCCTCAGCACTCAGTGACCCCGCTCTGTAATGTTCCGGGGTCTCCTGAGTTGCTGCAGTTCCTTCTATTCCTTAATAATATCACTCACTTGTGATGGGGGAAGATTTAGGAGGGAAGAAATGTAATATCCAGACTTGTTACCCCGGTGGCTCCTATTACAGGACCGCACTGGTATCAGAGAGCTCTGCACCACCAGCCGTTCTGTCATATGTTAGTAACAGCACACAGCATGGAGGGCGGATGTTATACACCGGGGGGCGTGGGGATTGATGTTATACACTGGTGGGGGGCGAGAGTCTTAATGTTATACAAGGCCGAGGGGCCAGATGTTATACCCTAGGGGTACGAGGGGCTAGATGTTATACACTGAGGGGCGAGGGGACGGATATTATACACCAGGGGCGAGGGGATTGATGTTATACACTGGTTGGGGGCGAGAGTCTTAATGTTATACAAGGCCGAGGGGCCAGATGTTATACCCTAGGGGTACGAGGGGCTAGATGTTATACATGTCCGAGGGCTGCATGTTATACACTGAGGGGCAAGGGGACGGATATTATACACCAGGGGCGAGGGGACGGATATTATACACCAGGGGCGAGAGTCTTAATGTTATACAACAAGGCCGAGGGGCCAGATGTTATACACTGAGGGGCGAGGGGACGGATATTATACACCGGGGCGAGGGGACGGATATTATACACCAGGGGCGAGGGGACGGATATTATACACCAGGGGTGAGGGGACGGATATTATACACCAGGGGTGAGGGGACGGATATTATACACCGGGGCGAGGGGACGGATAATATACACCAGGGGCGAGGGGATGGATATTATACAACAGGGGCGAGGGGATTGATGTTATACACTGGTGGGGGGCGAGAGTCTTAATGTTATACAACAAGGCCGAGGGGCCAGATGCTATACACTGGGGGTACAAGGGGCTAGATGTTATACAAGTCCGAGGGCTGGATGTTATACACTGAGGGGCGAGGGGACGGATATTATACACCAGGGGCGAGGGGACGGATATTATACACCGGGGTGAGGGGACGGATATTATACACCAGGGGCGAGGGGACGGATATTATACACCAGGGGCGAGGGGACGGATATTATACACCGGGGCGAGGGGACGGATATTATACACCAGGGGCGAGGGGACGGATATTATACACCGTGGGCGAGGGGATGGTTGTTATACACTGGGAGCGAGGGGACGGATATTATACACCGGGGGGGCGAGAGGCCGGATGTTATACACCAGGGGGAGGGAGCGAGGGTACAGATGTTATACACCGGGGCTGGGGGGCCAGATGTTATACCCTGGGGGTCGGATGTTATGCAAAGGAGTGCTTGGGGTTGGATGTTATACAGTGGGGTTGAGGGGATGGATTTTATACACTGGCGGGGGGGCGAGGGGACGGATGTTATACTAAACTAGGGGCGAGGGGCGGATGTTATACACCGGGGGAGGCGAGAGGCCGGATTTTATAAACTGGGGGCTGAGAGTCTGGATGTTATACACCGTGGGCAATGGGACTAAATGAAAAAAGCAGAATTCGGTGACTAGGAGTTTTGTCCTATAATGTATGTGCATTTGCCTTCCCTTTAGAAACTCTCCCTTGTGATTCTGCAGTGTCTTAGAGGTTGACTATCTTTTCCTACATTGCTCAGGAGTTTCTCATGAAACAGACTTCCAGTGGCTTGCCCAACTCCGCTATTACTGGGAGAATGAGAATGCGAGAGTGCGAATCATCAACTGCAATGTGAAGTCCGCCTATGAGTACCTGGGCGACTCCCCACGCCTGGTCATCACTCCGCTCACTGACAGATGCTAGCGGACTCTGCTATGATGTGATGGGTTATGCTCAGAAATCTTTTTGACTTTTGTATGATGCATGAAACTTATTAGAAAGTTTATTGATATTTCATACCAGTTCTTTCATGTTTCATTGGTAGATCGGTGCTTTTTATCTAAATCTTGGTGGAGCTCCAGAAGGTCCGGCCGGCACAGGAAAAACTGAGACCACCAAAGATTTGGCCAAGGCGCTGGCCGTGCAGTGTGTGGTCTTTAACTGCTCTGATGGTTTGGACTACATAGCAATGTCAAAGGTACATACAATGTTAAGCTGCTCCATTGCAGATAATAAACTGACTCCAACCGATGTTCTGCTGACATCTTTTGATTATATAGTACAGACCAAAAGTTTGGACACACCTTCTCATTTAAAGATTTTTGTGTATTTTCATGACTATGAAAATTGTACATTCGCACTGAAGGCATCAAAACTATGAATTAACACATGTGGAATTATATACTTAACAAAAAAGTGTGAAACAACTGAAAATATGTCTTATATTCTTGGTTCTTAAAAGTCGCAGGTTAACAGCAGCTCAGATTAGAGACCAGGTCAATGCCACACAGAGTTCTAGCAGCAGACACATCTCTACAACAACTGTTAAGAGGAGACTTTGTGCAGCAGGCCTTCATGGTAAAATAGCTGCTAGGAAACCACTGCTAAGGACAGGCAACAAGCAGAAGAGACTTGTTTGGGCTAAAGAACACAAGGAATAGACATTAGACCAGTGGAAATCTGTGCTTTGGTCTGATGAGTCTAAATTTGAGATCTTTGGTTCCAACCACCGTGTCTTTATGCGACGCAGAAAAGGTGAACGGATGGACTCTACATGCCTGGTTACCACCGTGAAGCATGGAGGAGGAGGTGTGATGGTGTGGGGGTGCTTTGCTGGTGACACTGTTGGGGATTTATTCAAAATTGAAGGCACACTGAACCAGCATGGCTACCACAGCATCTTGCAGCGGCATGCTATTCCATCCGGTTTGCATTTAGTTGGACCATCATTTATTTTTCAACAGGACAATGACCCCAAACACACCTCCAGGCTGTGTAAGGGCTATTTGACCAAGAAGGAGAGTGATGGGGTGCTACGCCAGATGACCTGGCCTCCACAGTCACCAGACCTGAACCCAATCGAGATGGTTTGGGGTGAGCTGGACCGCAGAGTGAAGGCAAAAGGGCCAACAAGTGCTAAGCATCTCTGGGAACTCCTTCAAGATTGTTGGAAGACCATTTCCGGTGACTACCTCTTGAAGCTCATCAAGAGAATGCCAAGAGTGTGCAAAGCAATCATCAAAGCAAAAGGTGGCTACTTTGAAGAACCTAGAATATAAGACATATTTTCAGTTGTTTCACACTTTTTTGTTAAGTATATAATTCCACATGTGTTAATTCATAGTTTGATGCCTTCAGTGTGAATGTACAATTTTCATAGTCATGAAAATACAGAAAATCTTTAAATGAGAAGGTGTGTCCAAACTTTTGGTCTGTATTGGGTATATACTTTTTTTTTAGTTTTTCCAAGGGCTGGCATCATCGGGAGCATGGGCGTGTTTTGATGAGTTTAACCGTATTGAGCTGGAGGTGTTGTCCATGGTGGCCCAACAGATTCTTCGCATCCAGAGAGCCATCCAGATGAAGATGGACATGTTCAACTTCGAAGGAACAGATCTGAAGTTTAACCCAAATTGCTTCGTAGCCATTACCATGAATCCTGGCTACGCGGGACGTTCTGAGCTGCCGGATAACCTCAAGGTAAAGAGTCCCAGTGCCTTGCATCGGGTCCTTCCACAACATTTCCATAGGATTAAGCTCAGGACTATGACTCGGCCATTCCAAAACTTTATGTTTATTCAACCATTCCTTTGTAGAACGACTTGTGTCTTTGGGCCATTGTCTTGCTGCATGACCCACGTTTTCTTGAGATTCAGTACATGAACTGATATCCTGATATTTTCCTTTAGCATTTGCTGATAGATTTTAGAATTCATTGTTCCATCAATGATGGCAGCCGTCCTTGGCCAAGTGCAGCAAAACAGGCCGAAAGCATGTTACGATTACCATCTTTGTGTTTCATAGATGATAGGAGGTTCTTATGCTGTAATGCAGTATTTTCTTTCTGCAAACATATAGCTTCTCACTTAAAATCTCTATCTTGGCCTCATCCTTCCACAAAGCATTATTCCAGTTACCTATTGATGTGCCCAGGTGAGTTTTAGCAGTGACATTTTAAATCGCATTGCCTTTCTCCTTGCAATCCTGCCATGCTCGCCATTGTTGTTCATTGTCCTTCTGATGGTGGACTCATGAACAATTACATTAGCTAATCTGAGGAGAGGCCTTTAGTTGCTTAGAGGTTACCTTGAGTTCCTTTGTGACCTCACAGACTGATGTAGTTTTAAGTCAAATTTATGCAGTAATACAGAAATTTTTGAGGGGTTCACAAACTTTCAAGTAAATACTACGTTTACAAAAGAAACATAAGATTTCATCAAAGGGATTATTCTCCCCCAAACCTATATGAGATTGTACATTTCCTATGTATAATCACAACACCGGATGCCCTCATTTCTGCAAGCTCCTTAATATTGATGTCCCGTTCTCCTATTTTCCAAAATGGACACAGTAGAGGTGTGGAGAGAGATTTGGAAAGTGTTAAAGGAGTATTCCCATCTCCAAGATTCTATCCCAATATGTAATAGGTGTAATAATAATATTAATAGCAAATACCTCCAATTGGAAATGTAGTATAGTTCTTCTGATTAGCTATGTCGCTTAACCCATGTGCAGGGCATAGCAGTAGCTTAGGTATCCATGGTTACGACCACTAGCAAGTAACTAACTGTTACTATGTGTGCTCGTAACGATGGATACCTAAGCTACTGCAATGTCCTGCACATGGGGGTAAGCAACATAGCTAATCAGAAGAACTATACTACATTTCTAATTGGAGATATTTGCAAACATTATTATTATTACACCTATTACATATTGGGACAGGATCTTGGAGATGGGAATACCCCTTTAACCACACTTTGACTGACTTTCCTCTGATGTGGAATAGACACATCACTTTTAGGTCTGGGGTGGAGGATAGTGTAAATGGACATAATGGGTTCCCCGGCTCTATGCCTAGTTTACAGTAATTTAGTTTCATTTGTTGACTGACCCATCTGGTTTGCGCATTTCAGGTTCTTTTCCGGACTGTAGCAATGATGGTCCCCAACTATGCTCTGATTGCGGAGATCTGCCTTTATTCTTACGGTTTTCTGCACGCTAAACCTCTCTGTGAAGATGGTAATGACTTACCGGCTGTGCTCGGAGCCGCTCTCGTCCCAGTTCCATTATGATTATGGGATGCGTGCAGTAAAGGCTGTGCTGATCGCTGCTGGCAATCTGAAGCTGAAATTCCCCCATGAAAATGAAGATATTCTTGTAAGTTCTGAACTGTTGGTCGCTTTACATCTCGTATAGGATAGCATTACCATCTTACCGAGAAGCATTTGGATCACAAAAATTAGATCTGTATGATTTTATAGTAGCAGACAGAGACTTACAAATAATTTCTGCACATTACTGTTCCTGGCTTGTTAGATCTCATCTGTGCAAAAGTGTCAAAACTATAGTTGTTAAACACGTAGCTTGTTCATCTTATGGGACAGTTTTGATTTTTAACTTAAACACATGTATTTTAGGCTAAAAATCATTTTAACAATTGGGTTTTATTAAAAACGTTGCATCGCTTGGCTTTCACCGGCTTTTTGATTCCCTGCACATTCAATTTTGATGAGGTCTGTGGTCATAAATAAACTGAGAGGAGCTCAGAAAAAGACAGATAAAACATTTACAAACTCCCTGTCAGCCAGCAAAAACGAGTTCACTGACAGTATCTCACTTAACTCATTCTGCAGCCGGCAATTAACAGTGCAACACAGAGGCCACATGTATTCCCTATGGAAAAACAATTCTGCAGCATATTTTAGTGCAACTCAGCAGCGTTCCATTCCTCTTTTATCATTCCTGGAAATGTAGGAATTAATTGAAATCTGTCAATAACGAGTCCCCTACACAGTCTGACAATGTCACCACTGTTTGGGCACAGTCAGAGTGTATAGGGTTGTCCCCTATATAGATTATATATACATTATATATCATTTACACATACATTTCCAGGAGGTATAACAGAGGGACGATACAATGTAGAGTTTTAGGAAAAGAGGTTTCATCCTTATTTTTTGGAGAATACTATTCTTTACTAATACAGACATACCACAAGAACTGACGGCTCCTTTGTAATGGGGTTCCTCACTTTTAATATTGTTTCATGTCATATTGTATATGAATTATTTTATCATTTAATCCTTTTTCATTCTATTTAGCTCTTGCGGTCAATTAAGGATGTAAACGAACCCAAATTTTTGTCTCATGATATTCCTCTGTTCAATGGGATTACCAGCGACCTGTTCCCTGGCATTCAACTTCCGAAAGCCGACTATAAGGTATTAAAATATAATAGTGTCTTAAAGGGGTTTTCCAAGACTTAAAGAGGACTTGTCCCTCGCCATAAATATGTAAATGCCGCTGTTCTCCTGACTCCGGCATTGTTTTTCTTTTCTTCCTGCTCCTCTCCGTTCCTGACATCTGTCACTCTCCTCTAGCCCTTTAAGCCAACTGGGCAAGGCCTTCCTGAAGACTCCCACAGAGAGGACTTGATGACCACGCCCACTTGGCTATTAAAAATTATGAACTTGATTTCTATAAAGAGGCTATATCTCAGGAATGGAGAGGCGCAGGAGCAAAAGAAAAACAACACCGGATTCAGGAGAACAGCGGCATTTACACCAGGTAATAAAATTGCATATTAATGGCAAGTGATAGGTCCTATATAGCTGGCCAGCTATCATTTAGATGACCGTTATCTTTCCCGGCTCCCCCATATTCAGGAATGCTCCCTCCTCTGTTCTCTATGACAGAGTCGCTGCCAGAATCTTATGGCAGCTGCTAATTTCAGGGTCAGAAAGTAAGGATCGGGTGATTAAATTCCAATCGCCCGATTTTTATGTCCCCCAACATAATCTGTCATGAGGCCCCCATACACAGTAGATGGTAGACCAATCCCATTGAAATCACCCGATCCTGATCCACTGCTTTGGAATTGGGTTACATGACCTTGTCACTCATCGTCAGGTCCCATTAGTGCAACCTGGGCAGCTGCACAGGGGCACCAGAGGTAAGGGGGCTCACTTATACCTCCAATGCAAGATGATCTGATGTAGAAAAAAAATGGTTAAAACATCTGTGAGTGATTTATCGCTAGTTTAGTTGTAGGTTATGGAGACATTTTTTTTTAGATGAATGAATCGATTCGCAGGAGATTAATCCAATGACCAGGTGTCATGGGTGCGTCAGATGTGACAGACAGTCGCCCTGCAGTTGGTTGCAGGAGATCCCTTCGTTTGGCATTACAGACATAGTAACATAGTTTTTAAGGTTGAAGGAAGACTAAGTCCATCTAGTTCAACCCATAGCCTAACATGTTGATCCAGAGGAAGGCAAAAAAAAACCATGTGGCAAACACTAAGCTCCACGTTGGGGAAAAAAAATCCTTCCCGACTCCATACGACAATCAGACTAGTTCCCTGGATCAACGCCCTATCAAGGAATCTAGTATTTATAACCTGTAATATTATACTTTTCAAGAAAGGCATCCATGCCCTTCTTAAATTTTAACAGTGAATCACTCATTACAATATCATGCGGCAGAGAGCTCCATAGTCTCTCTGCTCTTACAGTAAAGAATCCCCGTCTGTGATTATGATTAAACCTTCTTTCTTCCAGACGTAGAAGATGCCCCCTTGTCCCCGTCTCAGGCCTCAGAGTAAAAAGATCAGTAGAAAGGTCTTTGTACTGTCCCCTCATATACTTGTACATAGTAATAAGATCACCTCTAAGCCTTCTTTTTTCCACAGTAAATAACCCCAAGTGTAATAACCTGTCTTGGTATTGCAGACCCCCCAGTCCTCTAATAACCTTGGTCGCTCTTCTCTGCACCCGCTCTAGTTCAGCTATGTCTTTCTTATATACCGGAGACCAGAACTGTACACAGTATTCTAAGTGTGGTCGCACTAGTGACTTGTATAGAGGTAAAATTATGTTCTCCTCATGAGCAGCTGCCTGACACTGGCCACTAAACGTGAGCTTGTCGTCCACCAATACACCCAGGTCTTTTTCAGTTACAGTTTTGCCCAGTGTTTTACAATTAAGCATATAATTATGCATTTTATTTCCTCTGCCACATCTTCTTAGCGGTCTCACTGTAGGACCCAGCGGCTACCTCCCTCCTGTTCTAATTGACAATCAGGCCTTGGTGTTTAAATACTTCCTGGTTGCTACACAGAGGTGCCAGTGATATTCACATGACCCCTTGTGAAGACTTGGAGCAAGTGCAGTTCTTACTTCCTCTCTGGTGCTAAGAGGATGTGTGTGCCATCTTTCTGAAGTCGACTCTAGCTAAGCTACTTCCCCTGTGTCTGTCTCCCCTTGCTGTCTTTAGTTGTCAGTGGGGATCGACTAGTGCTCACCCCCCCTTCCCTATCCAGGGCCAAGCGCTAAGGAAATACAGGGATAGGTTCCTGTGCGGCAATTGGTGAGGAACCAATATAGAGTCGGTAGGGGAGACAGGGTGATTGCAGATCAGCCTAGGAGGTTTCCATTTCCCTCTTTCCCTAGTGTCTGGGCTCCCTTCCCCTTTGTGTCGCACTTTGTCTTTCCTACACTGTGCGTGACATCAGGTCAGTGGTGGGCACTGAATGAGACCCCTGAGAGCCACCTTATTTCTTCCTGCCCCCCGGCTCTTCTTCAGATTAGCCGGCCTGGCATGACGTTATGGTTGCAGCATGATGTACACCAGGCCATATAATCAGAAGAGGAGCCGGGGATGCCGGCAGCTAAGAGGCGGCTCTCAGGGGTCCCGTCCAGCTTCCACAGAATACTGATCTGGGTCCTGAAAATGTATTCTCCCACCTCTAATTGGATCCACTGTAAACAGACTGATGAAATATTTTACCTTCCTTTTGCTCAGGATTTACTGGAATGCGCACAGGAGAGCTGTGCTGGACACAACATCCAGCCCGAGAAGGTCTTCCTGGAGGACATGATCCAGACGTATGAGATGATGATTGTCAGACACGGGTAAGCTGCAACTACAGAAGTCCATGGGACGGGGGATTTATTCTTCGCTGTTTCCATTTTATACAATGGACCATGCTGCATTTTGTTTATCCCGTACAGTTTTATGTTGGTTGGAGAGCCGTTCTCTGGAAAAACGAAGGTCCTCCACGTCCTCGCTGATACGCTGTCTCTTATGAATGAGCGAGGGTGCGAAGAAGAAAAAGTGATTTACCGGACAGTGAACCCTAAAGCCATCACCATGGGGCAGCTGTTCGGGCAGTTTGATCCAGTGTCACATGAGGTTCGTCTATGATTGGAATTATTGTTTATAATACTAATATCTTTGCTGAAAATGGGAAAATCTCCCCTTTTATGGCTTATGGACATGGTAGAAGGGGTTCCTTCAGAGACATAGACCCCAGCCATACATTGCCGGGCAATCATTTTATTATGACTTACTCCCTGTTTGCACAAAAATTTTATTTTCCTCATCAGACATGGAAGCAACAAATTGTATTATTTATGCCAGAAATTAGCATAAATTTGCATACTTCCAGCCACATTCTGACTAGACTGTGTCTGGCCTCACTCAATACACTTGCTTTGAGTGAGGTCACGCACTTCTAGTTGGCATGTGACTGCATATATGCAAATCACTTACTTGCGGTCTCTCCCGGTGCCGGCACATTCACTTCAATAGGGGCCACGTGTAGTCAATACATGTGTATCATCAATATCATAATCCCAGGCGTTCCCTTTAATAATCCTTTCAATTGTGGGATTGTATTGGATTTTATGGGAAGAGCAATTTTATTGATGCCTCTCTTCATTTGCAGTGGACCGATGGGATAGTCGCTAATACTTTCCGGGAGTTTGCGTTATCTGAGACCCCGGAAAGAAAATGGGTTATCTTTGATGGACCTATTGATACGCTAGGGTTAGAAAGTATGAACACAGTCCTAGATGATAATAAAAAGGTAACTCTCTATTTTACTTTGTGAAAACTTTTTTTTTTTAAATTTAACCACTTCCCGACCGCCCACTGTAGATAAACGTCGGCGCTGCCAGGGCTCTGTGCAGCGCGGACGCTTAAAAACGGTGGGTGGTCCCGCAGTGCTCAGCACTCCGAGGGTCCTGCAAGCGCTACGGGTGCGGTGCAGAGCGATAGCTCTGACAGGGAACATGATCGGGACCTGATTGGATCAGGTCCCAGTGATGTTAACCCTTTGCTGTCTTCTATATGCCGCGATCTATAGTGATCGCGGCATATAGAAGACAGCAGGAGGAGAAGGGGGTCTTCTACTTACCTCTCCGACGACCCCTGATACCTTCCAGGACCTGACGTTGCTATGGCAGCTGGAGGTCACATGACCGCCTCCAGATCTGCCATATATGGTGTCCTGCCAGGCTCAGCCTGCAGCTGAAGCCTGGCAGGAGACTCTGACTGTGAAACAGTCAGCAAAGATCTCATGTAATGTAATATATGTCTATTACATTACATGAGATCAGTGATCAGAAAAATAAAAATTAATGTCCCATACAGGTACTAAGTAAAAATGTAAAAAAAAAGTAACAAAAAATGTTTTCAAACTACTAAAAAAAAAAAAATCACAAAATAAATAAATAAAATATTAAACCGATAAATCCGTATATTTATGCAAAAACAAAAAAAGTACACATATTTGGTATCGCTGCATCTGAAACAACCCGAGCTATAAAACTGTCACACTAATTAACTCCTTCTGTGCACAACGTAATAAAAATAAATAAAAAACGGAGCATGACACATGACTCTGTCGGCCCAAATATGGAAAAATTATAGCTCTCAAAATATGGCGACGCAAAAACTAGATTTTACAAAAAAAAGCGTCTTTTAGTGTGTTACAGCTGTCAGTCATAAAAACCCGATATAAATCTGGTATCTCTGTAATCGCACCGACCCGAAGAATAAAGTAATCTCTTCACTTATACCGCACGAGGAACGGCGTAAAAAATAAATAAAACCAATTCTTCACCTGCTACTAATTTGTTTATTATGTCTCCCAATGTGCTCACCACACATCTAGATAAGTTCCCTAAGGGGTCTAGTTTCCAAAATGGTGTCACTTGTGGGGGGTTTCCACTGTTTAGGCACATCAGGGACTCCCCAAATGCGACATGGCGTCCGCTAATTATTCAAACAAATTTTACATTCAAAAAGTCAAATGGCGCTCCTTCCCTTCCGAACCCTGCAGTGTACCCAAATAGTGGTTTTCCCCCACATATGGGGTATCGGCATACTCAGGAGAAATTGCACAGCAAATTTAATGGTGCAATTTCTCCTGTTATCCTTATGATAATGCAAAATTAGGGGATGAAAAACATTTTTTGTGGGAAAAATGTGAAAATTTTATTTTTACGGCTCAATATTATAAACTTCTGTGAAGCACCTGGGGGTGCAAGGTGCTCACCACACATCTAGATAAGTTCCCTAAGGGGTCTAGTTTCCAAAATGGTGGCACTTGTGGGGGGGTTTCCATTGTATAGGCACATCAGGGGCTCCCCAAATGCAACATGGCGTCCGCTAATTATTCAAGCAAATTTTACATTCAAAAAGTCTAATGGCGCTCGTTCCCTTCCGAACCCTGCAGTGCGCCCAAACAGTGGTTTTCCCTCACATATGGGGTATCAGCGCGCTCAAGAGAAATTGCACAAAAAATTTAGGGGTTCATTTTTTCCTGTTACCCTTGCAAAAATAAAAAAAAAATTGGGTCTAAAGTAATATTTTTGTGAAAAAAGTAAAATGTTCATTTTTTTCTTCCACATTCCAAAAATTCCTGTGAAGCACCTGAAGGGTTAATAAAGTTCTTGAATGTGGTTTTGAGCACCTTGAGGGGTGCAGTTTTTAGAATGGTGTCACTTTTGGGTATTTTCTGTCATAAAGACCCCTCAAAGTGACTTCAAATATGATGTGGTCCCTAAAAAATGTTTTTGTAAATTTTGTTGGAAAAATGAGAAATCGCTGGTCAACTTTTAACCCTTATAGCTCCCTAACAAAAAAAAATGTTGGTTCCAAAATTGTGCTGATGTAAAGTAGACATGTGGGAAATGTTATTTATTAACTATTTTGTGTGACATATCTCTCTGATTTAAGGGCATGAAAATTCAAAGTTTGAAAATTGCAAAATTTTCAACATTTTCGCCAAATTTCCGATTTTTTTCACAAATAAACGCAAGTGATATCGAAGAAATTTTACCACTATCATGAAGTACAATATGTCACGAAAAAACAGTCTCAGAATCAGCGGGATCCGTTGAAGCGTTCCAGAGTAATTACTTCATAAATTGACAGTGGTCAGAATTGAAAAAATTGGCCCGGTCGCTAAGGCAAAAACAGGCTCTGGCGCAAAGTGGTTAAACAATTCTCGACTGCCCATATGATGATGCCATGTGTTTGGAAGCTTCTAATAGTTTTTTGGGCAACATCTGAGTTAATTAGAGACACACCTGTGGATGTATTTTAATGCACACCTGAAACACACTGCTTCTTTGTGTAGCATCATGGGAAAGTGTAAATAAATCAGCCAAGATATCAGGAAGAGAATTGTGGACTTGCACAAGTCTGGCTCATCCTTGGGTACAATTTCAAGATATCTGAAGGTGCCTCGTTCATCTGTACAAACAATTATTTGCAAGTACAAACAAGATTGGAATGTCCAGCCATCATACCACTCAGGAAAGAGACGGGTTCTGTGTCCCAGAGATGAACGTGCTTTGGTCCGACATGTGCATATCAACCCCAGGACAAAAGCAAAAGACCTTGTGAAGAGGATGGCAGAAGCTAGTAAGATTGTCAGAGTGACAATTCACAGTGAAACGAGTACTGTATCAACATGGGCTGAAAGACCACTCTGCCAGGAAGAAGCCATTACTCCAAAAGAAACATAACAAATCCAGATTAATGTTTGCAAATGCACACAGGAACAAAGACCTTAATTTTTGGAGACATGTCCTGTGGTCTGATGAAACTAGAATTGAACTTTTTGTGCATAATGACCATCGTTAAGTTTGGAGGAAAAAGGGAGAAGCTTAGAAGCCTAAGAACACCATCCCAACTGTGAAACACGGGGGTGGCAGCATCATGTTGTGGGGTCGCTTTGCTGCAAGAGGGACTTGGTCCACATCACAAAATACGTAGTTGACTTCATGAGAAAAGAAGATTGTTGTCAATACTGAAGCAACATCTCAAGACATCAGCCAGGAAGTTAAAGCTTGAGCAGAAATGGGTCCTCCAAATGAGCAATGACCGGAAGCATACTGCCAAAATGGTAACAAAGTGGCTTAACCCCTTCGTGACCAAACCAATTTTTTTAAATCTGACCAGTGTCACTTTATGTAGTAATAACTCTGGAATAACCTATCCCATAGCTTTTGAGACTGTTTTTTGTGACACATGATACTTTATAATAATGGTAAATTTAGGCTGATATGGTTTGTGTTTATTTATAAAAATATCAGAAACTTGGCAAAAATGTCTTAAAAATTGCACTTTTCAAACTATGATTGATTATGCCTTTAATCCCAATAGTCATACCACACAAAAACAGTACTAAATAACATTTCCCTCATGTCTGCTTTACATCAGCACCATTTGTAAAATGTTGTTTTATTTTATTAGCATTTTAGAAGATTTAAAAATGTAGCAGTTATTTTTCATTTTTTTCAAGGAAATTTACAAAACTTATTTTTATAGGGACTTGTTCAGTTTTGAAGTGACTTTGAGGCTGCGTGCCCACTGTGCGTTTTTCAAGCGTTTTTGCTGCGGAATTTTCGAAGCGAAAATGCTTAAATGCTTGATAATGCGTGCCCCATGGTCCTCAATGATAACCCGCATGTGCTGTGTGTTGGTATATGCAACAATTGTGGACTTCTTTGTTTGTGTGAAGGAGGACTTTATGCTGATCTGACAGTAGATGGCGATGTGTAAAGTTTCCTTGTTTACTGTATGGTAAAAGAAAAAAGTCTCTCTTGTATTTTCTATTTTGTTCTTACTTCCTGGTGCAGTACTGTGTAACTGTGCGTTTTTTCCTTTACCCCATGTTCTGAGAAGTAAAAGCTTGTTATCCCCTGTAATCTGCTCTGTGAAGTTTTATACTGCAACTGTGGGTATCCAGAAGCTGTGCAACACTGTGCACATGCTGCGGAAATTTACGCTGCGGATTATCATTGCGGAAAAATCTGAAGCATATCCATTAATTTTGCGGAAACGCGGCGTAATTCCCGCCATTGACTTCCATTGAATTGCATAATTTCTTAATGACTACATGTACACATGTGGATATTAAGTGATTCAATGTGTGGTTGGTACCCAGGTCTGGAGAAGAGGAGACTCTCCTCCAGACCCGGGTACCATAGTACCTGTAGATAAAAAAGAATAAAATAAAAAATAACATTATACTTACCTTCTCATGGCCCCCGGTCTCCTGTATGGTGCGTCCGGTGTCTTCGGCGGCTCGTGGTGGTGTAAAAGGACCTTCCATGATGTCATTTAGTCATGTGACAGGTCACGTGACCATTGATGTCGGAGGTCGCTTGACCTGTCACATGACTAAATGACGTCATGGAAAGTCCTTTTACACCATCGCGAGCCGCCCAAGACACATGAAAAAGTGGAAAAAAAAAAACTTTTTCATTTTTACGAATCAATTTGTGAAGCACCTAGGGGTTCCAAGTTCTCACTATGCATCTAGATAGGTGCCTTGGGGGGTCTATTTTCCAAAATGGGGTCACTTGTGGGGGAGCTCCACTGTTTAGGCACATTAGGGACTCTCCAAACGCAACATGGCGTCCGCTAATTATTCAAGCAAATTTTACAATCAAAAAGTCAAATGGCGCTCCTTCCCTTCCGAGCCCTGCCGTGCGCCCAAACAGTGGTTTTTCTCCACATATGGGGTATCTGCGTGCCCAGGGGAAATTGCACAACAAATTTTGGGGTCCATTTTTTCCTGTTACCCCTGCGAAAATAAAAAAAATTGGGTCTAAAGTAACATTTTTGTGAAAAAAGTTAAATGTTCATTTTTTTCTTCCACATTCCAAAAATTCCTGTGAAGCACCTGAAGGGTTAATAAAGTTCTTGAATGTGGTTTTGAGCACCTTGAGGGGTGCAGTTTTTAGAATGGTGTCACTTTTGGGTATTTTCTGTCATAAAGACCTCTCAAAGTGACTTCAAATGTGATGTGGTCCCTAAAAAAATGGTTTTGTAAATTTTGTTGGAAAAATGAGAAATCGCTGGTCAACTTTTAACCCTTATAGCTCCCTAACAAAAAACAATTTTGGTTCCAAAATTGTGCTGATGTAAAGTAGACATGTGGGAAATGTTATTTATTAACTCTTTTGTGTGACATATCTCTCTGATTTAAGGGCATAAAAATTAAAATTTTGAGAATTGCAAAATTTTCAAAATTTTCGTTTTTTTCACAAATAAACGCAAGTGATATCGAAGAAATTTTACCAAAATCATGAAGTACAATATGTCACGAAAAAACAGTCTCAGAATCAGGGGGATCAGTTGAAGCGTTCCAGAGTAATTACCTCATAAAGTGACAGTGGTCAGAATTGTAAAAATTGGCGTGGTCATTAACGTGCAAACCACCCTCGGGGGTAAAGGGGTTAAACACTGCACCCCTCAACGTATTTAAAATTGCTTTCATATAGTTCATTAACCCTTCTGGTTCTTTTCAGGAAGTAATGGAAAGTGGAATGACAAGAATGAAAAAGTTTATTTTTACAATCTAGATTTTGATAACTTCTGAACAGGCAATTATAGCCGGCATACTTTAAAGGTAGTTATTTGGCCATGAGCTGCCAAGGCAAACATCAGGACCACACAATCAAGATATCAAGGTGCCGATAAAGTTAAAAGGAAGCCCCCACACTGTTAACTATTTAGATTCTATAATCACTATTGACAACAGAATCAAAGGGGTTAAACGTCCATGGTCTGTGCCAACACTGATCATGGCTGATGCAGCAAGTTGTCAGCTATAATGTACAGGTGACAGCTACAGGATAGTCACCTGTCGGGGAACGCTAGTCTCTTATATTGCAGATCAGTAAAAAAGACGTCTATTGGTCAATAAGGGGTTAAGGATAACAAAGTCAATGTTTTGGAGCGGCCATCACCAAGCCCTGATCTTAGTCCTATTGAAAATGTATGGGCAAAGCTGAAAAGGCCGGTGCGAGCAAGACGACCTACAAACCTGGATCAGTTACACCAGTTGTGTCAGGAGAAATGGGCCCAAATTCCGACCTAAGAGTATGTGCCCACGTAGAGTTTTACAAGCGTATATGCTGCGGACTTTCCTCAGGGTAAACGCTTGTGAAACGCTAGGTAATCTGCCCCCCATGGTCCCCAAGGGGAATCCGCAAGTTCTATGCCCATGCTGCGGATTTTTCCGCAGCGTTTTTGATGCGCGCAATAATCCACAGCATGTCAATTAATTTTGCGTTTCCGCAAGCGGAATTACCTTTGCAATGCAATAAAAAACGCAGGATAAACGCAGGATAAATGCGCGTGGAATTCCGCATGTGGAAAACGCAGGATAAACGCAGGATAAACGCGCGTGGAATTCCGCATGTGGAAAACGCGCGATAAACGCAGGATAAACGCGCGTGGAATTCCGCATGTGGAAAACGCGCGATAAACGCAGGATAAACCCGCGTGGAATTCCGCATGTGGAAAACGCGTGATAAACGCAGGATAAACGCGTGTGGAATTCCGCATGTGGAAAACGTGCGATAAACGCAGGATAAACGCGCGTGGAATTCCGCATGCGTTTTTCCGGGAGAGGACATGCGGAAATGAAGCAGAAATTTTCTGCTTCATTTCCGCAACGTGGGCACATAGCCTTATATTGTGAGAAGCTTGTGGGAGGAAATCCCAAATGTTTCACCCAAGTCATTCACTTTAAGGACAATGGTACCAAATACTAATGAAATGGATGGAAAGTTTTGACTTTGTTTTAAGGCATTTTTATTACTTACTGCATTCTCGCTCTCTCATTATTCTGGCATTTGGCAAATATTACAAATGATGGTAATCCTAATTGACCTAAAACAGGAAAGGTTTATTCTGATTTCATGTCAGATATGGAGAGAAACATGCATATACTGTATGTCTTTTTATATAGTGTATGGAAACTTCTGGTTTCAACTGTATATGAGATATTGAAATGTAATTGGTCATATTGTAATTTATTTTGAATGAAGTAAGTGAATTCCCACATTAATTTGACATTATATAATAATGTCTTTATATTTAAATAAATCTCAAGTGATTTCAACAATACAACAGGATGTTATTTTCTTATAATAAAAAAATTAAAATAAAAAATTCTATTGTGGTGTTAATTTTGTAATATTGATTTCTTTATCTGTGTCATTTATGTCTCAGTGTTTGAAAAAGGCCTTTTGCATAAGGCTGAAACGTTACATTGAATTTTGGGATTTCTTTATGAAATAAAGAATTGCATTATCATTATGAATATTTGAGTGCCGAGTATCTATATATACACTGGCATGCCAGGCATGTCAATCTCCACAAGGAGAAAAATGACCCTTTAGATCCCAGTGAGAAGCCTCTCATACAGTCAAATCGGATCTCATGCTTTGTACTGACGAGGAGCAATACCCTGAAACACCGTGGCTGCAAATTGAGATTCTGGTTTGGCTTTTAGCCCAAGTCATGTGACAAGGCTCGTTAAAGGGTCGATATTGACTTTTAGGATTGCTACTTCCAATAGACTTGTCACTTATCTCACTTTTAGCAAATCAGAATATACCATAGATCATATATAATAGAAATAATCATTATCCACTGTCTGTCTTTCCAAAAGTGATAATAGGAAGTGCAGCCATATCGGTTGTGACCTTTGAATTAATTTCTCAGAAACAGACAGTGAACAGTCATTTTGTCAGGATGTTATATCAATGACTAAGTCATTAGTTTCCAAGAAGCTGCTTTAAAATTGACAAACTACTTCTTCCTATTTTTGCAGCGGTGCAATATTGCCATCTTATTAGAGAAGAGCAGTTAAAGAGAATGTGTTATCAAACAATAACCAATTGTTTAAATTACCTTTTTACATGAAATGTATTAATTTTTTTTTTACTTTTTTTCCACTATAGTAACCATCTAAACTAAAAAAACACACCCACAGATCCTGCAATTATCACCCTGGCCAAAATTAGTTTCATATTTCCTGTTGTATGCAGAAGATTTTTCAGCAGTTTTATTATCATGACTGAAAATGACAATGAAAGATGACACCTCTATATAAAGCAGATAAAGTAGCCACCATTCACAAGAAATGAGTCACAGCTCACCTCCTCACCCTTCCTTCACAATGAGTCTATTCTTAGGACTAGTGGCCAGTGTGAAAATTGTAAGACTTCAGGATTGTTTTTTTTTGATTGTGATGTTAAAAAGTGAAAATCTAAAAAAAATGACATTTAAAGTAAATTTAATGTAATCCCTTCTCACCATGGACAGTTTTAGTTTTTGGGCTTTTTCTTTGTTCCTCTCCTTCTTTCTCCCCTTTCGTGTGACATAGCTGTATGAGGGCTGGTTTTTTACCCTACAATATACTGGAAAACTGGAACAAAAATTCCAAGCGAAGTTAAATGGGATTGCGTTTTTCATTGTATTTGGGTTTTGTTTCTAAGGTTTCATTGTGCAGTGAAAATGACCTGTGAACATGATTCTTCATGTCGAGCAAACTTGAAAAACCAGATATCAAACTTGTATAGTTTTATTTTGATGGTGAAAATATTTCAGAGATTCGGTCGATAGAGCTTTATGAGGGCTTGTTAATTGCTGAGGTTTTCATTAATAACATTTTTTGGGTTATATACGATGTTTCAATCCCACTTTTTCATGTACCAACATGGCAGCCATGGGGGTGGTCAGCAGGCTCATGGTTACCACTGAAATCCATAAGCAGCACTTTCACTTAGTGAAGGGGGGTGGAAGGCAACATCCCATGGGCATCCAAAATGGTGAACCTCTGGGACATCGCACCTTAACTACCACGGTCAGGGATTTACTGCAGCATCTAAGGGGTTAACAGCAGCAACCAGAGCTGCTCTAATAGCGGCTTTTACAGACAAATACCGGCAGTATAACACAGCTGGAATCTGCAGGTATATTGCGGGTTGAGTTGCAGAGTCCACTCCACACACTCGCACCCAACATGCACTATACATGTAGGGCAGATAGGGGTTAAACAACAGAGGACACGTTCCTTTTAAGCACTTAAGAGTTTATTTATTTTTTACTTTGCAGATAGTATACTGGCATATGCTTTGTACTTAAAAGGAATGTCTGCATTAGTTAATGTCTTTTTGTTAGAAGGGCCCCAATATGCTGACTAAAGGATGATCTGTTGCTGGCAATCTCAGCGATAAGCCATTTGTTGAAAAATCTGGCAACAAGCATTTAATTCTCCTGCACTGCCACCAAAGGAAACAGGAGGTACTGCACAGTATCCAGTGAAATCAATAAGCTGACTATGTAATGAATGAAGTACTGGGACCTTCAAAGTGGGAATGACTCCATGTAACTGCTCTCTAGTCTGCATAAAATGGGTTCAGGTTTACAACGGAGAATCCCCACTATTAACCTGTATAGTGCCCCAAGTATATGCAAGTGGTTTCTAAACCAGACAACCTCATTAAGTCTCATAACACCTTTGTCAATAAACAGGTATTCTCAAGTTACTAAGTTGCTTTAATTAGTTAAACAGCATGAAAATACACAAGTTTGCCACTGACTTGCTTTTTCTATCTGCTGTCATTCTCCTGCAATGAGAGCTTTTATCTTACATAGTGTAAAGCTCATTTCCTTGGAGTTCAGCCACTAGTAGACCTTGGTAGAGAGTGTGCAGTAGTAACATTCCAGGAGAAAAGTTAATTCCTAACATACCGTTATCTCTGTCCAGCCCATTCATTTCTATACACCAGTTAGCTGCTCCCTGCCTTCTCCCTTTAGGCTTTTGACGAGATGCTCTTATCCATCCTGTAGAATCACAATTCCTGCACCCAGTATCTAGGCTCTCACTGTCTGTGGCTGTGTGCTTGCTCATCAGAGCTATCACTCTGGGAGAAGAGCCCGTCCTGCCAGAAATCAGGAAGTAAGGAGACTGCACAGCTCTGAGCTGCTCAAGAGATCACTTATGAAAACTCCTTTTAGGCATCAAACATTTCCTTTGTTCAAATAGAAAGAATATAGATCTACATATTTTAGAATGTGTATGAACTACATGTCTGAAATAAAAATAAATGATTCTAAATAATATATACATATATATATATATATATATATATATATCTACAGTACAGACCAAAAGTTTGGACACACCTTCTCATTTAAAGATTGTTCTGTATTTTCATGACTATGAAAATTGTACATTCACACTGAAGGCATCAAAACTATGAATTAACACAGGTGGAATTATATACTTAACACAAAAAATTTGGGAAACAACTGAAAATATGTCTTATATTCTAGGTTCTTCAAAGTAGCCACCTTTAGCTTTGATAACTGATTTGCACACTTTTGGCATTCTCTTGATGAGCTTCAAGAGGTAGTCACTGGAAATGGTCTTCCAACAATCTTGAAGGAGTTCCAAGAGATGCTTAGCACTTGTTGGCCCTTTTGCCTTCACTCTGCAGTCCAGCTCACTCCAAACCATCTCGATTGGGTTCAGGTCTGGTGACTGTGGAGGCCAGGTCATCTGGCGTAGCACCCCATCACTCTCAGTTTGGTCAAATAGCCCTTACACAGCCTGGAGGTGTGTTTGGGGTCATTGTCTTGTTCAAAAATAAATGATGGTCCAACTGAACGCAAACCGGATGGAATAGCATGCCGCTGTAAGATGCTGTGGTAGCCATGCTGGTTCAGTATGCCTTCAGTTTTGAATAAATCCCCAACAGTGTCACCAGCAAAGCACCCCCACACCATCACACCTCCTCCTCCATGCTTCACGGTGGGAACCAGGCATGTAGAGTCCATCCGTTCACCTTTTCTGTGTCGCACAAAGACACGGTGGTTGGAACCAAAGATCTCAAATTTGGACTCATCAGACCAAAGCACAGATTTCCCCTGGTCTAATGTCCATTCCTTGTGTTCTTTAGCCCAAACAAGTCTCTTCTGCTTGTTGCCTGTCCTTAGCAGTGGTTTCCTAGCAGCTATTTTACCATGAAGGCCTGCTGCACAAAGTCTCCTCTTAACAGTTGTTGTAGAGATGTTTCTACTGCTAGAACTCTGAGGAAGCCATACGGCGAGAGCGTGGGTTCGGGGATAGGCTGACGACCTGGTGCGGGCTGCACACACATGGGTATGCATTGTTTCTGACTGTTTCTCTCTCTACTTTTTGGGGAAGCTCCTCTTATATTCATGCTTTTATGGCATGCCTAATACATTCTTTACTGAGGGCTCCCATGTATAGGTATCTCACCTGTCATTAGTGGCACATTATTGCAGGGACTGTGATTATACAATCTACTGGGTAATCTATTGCATAGAGCTTTTGCATGGAACATTGAATGGATTACTACTATTATTATTTATTTTTCTTTGCGCAAGACACCTGCACTTTATGATTCATTGGGGAGATTATTACATGGACCTCTGCACGTAATATTGTATGGACTACCAATATATGTTTAACCCCCCCTTCCCCTTTTTTTTCTCTCTGCAAAGTGCCTGCTATAAGTAGTGCCCCATTTTTGTCCAATAAATGCAGCTGATCTCTGCGACCTGTGTATGTGCTGTGTGACTGGGCACTTCAGCCCTCACTGGGTACCCATCTTTACATCTTAAACTGTATGTTAAATTATGTATGCAAGTTTTTAAGAAATTGAATTAATAAAAATTATGTTTTTTATCGCTAAACTCAATGTCCTCCTCTCTTTCTGCTAGAACTCTGTGTGGCATTGACCTGGTCTCTAATCTGAGCTGCTGTTAACCTGCGATTTCTGAGGCTGGTGACTCGGATAAACTTATCCTCAGAAGCAGAGGTGACTCTTGGTCTTCCTTTCTTGGGGCGGTCCTCATGTGAGCTAGTTTCTTTGTAGCGCTTGATGGTTTTTGCAACTTCACTTGGGGACACTTTCAAAGTTTGCCCAATTTTTCGGACTGACTGACATTTATTTCTTAAAGTAATGATGGCCACTCATTTTTCTTTAATTAGCTGCTTTTTTCTTGCCATAATACAAATTCTAACAGTCTATTCAGTAGGACTCTCAGCTGTGTATCCACCTGACTTCTGCACAACTGATGCTCCCAACCTAATTTATAAGGCAAGAAATCCCACTTATTAAACCTGACAGGGCACACCTGTGAAGTGAAAACCATTTCCGGTGACTACTTCTTAAAGCTCATCAAGAGAATGCCAAGAGTGTGCAAAGCAGTCATCAAAGCAAAAGGTGGCTACTTTGAAGAACCTAGAATATAAGACATATTTTCAGTTGTTTCACACTTTTTTGTTAAGTATATAATCCTACATGTGTTAATTCATAGTTTTGATGCCTTCAGTCCAAAATTTATCCAAAATTAATGGGTATGCTTCAGATTTTTCCGCAATGATAATCCACAGCGTAAATTTCCGCAGCATGTGCACAGTGTTGCACAGCTTCTGGATACCCACAGTTGCAGTATAAAACTTCACAAAGCAGATTACATGGGATAACAAGCTTTTACTTCTCAGAACATGAGGTAAAGGAAAAAACGAACAGTCACACATTACTGCATCAGGAAGTAAGAACAAAATAGAAAATACAAGAGAGACTTTTTTTCTTTCACAATACAGTAAACAAGGAAACTTTACACAACATCGCCATCTACTGTCAGATCAGCATAAAGTCCTCCTTCACACAAACAAAGAAGTCCACAACTGTTGCATATACCAACACACAGCACATGCGGGTTATCAGTGAGGACCATGGGGCACGCATTACCAAGCGTTTAAGCGTTTTCGCTTCGAAAATTCCGCAGCAAAAAACGCTTGAAAAACGCACAGTGGGCACGCAGCCTCAAAGTCACTTCAAAACTGAACAGGTCCCTATAAAAATAAGTTTTGTAAATTTCCTTGAAAAAAATGAAAAATAACTGCTACATTTTTAAATCTTCTAAAATGCTAACAAAATAAAACAACATTTTACAAATGGTGCTGATGTAAAGCAGACATGAGGGAAATGTTATTTAGTACTGTTTTTGTGTGGTATGACTATTGGGATTAAAGGCATAATCAATCAAAGTTTGAAAAGTGCAATTTTTAAAACATTTTTGCCAAGCTTCTGATATTTTTATAAATAAACGCAAACCATATCAGCCTAAATTTACCATTGTTTTTTGTGATGCATGATACTTTATAATAGTCTCGAAAGCTATGGGATATGTTGAAGCATTCCAGAGTTATTACTATATAAAGTGACACTGGTCAGATTTAAAAAAAATTGGTTTTGTCATGAAGGGGTTAAGCCACTTTGTTACCATTTTGGCAGTATGCTTCGGGTCATTGTCCATTTGGAGGACCTATTTCTGCTCAAGCTTTAACTTCCTGGCTGATATCTTGAGATGTTCCTTCAGTATTGCCACATAATCTTCTTTTCTCATGAAGCCATCTATTTTGTGATGTGCACCAAGTCCCTCTTGCAGCAAAGCAACCCCACAACATGATGCTGCCGCCCCCGTGTTTCACAGTTGGAATGGTGTTCTTAGGCTTCTAAGCTTCTCCCTTTTTCCTCTAAACTTAACGATGGTCATTATGCACAAAAAGTTAAATTCTAGTTTCATCAGACCACAGGACATGTCTCCAAAAATTAAGGTCTGAGTTCCTGTGTGCATTTGCAAACATTAATCTGGCTTTTTTATGTTTCTTTTGGAGTAATGGCTTCTTCCTGGCAGAGTGGTCTTTCAGCCCATGTTGATACAGTACTCGTTTCACTGTGAATTGTCACTCTGACAATCTTACTAGCTTCTGCCATCCTCTTCACAAGGTCTTTTGCTTTTGTCCTGGGGTTGATATGCACATGTCGGACCAAAGCACGTTCATCTCTGGGACACAGAACCCGTCTCTTTCCTGAGTGGTATGATGGCTGGACATTCCAATCTTGTTTGAACTTGCATATAATTGTTTGTACAGATGAACGAGGCACCTTCAGATATCTTGAAATTGTACCCAAGGATGAGCCAGACTTGTGCAAGTCTACAATTCTCTTCCTGATATCTTGGCTGATTTCTTTACACTTTCCCATGATGCTACACATAGAAGCAGTGTGTTTCAGGTGTGCATTAAAATACATCCACAGGTGTGTCTCTAATTGACTCAGATGTTGCCCAAAAAACTATTAGAAGCTTCCAAACACATGGCATCATCATATGGGCAGTCCAGAATTGTTTAAATACATAGTAATCTTAGTGTATGTAAACTTTTGACTTTGCAGTAAGTAATAAAAATGCCTTAAAACAATCTCTCTCTCATTATTCTGGCATTTGGCAAATATTAAAAATGATGGTAATCCTAATTGACCTAAAAAGGGAAAGGTTTATTCTTATTTCATGTCACATATTGAGAAAAACATGCATATGTGTCTTTTTATATAGTGTATGTAAACTTCTGGTTTCAATTGTATATATGTATATATGTGCACATCTCATTGCTATAGCAAATCAGTGGGAGTCATCAACAGTGATAAAATAATAGAAAAAAAGGAAGAAAATTGAATCCTTAGAGGAAAAGTAAGATGATTTGTCTAAAAAATGCCAGTGTAAGGAGGCTTGTAAGCTCCCCGGGGAGCCATTGCATGGTTTATAAGCCTCCTTACTCTGGCATTTCACTCTCCTCACTGGGATCTAAGGGGTAAAGTTTTTCCTTCTGAAGTCTCTCACACAGCTAAATCAGATCTCATGCTTTGCACTGCTGAGGGGCAACACCCCGAAACACCGTGGCTGCAAATTGAGATTCTAGTTTGCCATTTATCCTAAATCATGTGGCAAGGCTTGTTAAAAGGTTGATATTGACTTTTAGGATTGCTACTTCTAATAGGTGGCACTGGAAGAGACAGTTTGCAAGTTTTAGGTGGAATTTCTCTTCAATAAAAATACTTTTTGATTACACCAGTGATTTTTTTCCTTTCTTACAGACTGGACCAGTCATTGGGGAAGCCCTCGCTGTTTCTTTCTGGATAGATTCCACTTCCTACCACTATGAAATGGAATAAATGCTATGTTTTAGAGAAATTAACAATAGTAATGGTAATAATCTGACACCATATGATGGCAAATCCAAGCAACATGCCGTCATTTGTAACAATGGGAAAGCCTTTTTTTAAGAGGTTGTCCAGAATAAGGATGCCATATTTCATCGCTTTGTGGAAGAATAGGTAAATCGTTTCTCATGTTATATTCTCTGAACTGTAAATCATAAACAGTTTCACAAATTTGGTTGAATGCCAGTGGACCCAAAAAAATGCTAATTTCTAATAGTAAATTTAAAAATGACTTTTTTTTACTTTTATTTATTTCCAGATAAAGTGAAAGATCGAGGCTCTAATACAATTGGGTCAAGATTGAACCATGTCGAGGACAAGGTAAGAAAATAAGATAAAACCATATATATTTATATTATGCACAGCTACTACTTACACATACACACATGGAGTACAGGATATACAGACAATTACCACATACTACATACAGAATATTCCTCACTCTCTGAAAAAGTGTAAAATACATAATGGTGCATCCAGACACCAATTCTACAGTGCTGCTCATACACTGCAAAGAGTCTAAATACCTGTGGTCATCTGTGACTTGCACACACAAGTTAAGGTGGCCACACACAATAACTGAACGTTGATTGCTGGTTCGGCCGTCCACTACCTCTCCCAACTCTCATACACGAGAAGGTTTGGCTTGGTTAAATGTTCATGTGTTTTCAAAGTGGAGAACTGTGAAAATCACTGCCAAACGGCTCTGGCAGCAGCTTATCACCTGAATAACAAAAGGGTCGGGCATTAAGGGTCAGGCAGTTTGAATTTTACCTCCTCTGACCTCATCTGTCAGGGAAGAGTCTGGATGTCCCCTTAGACTATTAGCTTAGTCTATTGTGTATGGAGGCTTAAAGGGGTTTTCTATTACTCAGACAACACCTTCTCAATCCATATGTGTGTCCCCCAGTAAAATAATAACACCTATACTCACCTCCAGTGCCAGCACTATTCCAGCGGTGTCTGCACTGGCTCTCCTGGGGATTGCATGTGTCATGGGTGTGTCAGAAGTGACAGACAGTCATCCTGCAGTTGGTTGCAGGAGATCTCTTCATTTGGCCTTACAGACAATTTCTTAGAATATGTATCTCTAGGACCCAGGGGCTAGCTTCCTCTGGCTAATTAACACCCTGGCCTGGATGTATAAATACCTGTTGTGAGCTAAGCGATTTTCCCTTGTTTGTCCCCCCTTGTTGTCTTTAGTGTTCAGTGGGGATCAACTAGTGCTCATCCTTTCTGTTCCCTAGCCTGAGCCTAATGCCAGGGATAGACAGGCTGAGGTACGCGTGCGGCGATTGGTGAAGAACCAATAAAGGGACATTAGTGGAGACAGGGTGACACTAGATCAGCCTAGGAGTTCTCCACTCCCCACTTTCCCTAGTCTGGGTTCCCTTTCCCTTTTCCCTTTGTGTTGCACTTAGTCTTTCCCACACCTTACGTGACAGCATGACATTATGTCTCATGATTCCTAGGGGCAATCAGTGCTGACTTTACTCTCCCCGCCTTTGGCCAACTTGCATACATCCAGAGGAAGTGAGAGATGTTGCTGCTCTTACTTCCTCCGGATGTACAGGTATGTGCTATAACTGGAGGCAGGAAGAGTGAAGCCAGCGCTGATTGGCAGCAGGGATCACTTGACATAACAATGTCACGTGATTCCAAGGAGAGCCAATGCCGACATGGCTGGAACACTGGAGGGGAGTATAGGTGTTATTATTTTACTGAGGGCAAAAATATATATATGGAGAAGGAGATGTCCGAGTAGTAGAAAACCCCTTTAAGTGTTGGCTACTACTTTCATGGATGTGGACAGAAAGCTCTTTCTGAGTTCATTAAGTAGTTCAATCTGACAAAGGTTTCCAATAGAGTTGGTGCGAGTCAATTCGCAGGACCCAGTCCATCAGCCACATCCATAATCTGTGACCGCTGCATCGGAGCCCTGAGAACCACCTCCTACATCCCGGCATCCACTGCTGTTCTACTGATTAGCCGGCCTGATGCAATGTCACATATGCATCATGCTGTAACCATAAAGATGCAGCTAATCAGAAGAGAAGCAGGGAATCTTGGAAGGTAGAAGGCAGGTCTTGAGGCTCCTGTCCAGCATCCAAAGATTACTGACGTGGCCGATGGACCGAGTGCTGCGAAACGAATCGCACCAACTATAGTTTTCAATTAAAACAACAATGTCTAAATGGCTAACCAATATTGCATTAAGGGATCTATCTACTTTATTTCTCCCCAAAACTGTGCCTCTCTTGTCCATGGGGTGTGTCTGGTATTGCAACTCAGCGCCCCATTGATTTGGTTAGGGATAAGCTACAATATCAGGCAGCGCTCATGGGTAGCGTGAAATGTGTATGGAGTGTGGTCTGTATCTATGCTATTCTCTTTGTTTGAAGTTTTTTTTTATACATTTGTAGGTAACTCAAATGGATCATAAACTCAATCTCATAACCGATATGATTCACCACCTGATAGCAAACCAACAAAGCGGTCAGTCTACCAACAGAACACCGCACCGGAGCAACTCTCTGAACGACGGGAGCAACCTCTCCAGTACTCTGCTACCTACCAACAGTTAACAGTGCCAAGACGAAACCAAGATAATGCATCTTGATGAACAAACACAAACTAGTTCTTCTACTGTCCTCAATGCAGATATTCATTATTTTAATGAATGCATTTATAAGCAGAAAGTAAAATGAATGATGAAATTAGACTGAGTATCGAGTAAGTGTGTAACACTGTAAAGGACGTCTTGTCTATTCTCTGTAGATCCTATCAGGGTTCATTGAAGGTTTCTTAGAGGAAGGGACATGGAACATATGTGTATTGCTCCATGTAGAAACATGCAAGAAAGCATCTGATACATTGATGAATCCTTTCTCAGGAAGATTGTAGCTCATCGGCCTGTGGGATCGTAAATCGCTACGGGTCGTGCTGTAAAACTGGCAATACAACTGAACAATTACCCTGATTTTTTTTATTGTATTAAAATACACTTTTTACATTGATTTTCAATTTTTGGGGGGCCTAAAATGAAAATTCTTTTGAGAAAAATAGAAATAAATATTGTACTGTAGAAAATTACACTTCTTTTTTTTTACAATGTATTTTTGGTAAAAATGGTATTAAAGAGTTAATTTTTCTTTATGATTTCTGATCACAATTTTTTTTTTCTGGAATATTTTTTGACATCTGATCAAATGTATTGTATTTTCTCAAAAATGTTGATATTTGCACATTGATTGGTTTAAAGCAGTGATGGCGAATCTTTTAGAGACAGAGTGCCCAAACTGCAATCCAAAACCCACTAATTTATCACCAAGTGCCAACACGGCAATTTATCCTAAATATTGAGGTTTTACTGATACAAACAACTGATACAAAGAGCAGACGAGGGCAGCATAGAGCAGCCACAGACAGGAGCAGGGGTAAGAGACTGCAGAAATAAAGAATGTGCTCACCCACATCCTGGTATATATGCTGGCCCTACCCTCAATCCTGGTATATATGCTGGCCCTCCCCTCAATCCTGGTATATATGCTGGCACTCCCCTCAATCCTGGTATATATGCTGGCCCTCCCCTCAATCCTGGTATATATGCTGGCCCTCCCCTCAATCCTGGTATATATGCTGGCACTCCCCTCAATCCTGGTATATATGCTGGCACTCCCCTCAATCCTGGTATATATGCTGCGCTCCCCTCAATCCTGGTATATATGCTGGCCCTCCCCTCAATCCTGGTATATATGCTGGCCCTCCCCTCAATCATGGTATATATGCTGGCCCTCCCCTCAATCATGGTATATATGCTGGCCCTCCCCTCAATCATGGTATATATGCTGGCCCTCCCCTCAATCCTGGTATATATGCTGGCCCTCCTCTCAATCCTGGTATATATGCTGGCCCTCCCCTCAATCCTGGTATATATGCTGGCCCTCCCCTCAATCCTGGTATATATGCTGGCCCTCCCCTCAATCCTGGTATATATGCTGGCCCTCCCCTCAATCCTGGTATATATGCTGGCCCTCCCCTCAATCCTGGTATATATGCTGGCCCTCCCCTCAATCCTGGTATATATGCTGGCCCCCCCCTCAATCCTGGTATATATGCTGGCCCTCCCCTCAATCCTGGTATATATGCTGGCCCTCCCCTCAATCCTGGTATATATGCTGGCCCTCCCCTCAATCCTGGTATATATGCTGGCCCTCCCCTCAATCCTGGTATATATGCTGGCCCTCCCCTCAATCCTTGTATATGTGCTGGCCCTCCCCTCAATCCTGGTATATATGTTGCCCTCCCCTCAATCCTCGTATACATGCTCCCTCCCCCCCCCCAGCCACTGTGCATCCCATATTAAAAAAAAAAAAAAAAACACATAATAAACCCTCCTCCTCACCTTTCTTCTTCTCCCGCGCAGCGTCCTCTCCTGTAGTCGGCACATCTAGCTGAAGTGTATTGCAGCGCACGTACTAGCCAGGCCCGTGCGCGCTGCAGTACACGCTGCCGGCCAATCAGAGGCCAGCGGCCGCTGGCCTCTGATTGGCCAGCCGATGTCATGCTGGCCTCTGATTGGCCGGCAGCCGCTTCTGATTGTCCAGAAGCCGCTGGCCTCTGATTGACCGGAAGCCGCTGGCCTCTGATTGACCGGCCGACGTCATGCTGGCCTCTGATTGGCCGGCAGCCGCTGGCCTCTGATTGGCCGGCAGCGTGTATTGCAGCTCACGGGCCTGGCAAGTTCGTGCGCTGCAATACACTTCAGCTAGATGCGTTTCCGTCCGAGAGAGATCGCACATCTAGCTGCAGTAGCGGAGCTGGTGCCGGCACTCGGCGGCTCAGAGTTCTCCCCCGCCGGCCCGATCCAGTAGCGCTAGTGCTGCGGCCATGGTGCCCACCAGGAGGGCTCTGCTGCCCCCTCTGCACGCTGCCATAGGTTCCCAGCACTGGTGTAAAGCATTTCTTCTTTTACAGCTGACGACCCAAAATTGGTGATTTTCTGAAAAAAAAAAAAAAATGGCCAGTATGCATTATATATGGTGGAAGTGAGAATCTATCATCTGGATAAGGGGGTGGTCTTCACAGAGGGGTCTATGGAGAGATGTCACTTTATAAGGAGCACATAGCATGGAATACCGGGGGGAAGCCTTCTGGCTCCTTATGTTGCTCCAGTCCGGAATGCTCCACTATGGTCCATCCTTCTATAGTTCTTCTCTTACACTTTCTGCTGGTCGGTATATGGACGTATTCGCTCTATGCTGACAGGCACTCCCTTAGTATAGCCCATGTAATGCACGGCACCATAATGTTGTAGGTTCTGACTACTGTGTAAAAAAAACACCCACCCAGAGACCGGCCATAATCTTATAGTCTGGGTGTGAATACGCTGTAGCTATAGCTACACTTTTGTTGTGGAAATTTTGGTCATTTTATTTACCTTTTTGCATTTACCCAAATGAGGCTTGTGAGAAATCCTTAAATATGCTGCAGATTTCTCCTGTATGATGCTGACCAATCATAAGCAAGCAGCTGCACTCAAAGAAAAGAAGAACACGCCCCCACCATAGCTCAGAGCGGGTTTCTTAGGGTATAAAGACACGTTCTCACAATGAGTTTTTAGTGAGTTTTTACGCTGCATATTTTAGAAATAATGCAAGTAACCTATCTTAATGGGTGCAGAAATTCTGCAACATCAAAAACTCACCAAAAGCTCATCGTGGGAACCTAGCCTAAGATGTATAATGATGGAGAGTCCTGATCTCCTGGTCTAACCTTCTGCATGATTAGAAAGCAGAGATAACAGCTCTTAGACAAGGAAGGAGCCGCACAGCTGAGTTTCTCTGTGTCACATTACAAACCCTTTTATTGACTCCTGATTATGGAGTGTGCCAGTATCACACTTATGTCTTCTGTGCTAAAGCAACTTGTATTCTTTCTGCAGTGATATTAGGCTGTTATTACACCTCACACAGGAGCAGTGTGTTCTGGGTTACTTCTATGGTGAAATGTAATGACAGTCTGCTCTAATCTCACTGCAGAATGAGTACAAGTTGAGCACAACGGATCTAAGTGTGATACTGACACTGTGCTCTCATTTCTGGACAGGCAGTTTGGGATAGGCACAGTACAGCAGAGGTGAGAGTGCCATAAGAGGAGGAAAGCTGTTAGAAAGGTTTGTAATGTTGCACAACTAAACTCTCTTGTGCTGCCCCTTCACCCACAGAGACCTTAACTGAAAGGTATTAGTCAGTTGTGTGCTCTAATCATGCAGGAGGTTAGCCCAGGAGACCAGGTCTGTATCCTTACATCTTAGACACTGAGAAATCTGCTCTAAGCTATGGTGGGGATGTGATCATCTTTCTTTTCAGTGTTGTTGACGCGCCCCCTGGGCCATATTCTTTAGGGGAATACCCGGAGCCGGATCAGATGGGGGTTGTAGTCTCCGAGTGGCTGTGACCCGGTCCGTGCCCAGGGTGTCAAGCTCAGAGTATGTGGCAGTCCTACAGATGTTACAAAGTTCGTTATGTCGACTACGCCACCCGTTGGATTGCGGTCACTACGGCCGCCGCTGCAGCAGGGTCCGCTGAGGCTGATGGTGTTGGTGCAGCTTTAGATAGTATAACCCCCAACGGGAGGGGTATGGCCTCAGGGGGTCAGGTGCAGAGGATGGGGGTTGTGGTGGTGCAGCGTAGATGTTAATTAAAGACAGAGTCGGGTTGTGCAGTTCAGGGTGTTTACTTACTGCAGATATTCCGGTCACTCCGGCCTTGAGTGACCACCCGAGCCGTGCTGCGTCCACCAGGTCCTGGATTCAGCCAACCCCCAAACAAGTCCGGAGCGTGACCCTGAGCTCTCCTTCTGTCCTTTCCTCTGGCCGTCCCCACTAGTGATCCACCTAGGTCCAGCTCCCTCGGGCCTTCTGTTGGGAGACCCTTGGCCTTGGGTTCCCTGACCCTCCACGTGGTTTGCCTTCGGGGTGGATGTGGTGGGTGGCCGTGGCAGACGCTGCCCACGGCCTCCGGTCTCTGGCTAGGGTGTGCTTTTGCCCCCACCAGTTTGGGATCCGGTACCCTATTGCCGACTCTTCACCCGGGGATTGAATTTGGGTTCTCAGAGTCCTTTCTTTTTCCCTCTCTGGGTCTTTCCTTCTCTGCTCCACTCTCTCTCTGCAGGCTCATCTGGACCTCTGCTTCTTACTCTGACAGACTGACCCTGTTCTTTGATGGTGCCCACCTTATATACTCCCTCTATGTGTGAGCTCAGGTGACCAGCACCCAATGAGCTCCTATCTTTACCCAGGCTGCTCCCCCTATCTGCCCCTACACTACTTGGGATGTACCACCCCCCTCCCACTCCAGCCAGGAACAGACTCGGTCGTACCTGCACATTTCTAAGTGGGAGTACCGTCGGCCTGCCCCTCGGAAATGGGATGTGTGTAGTGCATGCAGCCTACCGAGCTCAGGTCCACACTCCATCCTTACCCGGGAGTGGAATATCACACCTCTGGGTTGAGGTGCAATACCCCTGTAGCAGCCGAATCCTCAGGGTGCTACATTGTCGTCTGCTTATAATTGGTCAGCATCATGCAGGGAGAAGAATTTCGCACCCCCAGTGAAAACTCTGATAACATCTACTTGGACTTAATTTTTTTTAACTCATTAGGCGCCAAATACTTTCATTGCTAATATCTCCGCAAATGAAAGATAAAATAGAAAAAAAAAACATGAAAAATTTGGTGACAGGTCCTCTTTAGGATAAGACAACCCCTTTGAATGTAAGAATTGAATTTTAGGCGAAAAAATGTATGCAACAAAAATGCCACATGTGATTTGATCCAAAAACATGCTGCATTTCAGGATGAGAGAAGTAAGTATTTGCAAAAAAAAGTTAAAAGGGTGTTCACTGTTATGATATTGATCACTTATACTTAGGATGGACCACCAAGATCAGATTGGTAGAGTTCCAACACTCTGCCACCCCATTGATTCCATGCTGGAGCTGGTAACAGCTGATTGGTGGTGTTAGGATTTGGACACCTATCAATCTGATACTACTGACTTATATTGATGCCTTCTCCTAATTGATAAGTGGTAGCATACCCCTTTAAAACAATACGTAGTTTTTATTTAGTTGTAAGATGAAAGTGACTCTACACATTAAGGCGTGTCATGGTCTGAGCACAAAATGATTCTAAGATTAGTTGCTGGCCTCTTGACCCGAACTTAAGAGCTTAAGGCCATGTTCATACATTCAGTAATTTGGTCAGTATTTTACCTCAGTATTAGGAAGCCAAAACCAGGAGTGGAACAATTAGAGGAAAAGTATAATAGAAACACGTCACTGATGAAACTTACTGAACGTGTGAAGGTGCCTAATAGAGACGCTGTGGAGAAGGACAGGAGCGCACACAAAATAGGGCAATAGCGTCTGATAAGGGGTCGGGATAATTGATGGCAGCGCTCACCTAGAGGTGTTGTGTGCAGTCACCACAGCTATAATGGTGTAGAAAGCCGCTGCTGCCCTGTGGCTGGAGGAAAGGTTCTTCAAGAGGTGGAATGGCAAAAATGGAAGCTGGCACATTTAGGTGGGCCGTGCTGCGGGAGTGAAGAGCTTGTTTTTTTTATACCTTGAGAAAGGCCCTGGTCCATTGCAGAAACGCATTGATATTAATAAAAAACGTTTGGGAATCCCAAGGCTCTTCATTCCCACAGTGCAGCCCACCTAAACGTGCCAGCTTCCATTTCTGCCAATGTGGCCTAATAGACGTATATGAGGCTGTCAAAGATCGGGGCAGGAGACTCGCAAACAGCTTGTGCATCACGATCTATGACACACAGATGTGTGAATACGCCATTACTCTCATATAAGATTACCTGCATCAAGTTTCAAAGGAGCAATTGTAACCCTCTTTCAATTATTTAAAGGGATTTTCCCACAAACAAAATTCATTTTAATCAATAGATCTTGGAATAATAATAAGTTCCACAATTGGATGTGTTTAAATAAAATGTTCCTGTGCTGAGATAATCTTAGAAATATGCCCCCGCTGTGTACTGTGTAATGTCTGACCATACAGGAACATGGTCTGAACATACCACATCTCCTGGACGGGGAGGATGCAAAAGAGTATACAGACATTACAGCCGGGGATCACAGCCGATTCTTTATGTGAGGTAAGACAAGTTTTTAAACAGGCAGGGAAATGTTTTACCTCACAGAATCAGCTGCCATCCTGTGGTGTCCTGTCTGTATACTCTTTCGCTTCCTCCCATGGCCAGCTGTGTTATGTGCAGACCATGTTCGCTCCACTGGGAGTCTGTTTATGACACGACACAGTAAAAGTGCAGTCATCAGTAATGATGTCAGGTACAAAGCTATTATAGTAAGGCCCAGTGTAGTGTGGAAGTCCAATGTGACACTGAAGATGTCCGCCTAGAGATAGATGCTAGTTATTGAGCTGCAGCTGTTGATCCATGTAACGCATAGGTTCACCTTTATACACCATTTCACCCGTTTACCCAGATCATCAATCTTCAGAACGTCTTCAAATGTAGCATAAGTTTGTAAAAAATGATTCTGTACTTGTATCATAGCTCAAAGCTGCATTCACACTGAATTACTACTGAATGTAAAGGTGTGGGGTGACACATGATTAGCTACAGCTTAGTTCTGCTGTACTGCTTTTTGTAGGGTCCTGTTCTGTGCTCCGGCCCTCCGTCTGTAACTCCATTATGCATTCATTTGCTTTTCATGGCAAAAAAGGTGCAGCATTCAGCGCTATTCCTACCATCCAAACAATGCAGACCTCGAAGACCACTCAGCGGCTTGCGTCAATGGGATCCAGGGGTGCCATATGGCAATGGATCCGCAGGGATCCAGCATTGAATTTTATTTCCACTAATAACTGACTTAATGATGCCCCTTCTAACACATCAGATGACTGTATGATGCCAAGAATACAAATAAAGTGAAGAGCATAATTGCTGTCCAGACACTGAACAAGCAGGCTATGCAGTAAAATTAAGAATGATCAATGTAGATGTGGAAGAGAATAAGGTATAACTCAGGGCCAGTGCAAGACAAGCAATTATATCTAGTAACAAAGTTGCTCAATTTATTATGTAGATTATAAATGGATGTAATATAAAATTGTTTTGTGGATGAATCGCTGCTCTGAGTGTTAGATTTTCAAAGTGGTAAAAAGGTTTATCTGCCAGTAATGATATTTACCTGGGGACATCCACCTATTGGAGACAGGCCATTAAAACTGGCCAAACTTTCTCCTTACTTTCTTGGCCACTGTGGGTCTTTTTGGACTGCAAATGGTTGATAAGTGTTGGTAAGAGTTTTCGAAGTATATATGTCATAAGTGTCTATGGTTGGAGAACCCCTTTAAAGAAAAACATTGGTCAACAATTTTAGGAATTGTAAGGAAGGTTAGAAGATGTTTGGCTACGGTAACAGTCTGGTGGTTTCACATTTTATATAATTTAGGCTTTGCTTGTGTTAGTTCACTATATCGCACCTCTGATCTCTCTATTGGACCATGTAAAACATAAAAAACCTATCGACAGGAGAAAGGATCTGCAGGATCGGTGATGGTAGTTACTGAGAACCCCACCAATCACTAGAGTGGGGATCCCTATCCTCTCTTATGGAGGAAATAGTATGCAGCCGTTGCCAGGCATGCGCACTGCCACACTCCATTCAGTGTCTATGGGACTGATGGGGACAGCCGAGAACATCAGCAGCCGCGTATATATATATATATATATATATATATATGTATATGTATATGTATATATATATATGTATATGTATATATATATATATATATATATATATATATATATATAGTACAGACCAAAAGTTTGGACAAAAGGCATCAAAACTATGAATTAACACATGTGGAATTATATACTTAACAAAAAAGTGTGAAACAACTGAAATTATGTCTTATATTCTAGCTTCTTCAAAGTAACCACCTTTTGCTTTGATGACTGCTTTGCACACTCTTGGCATTCTCTTGATGAGCTTCAAGAGGTAGTCACCGGAAATGGTTTTCACTTCACAGGTGTGCCCTGTCAGGTTTAATAAGTGGGATTTCTTGCCTTATAAATGGGGTTGGGACCATCAGTTGTGTTGTGCAGAAGTCTGATGGATACACAGCTGATAGTCCTACTGAATAGACTGTTAGCTGCTTTTTTCTTGCCATAATACAAATTCTAAGTAAAGAAAAACGAGTGGCCATCATTACTTTAAGAAATAAAGGTCAGTCAGTCCGAAAAATTGGGAAAACTTTGAAAGTGTCCCCAAGTGCAGTTGCAGAAACCATCAAGCGCTACAAAGAAACTGGCTCACATGAGGACCGCCCCAGGAAAGGAAGACCAAGAGTCACCTCTGCTTCTGAGGATAAGTTTATCCGAGTCACCAGCCACAGAAATCGCAGGTTAACAGCAGCTCAGATTAGAGACTAGGTCAATGCCACACAGAGTTCTAGCAGAGACACATCTCTACAACAACTGTTAAGAGGAGACTTTGTGCAGCAGGCCTTCATGGTAAAATAGCTGCTAGGAAACCACTGCTAAGGACAGGCAACAATCAGAAGAGACTTTTTTTGGGCTAAAGAACACAAGGAATGGACATTAGACCAGTGGAAATCTGTGCTTTGGTCTGATGAGTGTAAATTTGAGATCCTTGGTTCCAACCACCGTGTCTTTATGCGACGCAGAAAAGGTGAACGGATGGACTCTACATGCCTGGTTCCCACCGTGAAGCATGGAGGAGGAGGTGTGATGGTGTGGGGGTGCTTTGCTGGTGACACTGTTGGGGATTTATTCAAAATTGAAGGCATACTGAACCAGCATGGCTTCATTAGGAGAATATTTCTGTGTGAGCACATATAAAGGAGCAGGTGAGATTAGGGTCCCAGCACTATACACTGGCTCTCTTTCTTATTTGTGAGGTATGTACAAGGACCCTTCTTCACTGATAAAGCCATGTACAATAGTTTAGTTATTATATTCTGTAAAGTTCATTAACTTGTAAATAACCTGCAGTCTATAATGAGCCGTGTTAATAATATGATCCCACCAATAGTGACTCTGTATGGCCAATTTGACAATAAACTGTGTTGGTATTGTACTTTTTTTCTTTCATCACTAGATGGCAGTGCAGCAGTGTAAATGTGTGAGAGAATGGGATGATGGCGCCATTACTGATCACTGGCGGCATTTTCTCTGTACTGGGTAAACTGGAGATAAACCGCTCTTGTCAGCAGATAGAATATTTCAGACTTTTGCCATATTGATTAATTTGCACATAATTTTCCTGTTTACAGTTTAGGCACCTGGATGGTGGAGGCCTCCATTACACATGTGGACATCTCCGAATTCCAGGACTTAAACATCATATATATCTTGTTTTTTCACTTCAAAGTCCGTTATTATCCGTGAATAAGCCGGAGCCTTCACAATTTTACTTACTTAATAATAATCTATTAATCTTGAATAAATGCTCCAGGTCCTGGATTTTACAATTTTTCTATTATGTTCCATTATGTAAAATCAGGAGCTGACCTTCTTTATTGGTAAATCACGATGTAATTCAGGTTAATGATTCTTATGATTTTGCTAATAAAAACACTATTGCATTGTACACGTGTCGTTGTGTGATTGATCTAGATCCCAGCAGCCTCAATTGTCCGCTATTATTGAGAAGTCTTGGCTGCTAGATATGGCAGTGTCATCAATCTCAAGAAGCCTTTTATTCTCACATACATGATAGAATCCAATAGTAAACATCAGCATATCCCTTCCAGGAGCGGAACGACATCGGTCACAGAGGGTGCGACCGGGCCCGTGCAGGAGGGGGGTCGGCCGCCACCAGCACCTATTTCAGTTAGAGGTGCATGCAAGGACACACATTCAGCTGAAATGTATTGAGACGCAGAGACCCTCTGTGTCCCTGCACCGCAATACACCCTGCCAGCCAATCAGAGGCCGGCTGTTGACGTTGGTGTGCCAGTCACAGGCGGGACATGACCGTAACGTCATGCACCATGCCAGCAAGACGAAGTTAGATGCCAGTTCCTTCAAGTGCTATAGAAGAATACGCTGCAAGTTGTGGGAGTGGAGGAAGGGAAGAAGAAGAATTTATTTATTTTTAAATGTATTGGAGAAGAACAGCAAACATTATTAATGGAAGGGGCACAGGATGGGGGACATTATACCAGGAAGGGTACAATAAGAAAGCACAGCAACACACTGCAAGGGACAATACATATGCTGACACTGAGAACATAAGAGCTAAACTGCATTATTGCTAAATAAAATGTACTTACAAAAAATGAAGGATCTTAGCGCACAAATTGGCCAATTCATGTATGCCCATCAACCACGACAAGGTAGCCTCCTCATGATGGGTAACTAACCTCTTAAACATGCCTCTCTTGGGCTATAAGCCTACAATATAAATGGGCAAACATGCTCTCTTAGGAGAGAAACCTACAAATTTAAGTGGGCAGGTAGAAACCAACACTAATTAAAAGCACCCTTGGGTTGATGGGTGCTTATACCAGGAAGGGTCCCAGGATGGAGTGCATTATACCAGGAAGGGTCCCAGGATGGGGAACATTATACCAGGAAAGGGCTCAGGATGGGGGACATTATACCAGGAATGTGCTCATGATGGGGGACATTATACCAGGAATGTGCTCATGATGGAGGACATTATACCAGGAATGTGCTCAGAATGGGGTACATTATACCAGGAAGATGCCCAGGATGGAGTGCATTATACCAGGAAGGTGCTCAGGAAGGGTAACATTATACCAGGAAGGTGCCAAGGATGTAGTGCATTATACCAGGAAGGTGCTCATGATGTAGTGCATTATACCAGGAAGGTGCTCAGGATGGGGAGCATTATACCAGGAAAGGGCGCAGAATAGAGCACATTATACAAGGAAGAGGCCCAAGATGTACAGTTGAAACCAGAAGTTTACATACAGTATATAAAAAGACACATATGCATGTTTTTCTCAAAATCTGACATGAAATCAGAATAAACCTTTCCTGTTTTTTTAAATGCCTTAATACATTCTCTCTCTCCTTATTCTGGCATTTGGCAAATATTAAAAATTATGGTAATCCTAATTGACCTAAAACGGGAAAGGGCATCAGCGTTCCCATGTAACTTCCCAGGCCTATGCTCTACGTGAAAGTTGAAGTCCTGAAGAGCTAGGAACCATCTAGTTACCCTGGCATTGTTACCCCTCTTTTCCCTCAACCATCTCAACAGGGCATGGTCTGACACCAACTTAAACTTCCGGCCTAGTAGGTAGTATCTTAATGTATCTACGGCCCACTTTATGGCTAAACACTCCTTTTCTACTATTGCGTAGTTTTTCTCGCAGGAGGACAGCTTCCGGCTCAGATAGAGAATGGGATGTTCTTCCCCATTTATCCATTTATCTCTTGAGAGAGTACAGCTCCTAGACCAAGCTCTGAAGCGTCTGTCTGGACCACAAACTCTTTCTTAACCCCTTTACCCCCGAGGGTAATGACCAGGCCAATTTTTACAATTCTGACCACTGTCACTTTATGAGGTAATTACTCTGGAAAACTTAAATGGATCCCCCTGACTCTGAGATTCTTTTTTCGTGATATATTGTACTTCATGATTGTGGTAAAATTTCTTCGATATCACTTGCGTTTATTTGTGAAAAAAATGGAAATTTGGCGAAAATGTTGAAAATTTTGCAATTTTCAAAATTTGAATTTTTATGCCCTTAAATCAGAGAGATGTGTCACACAAAATAGTTAATAAGTAACATTTCCCACATGTCTACTTTACATCAGCACAATTTTGGAACCACATTTTTTTTTTGTTAGGGAGCTATAAGGGTTAAAAGTTGACCAGCGATTTCTCATTTTTCCAACAAAATTTACAAAACCATTTTTTTAGGGACCACATCACATTTGAAGTCACTTTGAGAGGTCTTTATGACAGAAAATACCCAAAAGTGACACCATTCTATAAACTGCACCCCTCAAGGTGCTCAATACCACATTCAAGAACTTTATTAACCCTTCAGGTGCTTCACAGGAATTTTTGGAATGTGGAAGAAAAAAATGAACATTTAACTTTTTTCACAAAAATGTTAGATAAGACCCAATTTTTTTTATTTTTGCAGGGGTAACAAGAAAAAATGGACCCCAAAATTTGTTGTGCAATTTCCCCTGGGCACGCAGATACCCCATATGTGGGGAAAAAATACTGTTTGGGTGCACGGCAGGGCTTGGAAGGGAAGGAGCGCCATTTGACTTTTTGATTGGAATATTTGCTTGAATAATTAGCGGATGCCATGTCGCGTTTGGAGAGCCCCTGTGTGCCTAAACATTGGGGCTCCCCCATAAGTGAACCCATTTTGGAAACTAGACCCCACAAGGCACCTTTCTAGATGCATAGTGAGCACTTGGAACCCCCAGGTGCTTCACAAATTGATTCGTAAAAATGAAAAAGTGGAAAAAAAAACACTTTTTTATTTTTACGGATTAATTTGTGAAGCACCTGGGGGTTCCAAGTGCTCAATATGCTTCTAGATAGGTGCCTTGGGGGGTCTAGTTTCCAAAATGGGGTCACTTGTGGGGGAACTCCAATGTTTAGGCACACAGGGGCTCTCCAAACGCAACATGGTTTCAACTTGTTAGCGGACACCATGTCGAATTTGGAGAGCCCCTGTGTGCCTAAACATTGGATCTCCCCCACAAGTGACCCCATTTTGGAAACTAGACCCCTCAGGGAACTTATCTAGATGTGTGGTGAGCACTTTGAACCCCCAAGTGTTTTGCAAAGGTTTATGACGTAGAGCCGTGAAAAAAAATATTTTTTTTTCCACAAAAATGCTCTTTTAGCCGCAATATTTTTATTTTCACAAGGGTACTAGGAGAGATTGGATCCCAAAAGTTGTTGTGCAATTTCTTCTGAGTACGCTGATACTCCATGTGTTGGAGAAAACTACTGTTTGGGCGCATGTCAGGGCTCGGAAGGGAAGGAGTGACGCTATGGAATGCAGACTTTGATGGAATGGTCTGCGGGCGTCATGTCACGTTCTCAGAGCCCCTGATGTGCCTAAACAGTGGAAATGCCCAACAAGTGCCCCCTTTTTGGAACAGATACCTGATTTGTCAATTTTATAATGTAGTGTTATACGCCAGTTGTGTAGGACAACCTGACAAAAACTACACAACTGAAGTATGACAACCTGACGAACATTACGTCAGCTGTGTAGTGTTCGTCAGGTTGTCATACATCAGAAATTAATTCAATAGTCCATGGAAGTATGGTACATTTTGAAGCAGTCTTTCATGCAGAGGCCAGGTTTGTCGAGGCAGGTGTCACATTGGTAAATGGTGTCCTTGCGTATTCCCCTTCGGTAACACACTCGGCACTTCTTTTGTGACTTACCTTTTTTTCCGCTGTGAGGGATCTGCCCCAGGAAATGCTGGCCAGGTACAATTCTAGGTCCTTCAGTTCCAGAAGTAGAGGGGCCCGCTCCACCACCACTGCCAAATATCAGGGCCTTGATAACTGTCTCCTGGAAGTGAAGGTACGACGTAGAAGTCTGGCCTGCACATTTTGACTGAAGGAAAGCGTTGTGCATTGCCATCTGAACAATGTGCACGGCCGGCTTCTTATACCATACCTTGGCCTTTCTCAAAGCACTGTACGGCTGGAGGACTTGATCGGAGAGATCAACTCCCCCCATGTACTTGTACCCCACTACACAGTCTGGTTTGGCGACCTGTGTAGTGGAACCTCTTACAGTGCTGAGGGTGCTGCCATCACCATGTATGGTGGTCAAGAGAAGGACATCCCTCTTGTCCTTGTACTTGACCACCAACAGGTGGTCGCTACATTGGGCTCTGCTCTCACCCCTTCTGAGCAGCTGCCCAATTAGCGCCTTTGGAAGGCCTTTCTGATTTTTGCGGACAGTACCGCAAGCTGCGGTATGTCACGCAGAGAGGGACTTGAAGAGCGGGTTACTTGTATAAAAGTTATCCACGTACAGGTGATAACCTTTATCCAGCAGTGGGTGCACCAAGTCCCACACAATTTTCCCACTCACTCCCAGAACAGGGGGGCATTCAGGGGGTTCAATCCAGGAGTCCTTCCCTTCATAAACTCTAAACTTGTGAGTGTACCCTGAGGTACTCCCCCAAAGTTTATACAGCTTGATCCCGTACCTGGACCTTTTACTGGGCAGGTACTGCCGGAATCCAAGCCGCCCCTTAAAAGAAATTAAGGACTCATCCATGCAGATGTCCCTTTGGGGCACGTGCACTTCACCAAACTTGTTGAAGTGCTCGATGACCGGCCGAACTTTGAAAAGACGATCAAAGTTTGGGTCATCGCATGCAGGACACATTGCACTATCTTGGTAATGCAAGAACTTGCGGATGGCCTCAAAACGTGTCTGGGTCATGACCATTCGGAACACTGGAGTGTTATACAAAACGTCAACACTCCAGTATTGCCGAAACTCTGTTTTTTTCAGGATCCCCATATGAAGGACCAGGCCCCAAAACTTCATAATTTCTTCTGCGTCTACAGGAGACCAGTTAGAAAATGATGAAGAGGGGTTTTGTTCCAAAAATTGATGAGCATACAAATTAGTTTGGCCCACCATGAGGTTTATAAAATCCTCAGAGAAAAAGACTTTGAAAAAGTCTATTTCTGTGAGGCCGGTGGTGTCAAACTTGATTCCTGATTCCGCCACGAAATCAGGAATCAGTGGCTCAACATTTTCGGGGGGCGAGGTCCATATGGGGTCAGTAGTGGGGGGCGCTGGAACATCTTCTCTCCTGCGACGACTGCGGGGCGGTCCAGCAGCACCTGAGGAGGAAGAGGAGGAAGAAGAGGAGGAAGAGGAGGACGATGAGGCGTCGGAAAAGTAAAGAAATGTGGGATCCTCACCCTCGCTGTCAGTCTCAGTGTCGGAGGCAACAATAGCGTATGCCTCCTCCGCTGAATAGCAAGTTTGGGATGAGCCGGACATTTTTTTTTCTCGTGTATGTGGTGCGTGTGTGTCAGTACTTTATTTAGAGTGTGTGTGTGTCAGTGTGCTTGGTGTGAATTTTTTTTTTCTGAAAAAAAAAAAGAGAAAAAAAGGAACTATCGTAGGTGGTGCAAACAGCGAGCACGAGTGCGGATCGGTGAACTATGTCACCTATCAACTCTCGGCAGCTGCTGAGTGTGTGCGTGGATGTGGTGCAAAGGTGTGGGGGGGGAGAATTGACAGGGACAAGAAAATGTCCTGAAAAGCAGCGAGCACGGATGTTGATCAGTGACGTAGACACTGCTCAGCGCTCGGCCGCTGCAGGACGCACGTAAAAAAAAAAAAACTGGGGGGGAGGAGGGGGGAGAGGGGTGGATGAGGGGAGAACAGAGATGGACTTACCAAAGTCTTCTCTGTTCTTCTTTCAGCAGGATCAGCAGCAGGTTCTGGAAGAGGCTCTGGAGCAGGATCCGCAGCAGCTGGATAAGGAGCTGGAGACCCAGGACCCTGGAGACAGCAGCAGGACGCCGAAGCTGGAGACCCAGCAACCTGGAGACAGCAGCAGGATGCCGGAGCTGGAGATCCAGGACCCTGGAGACCGCAGCAGGATGCCGGAGCAGCAGCAGCGACTGGAGCAGGTAGGAGAAAGGTCTTGTAGTGTAACAGAAGATTCTGTGGCACTACAAGGCCCAGCACAGCGCAGATCAGACGTGACCGCTCTGTAGAAATCCTCACCAAGTGTGAGGATCTGCAGGGCGGTCACAGGGGGGTGACAGGGTGGTGACAGGCAGGTCACCGGCTGGTCACCACCCGGTCACCTCCCGGTCAGGTACTCTGATTGGTGCGATCGATGATGACATCGATCGCACCAATCAGAGATGGCAGGGGCCTGGGCAGCATCACAGGGGGTCACAAAGAGGTGACAGGCAGGTCACAAGCCGGTCATCGCCCTGTGACCGCCCTGTCACCTGTGTTCAGGTACTCTGATTGGAGCGATCGATGTCATCATCGATCGCTCCAATCAGACCTGGCTGGGGCTTATTTGACATCACAGGGGGTCATGGGGAGGTGACAAGCAGGGTTACTAGGCAACAGCCTAGGATCAGTGCTCTTAGGAGCACCGATCCTAGGCTGCACATCACTGTTTCCGGCAATCTGATTGCCGGAAACAGTGAGAAATGCTGTGATTGGCTGTTCAGAATTGAACAGCCAATCACAGCGATCGTGGGTGTGAAGGGGCGGCGACACCCCCAAGATGCTGGCGCCATCTACCCTAAGGTAAGATGGCACCGGAATTTTAATGCTATCACTGCGACTTCGGTCGCGGTGCCGCATTAAAGATAGGGCGTATTAATACGTATCTGGTCCATAAGGCCCAGGGAACAGATACGTACTAATATGCCCTATGTCGTAAAGGGGTTAAAGTCTGGTGCGACCAGGACCGGTTGTTTACACAGTGCTGACTTCAACAGTAGGAATGTGGTCTCTGTTTTCTCCGTCCACTTCCCCATGGTTGACCTGGTGCCTTTTAGGAGATCCGTCAGTGGTGCAGCCATCATGGCAAAATTTGGGTTAAACTGCCGGTAATATCCCACCATTCCCAGGAATGCTCTCACTTGCTTCTTGGAGAGCAGTTGCGGGCAGGTCTGAATTGCCTCCACTTTATTAACTTGCGGCTTTATTTCGCCTCTCCCGACGACATAGCCCAAGTACTTGGCCTCCTCTTTTCCAAAGGTGCATTTTTTCAGATTTATTGCAAATCCCGCCTTCCTTAGAGCATCCAGAATGGGCTGTAATTTAGGTCTAAAGTCTGGGCTAAAAACTACAATGTCGTCAAGGTAGGCTGCGGCATACTTCTTATGTGGGGCTATGATCCGATCCATGGCCCTCTGGAAGGTGGCTGAGGCCCCCTGTAACCCGAATGGCATCCAAGTGTATTGAAAGCACCCATCTGGGTGTAGATAAAACCGTCTTCTCCTTGGCCACCTGGGACATGGGGATCTGCCGATAGCCCTTCGTCAGGTCGAGAGTGGTGATGTATCTCGCCAGTCCAAGCCTTTCGATGAGTTCGTCAACGCGGGGCATCGGGTACGCATCACACTTGGACACCTCATTCAGCCGGCGCTAGTCATTACAAAACCTCCACTCTCCGTTGGGTTTTGGTACGAGGACGATTGGGCTCGACCACCCACTCTTTGACTCCTCTATCACATCGAGGTCTAACCTCCTTTTCACCTCGGCCGAGATCATTTCCCGGTGTGCTTCCGGAACCCGATACGGCTTCAGATTCACTCTTACATGTGGTTCCGTTAACTCGTCATGCTCTACCACCTGAGTATGCTCCGGCAACTCTGAGAACAGCTCCCGATTTCACTGTAGTAGTTCTCGACACTCTTGCTTCTGGGCTGGCAATAGAGTCTCTGAAATAGTGGCCTCTTCCACCTTGCCTTCGGGAGCGGCTCCCAGGCAAGGAGTTACCACAGGCTCCCGGTTCCGCCACAGCTTGAGCAAGTTCACATGGTATACTTGGTGCGGCTTTCTTCAGCCATGCTGGTGGACTCGGAGTTCACTTAACTGAGTTTCTCCACCACCTCATATGGGCCCTGCCACTTGGCCAGGAACTTACTTTCGACAGTGGAAATGAGAACCAGAACACTATCCCTGATCAAGGTCACCAGACTCCTGGAGTCCAACAGCCCATCACTCCATTAACGGACATGGCACACCCCTGCGGCCCCTCGCCGTGTCGACAGTCCACACTGCATGTTGGGTAAGCATAGTATGAACATCATCTGCCTAGGCTCAGCAGATGTATGACACTGGGCGGCTACGTGTCCCGGACTGCGACATCGCCAACAAATCACATCCTTCACAACAGACCTTGCAGTCTCATCAGTGGAAATCGAATGCCATCAGTTGTAGCTCTGAATCCCTTCCATGGTGAACCCATCCCCTTTTGGGCACTCCAGTAAGGGTAGGTGGCTATGTCGGGTTTCCCCAGGGATTTTTCGACCACTTGGTATCTTTCTACCAGACCTACGAGATTGTCTGTGTCCGAGGGTCACCTTGGGCAAACCAGGTCTGCATTGGCCTGGTTAGGGAATGGATGAACCTGTCCATCACCACACGCTCAACCATCTGGGCAGGAGAGGAAGACACTGGCTGCAGCCATTTTTGTACAAGATGTAACAAGTCGAACATCTATGAGCGTGGAGATCTGTCGCCAGCATACGCCCAGTGGTGGACCCTTTGTGCTCTGACAGACATAGTCACTCCTGGGCGTGCCAATATTTTGGTTTTTAATTTGGCGTATTTCTTTGCGTCCTGTAAAGTCAGATCGTAATAAGCCTTCTGCGGCTAGAATTGGGGGCTTTGTGGGCAGTACACAATGTTAGTACTAGTATAGTTGGCTATCATACAGTGTGAGGAGTATTATACTGTGTACACAGGAGATGTGGGCCATTATAGTGTATACTAGATGGTGGCCCGATTCTAATGCATCGGGTATTCTAGAATAGGTATGCGGCCGACTGGGCGCAATCAGCAGAGCTGTGTTTAAATTTGGGGCCAAAATCGCTGATTGGTCGCGTTTGGCAACCATGTTAGTGAGGACTGGAGAGCGTGTTTACATTTGGTACCAAAATCGCTGATTAGTCGCGACCAATCAGCAGAGCGGTGTTTAAATTTGGCGCCAATACTGCTGACTGGTCGCGGCCTCCGACCGCGACCAATCAGCAGAGCGATGCAGAGCGGGGTTTAAATTTGGCGCCAAAATCGCTGATTGGTCGCCGGCCGCGACCAAACAGCAGAGTGTTGTTTAAATTTGGCGCCAAAATCGCTGATTGGTCGAGGCCAGCGACCGCGACCAATCAGCAGAGCGTTGTTTAAATTTGGCGCCAATCTCGCTGATTGGTCGCGGATGGCGGCCGCGACCAATCAGCAGTGCGGTGTTTAAATTTGGCACCAAAATCGCTGATTAGTCGCGACCGCGACCAATCAGCAAAGAGGTGTTTAAATTTGGTGACAATAGTGCTGATTGGTCGCGGCCGGCGACCGCGACCAATCAGCAGAGCGATGCAGAGCGGGGTTTAAATTTGGCGCCAAAATCGCTGATTGGTCGCCGGCTGCGACCAATCAGCAGAGCGGTGTTTAAATTTGGCACAAAAAGCGCAGATTGGTCGCGGCCGGTGGTTGCTGACATCCAATTGGTCGCGGACGCTATTTAAAATTGCAGCACAAATCGGTGATTGGTCGCTGTCTTGGCCCGCGACCAATGACTGATCTTGGCGCCAAAGTTAAACACTCTAGTGCTGATTGGTCGCGGACGCTGACCGCGACCAATCACCGATTTGGGCGCCAAATTTAAATATCGGCCGCGACCAATCACCGATTTTGGCGTCAAATTTAAATATAGGCACCGACCAATCACCGATCTTGGCTCCACATTTAAACACCGCTGTGGTGATTGGTCGCGGCCGATATTTAAATTTGACGCCCAAATCGGTGATTGGTCGCGGCCAGCGTCGGCGACCAATCAGCACAGCGGTGTTTAAGTTTTGCGCTAAGATCAGTGATTGGTCGGGTCCGAAGACCGCGACCAATCATCGAATCGTCTTGGTGAGGACCGGGGAGCGGCGCTGCCTGTGCGACTACTTACGCTGCGAGAACCCGGGACATCGCGGGCGCTCGCAGCAGAAGTATCCCGACCCGCAGCGCCGCTCCCCGGTCCTCCCTTCCGCATGGAGGTCAGCGGCGCCGGCGGTCCTTCCGCTGATACCGGCCGGGAGATGAGCGCCTCGCGCCGCTCATCTCCCGGCTGCATCTCCGTCCCGCAGATGGGTCCGGCGGTCGGGTTCCTTCTGCTGTTGCCTGCCGGGAGATGAGCGCCTCGCGGCGCTCATCTCCCGGCTGCATCGCCGCTCAGCTCCGTCCCGCAGATGAGCCGCTAACGGCCGCCATCTTTTTTTAGAAATCCCCCGGCGCTGATTGGCCGCTGCCGGACCAATGAGCGACGCGGGATTTCCTGGACAGACAGACAGACAGACGGGATAAGACGATTATATATATAGATATGGGAACTATGCGGACATCCTGGTGTAGAGAGCATTATACTGAGTATTGGGGGCTTTGAGGATATTATACTGTATTAGAACTACAGTAGAGTTGTAGGAAACTATTAAAAGGTAGTTGCAAAAACAAAGAAAATATCCATCTATCCATCTATCTATTATCATCTATCTGTCTGTACTTCATGTCTGAGTGTCTATTTATCTCTCTACTAGAGATGCGTCAAACTGCTAAAATTCAATGAGACAAATTCACTTGAATTCGGCCAGAAAATGTGATTTGCGGCAAATCTATTCAACGCAAATTGAATTACTGGTAAACTTGTGATGGGTAGATGTTACATAAGATGTTGTTAAGCATCCAGCAACTAGGGTGGTTAACAGGGTGCAGCTAAGGTGAGTGGTCAGGCCTGCCCCAGTGAGACTGGGTAGTGTCAGTTCTGAGCTGGAGAGCCAGCTTAAGGCTGTGTGCCCACGATGCGTTTTTTAAGCGTTTCCGCAGCGGCAAAAACGCTGCAAAAATGAATGGTAGAAAGCCTGCCATGTTCCCCAATGGTAATCCGCATGTGCTTTGCACATGCTGCGGAAATTTCCGCTGCGGGTTATTGACGCGCCCCTGGGCCTGTGCTGAGTAGCGTTGCGCACGCGGGAGCCTACCCGGAGCCGGATCTGATAGGGGTAGTAGTCTCGTGGCGGTGACCCGGTCCGTGCCCAGGGAGTCAAGCTGAGTGGCAGTATATTAGCAGTAGATGTAGGACGACTACGCCACCCGTTGAATGCAGCTATGGAGCTGCCGCTGCAGGGCAGACCGCTGAGGCCGGTGGTAGGATAGTGCAGCGTAGATGGTATAACCCCCAACGGGAGGGGTATGGCCTCAGGGCAGCCGACATGGATGATGGGGGTAGCAGGAACCACTCAGAGACGATGCGGTGTAGTTCAGGGTCTTTACTGGTGACAAAGATAGACCCTCCCGGAGTACTGGCTAGCGGTCGGGGCCTGGTCAGTCTTTGAGCAGATGGGATCTCCCCTGGCCAGGCGGAGTTGTAGGCCTCCCCAACTAATTGTACTCTTCTGGCTACCTTGCTAGAGGCGGGTAAAAGTAGCCCATGTCCCTGAGTGTACCGTGTGGTGCTCACCCGTATGGCCGGTGACTCGGGGCCTTCTAGTGGCTTCCGCTCCACGACGGCGGTGCTGGTCCCACCCGTGTGACCGTGCCTTCGGGTTTCTTGGCCAGAGGACCTGAAATCCCCTGCCGGGCGGTTTCTGCTGCTGGGTCTGGGTTAATCCCCACAGCCTCGGACTCCGGGTCCGGTGGTAACTCTTCAATCAGGGCGAGCTCTTCAGCTGCCAGCCCCTGATTCCTTTTAGCACTGCTCCCACTGAGCTCCTGATCTTTCTTTCCTATGCTGCTCCTCTTCTTCTCTCTACTCTTCTCTACTCACTAACCCTGCCTCAGCCCCAGTTTTATATAGGGGAAGTTCTTCCCCTCCCAGGACTGGGCAGGAGGTGTGGCATGCATAGGATTCCTGACCAAGAGACCTCCCACCTGCTCTCAGACTTAATATCTCTATTACTGTGGCAACCAGACCCCTGGGGTGTCACATTATCATTGTGGGAAAAAACGCAGCACTACCAAATATTTTGCGGAAGCACAGCGTTTTTGCCGCCACTGACTTTCATTGGAACGCATGGAATCCGCATCACTACATCAGTAGATGCGGAATCCAAACGTTTCAGTGTGCGGATGGTACCAGGGTCTGGAGGACAGGAGACTCTCCTCCAGACCCACGTACCATAGAACCTGTAAAAGAAAGAATAAAATATATATTATACTTACCTTCTGATGGTCCCCGCTGCGATCGTCTTCACTTGCCGGCAGATCGCGGTGGACTGAAGGACCTGCGCTGACATCATAGTCATGTGACGGCAGGTCCTTCGGTGTAGTGTACCGCGAGCTGGGCATCGTGGGCACATATCCTTAAGGATGCAGACCTCTTCATCAGGCTGATGAGGATACTGGGACTCTCCCACTGTGACTGCCATTTAGTTGCTAGTGGTATCTATAGTAGAAAGTAGTGGAGAAAGGAGTAAACTGTTGTTTAACAAAAGCAAGGATTGAACACCACATCTGAGGACTGGACTCATCCTTCCATTCTAATCGCCTCATCGTACCTCACAACACTAGAAGGTAAAGCCTGTGACACTGTGGACCGGGGAATGCTGGTGGGAGCATTGCTGTTGTGGGAGTATAGAAGTGTGCTACTAAAAAGACTTGATCTGTGCTGTACTGTACTAGTAAGAAAGACTATTTATTAATCTGCTTTTAAGAAGAAACTATTTGTTACTGGAGCCTGTTGCTCAAGGGACTTAAATTGCACTGGCCGTGCGGCTTCATTAAATGCGACTGTTCATGAGGACTCGTGTCAAATGTGTCTGGTCAGCAAGTGAATCCAGCTATATGTCTGTGCCTGAGGGTCAATGCCCCTGTATGACTGAGAGAAACTGCAGTATATGGTCACCCTGAGTAACGGTTCGCCCAGGATTCCAAAGAATTCATGAACCTGTCTCTCCGCTATCTAAACCTTGCGGTGTGCACGTAACATTGGTGGCCCGTACGGGGAGTCCTGAGCGGGAATTAGCGTATAGGAGGGAGAAGAGGCAAAGTGTCTGGAAAAACATAGCAGCAAAGCACCTCAATTCAACCCTGGTATACCATTCAAAAGGGAAGACAGCCAGTGATGACTGGGAAGAAATAAGGAGATAAAATACAGAGAAACAGGCACCTGCAAAATGCAAGACTTGACACATGTTGTACAGTTAAAATGGTGTCTGTTTTTGTTAAAAGCACAGTGGGGAAGAAGAAGGACATCCCATCTTGTAGGAGTATATGATAAAAGAGCGCCAAACAGGGCCAAACCTCCTGCAGTGGAACAAGCTGGGGAAGGCTGGCCTCAGAGAAAAGACACCCCAACCACCAGCATGTTGGACCAATGGCCAGTGAGGTACTGTCCCAGAGGAGGAGGAGTAAGAGTGAGCTGGAGCTCTTCTGGCCAGAAGAACTCCATTCTGGTCAGGAGTGAAAAGGAGAGGAGAGTGCGAGTCATAGTGCCTGCCAGTATGTCGGAGCTAGGAAGGTGTGCTATGTCCCAGCAGTCTGCAGCAAGAAGAGAAGCAGGGGAGGATGCAGCCCTTCATCACCTCACCCACAACTGCGAGGTACCAGGCAATACCCAGCCAGGCCAGGGCACGGCCGCACCGCCTCATCAGAATCCGGAGGCAGCCCGAAGGCAGGAGTTGGGACCCCGAGGTCTGCCGTCAGACCCTGTGCCCATCCCACCACCAACTGTGGACCGTGAGCCGATGTCCGGAGCCCCGGCTGTCATCCCGCCGCAGGCCACCGCGTAATCCTGCCCAGCACCGGACCCACCTGAAGGACCGCTGCTCGTTCCAGAACCATTCCGACCAGTACCGGACTCTCCGGAGGACCTGCTGCCCACAGGTACCCTGACCGTGACCCGGCCCACCGCACTGGAAGCCACCACTGGGGCCGTGACGTCCGCCCCGACCTCCGCTCTCGAGAGAGGGACGGGACTTCTGATCGGGACCAGCGTGCACAGCGGGACCGGAAGGAAGATGGCGGCGCTCTGTGTTCCTGCCGGTGAGTCACTAGCCCCCGCTCTCCAACTGATACCAGTAGTGATAATCCGCTCGGGGACCGCCACTCACCCAGCGCAAGGGTGAGGGAACCCCCGGCCTCATTCCATACCCATATGATGGTCACCACCAAGCAGGGACCGGTCGTATAGCCGCCAGCGGAGGAAGAGGATTACTCTCTGTTAGCATTACCTGGAGAGCAGTGGATGACCAAACTGCCACCTCCGCGGGGTCCATTCTCACCCCCTAGGGCCTACTGTGTGAATCCCAAGTATGGGGGAGTGAGGGGATGGATCCGGGAAATACATGATATAGCCTGGATAGCCAGAGGAGGTGAAAGGATGGGGGCCTGGAGGAAACAGGAGTCATATGCGTTCCCCTTGCCTATCAACACCAGGAAACCAGTACCTACCCTACCATCTACTCCACCAGGGGCACCTATCCCACCACCTGCCGATGTTGTTGCTCAGCCTGGCCAGGCTGAAAGGTCTGTTCCTGTGCCCATCATCTCCAAAGAAGAACAGGAAGAATACAACTTCCAACAACGCCTGGCTGCATGGAAAGAAAAGATCATCCAGGAGAATAGACGGATGGAGGAGTGTGCCCAGGAGTGGAGAGAGTACCCGGGAAGGGACTGCCTGGAGGATCGGATGATCAGAGGTACGGTCATAAATTTTTATCAGCTAAAGGGATTTGGCTTCGCCTGGACATATTTGTCAACAGGAGGTCGGTGGAGAGGGATTATGCCCTAGGACGGACCCGGAGTCTCTGGCCAGGAGACAAGGTCAGATTCTTAAAGATGTGGGGACCTCGGGGCTGGTACGCCATTTCAGTCTCCCGCATAGTTGAAATGGAGTAGTACCACCCCGAGGATTGGGCAGATGCAGAAGAACCAAGAGCTTCGTGTCAAATGAGAGGACTCTTCCCCATCTCTACTGGGCCCCGCTTCAGGATTCGTCCCAACTGGGAGAGCAAACCTGTCCCTCAGGCCACAACCAAGGAGGGGGCCACTTCTGCTGGGGTGGCAAGAGAGGAACCCCTCCCAGCATCAGTTCAACTCCCCACTATCAATGCCGCGCAGTGTCCATTTACTGTGGACTGGTGCCAACCAAAGAATAAAAAGGACTAGGACAGTGTTGCTCTCTCTCAAAAAGAAAAAAAATCACCGAGTTGTGTTGGTTGCACGCCGTGTTCCAGTGATAGTTCCTCATCTCTGCCTAGGTAATGTGACGTGTTCTTTCCTTGAAGGCTGGTAAAGCCACCAGAGACTGTGACCACAGTAGAAGGACCGCTACTGCTTTCCTGTTAAGGCCGGATAGGCCTATGGTATATTAAAAACTACGGTAGTAGCTGGACAAGTTGATATTTATTTTTGGTTTTGCCTTATTTTTTTTATTTGCACCTGTTGTGTCCTTTTCTGCTGGATATGCGGGCACCTCAAGCGAGTTGGGGAGTCTTCACTCTCAACTTATGGACTGTGCCGTATCCTGTCCAGGAACTGTTTTCCAAATTTCACTTTATGGACTGTGCCTTAGATGTTTACAAGAAACGGACATTGTTTCTGCCCCCGTTTTAAAGGACTGTCTCCCTTGCCTGTTCCAGGGTCCTTACCTAGAAGGACCGAGGACCCCGTGCCTTAAGAAACAAAGGACTGTGTTCTTAAAGTGGCACACTCTCTCAAGAAAATGGGTTGTGTTGAATATATGTGTTCTATTTCATGCCAAATATTTTACAAAGACTATGCTATATTTAACATTTTTGCACTTGAATTTGAAAAATGTTGAGTGGTAGTTAGGGAGAGCCAGTTGAAGACGAGCAAAAAGCTCCAGCTGAAGAATAGTTGTTGGTTAAAATTGTGGTTAAATCTGTGTATTTCTTGCAGGAGACCGATTGACAAGAGATGTAGATAGGGTAAGTGTGCTGTATGTGTAAATTGCTTAAAGGGGTCCATAGTGCCTAACTACCAACTCACCTTTAAGTAAAGAGGCAGTATTGGGGGAACACTATCTGAGGATAGTTAGGGGAGAACTACCACAACTCCAAGAGGCTGGTTAAGGTAACCAGGTAGAAGGCAAATGTCGAGGATGACATTCAAAAAGGAGGGAAGAGTGTGACAGGTAGATATTACATAAGGTGTTGATAAGCGTACCTGTCAGCAGAATTGTGCTTAGTAAACTACATACACTGTCAGGTGGGTGCCAATGATACCTTTGATTATGAAATCCGTCCAGTGGTTCTTTTATAATCTTTAGTTTCAGTTCTGCCATAATGATATGCATGTGCTCTGGTGCTCTGCTTCTGTATTCATGTATTCCTATCTCTGGCCTCTGACAAGTCTCTGTGCTTTCAATGACCTGCCTACTATTTTAAATACTGGCTGTGTGTAACGGGTCTGGGAGGCGGAACCTCTGAGCTACTATACAAGGGGGCAGTCCTTGTAAGGGAGCAGGTGGCGACCAGGGAAGACGGGCAGGAGGTCACAGCAGGTGACCGGGACAGTCTCTGAGTGAACGGGCTGGAGGTCACGGCAAGTGACCGGGGCAGTCTCTGGATGAACGGGCAGATGGTCACGGCAAGTGACCGGGGCAGTCTCTAGGTAAAGGGTTGGTACGACCTGTGGCGGCTGATGATAGACGTGGGCTCCCAGGTGAGCAGGCGAGAGTCTCTGGATGAACGGGTGGTCACAGCATGTGACGGCGGAGCCTCCAGGAAGACCAACAGACAGGCGGCAGATGAGCGCTCCCAGCTGAGCGGGCAGAAGTCTCTGGACAGGCGGGTGGTCACAGCACGTGACGGCAGAGCCTCCAGGTAGGCTAGCAGACAGGCAACAGATGAGCGCTCCCAGGTGAGCGAGCAGGAGTCACTGGACAGGCAGGTGGTCACAGCACGTGACGGCGGAGCCTCCAGGTAGACTAGCAGGCAGGTAGCAGGTGTGTGCTCCCAGGTGAGCAGGCAAGCTGGTCCATAGACAGACTGACAGGAGTTGGAAGGCAGACCGTCGGACCTCGGGCAAGCAGGCAGGTGGCTGATGTGCGCTCCCAGGTGAGCGGACAGACTGGTCCTTAGACAGACTGACAGGAGTAGTAAGGCAGACCGTCGGACCTCAGACTAGCAGGCAGGTAGCAGATAATCAGGCAGGAATCTGGCAGGTAACTGGCAGGTAACTGGCAACGGGACCTGAGGGCTGAAGCAGAGTAGTAAACAGTGCAACAACATTGCTCGGGCACCTCCATTTTGGAGGAGGTGCCTTATATATGGTGAAGCCCTCCGGCCATTGGCCGGGGACTCCTTAGGACGGCGCGCGCGGCCCCTTTAAGAGGGAGGGAGAGCGCGCGCGCGCGCCCTAAGCACAGTGGCCGGGAAGGAGCGCGCGCTGCCAGCAGAGCGGGAGGAGGACGCCGGGCACGGAGCAGGGAGGTGAGGGGAACAGCGTCCCTGCCTAGCAGAGGGCAGGGACGCCGGCGCTACAGTACCCCTCCCTTTAGGCCCCCCCTTTTTTAGGCCAGACAGAAATTTAGCTAGGATAAGAGGGGCATGGATGTTCTCCCGGGGCTCCCACGTTCTCTCCTCAGGACCAAACCCCCTCCAATCTACTAGAAAAAAGGTCTTTCCTCTTACCCTTTTGGTGGCAAGAATGTTCTCTACCTCAAACTCGTCCTCAGCAGAAACCGGAGCAGGAGGCGTACCTGTAGACTTGGAAAAAGAGTTAAGTACCACAGGTTTGAGGAGAGATACATGGAAGGAGTTAGGGATCCGTAAGTTGGCTGGGAGTTTTAATTTATAGGCCACCGGGTTGATCTGACTGATGACCTCCAGAGGACCGATGAACCGAGGCCCTAACTTGTACGAAGGTATCTTGAGTCGGACATATTTAGAAGAGAGCCAGACTTTATCTCCAGGACGAAATTGTGGAGGATCCAGGCGTTTTTTGTCAGCGTGTCTTTTCATCCGTTCGGACGACTGAAGGAGTGCGGATCGGGTACTCTCCCAAATGGAGGAAAATTTGCTAACGAGAGATTCCGCAGCCGGGTTGTCCACAGAGGTGGAGACAGGAAAAGGAATCCGAGGATGCTGACCGAAGACTACAAAAAACGGGGATTTGGAGGAGGATTCGCTCTCGTGATTGTTATAGGAGAACTCGGCCCATGGTAGGAGATCCACCCAGTCAGAATGATGGGCATTAACGAAGTGCCGGAGGTAACTGGTCAGGTTCTGATTGATCCGCTCCACTTGACCATTGGACTGTGGGTGGTAAGCGGAAGAGAAGTCCAGGGTGATGTCTAGCAGTTTACAAGTGGCTCTCCAGAAACGAGAGGTGAACTGTACCCCATGATCCGACACGATGTGGAGGGGCAGGCCATGAAGACGGAAGATGTGGCGGATAAAGTCTTTAACCAGCTCGGGTGCAGACGGGAGGCCAGGCAGGGGAATAAAGTGAGCCATCTTGGAAAAGTGTTCAGCGACCACCCAAATGACCGTACAACTGGCAGAGACGGGGAGATCAGTTATGAAGTCCATAGCAATATGCTGCCAGGGGGCAGCAGGCACAGGAAGCGGAAGAAGGCGACCGGCTGGCAGGTGTCTCGGGACTTTGTTGCGGGCGCAGGACACACAGGCAGAAACAAAGTCTATTACGTCCTTGTGCAGGGTAGGCCACCAGTAGTGCCGGGCAATAAGCTGGAGGGTCTTTTTCTGACCGGCGTGGCCAGCTAGTTTAGACGAGTGACCCCAGTGTAGGATCTTCTCCCGATCAGGTACTGATACGAACGTCTTACCGGGAGGGAGACGATTTAGGCTCACGGGAGCCACCTGCATTACTCTGGCGGGATCGATGATATGTTTAGGTTCTTCCTCGAGATCGGACACCAGAAAGGATCGGGACAAGGCATCTGCTTTGATGTTTTTGTCAGCCGGGCGAAAATGAAGAACAAAATCAAAGCGAGCAAAAAACAAGGACCACCGGGCTTGGCGCGGGTTAAGTCTCTGGGCATGCTGGAGGTAAGCCAAGTTCTTGTGGTCAGTGTAAATTATTACCGGGTGAAGAGCCCCCTCGAGTAGGTAACGCCACTCCTCCAATGCCAGTTTGATGGCCAATAACTCTCGGTCTCCTATGGAATAGTTGCGCTCAGAAGAGGAGAAGAGTTTGGAGAAGAAGCCACAAGTTACCATTCTCCCGGAAGATGATTTTTGAGTAAGTACCGCTCCGGCTCCAGTGGAGGAGGCGTCAACTTCCAGGAAGAACTGCTTGTTGCCGTCCGGGCGATGCAGCACCGGGGCGGAAGAGAAGGCCTGTTTTAGGGAAAGAAAGGCCTCCTCTGCTTCGGGCGGCCACTCTTTGGGATTAGTACCCTTACGGGTGAGCGCGGAAATTGGGGCAGTCCGGGAAGAGAAGTGTGGTATGAAGAGGCGGTAGTAGTTGGCGAAGCCCAGGAATCGCTGAATGGCCTTCAACCCCTCCAGTCGAGGCCATTTCTCGATGGCAGACAGTTTCTCTGGATCCATTCGTAGGCCGGTCTGAGAAATAATGTAGCCCAAAAACGGAAGCGAGGTCTGCTCAAAGAGGCACTTCTCGTATTTAGCGAAGAGATGATTCTGCCTGAGCCTGAGCAGGACCTGACGAACGTCCCTCCGGTGAGTCTGGAGATCCGGAGAGAAGACCAAGATGTCGTCCAGGTACACCACTACGCAGGAGTAGAGAAGGTCCCGGAAGATGTCATTGACCAACTCTTGAAAGACGGCAGGAGCGTTACAGAGACCAAAGGGCATTACCAGATATTCATAGTGGCCGTCCCGGGTGTTGAATGCCGTCTTCCATTCATCCCCCTGACGGATACGAACCAGGTTGTACGCCCCACGGAGGTCCAGTTTGGTGAAGATTCTAGCCCCCCTCAGACGATCAAATAACTCCGGAATGAGCGGAAGGGGGTACTTATTCTTCACCGTGATCTGGTTAAGGCCTCTATAGTCTATACAGGGACGGAGAGAGCCGTCCTTCTTTTTGACGAAAAAGAAGCCTGCTCCCACCGGGGAGGTAGATTTCCGGATGAATCCCCTGGCCAGATTCTCCTCAATATATTCGGACATCGACCGGGTCTCAGCAGCGGATAAAGGATAAATACGCCCACGGGGAGGAGTAGTACCAGGTAACAGGTCGATAGGACAGTCGTATGGTCTATGAGGAGGTAGTGTCTCTGCTTCCTTTTTATTAAAGACATCAGCATAAGACCAATAAGGAATCGGAAGTCCAGGTAGATTAGCTGGGGTAGTAGAAGGACGGACGGGATGGACGGGAACCAGACAGGTCTTATGGCAGTCCTGTCCCCAGTGAAGGACCTCTCCGGTCTGCCAGTCAAGCACGGGTGCATGTCTCTGGAGCCAAGGTAGGCCTAGCAAGAGGGCGTGAGAGAGTCCAGGCAGAACATGAAAGGAGATACTCTCAGAATGCAGCATTCCCACCTGCAGAGTAATGGATTCGGTGATGAGTTGGATGGGGCGTGGTAAGAGGCCCCCATCCACGGCAGCAACAGACAAGGGTACAGCCAGAGGTTTGGTGGGGATGCGGTATTTCTCTACCAGGGACTGTGAAATAAGATTCCCGGCTGCTCCAGAGTCAAGTTGGGCTAGTTCGAAATAACGGTTCTCCCCGCAGACGATTGAGACTGACAGCAGCAGAGATGGAGAGGATTTATTCTTGTCTAGGTTGACCTCTCTGAGCGAACCTAGACACAGGCGTTTCCCGACCTCTCCGGGCAGGCACGGATCCGGTGCTCCTTACTGCCACAGTAGAAGCAGCTCCCCTCGGCACGGCGTAAGTCCTGACGGGTTTTGACCATCTTGGTCTGGTCGACCTGCATAGACTCAGGAGAGTGTACCTGGGTAGAGACGGAGGGAGTGACGGGTTTCTGAAAAGTAGGAGCTAGACATGGTAACCTCCTCTCACGGGTGACCTCTTTGGCACGCTCCTGGAACCGTAGGTCAATCCGGGTGGCAAGAGTTATTAGGTCATCGAGAGTGGTAGGAATGTCCCGACCGGCAAATTCATCTTTAATACGGCCGGACAGACCCTCCCAGAAGACGGATACCAGAGCGTCGTTATCCCAGGCCAGCTCCGAGGCAAGGGTACGGAACCGTATGGCATATTGGCCCACGGTGAGACTTCCTTGACGGAGGCGTAGCAGTGATGATGCGGATGAGGTCTTCCGTCCGGGTTAGTCGAAGACTTTCCGGAAAGCCGTGAGAAAAGCAGGCAAGTTGGACACCAGGGGGTCTCCTCTCTCCCATAGAGGATTTAGCCAGGCCAGGGCCTCCCCGGTGAGATGGGACATGATGAATGCAATTTTGGCCCGGTCGGAGTTAAACTGGTAGGACAATAGCTCAAAGTGCAGGGTGCACTGATTTATGAAGCCCCGAGCCTGGGCGGAGTCGCCTCCGAAGCGAAGAGGTGCAGAAAGCCGGGGTCCGGGGTAGGATACCATGGTATTAGTGGGCAGCGGAGCTGCCGGATTGCGAGACATGGCACTGGCGGGGGTTGCTGGTGGAGCAGTCAGAGTGTCCAGGCGAGTATTGACATTCCGCAGGTGACCCAGGATGGACTCCTGTTGGGACCTTTGACGGGACAGTTCATGACACAGGTCCGAGAGCGAGGGAGCTTGGGTGCCACCGGGTTCCATGGCCCGAGCAAACTGTAACGGGTCTGGGAGGCGGAACCTCTGAGCTACTATACAAGGGGGCAGTCCTTGTAAGGGAGCGGGTGGCGACCAGGGAAGACGGGCAGGAGGTCACAGCAGGTTACTGGGACAGTCTCTGAGTGAACGGGCTGGAGGTCACGGCAAGTGACCGGGGCAGTCTCTGGATGAACGGGCAGATGGTCACGGCAAGTGACCGGGGCAGTCTCTAGGTAAAGGGTTGGTACGACCTGTGGCGGCTGATGATAGACGTGGGCTCCCAGGTGAGCAGGCGAGAGTCTCTGGATGAACGGGTGGTCACAGCATGTGACGGCGGAGCCTCCAGGAAGACCAACAGACAGGCGGCAGATGAGCGCTCCCAGCTGAGCGGGCAGAAGTCTCTGGACAGGCGGGTGGTCACAGCACGTGACGGCAGAGCCTCCAGGTAGGCTAGCAGACAGGCAACAGATGAGCGCTCCCAGGTGAGCGAGCAGGAGTCACTGGACAGGCAGGTGGTCACAGCACGTGACGGCGGAGCCTCCAGGTAGACTAGCAGGCAGGTAGCAGGTGTGTGCTCCCAGGTGAGCAGGCAAGCTGGTCCATAGACAGACTGACAGGAGTTGGAAGGCAGACCGTCGGACCTCGGGCAAGCAGGCAGGTGGCTGATGTGCGCTCCCAGGTGAGCGGACAGACTGGTCCTTAGACAGACTGACAGGAGTAGTAAGGCAGACCGTCGGACCTCAGACTAGCAGGCAGGTAGCAGATAATCAGGCAGGAATCTGGCAGGTAACTGGCAGGTAACTGGCAGGTAACTGGCAACGGGACCTGAGGGCTGAAGCAGAGTAGTAAACAGTGCAACAACATTGCTCGGGCACCTCCATTTTGGAGGAGGTGCCTTATATATGGTGAAGCCCTCCGGCCATTGGCCGGGGACTCCTTAGGACGGCGCGCGCGGCCCCTTTAAGAGGGAGGGAGAGCGCGCGCGCGCGCCCTAAGCACAGTGGCCGGGAAGGAGCGCGCGCTGCCAGCAGAGCGGGAGGAGGACGCCGGGCACGGAGCAGGGAGGTGAGGGGAACAGCGTCCCTGCCTAGCAGAGGGCAGGGACGCCGGCGCTACAGTACCCCTCCCTTTAGGCCCCCCCTTTTTTAGGCCAGACAGAAATTTAGCTAGGATAAGAGGGGCATGGATGTTCTCCCGGGGCTCCCACGTTCTCTCCTCAGGACCAAACCCCCTCCAATCTACTAGAAAAAAGGTCTTTCCTCTTACCCTTTTGGTGGCAAGAATGTTCTCTACCTCAAACTCGTCCTCAGCAGAAACCGGAGCAGGAGGCGTACCTGTAGACTTGGAAAAAGAGTTAAGTACCACAGGTTTGAGGAGAGATACATGGAAGGAGTTAGGGATCCGTAAGTTGGCTGGGAGTTTTAATTTATAGGCCACCGGGTTGATCTGACTGATGACCTCCAGAGGACCGATGAACCGAGGCCCTAACTTGTACGAAGGTATCTTGAGTCGGACATATTTAGAAGAGAGCCAGACTTTATCTCCAGGACGAAATTGTGGAGGATCCAGGCGTTTTTTGTCAGCGTGTCTTTTCATCCGTTCGGACGACTGAAGGAGTGCGGATCGGGTACTCTCCCAAATGGAGGAAAATTTGCTAACGAGAGATTCCGCAGCCGGGTTGTCCACAGAGGTGGAGACAGGAAAAGGAATCCGAGGATGCTGACCGAAGACTACAAAAAACGGGGATTTGGAGGAGGATTCGCTCTCGTGATTGTTATAGGAGAACTCGGCCCATGGTAGGAGATCCACCCAGTCAGAATGATGGGCATTAACGAAGTGCCGGAGGTAACTGGTCAGGTTCTGATTGATCCGCTCCACTTGACCATTGGACTGTGGGTGGTAAGCGGAAGAGAAGTCCAGGGTGATGTCTAGCAGTTTACAAGTGGCTCTCCAGAAACGAGAGGTGAACTGTACCCCATGATCCGACACGATGTGGAGGGGCAGGCCATGAAGACGGAAGATGTGGCGGATAAAGTCTTTAACCAGCTCGGGTGCAGACGGGAGGCCAGGCAGGGGAATAAAGTGAGCCATCTTGGAAAAGTGTTCAGCGACCACCCAAATGACCGTACAACTGGCAGAGACGGGGAGATCAGTTATGAAGTCCATAGCAATATGCTGCCAGGGGGCAGCAGGCACAGGAAGCGGAAGAAGGCGACCGGCTGGCAGGTGTCTCGGGACTTTGTTGCGGGCGCAGGACACACAGGCAGAAACAAAGTCTATTACGTCCTTGTGCAGGGTAGGCCACCAGTAGTGCCGGGCAATAAGCTGGAGGGTCTTTTTCTGACCGGCGTGGCCAGCTAGTTTAGACGAGTGACCCCAGTGTAGGATCTTCTCCCGATCAGGTACTGATACGAACGTCTTACCGGGAGGGAGACGATTTAGGCTCACGGGAGCCACCTGCATTACTCTGGCGGGATCGATGATATGTTTAGGTTCTTCCTCGAGATCGGACACCAGAAAGGATCGGGACAAGGCATCTGCTTTGATGTTTTTGTCAGCCGGGCGAAAATGAAGAACAAAATCAAAGCGAGCAAAAAACAAGGACCACCGGGCTTGGCGCGGGTTAAGTCTCTGGGCATGCTGGAGGTAAGCCAAGTTCTTGTGGTCAGTGTAAATTATTACCGGGTGAAGAGCCCCCTCGAGTAGGTAACGCCACTCCTCCAATGCCAGTTTGATGGCCAATAACTCTCGGTCTCCTATGGAATAGTTGCGCTCAGAAGAGGAGAAGAGTTTGGAGAAGAAGCCACAAGTTACCATTCTCCCGGAAGATGATTTTTGAGTAAGTACCGCTCCGGCTCCAGTGGAGGAGGCGTCAACTTCCAGGAAGAACTGCTTGTTGCCGTCCGGGCGATGCAGCACCGGGGCGGAAGAGAAGGCCTGTTTTAGGGAAAGAAAGGCCTCCTCTGCTTCGGGCGGCCACTCTTTGGGATTAGTACCCTTACGGGTGAGCGCGGAAATTGGGGCAGTCCGGGAAGAGAAGTGTGGTATGAAGAGGCGGTAGTAGTTGGCGAAGCCCAGGAATCGCTGAATGGCCTTCAACCCCTCCAGTCGAGGCCATTTCTCGATGGCAGACAGTTTCTCTGGATCCATTCGTAGGCCGGTCTGAGAAATAATGTAGCCCAAAAACGGAAGCGAGGTCTGCTCAAAGAGGCACTTCTCGTATTTAGCGAAGAGATGATTCTGCCTGAGCCTGAGCAGGACCTGACGAACGTCCCTCCGGTGAGTCTGGAGATCCGGAGAGAAGACCAAGATGTCGTCCAGGTACACCACTACGCAGGAGTAGAGAAGGTCCCGGAAGATGTCATTGACCAACTCTTGAAAGACGGCAGGAGCGTTACAGAGACCAAAGGGCATTACCAGATATTCATAGTGGCCGTCCCGGGTGTTGAATGCCGTCTTCCATTCATCCCCCTGACGGATACGAACCAGGTTGTACGCCCCACGGAGGTCCAGTTTGGTGAAGATTCTAGCCCCCCTCAGACGATCAAATAACTCCGGAATGAGCGGAAGGGGGTACTTATTCTTCACCGTGATCTGGTTAAGGCCTCTATAGTCTATACAGGGACGGAGAGAGCCGTCCTTCTTTTTGACGAAAAAGAAGCCTGCTCCCACCGGGGAGGTAGATTTCCGGATGAATCCCCTGGCCAGATTCTCCTCAATATATTCGGACATCGACCGGGTCTCAGCAGCGGATAAAGGATAAATACACCCACGGGGAGGAGTAGTACCAGGTAACAGGTCGATAGGACAGTCGTATGGTCTATGAGGAGGTAGTGTCTCTGCTTCCTTTTTATTAAAGACATCAGCATAAGACCAATAAGGAATCGGAAGTCCAGGTAGATTAGCTGGGGTAGGAGAAGGACGGACGGGATGGACGGGAACCAGACAGGTCTTATGGCAGTCCTGTCCCCAGTGAAGGACCTCTCCGGTCTGCCAGTCAAGCACGGGTGCATGTCTCTGGAGCCAAGGTAGGCCTAGCAAGAGGGCGTGAGAGAGTCCAGGCAGAACATGAAAGGAGATACTCTCAGAATGCAGCATTCCCACCTGCAGAGTAATGGATTCGGTGATGAGTTGGATGGGGCGTGGTAAGAGGCCCCCATCCACGGCAGCAACAGACAAGGGTACAGCCAGAGGTTTGGTGGGGATGCGGTATTTCTCTACCAGGGACTGTGAAATAAGATTCCCGGCTGCTCCAGAGTCAAGTTGGGCTAGTTCGAAATAATGGTTCTCCCCGCAGACGATTGAGACTGACAGCAGCAGAGATGGAGAGGATTTATTCTTGTCTAGGTTGACCTCTCTGAGCGAACCTAGACACAGGCGTTTCCCGACCTCTCCGGGCAGGCACGGATCCGGTGCTCCTTACTGCCACAGTAGAAGCAGCTCCCCTCGGCACGGCGTAAGTCCTGACGGGTTTTGACCATCTTGGTCTGGTCGACCTGCATAGACTCAGGAGAGTGTACCTGGGTAGAGACGGAGGGAGTGACGGGTTTCTGAAAAGTAGGAGCTAGACATAGTAACCTCCTCTCACGGGTGACCTCTTTGGCACGCTCCTGGAACCGTAGGTCAATCCGGGTGGCAAGAGTTATTAGGTCATCGAGAGTGGTAGGAATGTCCCGACCGGCAAGTTCATCTTTAATACGGCCGGACAGACCCTCCCAGAAGACGGATACCAGAGCGTCGTTATCCCAGGCCAGCTCCGAGGCAAGGGTACGGAACCGTATGGCATATTGGCCCACGGTGAGACTTCCTTGACGGAGGCGTAGCAGTGATGATGCGGATGAGGTCTTCCGTCCGGGTTCGTCGAAGACTTTCCGGAAAGCCGTGAGAAAAGCAGGCAAGTTGGACACCAGGGGGTCTCCTCTCTCCCATAGAGGATTTAGCCAGGCCAGGGCCTCCCCGGTGAGATGGGACATGATGAATGCAATTTTGGCCCGGTCGGAGTTAAACTGGTAGGACAATAGCTCAAAGTGCAGGGTGCACTGATTTATGAAGCCCCGAGCCTGGGCGGAGTCGCCTCCGAAGCGAAGAGGTGCAGAAAGCCGGGGTCCGGGGTAGGATACCATGGTATTAGTGGGCAGCGGAGCTGCCGGATTGCGAGACATGGCACTGGCGGGGGTTGCTGGTGGAGCAGTCAGAGTGTCCAGGCGAGTATTGACATTCCGCAGGTGACCCAGGATGGACTCCTGTTGGGACCTTTGACGGGACAGTTCATGACACAGGTCCGAGAGCGAGGGAGCTTGGGTGCCACCGGGTTCCATGGCCCGAGCAAACTGTAACGGGTCTGGGAGGCGGAACCTCTGAGCTACTATACAAGGGGGCAGTCCTTGTAAGGGAGCGGGTGGCGACCAGGGAAGACGGGCAGGAGGTCACAGCAGGTTACCGGGACAGTCTCTGAGTGAACGGGCTGGAGGTCACGGCAAGTGACCGGGGCAGTCTCTGGATGAACGGGCAGATGGTCACGGCAAGTGACCGGGGCAGTCTCTAGGTAAAGGGTTGGTACGACCTGTGGCGGCTGATGATAGACGTGGGCTCCCAGGTGAGCAGGCGAGAGTCTCTGGATGAACGGGTGGTCACAGCATGTGACGGCGGAGCCTCCAGGAAGACCAACAGACAGGCGGCAGATGAGCGCTCCCAGCTGAGCGGGCAGAAGTCTCTGGACAGGCGGGTGGTCACAGCACGTGACGGCAGAGCCTCCAGGTAGGCTAGCAGACAGGCAACAGATGAGCGCTCCCAGGTGAGCGAGCAGGAGTCACTGGACAGGCAGGTGGTCACAGCACGTGACGGCGGAGCCTCCAGGTAGACTAGCAGGCAGGTAGCAGGTGTGTGCTCCCAGGTGAGCGGGCAAGCTGGTCCATAGACAGACTGACAGGAGTTGGAAGGCAGACCGTCGGACCTCGGGCAAGCAGGCAGGTGGCTGATGTGCGCTCCCAGGTGAGCGGACAGACTGGTCCTTAGACAGACTGACAGGAGTAGTAAGGCAGACCGTCGGACCTCAGACTAGCAGGCAGGTAGCAGATAATCAGGCAGGAATCTGGCAGGTAACTGGCAGGTAACTGGCAACGGGACCTGAGGGCTGAAGCAGAGTAGTAAACAGTGCAACAACATTGCTCGGGCACCTCCATTTTGGAGGAGGTGCCTTATATATGGTGAAGCCCTCCGGCCATTGGCCGGGGACTCCTTAGGACGGCGCGCGCGGCCCCTTTAAGAGGGAGGGAGAGCGCGCGCGCCCTAAGCACAGTGGCCGGGAAGGAGCGCGCGCTGCCAGCAGAGCGGGAGGAGGACGCCGGGCACGGAGCAGGGAGGTGAGGGGAACAGCGTCCCTGCCTAGCAGAGGGCAGGGACGCCGGCGCTACACTGTGTAATTTCTCTGCCCATGTGAAATCTACATATCCCAAAATGTCCGCCCAACACCCACGCATGCGCTGTAGCAACTTTCGGTTGCCAAGAGATACTACTGCGCACGCACAAGCACCATTTTGCTTTTGGAAAAAGAGCGTGGGTGCAAAAATATGGCGCCGCATGTGCGCAGTAGCATCTCTCGGCAACCGAAAGATGCTACTGCGCGGGCATCGGGCTGCCATTTTGGGGTATGTAAATTTTTCACATGGGCAGGGAAATTACACAGTCAGTATTTAAAATAGTAGGCAGGTCACTGAAAGCACAGTGACCTGTCAGAGGCCAGAGATAGGAATACATGAATACATAATGAGAGCACCAGAGCACATGCATATCATTATGGCAGAACTGTAAATAAAGATTACAAAAGAACCACTGGACGGATTTCATCATGAAAGGTATCATTTTACTCAGTGTAACGGAGTCCACCTGTCAGTCTATGTAATTTACTAAGCACAATCCTGCTGGCAGGTGCGCTTTAAGCATCCAGCAACTAGGGGGGTTAACAAGGTGCAGCTAAGGGGAGTGGTCAGGCCTGCCCCAGTGAGACTGGGTAGTGTCAGTTCTGAGCTGGAGAGCGAGCTTAAAGAAGTTGTCCACTACTTTCACATTGATGCCCTATCCAAAAGATAGGTCATCAATGTATGATCGTCCGTGATGCCGTACCCGGCACCCCTGCTGATCAGCTGTCATCGGTGCCGCCGCCGGCCAGAAGTGCTTACCTGCGGTGCTTGGCCGTCCATCTGTAGTGGCCGCCGCGGGATACTGCACATCCACCTCCCATTGAATTGAATAGGAGGCAGATGTGCAGTAACAAGCACTGGCCACTGTAACTTGATGGCCAGGTAAGCACTTCCTGCCGGCGGCTGCCGCCACCAATAACAGCCGATCGGCAGGGGTGTCGGGTGCAGGACCCCAGACGATCATACATTGATGCCCTATTCTACAGATAAGGCATCAATATGAAAGTAGTGGACAAACCCTTTAAAAGATACAGACCTCTTCACCAGGCTGATCAGGGTTCTGGGACTCTCCCACTGTGACTGCCTTTTAATTGCTAGTGGTATCTACAAGAGAAAGTAGTGGAGAAAGGAGTTAACTGTTGTTTAGCAGAAGCAAGGATTGAACACCACATCTGAGGACTGGACTCATCCTTGCGTTCTAACCATCCTTCGTACCTCACTGCACTAGAGGCTAAAGCCTATGACACAGTGGACCGGGGACTGCTGGTGGGATCATTACTGTTATGGGGCATAGAAGTGTGCTGCTAAAGAGACTTGATCTGTGATGTACTGTGCTAGTAAGAAAGACTGTTTGTTAATGTGCCTTTAAGATGAAACTGTTTGTTACTGGAGCCTGTTGCTCAAGAGACTTAAATTGCACTGGCCATGTGTGGCACCCCAGGGGTCCGGTTGCCACAGTGGCATTGCCTCCCTCACAAGAGGTGATGCCGTGCCTGGAAGTAAGTAGGGGTCCCCTAATCAGGTTTTGCTAAGCACGCAACACTTTCCTGGCTCCAGACCAGCAAGGGGAGCTCCTACCCTTGGCAACTGGGATCTGGAGGCGGGGTTAGTGAGTCTTAGTGTGAGGAGTTGAAGTCAGGACATCGAAGAGAGAGGAGCTGGGGACTGGAGCTGCGCGGCAGCTCAACCCAGAAGGAACGGCACAGAAGAACCGGACACCAGAGTCCGAGGCTGTGGGGCACTGAAGGCCCAGCAGCAGAAACCGGAGGGCAGGAGATTGCAGGTCTCCTGGCCCCATCAGACGCCCGGAGGCTCAGCAGCACTGCAGGGCCCAGCACCGCCACGTGGGAGCGACGCACCAGCAAGGCCCGAGCTGCCTGCCATACGGGTGAGCACAGAACCGTTGCACTCAGGAACGAGGGCCACCGCACAGCTACAAGCAGCAGGGCCATAGAGTTTAGTGGAAAGGGAAGGCCTCCAACTTCACCTGGCAAGGAGGATTCTTTACTTGCTTCCAGGCTGCCCGGACTTCCACTTCTAGCCAGTACCCTAGTCCAGGCTTGTCTACTCACCACCAGTAAAGATAAGAGGAAACCGTCATTAAGTTGTGGACTGATTATTGCTGTGCCATCAACCCCTGCACTACAATGCCCAGCACCACCTATAACATCCACACTGCCCTGGAGCTAAGCTCTACCCGTGGAGAGCCACACAATGCCTGCTGCACTAACATCAGCTCCAGAGGACCTGCTCCGCAGCGGCGGCTCCCTGTAGCCGCATACCACAGGTGGCGTCACAAACTTTATACAAACACTATAAATCCCCTAAAAATAAACCCCTTTTATTGACCACCCTTGGTCACGGACCGGGTGTCCGCCACTGTGACATCCCCCAGCATCTATCGGCCCGGCACCGGGTACCCCAAGGCCCAGTGGGCGCGTCACATGTGGCTTCATTAAATGCAACTGTTCAACTGTTCATGAGGACTCGTGTACTAGCCTGTACCCCCAGCTCACTATCAATGTGCCAAAGGAATGTTGCAGGAGATGAAGGAGGCTGGGGTGATCAGAGATAGTTGTAGCCCCTGGGCAGCTCCATTAGTTCTCGTTAGAAAGAAGGATGGTACCATGAGGATGTGTGTTGATTACAGGCAAATTAACCGCATTACACATAATGATGCCTACCCATTACCCAGAATTGAGGAGTCATTAGCTGCACTAAGATCTGCTAATTATTTCTCCACTTTGGATCTCACCAGTGGGTACTGGCAGGTTCCTGTGGCAGAGGCGGACAAAGAAAAGACTGCGTTTACCACGCCAATGGGCCTCAGCGAGTTCAACTGCATGCCATTCGGGCTCTGCAACGCCCCAGGAACCTTCCAGCGGTTAATGGAGTTCTGCCTAGGACACAAGAACTTCGAAACTGTCCTGCTCTACCTGGACGACGTAATTGTCTACTCAAAGACATATGAAGACCACCTGGAGCACCTGGCCGAGGTGTTCGAAGCCCTATCTGGTTTTGGGCTGAAGGTAAAGCCGTCCAAATGCCACCTGTTGAAGCCCAAGGTGCAGTACCTAGGTCATGTGGTAAGCGCCGAAGGTGTAGTGCCAGACCCTGAAAAAGTCACCGTAATCAAGGACTGGCCCAGACCCTCCACTATCAAGGAAGTGCGGCAGTTCCTCGGGCTGGTAGGCTACTACAGAAGATTTATCAAGGGTTTCACCAAGATAGCAGCACCCATGCAGGACCTCCTGGTAGGCCAGTCCAAGAAGGCCAAGAACCCGAAACCTCCGTTCAAATGGGATAAACCAGAAGACGAATCTTTCACCCGACTGAAGATGGCTCTGACCGGAGACGAAGTCCTGGCCTACCCCGACTATGGCCAACCCTTTATATTTCATACCGATGCCAGCAACGTGGGATTGGGAGCGGTGCTGTCCCAGGTACAGCAAGGCAGAGAGCGAGTGATTGCATATGCCAGCAGGAAGCTCTGGCCCACGGAAAGGAACCCCGACAACTACAGTTCCTTCAAGTTGGAGTTTCTCGCCATAGTCTGGGCTGTAACAGAGCGCTTCAAACACTATCTCGCCTCCTCCAGATTTACAGTCTTCACAGATAACAACCCGCTGACGCACCTGGAGACTGCGAAGCTTGGTGCCCTAGAACAACGATGGATGGCCCGACTGTCTAACTACGAGTTTACCATCAAGTATCGGGCGTGGCAAAAAAATGCAAATGCTGATGCGATGTCCAGGATGCCCAACTTGCCAGATGGGGGAGAAGACCCAGAAGAGCTGGAGGAGATAGAGATACCCGCTTTCTATCGTCATGTGGTGACCCAGTGCTCCCACTGTGTGAGGGACAAGCGCCCCGCCAACAGAGAGGCCATGTTCAACCCATTGCCCCACCATGGATGGGCAGAGACGCAGGATAGCGACCCGCTGTCCGCCTAGTCAAGGAGTTGCTGATGCAAGCTGACTCGCACCCTGATCCAGATGCTCCACAGGAGACCCAACAGTTGTGGAAGGAGAAGGGCAAACTGTTCATCTACGAAGGAAAGCTGTGTCGAAGAAGCATCAACTCCCGGACACATGAACTGGTCTGGCAGGTGGTAGTCCCGAGGCGGGATGCGTTAATGGTCGTAGAAGCGTACCACGATGGAGCAGGACACTTCGGGTGGAAGAAGTTGGAAGTCCTGCTACGTGAGAGATTCTACTGGGCTGGCATGAGGAAAGGAATTAAGAGATGGTGTCGAGAATGTGGTCCATGCAACCTGAGACGAAAAGACCGTGACAGCAAGAGGGCTCCCCTGCAGCCCATAATCAGCAAACAGCCACTTGAACTGGTAGCCTTGGACCACGTGAAGCTAGCCCCAAGCCGGTCAGGCTATGTCTATGCTTTCACCATAGTAGACCACTACTCCCGGTTCTTGGTAGTAGTGCCAGTGAAAGACCAGACGGCTCAGATGGAAGCCAAAGCGTTCCAACAGCACTTTTGTCGCCCGCACAGTTACCCTGAACGGGTACTTACCGACCAAGGACTAGCCTTTGAAACAGATGTGTTCCAGGAATTCTGTAACTTGTACGGCTGCAAGAAAATCAGAACGACGCCGTATCATCCCCAGACTAACGGGTTGTGTAAAAAGATGAACCAGGTGGTGATAGACCTGTTGAAGATGTTGCCCCTTGAAGAATGTAGCCTGTGGCCAGAGAAGTTATCAGATTTGGTGGACCTATATAATCACATCCCGGTGAACTCCACCAACTGTACATCCGCTTACCTGATGAGAGCAAGACCTGGTAAGCTACCCATCGACTTAGACATGGGAGTCTTAACACCAGAGACGTTCAAAAGGTCAGCTCCATGCCCGCTGCAGAAACTAAAGTGTAAGAGAATAAAAGTGTATGTTGTATATAGTTGTACCCGTTAAATAAAATGGAAAAGTATATTTGTTAAATTTATGGACAATTGGACCACAGGACTAGGTGTGGTCAGGACAATGTTGGATATAGTTACTAACAGGCCTAGAAAATAAACCGCAGGCGTGGCTGAAGACCAGGCCCAACGAAAGAGTGCCCCGAAGCCATGCCCAGGGACGACACACAAAGTGGGTTGATGCAGTTCCCACCAGCCAAATTACAGTTACCAGGATTATGGCGTAAAGACTAAGCGCCGTAGTGACTGCTTTCAAATTTTGTTGGGTTTTTGTAATTTTTGACTGTTGTAACCTGTTTGAATTGTTAATTGTTAATTTTAAAGGTATCCTCAGTCCAGGAGTAGTGAAGTTAACTAGGGGGGAATATGGCACCCCAGGGGTCCGGTTGCCACAGTGGCATTGCCTCCCTCACAAGAGGTTATGCCATGCCTGGAAGTAAGCAGGGGTCCCCTAATCAGGTTTTGCTAAGCATGCAACACTTTCCTGGCTCAAGACCAGCAAGGGGAGTTCCTCCACTTGGCAACTGGGATCTGGAGGCGGGGTTAGTGAGACTTAGTGTGAGGAGTTGAAGTCAGGATATCGAAGAGAGAGGAGCTGGGGACTGGAGCTGCACGGCAGCTCACCCCAGAAGGACCAGCACAGAAGAACCGGACACCGGAGTCCGAGGCTGTGGGGCACTGAAGGCCCAGCAGCAGAAACCGGAGGGCAAGAGATTGTAGGTCTCCTGGCCCCATCAGACGGCCGGAGGCTCAGCAGCACTGCAGGGCCCAGCACCGCCACGTGGGAGCGACGCACCAGCAAGGCCCGAGCTGCCTGCCATACGGGTGAGCACAGAACCGTTGCACTCAGGGACGAGGGCCACCGCACAGCTACAAGCAGCAGGGCCAAAGAGTTTATTGGAAAGGGAAGGCCTCCAACTTCACCTGGCAAGGAGGATTCTTTACTTGCTTCCAGGCTGCCCGGACTTCCACTTTTAGCCAGTACCCTACTCCCGGCTTGTCTACTCACCAGCAGTAAAGATAAGAGGAAACCGTCATTAAGTTGTGGACTGATTATTGCTGCGCCATCAATCCCTGCACTACAACGCCCAGCACCACCTATAACATTCACACTGCCCTGGAGCTAGCTCTACCTGTGGAGAGCCACACCATCCCTGCTGCACTAACATCAGCTCCAGAGGACCTGCTCCGCAGCGGCGGCTTCCTGTAGCCGCATACCACAGGTGGCGTAACAAACTTTATACAAACACTATAAATCCCCTATAAATAAACCCCTTTTATTGACCGCCCTGGGTCACGGACCGCGTCACCACCACTGTGACATCCCCCAGCATCTACCGGCCCGGCACCGGGTACCCCAAGGCCCAGGGGGCGCGTCACATGCGGCTTCATTAAATGCAACTGTTTAACTGTTCATGAGGACTCGTGTCAAATGTGTCTGGTCAGCAAGTGAATCCAGTTACATGTCTGTGCCTGAGGGCAAGTACCCCTGTATGACTGAGAGAAGCTGCAGCACATGGTCTATGGTCGCCCTGAGTAAACAGTTCCCCAAGGATTCCAAAGAATTCATGAAACCTGTCTCGCCCCTATCTAAACCTAGCGGTGTGCATGTAACAAAATCTTTCTATTTCTCTCTGAGGTCTCTCCAGAATGCAGGGCACAATAAACAGACAGGTTATAAAAGAAGTACAATATACTTATGTTGCACCTCTCCTGTCTCTGCCCAGTCCTCCGCTGGCTCGCTTACTCCCTTTCTCCCATCTGACTTCACTCTTCAGAACCTCCAGTGCTCACTGGGACTTAAATGACGTCCTGTTGAGCGTCACCCAGTGATGTCATGATGTCTCTTGATGCCTAATGAGCATTGAATTGCAAAAATTTGGGTTCTGGAAAATCCAATTTTTTGTGAAATTTGAAGCAGAGAGACAAAAATAAGACAGCCCCCAAAAAGGGAATGGTATTATAGTATCTAGTTTTGCATTTTGCATGAGTTCTTGTAAATACTGCTATCATAAGGCGGTATCTGCAGCCCATTCAGGTTGCACAGGTTGTCCAGTGCCTAAAGGATAACAAAGAGGTTTGCCATGTCTTTCAGCACAGTCTCCAGAGCATGGAGGAGATTCCAGGACACATTATTATTATTATTATTTGGCACTTTTCATGTGAAAAAGGGGGTATACATAGCAAACACAATTGCAAAAATCTTGAACAAAAACACAATGGCAAACTGGTACTGGAGGAGAGAGGACCCTACCTGCGATGTCTCACAATCTTCAAGGGATGGGTGAGGATACAGTAGGTGAGGGTAGAGCTGGTCATGCAGCGGTGTGGTGGAGCAATGATTACTGCAGGTTGTAGGCTTTTCGGAAGAGGTGGGTTTTCAGGTTCCTTTAGAAGGTTTCCTCAGTAGGCAAGAGTCTGATGCTTTGGGGTAGAGAGTTCCAGAGTAGGGGGGTTACACGGGAGAAATCTTGTATGCGATTGTGAGAAGAAAAGATAAGAGGGGAGTAGAGAAGGAGATCTTGTGAGGATCGTAGGTTGCGTGTAGGTGTGTACCGGGAGACTAGGTCACAGAAGTATGGAGGAGAAAGGTTGTGGATGGCTTTGTATGCCACGGTTAGGGTTTTGAACTGGAGTCTCTGGGCAATGAGGAGTCAGTGAAGCATTTGACAGAGAGGAGAGGCTGGGGAGTAGGCGGGAGGCAGGTGGATTAGTCGGGCAGCAGAGTTTAGGATAGATTGGAGGGGTACGGGAGTGTTAGCGGGGAGGCCACAGAGCAGGATTTTGTAGTAGTCGAGGCGGGAGATGATGAGGGCGTGCACTAGTGTTTTTGCAGATTCATGGTTGAGGAATATGCGGATCCGGGAGATGTTTTTGAGTTGGAGTCGGCAGGAAGAGGAAAGGGCTTTGATATGTGGTTTGAAGGAGAGGTTAGAGTCCAGGGTTACCCTGAGGCAGCGAGCTTATGGGACTGGGGAAAGTGGACAGCCATTGATTTTGATGGATATGACTCGCCCCCAGGGCCATGGGGTACTCGGCAGCCGGGCCTTATGGCTGCTTGCAGGGGGGATATCACGGTGGCTGGCCCGGTTCGTGACCCAGGGCGGTCAGTGCAAAAAGGGGATATAATTGTTAGGGACATTTTGTGACGCTGACTCGCCCCCGGGGGCCTGCAGCTGATCGCCAGGGTTATCACGGTGACTGGCCCAGGGCGGTCAGTGCTCAAAGGGGTATCAATTATTAGTAGAAGTTCAGAGAGTTCGTGACGCCACCTGTGGTGTCTGGTGACGATCCTCTGAGACAGATGTCAAGGCAGCTAAAGATGGTACAGCTCCCCAGAGGCGGAGCGGGCCTCAGGGCAGTGTAAATAGATGAATGGTGCACTGGGCGTTGTAGTGCGGTGATGGAAAATGGCGCCGGTGAAGAAACAGACAGAGGCTGTTCGATGCAGTCGTCCAAGGTTTTACTTACAGTTCTTAGGCAATTCACAAGTGCACTTTACAGGTGAAGGCCTCCCGCGTCGCGCTGCGTTCACCAGGCAGGGGTTCAGTCCTTCCTCAAGCAGCTTAGGAGTGCCTGGCAGAACCCTACTTTGACCATCTTTACACTTGGTCCTTCTCACCGCTGCCCTACGCTGCCCACTCTCAATCCCGCTGGGGTATGCTGAAGTCCTTCCTGTACGTCGGATCCGGGACCAACCTGACCCCCTGGGGATTAGAATGAAGCAAACCGATCCCTCCTGACACCTGGCAGGAGCTGGGCGTACGGGTGCCGTCCTGCACGCGCCGTACCACCTGGGATCCTTTTTGGAGAATGGAGCCTACTCCCTGCTCCACTCCGGAGCCTCTATCCTGAGCCCTAACTTGCGGAACAGAGTTCTGACTGAGCCTCTGCTCCCAGACAGTCTTCACTAACTGGCCTCAACTCCAAATATGGCTTCCTATTATATACCTACTGTATAAGTGCTTCCTGTATCTGCTTCCTCCACCCACATCCACTACTGGTTCCCCCTACCTTTGGATTCCCCCCTACTCCAGCCAGGGTCGGGGCTCAGCAGAAACTACATTGCGTCTTGCTCCTCCTGCTGGCCTGGAGTGGTGTAGTGTTGGATGTGGGTGTTTGGGGTTCCGTGCAGCACACCTATCTTACCTGAGAGAAGGAAGACACCACACCTCTGGGTGAGGTGCAGTATCTCTGTGGCGACCGAACCCTCAGGGGCGCCACAATGCCACCTGTGGTACCTGGTGAGGATCACCAGCACTGCAACAGTCCTCTGAGGCAGATGTTAGGGCAGCTAGAGATGGAACGGCTCCCCACAGGTGGAGCAGGCCTCAGGGCAGTGTAAGCGATGCAGGTTGCGCTGGGCATTGTGGTGCAGGGGGAACGATGGCGCAGTAGGAGTAACGGACAGAGACAGGGAATTTGCTTCGTTACCTTTACTCATGCAATTGTTAGGTATGGTCCAGGGTACTCCATAGGATAGGTGCACTTCAGGACTTCGCCCCAGTGAGCGGGTATAAGGCGGCCTCCTGATCCGTGTTTGCCTCTGTGTATGCTCCTGGCCAGCCTGCAACTGGGCCTAGATTATGTGTTACTTCACCTGTTGCTCAGAAGTAGGACCTCCGGTTGGTAACCACTTTCCCTGGATGTCGGGGCCTTCGTGGTTCCTGGTCCTGTGTGTGTCTAGCTTTCAAGTTTTGCCAGGGACTTGTAGTCCTCCTGGGATTCCGGTTGACCCTACTGGGTGTAAAGAGTCCCTGTAGGCACGGACCCAGAGTCCGGTATGTATAACGGGGTGAGCTTACAATGCTCCTCTGCCCCCTTGGTTCCACTCTCCTTTCTTCCTCGCCGTCGGCCACACTCGGGGACGTCACTACTCGGCAGCTGACGTGCTGCGTCTTCACCGCCCTCTGAGCATCGGCACGCTCTCAGACTCTCTCTGTCTGACTGCTCTGTTCTGCTCTGAGCACTGTGGTGGTGAGTTCCCCTTCAATGGACGTCTTCAAACAGAGGCTGGACAGACATCTGTCTGAGATGATCTAGTGAATCCTGCTTTGAGCAGGGGGTTGGACCAGATGACCCAGGAGGTCCCTTCCAACTCTACCATTCTATGATTCTATGATTCTATGATTCACTGACTAAACTCAGACTGACTCTGACTAACTAACTCTGACTAACCAACTGAGCTGCCTGGCTCCACCTTCCCTTTATATGTCCCTATCAGGGCTCCCTCTGCTGGTATGAGGTGGAAGGTGGAGGTGTGTGAATGTAGTGAGGGCCTCTTGTGGAGAAGTCCATCCATGTACCCATATGGGTCTGTGGCACCAAAGTCAGATGGGGGGGCTGAGTGAAATGGGGGAAAGATGATGAATTCTGTTTTATCCATGTTAAGTTTTAGAAATCTAGCAGAGAAGAAGGATGAGATAGCGAACAGACATTGTGGGGTTCTGGTTAGTAAGGAGGTGATATCAGGTCCAGAGAGGTACATCTGTGTGTCGTTAGCATAGAGATGATACTGAAAGCCGTGGGACTCTATGAGCTGTCCCAGGCCGAGGGTGTAGATGGAGAAGAGCAGGGGTCCTATGACTGAACCTTGGGGAACACCGACAGATAGGGTGCGAGATGAGGAGGTGGTGTGTGAGTGAGAAACACTGAAGGTTCTGTCTGTTAAGTATGACTGGATCCAAGATAGGGCCAAGTCTTTGATACCAAGAGATGAGAGAGTCTGTAGTAATAGGGAATGGTCCACTGTGTCAAGGGCAGATGACAGTTCCAGGAGGAGAAGGACAGAATAGTGTCGCTTGGATTTGGCGGTTAGTAGGTCGTTGGTGACTTTAGTCAGGGTAGTTTCAGTAGAATGGTGCGGTTGGAAGCCAGATTGTAAGCGGTCAAAGAGGGAGCAGGAGGAGAGGTGGGAGGACAGTTCAAAATGGACGTGTTGTTCCAGTAGTTTTGAGGCATAGGGGAGAAGTGATATGGGGCGATAGCTAGTCAGAGAGGATGGGTCAAGGGAGGGTTTTTTGAGGATGGGTGTGATGGAGGCATGTTTGAAACATGAGGGGAAGACACCAGTTGTTAGTGACAGGTTGAAGAGGTGGGTTAGAGTTGGGATGAAGACTGTAAGGTTAGGGATGAGGTGGAATGGGATAGGGTCAAGTTCACAGGTGGTGAGGTGTGACTTAGAGAGTAAGGAGGAAAGTTGATCTTCCGAACTGGCGGAGAAGCTGGTTTTGGAGGAGGAGGATTGAGTAGATATGAGGAGGGGCTGTGGGGACTTTAGGAAAAAGCTTTGTCTGATGGTATCAATCTTCTGCTTGAAGAATGAGGCAAAGTCCTCGGCTGAGATGAAAGTAGAGGGAGGAGGCGATGGGGGGCGGAGGAGAGAATTGAAAGTGTTGAATAGCTGTTTAGGGTTGTGTGACAGGGAAGTTATGAGAGATGAGAAGTAGGTTTGTTTTGCTGCAGTGAGTGTGGACTTGAAAGTAGTGAAGGACTGTTTGAATGCGATAGAGTGCTCGTTGGAGTGGGACTTTTCCCATTTCTGCTCAGCAACCCTGGAGGTCAGTCTCAGTTCTTTTCAGGCTGGTGTGCCAGGGTTGCCTGTTGATTGTGCGAGCTTTGTTATATGTAAGGGGGGTGACCGAATTTAGAGCTGTAGCTGTTGTGGTGCTATATGAAGCAGCAGCAACATCTGCATTGTGTAAGGAACTTATGTCTGTAAGAGGGAGAAGGGATTAAGAGAGTGAGTGTAGGTCAAGGTGTTTGAGATTTCTGCAAGGGTATGCAAGTTTGTCAAGTGGGGATTGTGCACCTGGAGAGGAGAGGGAAGAGAATGTTAGTAGGTTGTGGTCAGATAGAGGGAGAGGTGAGTTGGAGAGGTTAGATAAGGAACAGAGGCGGATGAAGATGAGGTTCAGTGTGTGGCCATCTTTTTGGGTGGCTGCGGAAGACCATTGAGGAGGAAGGAGGAAGTGAGGGATAGAAGCTTAGAGACAGATGAGTGGGAAGTGTCAATGGGGATGTTGAATTCACCCATGATGATAGTGGGGATGTCAGCGGAAAGGAAGTGAAGCAGCCAGGTGGTGAAGTGGTCGAAGAAATTGGTGGCTGGCCCTGGAAATGACAGCCAGTTGGAGGTTGGAGGGGGAGTAGATGTGTAAACAGTGCGCCTCGAAAGAGGGGAAAGTAACAGAGGGCGACAGTGGAATTGGGGAGAAGGAGCAGTTATCTGACAGGAGGATACCAATTCCTCCGCCATGATTGCCGCTGGAGTGTGGGAAAGATGGGATCCACCATAGGAAAGTGCAGCTGGAGAACCTGTGTCAGAGGGGGTGAGCCAGGTTTCTGTGATGCCGAGGAAGGAGAGTTTGTTAGTAATGAAAAGATCATGGATGTAGGAAAGTTTGTAGCAGACAGAGCGAGCGTCCAGAGAGCTCCTGTTAGTGGGACTGGGGAAGCGGGGGCTGGACGGATGGGTATAAGGTTAGAGAGGTTATGGAAATTTGTGGTAGGTTGTGGGTAGGAGGTAGAAGTGACTGTGGGGATGTGGTGAGGAAAGCCAGGATTTGGAGAGATATCGCCAGCAGTGAAGAGGAGAAGAGAAAATGTTAGTAGGTGGGAGCAGGAGAGAGCATGAAGTGGCTGTCTGTGTTTGGAGACAGAGGATTGAATATTAAAGAAGAATTCTGAAGAGGAGGTGAATTGAAGGGGTAGGATGGGGGGAGAGATGAACAGTTCATTACGAGGTGTAGGTATTAGGGGGGTTAGTAGAAAGTAGAGGACTATAGGGGAGAGAGTGAAAACACATAGAAATATTGCTTATTGTGAATGTGTACTATCTTTCAGTGCATAGTTAAAGAGGGTATAAAGTGTGGTTACCTGACTCCTGCAATGACTAACTGCCAAATGTAATAACTGCCCACACTTGGCGCCGATGACATTCAGCGCAAGACACGTGCATGTGACGCGCCCCCTGGGTCGTGGGGTACCCGGTGCCGGGCCGGTAGATGCTGGGGGAATATCTCAGTGGCGGTGACCCGGTCCGTGACCCAGAGCGGTCAATAAAAGGGGTTATGTATAGGGGATTTATAGAGTTTTTATAGAGTTCATGATGCCGCCTGTGGAATGCGTCTAACGGGAGCCGCCGCTGCAGAGCAGTCCTCTGAAGCTGATGTTACTGCAGCAGGGATGGTGCGGCTCTCCACAGGAAGAGCTAGCTCCAGGGCAGTGTAGATGATGTTGCAGGTTGTGCTGGGCGTTGAAGTGCAGGGGTTGATGGCGCAGCAAGAAACACAGAGACAAGACAGTGCCGTCCCAGGGTCTTTACTCACAGTTGTTGCAGTCCAGATTACAGGCGCCAAAGCAATCTCCCTCGTCGTGCTGCGCTTACTCAGTGAGGGGCTCAGTCCACCCTCAGATAGCTCCGGAGTACACAGCAGGACCCCCTTCTGTGTCTTCTCTCTGGCTGTCTCCTTGAACCTCATACCAAGTGTTCCAGTCTAGTACCTGCGGGCCTTGGCGGGCAACGTCTGCTCCATCCCCTGGGTCCTATATAGCTACCTTCCTGGTGAGACTGGTATGGAATGTTGGCTACAGGACATAAAGTTCTGCAGCCTCCGGTTTCTAGCTGAGACGTGCAATCTTCTACTAGTTGAGGGACCGGTTCCCTGTGTGCAGCCTGACCCCTCAACCTCCCGGTAGATTCGGGCGCACGGGTGGCTTCTCGCATTGCCCGTACCCCTGGGGTCCTCTCTTCTGTTCCTGGAGCCTTTCTGCTCCATCTACTCTCTTCTCTCCTTCTCTTCAACCTTGGGCCTCACTGATTAGGCCCGTCTCTGGAGCAGAGCTCCTACAGAGCCCCTGCACCTTCCACTCTCCTCCTCTGACTGAACTGACTTTCTAAGATGGCTTCACTATTTTATATCTTTCTTCTATGTGCTCCCCTTAACTACGTCCTCCACCCACACCCACTACATGGTTCCCCCTTACTAGCCCCCCCCCCCACTCCAGCCAGGGTCCAGGGATTGTGCTCTCCTGTAGGAGCAATCTCGCCCTGCCCTCTGAAGTGTGGTGTAATGAATGCAGGTGTTAGGGTCCTGAGCTGTACTCCTTCCTTGCCTGAGGGTGAGATACCACACTTCTGGGTGAGATGCAGTACCTCTGTGGCGACCGAACCCTCAGGGGCGCTACACATGCACCCCACACACGTGCACCCCTTAAGCAGCTTCTAAATTTATGGAGCAGAACTGTAGAAGAGCATCAACTGAACATCAGGACCAATATCTGCTCCTTTGTGTAAGGATGAACAGGAGGACTGCAAAGGCCCTACAACATAACCAGAAGCACATTACACCCAAAATTGTCAGAAACAGACTCCATGAGGGCGGTATGTGGGCCCGACGTCCTGTAATAGGACCTTACTCACAGCTCAGCACCTTGCAACTCAATTGGCATACACCTGAGAACACCAGAATTGTCAGGTCCTACGTTCTCTGTACAGGTGATAGCAGGTTCACATTGAGCAAGTGATAGATGTGAAAGTCTGGAGACGCCGTGGTGAATGTTATTCAGTCTGCACCGTCACCCAGCATGATGGGCACCATGTGATAGCCAACGGCAACCTGACTGCTGTTAGGTACACGGATGAAATCCTTAGAGCCAATGTCAGACCTTACCGTGGTGCAGTGGACCGTTGGTTCCTCCTAGTGCAGGACAATACCCTTCCTCATGTGCCATACTGGGAAGGCAGTTCCTGGATGATGAAAACATTGATGAGCTCACTGTCCCCAGACCCAGGTGCAAACCGGGTACAACTTGTGTAGCTACACAGGGGTCCAAAAGGTAAGAGGGGCCACTACCACTTCCAAAACAGGTGGAATTGTCTGCGTCCACTCATGCCCAGACCTGAATCCAATTGTGAATCTTTAAATCATTATGTATCGATGCATCCAATGCCGGGGTCTGGGAGGCTGTGGTTGGTGTTACCGAAAAGGATGATTGCAACAGACTCCATGGATGGGCGGCTTATGACTGGTAGTGAACAGAAGGGCGGCTATATTAAAGGGGCCAGAGCCGTACTTATAAGCAGAGGCCCACATGACGGTGATTGGGCCAGGAGAGAAAAATAAAGTTTGAATGGGGTCTATGGGATTGGATCAATAGGGAGTGGGAGGGGATAGTAAAAGGGAGTATAAAAGGAAAAGTGTGGGAAAAGGGGCCATTCTTGTGGGGACAGCAATGGGAAAAGTCTCACCTGCACACCCTCTTTTTTCAGGGAATTTAGAGATATCTAATGGAAATATATAGTACAGACCAAAAGTTTGGACACACCTTCTCATTTAAAGATTTTACTGTATTTTCATGACGATGAAAATTGTACATTCACACTGAAGACATCAAAACTATGAAATAACACATGTGGAATTATATACTTAACAAAAAAGTGTGAAACAACTGAAAATATGTCTTATATTCTAGGTTCTTCAAAGTAGCCACCTTTTGCTTTGATGACTGCTTTGCATACTCTTGGCATTCTCTTGATGAGCTTCAAGAGGTAGTCACTGGAAATGGTTTTCACTTCACAGATGTCCCCTGTCAGGTTTAATAAGTGGGATTTCTTGCCTTATAAATGGGGTTGGGACCAACAGTTGTGTTGTGCAGAAGGCAGGTGGAGACACAGCTGATAGTCCTACTGAATAGACTGTAAGAATTTGTATTATGGCAAGAAAAAAGCAGCTAAGTAAAGAAAAACGAGTGGCCATCATTACTTTAAAAAATGAAGGTCAGTCAGTGCGAAAAATTGGGAAAACTTAGAAAGTGTCCCCAAGTGCAGTTGCAGTAACCATCAAGCGCTTTTTGTACCCGCCTGCCTGCATACCAGTCATGCCTGCCTATTCCCACCAGTCTGTGTGCCAGCCTAACCAGTCTGTTCCTGTATTCCCCTGTGTGGGTCAACAGCCGTGTCCGGGGTCTGTCCTGGAGTAGCACCTGGTCCCTCTGCTCGGTTCCTCCTTGGTGCACTGGCGACGTATGCCGTCGTGCGACCCTGGTCGGATCGGGTGAATACCTAGTTACGCCCCTCCAGGCATTCACTCTCCAGCACGGTCCAGTGGAATCACACGCACACGCCGCTCAGCCCGGGCGTGTGCATTACAGCATGCTCAGGCCATGGTTCCCGTTGAGCCCCACGGCCTTCGCTCTCTGAGACGTTTTCCAGCGAATACATGCATTAAAAATAAATAAATACAATTTTTTTTTCTCTAGCTGAGTTCCTGGCTAATTAAGCACCCGTCCAGATGGATCTATCTGCTCTCGTTCCTGCGGATCCGCCACGTTACTATGGGGATCCAAGACAAAGTCGTGCATTTGTGGAGCAATGCATGCTACACTTCAAGTTCTACCCTCTATGTTTTCCCACCGATCGGGTTAAGGTGGCATTCATTATGTCTAACCTAGCGGGTGATGCCTTGGAATGGATCAACCCCCTATGGGAAACACAGGATCCTATCGTCCTGGACATAATGGCCTTCCAGGTGACCTTTCTAATGGTCTTCGATGATCCTAACCCGGAGGCTCCTGCTGAAGCTTCACTTCCCAATATCCCGGAGCAGCCCCGATGGGTAATGTGTGTGGGTAGCGCAATAGTCCTCCAGCCCAATGAGACTACTGCCCACCCAGAATCCTCACAGGGTGACTACGCTCTCCGGAATACTTCTCCCAACCTCAAGAGGCAGTCCAGACATGCTAGACGTAGAGGCAAGCCGTCACGCCAGGGTCTGTCCTCCCTGAGACCTCCTGACCCCAACCTTGAAGTCCCTACTGAAGCTTCTTCTCCCTGTATCCCGGAGAAGCCCCAACAGGTAATGTGCGTGGGTAGTGCACCAGTTCTCCTGCCCGAAGAGACTACTGCCCATCCAGACTCCACACAGGAGAACTTCCTGCACCCGGCATCAGATGCTTCACCCACTTTAACCGGTGTGCATGTGACGCGCCCCCTGGGCCAGTGTTGTTGGGGATACCCGGAGCCGGATCAGATGGGGGTTGTAGTCTCCGAGTGGCTGTGACCCGGTCCGTGCCCAGGGTGTCAAGCTCAGTGTGTGGCAGTCCTACAGATGTTATTAGTTCTTTGTGTCGACTACGCCACCCATTGATTTGCGGTCAAAAGGCCGCCGCTGCAGCAGGGTCCACTGAGGCTGGTGATGTGTGTGCAGCTTAGGTAGTATAACCCCCAACGGGAGGGGTATAGCTTCAGGGGGTCAGCCGTGGAGGATGGTGGTTGTGAAGGTGCAGCAAGGAGACTCAGAGGCATAAAATGCAGTTCCAGGGTTTTACTTACTGGTGTTGCTCGGGTCACTGTGTACAGCAGTGACCACCCAAGCCGTGCTGCGTCCACCAGGTCCTGGACTCGGTCAACTCCCAGGCAACTCCGGAGTGTGGTCCTGAGCTCCTTTCTGTCTCTCCCTTCTTCTGGCCGTTCCCACCAGGGATCCACCTAAGTCCGGCTCCCTCGGGCCTCTTGTTGGTCAAGCCTCCTCTGGGCTCCCTGACCCTATTCTTGGTCTGCCTTCCGGGTGGATTTAGTGGGTGATCGTGGCAGATCCTGCCCACGACCTCCGGTTCCTGGCTAAGGTGTGCTGTAGCCTCTGCCAGCTTGGGATCCGGTACCCTGTTGCCGACCCTTCACCCTATTAGCTCTCTTATGGGCTCTTGGGGTCCCCTCTGCGCCTCTGGGTCTCTCTCTCTTCTCCTCTGCTCTGCTTCTCAGGCTCTCAGACAGACTGACGTCTCACAGACTGACTGACCGACAACTGACTGACCCTGATCTAAGATGGTGCCCACCTTAAATACTCCCTCTATGTGTGAGCTCAGGTGACCAGCACCCAATGAGCTCCTAACTTTACCCAGGCTGCTCCCCCTATCTGCCCCTACACTACTGGGATGTTCCACCCCCCTCCCACTCCAGCCAGGAACAGACACTGTCGTACCTGCACATTTCTCTAGTGGGAGTACCATCGGTCTGTTCCCCGGAAATGGGATGTGTATAGTGCATGCAGCCTACTAGCTCAGTTCCACACTCCATCCTTACCCGGGAGTGGAATATCACACCTCTGGGTTGAGGTGCAATACCCCTGTAGCAGCCGAATCCTCAGGGTGCTACATTCCCCCCTGGTAAATCACAGCACGTCCTCGGGCTGTAAAATATAAACATCCAAAACATACAATTTTTTTCATAAACATAAACATAGAAAACATCATATAGATATCATCAGCAATAAACTTTTCATATATAACATTCTTGTTTCTGGTTCCTCCGGTCACGGTGCAACTTGTGACCGGGTAAAGTGCTACAGTCTCTTGAAGAAAACAGTTTCCTATAAAACCGGTAGGGGGCGCTTTAGGAAGCGCAACTATATACAAGGGGAATTATGGCCGCTCTCAGTCCTCGGCCAGGTATTAGGGAGGATTGACCGCTCTCAGTCCTCGGTCAGTGGGAATAGGGACACACGGGTTTCAGTTCAATCTGCTGGTCCCAACGGGGACTATATTTTAACTAGAACAGTTCTTATACCCTGACGGGTAACTATGTACAGTCTCTCTCTACCGTACTTCAACGACGGCGTCCTCCTGCTCCTTCTTTAGATTCTTCAGACCCGTCCGGATCCTCTTGCTCCTCCTCACACCGCAGCTCCTCCTCCGTCAGGCGATGCACATGGAGGGCGTAGGGTCCTTTGGCACACTTGTGCCGGGTGAAGGTGACCTCGTCCCCTACATACAGGTCACGACCTCTGTGTCCCTCCGGCAGATGGCTTTCTACGTCTCTGCGGGTTACAAAGACGTCGCCGGGGGTCTGATGGTCTCTAATGAAGCCCCACCCATGCTGCATGTTGAATTTTATCACAGTCCCGGTGGAAGGGGGACCATGAGCTGCACGGGGATTCCTCCTGGTCCGGCTCTTCTGCTCCGCGCTCCTTATCTGCGCTTGCTGTTCCCGGACCCGCCTCTCTCTCCGCTCCCTCTCGAAGACCTCGAGCTGCTGCCGGCAGCACTCTGCACGCTCCGCTGCGGCCGCCCGAGTCTCCTGAGTGAACCCCATGAGGTCTTCTCCAGTGGGGTCCCACTCGAACTGTGCCTCCTCCAGCGGGGGCGAGGTCCTCTTTACAGGCTTCGGAGCCGGAATCAGGGGCTCGTCTAGGGGTCTCTCTTTCCGGAGTTGGGGATGGTGAAACTCCGGTGGCCATATAAAGGGCTGCCCATCCGTGCACGTATGCTGGGCAAATAGATTTTCACCCAGGTGCGGTACTTTAGGTGCTATGGGCGCTGTGGTGGTAGCGGCGCCCGGGTTGACCAGGCCTTGCGACCAGGCTTGGGGCACGCTAAAGGAAAAGGGCACCGTAAGAACGGCGGCGCCCGTGGTTACTCGGCCCTGCGGCCAGGCCGGTGGCTCCGCGGAGGTAGGGGGCGCTGTTGGTATTGCGGCGCCCGGAGGTACTAGGCCTTGCGACCAGGCCGGTGGTATTTCCTGCTTGGCCACGCTCGAGGTCGAGGCGTGTGACGTCACAGGGGTCGCGGCCGCGGTTTCCGGTTGAGGCCCAGTCGGCGGCGGTGACGATGCAGCGACGGGCACGGCAGGGGGAACTTCGGGCTCTGCGACGGGGAGCTGGGGCAGGCACGCGGTTTCCCGGCTCGGGGTAGAGACGTCCCCTTTACCTGCCTCCGTCCGTTCAGCTCCCTTCTCGGCGCCGTCTCCTGCCTTCATTCCTCCTGCGCCATCCTCAGAGGCGGTCTGTCTCCTCGTCTCAGGTGGCGTGCTCCGCTGTCGGGTTTCGGTCTGCTGGGCCATCTCTCGGCTCCACTCCGCCAACGTCTCTCGCTGCACCCGGGCCATCCTCCGTGCGAGGCCCTCCAGCGCGGTCTGTGCACACTCCCGGTCTCGGGGGAGCTGTGTTAGGATCTCCAGCAGGCCTTCTGGAGTGGCGACCTGCAACAGGCTCCTGACCACTGGGTCGGTGCTGCCTGACTCTCCCTCCATCTCCGGGTAGGCTCTCTCTGGACTCTCTTCCAGACGTCTCGTCTCCGGGTGCGCTCTCTCCAGACTGCTCCAGGCGACACCCATCTTTGTTCTCTTGTTCTGTCTCCGCCCACATCGAGGGTGGTCCCGGGGCAACTTCAGTTCCAGGGGCAGTTCTCTTACGCTGATGGACACTTCCAGCATCACAGTCTCTGTTGGTGGGCGCGGTTTCCGCTTTTGGCGCCATTCTTCGACCTGGCCCACGATGGGAGGTGGCCTTTTGCCACCCTCTGGCACGCCCATAATGGCGTCCGCTCTTCCAAGGCGGGAAATCTTCGGAAATGGCGGGAATCGTCTCCCAGTGGCGGGAAACTCCATGGATGGCGGGAAAAAGCTGCAAATGGCGGACAACCGGCGGGAAACGACCTGTGATGGGGTCCGTTGGCGGGGACCCTCCGGAACCGGCAGGAGACTTCTTTTTGAGGTAACGGTGAACTTTTCTTCAGGCACGCAGTACCCGGTTGTTGCGGGCACGTTATCCTGCCGACTACGCCAAAGTTGACGCGCCCCCTGGGCCAGTGTTGTTGGGGATACCCGGAGCCGGATCAGATGGGGGTTGTAGTCTCCGAGTGGCTGTGACCCGGTCCGTGCCCAGGGTGTCAAGCTCAGTGTGTGGCAGTCCTACAGATGTTATTAGTTCTTTGTGTCGACTACGCCACCCGTTGATTTGCGGTCAAAAGGCCGCCGCTGCAGCAGGGTCCACTGAGGCTGGTGATGTGTGTGCAGCTTAGGTAGTATAACCCCCAACGGGAGGGGTATAGCCTCAGGGGGTCAGCCGTGGAGGATGGTGGTTGTGAAGGTGCAGCAAGGAGACTCAGAGGCATAAAATGCAGTTCCAGGGTTTTACTTACTGGTGTTGCTCGGGTCACTGTGTACAGCAGTGACCACCCAAGCCGTGCTGCGTCCACCAGGTCCTGGACTCGGTCAACTCCCAGGCAACTCCGGAGTGTGGTCCTGAGCTCCTTTCTGTCTCTCCCTTCTTCTGGCCGTTCCCACCAGGGATCCACCTAAGTCCGGCTCCCTCGGGCCTCTTGTTGGTCAAGCCTCCTCTGGGCTCCCTGACCCTATTCTTGGTCTGCCTTCCGGGTGGATTTAGTGGGTGATCGTGGCAGATCCTGCCCACGACCTCCGGTTCCTGGCTAAGGTGTGCTGTAGCCTCTGCCAGCTTGGGATCCGGTACCCTGTTGCCGACCCTTCACCCTATTAGCTCTCTTATGGGCTCTTGGGGTCCCCTCTGCGCCTCTGGGTCTCTCTCTCTTCTCCTCTGCTCTGCTTCTCAGGCTCTCAGACAGACTGACGTCTCACAGACTGACTGACCGACAACTGACTGACCCTGATCTAAGATGGTGCCCACCTTAAATACTCCCTCTATGTGTGAGCTCAGGTGACCAGCACCCAATGAGCTCCTAACTTTACCCAGGCTGCTCCCCCTATCTGCCCCTACACTACTGGGATGTTCCACCCCCCTCCCACTCCAGCCAGGAACAGACACTGTCGTACCTGCACATTTCTCTAGTGGGAGTACCATCGGTCTGTTCCCCGGAAATGGGATGTGTGTAGTGCATGCAGCCTACAAGCTCAGTTCCACACTCCATCCTTACCCGGGAGTGGAATATCACACCTCTGGGTTGAGGTGCAATACCCCTGTAGCAGCCGAATCCTCAGGGTGCTACACATGTCCAAGGATGCTCCGAAGCTGTGATTACCTCAGAGTCTGTGCACCTCTACTACCTGGCGGAGGACCCCCAGTTGCCTCCTGAATCCTCCGGGATACCACTCGATGACAAATGGAGAGAGACTTCTCTACACCTGGTACTCGATACTTTGTCCGCTCCGTCCTGTGAGCCTGACAATGGGTACCCCAAAGTAGTAGTTACCCCCGAGTCTCTACACCCCTCCGACCAGGCGGAGGACCTCCAGTTGTCTCCAGAACCCTTCGGGGTGCTACCTGGTAGCGAAAGGACAGAGACTCTCCTATACTCTGTACCTGATACCTCGCTCGCTTCGTCCAGTGAGTCCAACCTAGTGTACTCTGAAGCAGAGGTTACCCATGAGTCTCTACACCCCTCCGACCAGGCGGAGGACCTCCAGTTGTCTCCAGAACCCTTCGGGGTGCTACCTGGTAGCGAAAGGACAGAGACTCTCTTATACTCTGTACCTGATACCTCGCTCGCTTCGTCCAGTGAGTCCAACCTAGTGTACTCTGAAGCAGGGGTTACCCATGAGTCTCTACACCCCTCCGACCAGGCGGAGGACCTCCAGTTGTCTCCGGAACCCTTCGGGGTGCTACCTGGTAGCGAAAGGACAGAGACTCTCCTATACTCTGTACCTGATACCTCGCTCGCTTCGTCCAGTGAGTCCAACCTAGTGTACTCTGAAGCAGAGGTTACCCATGAGTCTCTACACCTCTCTGACCAGGCGGAGGACCTCCAGTTGTCTCCAGAACCCTTTGGGGTGCTACCTGGTAGCGAAAGGACAGAGACTCTCCTATACTCTGTACCTGATACCTCGCTCGCTTCGTTCAGTAAGTCCAACCTAGTGTACTCCGAAGCAGAGGTTACTCCCGAGTCTCTACACCCCTCCGACCGGGCGGAGGACCTCCAGTTGTCTCCAGAACCCTTCGGGGTGCCACCTGGTGGTGAATGGACAGAGACTTTCCTATACTCGGTACCCGATACCTCGCCTGCTTCGTCCAGTGAGTCCGACCTAGTGTACTCTGAAGCAGATGTTTTCTCCGAGCCTCTGCACTCTTCTGACCCGGCAGAGGACCTCCAGTTGTTTCCTGAATCCTCCGGGGTACCACCAGATAACAAAGAGACAGTGATTTTTCCTCATCCTGTACCTGATAACCCGTCTATTTCTTCCTGTGAGCTTGACAAGATGTACCTCGAAGCAGAGTTTACCCCCAAGTAGTGTTGAGCCACCCCCGTAGTGTTCGAGTTCGGTTCGGTTCGTCGAACACCCGTGTGTTCGCCGAACTGTTCGTCGAACTGTTCGTCGAACACCTTCGAACACCGTTAAAACCAATGGCAGGCAAACAAAAACACATAGAAACACATAGAAAACACCTTCAAAGGTGTCCAAAAGCTGACAAACTGCTCAGAAGACATAACTAACACATGGAAAAGTGACAAGTACATATAGTCATGCGAAAATAAAAGAGGTGGAGGAGTAAAAGGAGGGGGAGACACAGATATAGGCATGTCATGCCCTTCTAAAATCCAAAAAGTGAGAAGCCGACACGGCCAGTCCGCTCCTGCCCGTGCCACCTCCGTGTCGCCGGGTTTGTGCCAGAGCCGCGGTGAACCCTGACGGCCAGCCCCCCTCTCCCAATACTGGTGCCTGTCCGCTGGTGGGTCGAGCGAGCCCCCTTGTGGTGGAGGCAGCTCTAAGCTTTTTAATTTAAATTGTCTCTCTAATTTGAATGAATACACTTTAAATCCATTTACAAGGATCTATTGGAGGGCAAGTCTCATGCCAGCAGCCACGGTTGCAGGAGGAGGAAGAGGTGGAGCCTGCCGTGTGCTGCTGTGTTTGGTGTGTGGAGAGAGCTCCTGGGAAGGGAGGTTTTGCCTTTACCATCTGGGACTTTTTGTCTGCCCCCTTCCCAGGAAAGGAGGCTTGCTGTGGGATTGGCCTCCGGGGCTGGGCCCCCAGCTCCTGCCCCCCGGTCCAAGCCGGCGGGGGGCAGGAGGAATACCATCGTGGCTGGGATGACCAGGTCCGGAAAAGGCAAGGCGTCCGGCATGAAGACCAGAGGGACCCCCGAGGCCACGGCCGCGGCAGCTCCTCCCCCCGGAGGTAGGCCGAGTACGTGCAGGGGTGCTGCAGCGGTGCCCCCTGATTGGGGCACCAAGGTGGCGAAGGAGTCCACTGTCATCTATGGCTCCCGCATCCATGCGCACCTCTGCGAGTATGAGGACGCCTCTAGGAAGCTAAAATCCCTCTGGGGGGAGTTGAGGGTAGCTCAGGAGAGGTCCGACAGGGCCTCTAGCAGCAAGAAGCCTGAGCTATCTGCCGCGGTCAGGAGGATTAAGAAGGCCATCCAGGAGGTGGAGAACCGGCGGTGTACCATCCTGGCCGGCAGCGGGCCATTCAGAGAAAAGTTGGAGAACGACGACCGGTTCAGAGCCATGGCCGGTGGATCTCTGGAGGGGTCACGGAGCTCCAGCCAGGTGGTGGCGGTGGAGGATGAGGAGGAAGAGGACTGTGAGGAGGAGGTTGCACCCTACCCGCCATCTGGTGGCCTGGTAAGTGATCTCCAGGCATCGCATAGCGGGATAGCCCCTCAGCAGATGGCTCTCCCGTCTGACTCTAGCCCTTCAGAGGGCAGCGGGAGCGAAGGGGAGGATGAGGATGGTGGTAGTACTAGTGAGGGGGGCTGCCTCGTCATGAAGCAGATCAGGCAGATTGAGTCCCCGGTACGTTTTAACCAGCTGACGTTCGGGGATGAGATCTGCGAGGACGAGGCAACCGGGAGGGGGATGAAGAGGAAAGCGAAGAGAGCTATGAAAAAGAAAACATCGGTAACACATAAATTTGTGTATGTCCCCCTCTCTGGGGCCCCCCGGTCCCGTTGTGCGGCACCCGCCATCCACCCCGGCTCGGGCCCTGATGTGGGTCTGCAGCGAGGGGGCGGGGAGACTATAGGCCATGGTACGCAGAGCGCCGCCTCTGTTTGTAGTAATGAAGGTGGTGTGTCGGATGTGTCTGACATGGAGCATGGCACGGAGGGCGGCCCGGCGGCGGGCAAAAACCATGGTGGTGCTCAGGCTGGGTCCCCTGTGAGAGAGGGGGCTGGCCTGGCACCTGGTGTGCCTGCTGGCGTGCGGGGGGCGGCGAGCGTAACTGCCGCTGCCACCTGCTCTGCTGGCGGCACACCGGCAGCCGGGGCCGCATCTCCGGCGGCGTGTGCTGGGAAAGTGTCTGGGTCCCTCACTCACGGATCCGTTAAATCTGGATCACTTTTGGGGACCCAGGCATCCGGTAAGGCATCTGGCGGGGCAAAAAGTGCGGGGCCTGCAGCTCCGGCAGAGCCGGTTCGTAAAAGGAAGGTGGTGGGGCCTGCTCCCCCGGCGGGGTCCGTGGCGAAGTCGGGGCCCCCGGCGCAGGGGCCCAGTAAGGGGTCGGCGCTGAGGGCTCTGCCGCCGGTGGATGCCGAGGGGGAGTGGCCTAGCCTGGGGCCGGCCGCCGGAGTTGCTGTGGCCAAGCTCTTTGTGGCTAAGGGAGTGACGGTGGGGGGAGCTGTGCCTCCGGGAATTGATGCCGCTGGATCAGGGACCCCCGAGAGTAGACCCGGCTCCGGGCCGGTTTTAGGGGTCCCGTCGCGGCCATTTTTGGGGGGCGTGGCCTCCCTGGCGTCCCCCACCCATGTGGGAGTGGCCACGGAGGGCCGCACTGTGCTGCCGGGTGCAGGGGGTGTGGCTTCACAGGTGGGGCCGCCCATGTAGGAGTGGCCACAGTGAGCAGTACTGTGCTGCCGGGCGCTGGGGGCGTGGCTTCCCGAGCCGGGTCTGCCCATGTGGGCGTGGCCACGCCCGGGGCGCGGGCTTAGCGCCGGCGCCGGTGGCTGCTCCTGGAGCAACAGACACCACAGCTGCGGCCAGTGCCAGTGTGGGGGCTGCCGCTGTAGCTGATGCGGGTGCCTGTGTGCCGGGGTCCGCTGTGTCTGGGGGCTTACCTGGGGCAGGGGATCCGGCACTGCGGGTATCCAGGAAAGCTGCAGCAGGGCTGGATGGTGCAGTGGGAGGAGCTACACCTGGCTCTCTTCCTGCCAGTAAATCAGGAAGCTCCAGGTATGCTGGGAGCAGTGGTGCTGCACTGCTTAAGTCCTGCAGTGTGGTGCTTGATAGGCCAGCAGCATTAAAAGTGAACCCCCTGGCAGGGAAGATGCCACCAGCAGGCGGCAGTACTGGCAACACAAGTAATATGGACGGTGGTAGTGAAACTGTGCCCAGAAAGTGTACACAAAAAAAGAAAAACATTGACCCCGGTGCACATGGGAGTGGGAGCGGGACGAGTGGGGTGATTGTAGACACAAATGGGGATGGTGTGGGTACGAATGTGTCTGTGGCTGGGGATGCAAATGGTGGGGTGTCTGCGGTAGGGTGCGTAAATGGAGTGTCTGTTGGTAGCGGGGAGCACGGGGGGGGGACTGGTCCATCTGCTCCCCCGGCCGCGAGCCCCCGGAGTTTTGCGGGGGTAGTGGCTGGGGCCTCGGGGTCCTCTCAGGGGGTTTCCTCGCCTCTGGACCTCAGGGACGGTGACTTGCGACGCCGTTTTCTGGAGGCCCTCAAGAAGGGAGAACGGACGATCACAGTAGAGGAAAGAGAGGTGGATCTGGCCTTTTGGCTGGACAGGCATGGCCAGGCTGCCTTCCAAGATAAAAGGGAGGGGGAAACAGTGTGGTCCCTCCCGACAGCCGGGCAGGGGGTGGCCAGGAGGAATGTAGTCCGTCTTCGGTGGAGGGGTAGTGAAGCGTGCCCGCCTAGAGCGAGGGTCGTGGAGCTCCTCCTGAAGATGGACTTCAGGGCAATTGACATCTTTGCCCTGATCCATCCTTTTGGTACCTCCATCTTTGACATCAGTTTTGTTCGGCCGGAGGGCTTAGAGCTTTTCTGGTCGAATTTTGAACTGGTGAAGGGGGAGCCCGGCTGGCGAGACTTTGCCGTACAGGCGGTGTCTCGCCAAAATGGCGTAAAGAGGGTGACCGTTCTAACAAATAACGAGTCACTCTCAGGGATCGATATTATGACGTGGCTTTCTCGTTATGGGGAAGTCACAGAGGTCCCAAAGAAGAACAGGGACGAGTTCGGCATTTGGTCAGGGGGCTGGACCTTCATGATGAAATTGAAGGTTTCAGGTGGTACTGTCACTCACATCCCCTCCTCGGCATTCCTGGGGAGGGACAGGATCCTGATCTTCTACCAGGGGCAGCCGAAGGTCTGCCACAGGTGCGGTGACCCCCGCCACTTCAGCGCGGGCTGCAAGGTGCAGAAATGTGCCTTGTGTGGCGGGGTAGGTCATCTGGCCGCGGCCTGTGGTGACATTAGATGTCACCTGTGTGGTGATCTAGGTCACCCGTATAGCCGCTGCCCACATTCCTTTTCCAACACCATCTCTGGTCAGGCGGAGGAGGGCCGCGGGGGGGTTCCCAGTGGTTCATCTTCTGCTGGAACTGGAGGTCGGGGCGGGAGGGGAGTTGAGGGGTCAGGGAGGAAAGGCGAGGCAAATACACCTGCCCACCAGTGGCAACAGGTGAGGCGCCGAAGGGACAGGGGGCAGGATAAGCCCCAGGCGACTGGGGTGATGACTGTCCCCTCCCCGGAGGTTGCAGCCGGAGCCTCTGAGGCCCTGGGGGAAAAGGCGGTGAGCGAGGAGATCAGGAGGATGGAGAGGGAGGAGGCGGCTGCTTCCGATAACTCCTCCCAGTATGAAAGTCTGGATGAGGAGGTGGTGGAGCAGCCAAAAAAATCAGGTGACAAAAGTACCAGTAGTCGGAGGAAAAAGAACAGGAAAAGGGTAAAAAAAACTAAAGCCCCCCCCCCCCCTTGACCACTACGGTGCCTACGGAAGGGCTCACCGGCTCCCCTCTGATCCCCCTCTCCAATCGGTTCCAAGCCCTCGATGACTCTGCTGTGTCGGAGGTTGGGGGTAAGGAGCCGGAGACAACATCTGGGGTGCCTTCAGGGGGCGGCGGGGTCTGTCCCCCGGGGGACTCGGCTGCCCCTGGGGGGGGGGACTGCCCCGGGGTCTGGAGGCGAGGAAACCTGTGCTAGGAAGGAAGTGTCCGATGCTGGAGGGGCGGGCATGGACACCTCGGTATCCCTAAAGAGGAGGGGTGACTCGGGCTCCTCCTCAGAAGGCGAGAGGAAAAAGGGGGGTACGGGGAAAAAGAAGGCCATCTAACTCAATCACCCATGATGGCAGAACCTACCCCGTTGACTCTGGCGTCGATTAATGTCGCCAGTATAAAGTCAGATGCGGCCAGATTTACGGCCTTTGATTTTTTCACCCGAGTTGAGGCTGACATTTTATTTTTGCAGGAGACCAGACTAACGGACATGGGGGCCATTTATAAAGCAAAGAGGGAGTGGAGGTGTGGGCCCTCATACTGGTCTCTTGCGGCCGAGCCGTATAGCGGGGTAGCGGTCCTTTTTAAGGCCGCTTCGGTGGAATGCAGACGGGTGATTGAGGTAGAAATGGGGAGGTGCTTGGTTCTTGACGTCTTCATGAGGGGACAGGAGCTCCGGCTCATTAATATCTACGGCCCGCAATCTAAGTGGGACCGTAAATGTCTCTTCCTGAAGGTCAAGCCCTATCTTTTTACAAGCCGGCAGGTGGTCTTCGGTGGGGATTTTAACACTGTAACTAGATCCCGTGATAGGGGAGGCCCCGGAGACCGGCTGGCTTATGATAGCATAGCCCTGAATAGCATAGCAAGTGAAGCTCGCCTGGTGGATGTCCACATCCGGCACACCCCAGGTCACGGGGGTTTCACCTTTCATAGGGGTAGCAGTAGGTCTAGGATAGATAGGTTTTATTTAAAGGAGGAGGCCGTCTCTTCTGCAGTGTCCGCTGTGGAGGTGGAATTCTCCGATCACTGTTTCATTTTCTTTTCCTTGAATGTTACAGAGACCCCCCGGATGGGGAGAGGCCTGTGGAAGCTGAATTCGTCCCTGTTGGAAGAAGCTGATGTAAGACAATCCTTTGAGGAATTTCTTCAGAGCCAGGTACCTCTCTTGGGTCTCTGTAGTACTAAGTCTGAGTGGTGGGAGATCTTCAAAAGAAGAGTTGCAAGGTTCTTCCGTCAGCTCTCGAGCCTCAGGTGCCTGGACAGGCACCGCCTGTATCGGGATCTGGGGAGGAAACTCGAGCAGCTCGTCTCGACTGGAGGGGACCGTGAGGAAGTCTCTAGGGTGAAGGCCTTGCTCAAGGGGTGCCAGTATGATAGGCACACATCCTTGGTTTTTGAGAGGGATTTCGGGAGGTACCGCTCGCCCGACCCTTACAGGAACTGCAGGATGTCAGTGAGTTGTAAGGTGGTAACAGGACTGATCGACAGTACGGGGTCCCTGAACAGATCCAAATCAGGGATCCTGGAGGTGGTCAGATCCTTCTACTCGCACCTCTTGGGGGGGAGGGAACCTGATCGGGATGAGATGTCGGCTTTCCTGGCTGAAACCATCCCTGAGCCAGGGGATGACCCCTCTCTTCATGTTTTGGTGGAAGCAATCAGGGAAGAGGAAGTGAGACGGGCGGTTGATGGGCTCCGGCCCAAAAAGTCGCCTGGTCCGGATGGCTTAACATCCGAGTTTTACAAGACTTTTAGGGACTCCTTGGTCCCCCTCTTGACTGAGGTGTTTAATGAGTGTCTCTCCTCGGACGCTCTGCCCAGTTCAATGAGGAAGTCAGCCCTGATTATTCTGTCAAAGGGTAAAGACTCGTCACGTATTGAGAATTGGCGTCCCATAGCGCTTCTCAATACGGACCGAAAGGTTCTGGCAAAGGTGCTTTTTAATCGGTTGGTGAAATTTGCGCCCCGGCTCCTTTCGGGGGCCCAGCACTGCTCTGTTCCAGGCCGCAGCACATTTAGTGCTGTGCTCGGTGTCCGAGAGGCAGTGGAGCAGAGCAGGTCAGGTCACTGGAAGGGGTACTTGCTGTCCTTAGACCAGGCGAAAGCCTTTGACCGGGTTAACCACGAGTACCTCTGGTCCGTCCTTCTGAGGTACGGTCTGCCCAGGAGGTTTGTTGATTGGTTGAGAGTTTTATACAATGGGGCAGAGACTTTTCCACTTGTGAACGGTTGGGTCGGACCCCCTTTTGAGGTGAAGTCTGGTGTCCGCCAGGGCTGTCCACTGAGCCCACTGTTATACGTATTTGCGATTGACCCCCTTCTAAGGAGGGTGGAGCGTGGACCGTTGGTGGGAGTCGGGATGGACCAGGTGGAGCCAGATGCCACCTTGAGGGTAGTGGCGTACGCCGATGACGTTTCCCTTTTTGTAACCTCGAGAGGGGAGGCAGATTGGGTCATGTCTGAGGTTGAGCGCTACTCGGTGGCATCCGGGTCCATGATCAACCGGGATAAGTGTGAAAGTCTCTGGCTGGGAGGGGGAGATCCTAGTTTTGATCTCCCGGACACTCTTCCAGGGCCTCAGGCCACAGCAAAAATACTAGGCATCAGTTTCGGCCCGGGGTACTCCCCCCAGCAAAACTGGGAAGGCAGACTTAAGATTGCCGCCCAGAAGGTGGATCAGTGGAAGGGCTGGTCCTTGACCCTGAGGGAAAGGGTTAGCCTGGCCAAAGGGTATTTGCTTCCTTTACTAATATACCTGGGCAGTGTCTGCATCTTGCCAGAGCCTCTTTGGACACGGGTCTACAGCCTGTTCTTTCAACTATTATGGGGGAATAGGCTGAACCTAATCAGGAGGGAGGTCACGTACCGCACGAGGAGACTTGGAGGGTTGGGTATGGTCAACCCAGTGGTGTTCCTAGTAATCACCTTTATTAAGGCAAACATCGCCAACCTCTGGTTAGAGAGGGCTCCTCCGTGGGTATTCTCCTGTAGGGGGTGGTTTCGGCCTTTCTTCCAGGAATGGGAGACAGGAGGGCAGGTGAAGGACCTTCGAACGCCTCATGGGCATCTTCCGGCTTATGCTACCCCGGTTCTGAAGGTGATCCGTCGGTGGGGTCTGGGAGTGTGGGAGATCAGGACCTTGTCAAGGAGGTTGCTTGACAATAGGGTCCTGTTGACCCACTTTCAGAAGCCCCTGGCGCTCAAGGATTGCCCAAGCCGGGATCTGGAGGTAGGGCTTGGGTTATTGAACTCTAAACGGATCCCCTTGAAGTTTTGGGACTTGGCTTGGCGCTGCTTCCATGGGAGACTGTATGTGAGGGACAACCTGAAGTACAGGAACTCTGATGACCGGGATTGTCCCCGCGAGGAGTGTGGCGGCATGCTTGAGAGCATGGAGCACTTCCTGCTTCGGTGTCCCTTTAATACAGAGGTCTACAGTAGGGTGGGTGCTTCCATTGGCTGGCCCAGGCTGGCAGGCCTTTCCTATGCGGAGTGGGCCTATGGGGCATTCAGGTCCCTGGGTGGCCGAGATCGGGGCACTGTTTTCTTAGTTAGCTTAGTGACTAGGTTTTACACGTGGAACGCGCGGTGCTTAGTGTCCACCCAGCAGAAAGCCCTCCCCCGGGAAGAGGTGATTAGGAACATCCTGGGTGACCTGGCAAAAGTGCGCTCGCTGGAGTATGAGAGGCTGGGTGCAGGGAGGGCTTCCCTTCTATGGAGGGGGTTCTCATTCAATGTGCCCTAGGGAGAGTTAGGTTATGCGTGTCTGTGATAGGGTGAGTTAATCTCCTTCTATACTTTATTTATTTATTTATTTATTTATTTAATTTTTTTTTTTTTTTTTGTAGGGTCAGGTCGTTGTGTAGGGTCAGGGAGGGACAGACAGGGACAGTCATCAGGGATAGGTAGTTTAGTATTAGGTTGGTAGTGAGGGTCAGTGAGGGACAGGTAGGGACAGGTAGGGAAAGATTGGTAGGGCGCTAGGGACAGTTTTTTTTTTTTTTTTTTTTTTTTTTCTTTTCTTTAATAGGGAGGGACAGGGTGTTGTGTGTTAGATTAGGGTGAGAGCCTCTGTAGTCTCCAGTTTCCTGGTGGTGGGCTGCTCCCCTCACATTGTAGTTTTTTGTTTTGCGGTATTGGAATCGGAATATAGGGCTTGCAAGCACTGAATTTGGGTCTGATTTTTGATTTATGGTTGGTTCTTTGTGGTTTGAAATTATCATGTTACTGCTAAGTGTTAAAACAGACCTTTTATGTTGTGTATTGTATGTATATGTGTATTATATGTATATATATGTGTATTGCGCGTGGGGGGATGTAGTTTTAGGTTGGGTGGGGGGTTTCGGGGGGAGGGGGAAGGGGTGTTTTTATAAAAAGAAAAATGGACATCCTGCGGGATGCGGGAAAGGGACCCTTTTTGCGCGTAAATGGCCACAAACTTTCGTGGGACCTTGTTGGTGTTAAGAGGCCACAGACTTTCGTGGGACCTTGGGTGTTTAAAAATGGTGGTGGGGAAAAAAAAAAAAAAAATTCTGTGTAGAGTGTTAGTTTTGGCCAGGTGGCCCATCTCTTATTTTTTGCGGTGGGCCGGTTATTTAGTTTTCCTTTTTGGGGTTAGGTGTGAATGTGCAGGTATGAATGTTGCAGATGTTAGGGGTCTTGTGCGCTTAAGGGCGTGGCCTGGCTGGTAGGTACGGAAGGTCTTCCCTTGCTGGGGGGTCTTTTGGAAAGAACGAAGACGTTTTGTGTTTCGTGTCAAGTGTCATGTGTTAGTTTGTTGGACTCTATATAATTTTTGGATTTGGGCTATGTCTTGCTGGGGTTTTTTGTTTTTCTTGTATAATGTTTGTATTTGTGGTTTATATTTGTGTTTTGTTTTTGTGTTTTTGTACTTTTATATAAAATAAAAAAAAAGAGTTCCAGCTCCAGTAGCGTCCACTAAAGCTGCTGCAGTTAAAAAGCTTTTATAAGGATCGAGCTCGGCTGTCCACCGCAAGGCATCCTACTGCCAGTCCCAGCCCCTATGCCTTGGGGTGCCTCCTGATGCTCTTCACTAAGTATCCCATGGTCCCGAAGCATTTCCTTTGAAAAAATTAAGTGTCTAAACTACAGGTGGTGCAGCTTGCTTAACAGCCGGGATAATCCGCTTACTAGCAGACACTGCTACTAGGCACAAAGTATTTCCTGGGCTAGATGCAGTTAAAAATTTGTAATTAGATACTCTCGTTGGATGCTGAGAAAGCATTCCATAGAGTCTCCTGGCACGCCATATATGATTCTCTTAAAAAGCTTGGGGTAGGGGTCTAGGGGACCCTTTTATAGCCAAAATCACGGCCCTGTATCGCAATACGTCACCTAGGCTGAAGATAAATGGAACTGTAGCACCCTGAGGGCTCGGTTGCTAAAGACGTATTGCACCTCACCCAGAGGTGTGATATCTCACTCTCAGGTAAGGATGGAGTGTGGATCAGGACCCGACACCTGCATGCATTACACCACATTGCCGTGGGGCAGGGCGACCAATATGCCCCTGAGATGGGCACGACAGTCCCTGTCCCTGGCTGGAGTGGGGGGAGGAAACACTGAGGAAGGGGAACCCTGTAGTGCAGGAGCAGGGAGGAAGCAGTTCCTGGGTGCATTGAGAAGGGAGTATAAAAGCTGGGCACCATCTTAGTTCAGTGCAGAGAAGTCTGAGCAGAAGTGGCAGGGAGCAGGGGCTCTGCATGAGCTCTGCTCCGGAGGCGGGCCTAGTAACAGAGGCCCAGGCCTGGAAGAGGGAGAAGGAAGGAAGAGGAGCGGAGAAGGCTCCAGGAACGAGGAATGAAGGGATCCCAGGGGTGCGGACGGGCGAGTCGCCACCGCACGCCCGAATCCACCTGCGTGGAGGGGTCAGGCCAAAGGGGGAGACCGGTCCCCGAACTAGTGGAGGCAGGAAACGACCCTCAGCTAGAAACCGGAGGCTCTGACATTTTATGTGGCGCAGCCCCTCGCTACACCCGCTAGGAAGGCACCACATAGGGTCAGGGAAACTGGCGCCAAGTTTACCAAGAGGAGGCCCGAGGCAGCCGGACAGAAGTGTTGGTAAGAAAGGCCAGACAAAGGACACACAAAGGGGGTCCTGTGAAGTGCTCCAAAGTTATCTGGGAGTTGTCTGAGCCCCTCACCTGGTGAGCACAGTACGACGTGGGCAGCCTTTACCTGCAGACGTGGTCTGGATAATAAGAACTGTGAGTAAAGGCCCTGAACTGCATCACTGACTCCGTGTCGTTACTGCTGCTGCCCTGCACCATCACCCCCATCCTCCGCATACACTGCCCTGAGGCTATACTCCTCCCGTGGGGAGTTATGCTACGCTCTGCTGCACCCACAACACCAGCCTCAGTGGTCTGCCCTGTAGCGGCGGTTCACTCTGACCGCAATCCACGGCTGGCGTAGTCGGACATTTAAACATGAAAACCACATAAATAGTTCCGCCACTGGTTTGACCGCCCTGAGCCACGGAACTGGGTCGCCGCCACGAAGACTACAACCACCAGCATCCACCAAAAAGGGTCCGGCTCCGGGTGTCCCAAGGCCCAGGGGGTGCGTCAGAACATTTTCATCACCTTTCACAATCACCAATGGGACAAGGCAGTGATGTCCTCTGTCCCCTCTCTTATACATCCTAGTGACGGAGCACCTGCTCTCATCAATTCGCCATAACCCCAATATTAGGTGGATTGAGGTGGGAGGCACCGAGTACAAGTGCTCTCTATTTGCTGATGATGTCCTAGTATATATCACTCAATCACATATATCCATCCATGCTGTTATGGCTGAAATAGATCACTTTGTTACATGGTAAAATTTTAAAATCAATGCAGCGAAGTCTGAGGCCCTCGATGTCTCCCTCCCCAAATCCATATAGGATTCCATCCAGTCCAACTTTCCCTTTGCCTGGCCCTCACAGGGTATCAAATACTTAGGAATTCCTATTCATAGAGACCTCTCCCATCTATGTTATCTTAATTTTGGGCCCTTTATTGAACAACTCCATACAGACCATGGTTGGCAAGTTAGAACTGTAAGATTCACTACGTGAACCACTGGTGTTTTGTGGAAAAGCACATGTACACTGCGTTCCAAATTATTATACAAAAAGTGTTTAGGAGTGATAAGGGAAGAATTTGTTTGTTTGTCAGTTAAACTCATTGATGGTGATGTGTGTCAGGGCTCTTTATATCACTGTAAGCAATTGCAGACACCTGTGCTAATTAGTTTGGCAGGTGTGTCCAATGAAAGGCAAGACTACTTAAGAAGGCTCTCTCACATTATTAAGCAGCCTACATTTTCTGCCAAAATGGGAAAGAAAAAGGATGTGTCGGCTGCTGAGAAGCAACAAATTGTGGAGTGTTTAGGTCAAGGCATGACTACAATCAACATTGTGCGATGATCAGGATGAAGTGTCTTGGCAATCAAGAAGTATGTAGCTGATTCACAGTACACACGTGTGCGTGCTGATAAGGGCAAATTGAGGACTCTTTCCTACAGGCAATTACGTCAGGTTGAAAGAGCAGCGGCAAAAAAGCCTTGTCATAGCAGCAGACAAGTTTTTGAAGCTGCTTGTGCCTCCAACGTCCCCCGAACAACAAGATGCAGGGTCCTTCAGAGGTTTGCAGCTGTGCATGCGCCATCCTGTCGACCTCCTCTATCCACTTCACACAAGCAGAAACGGCTCCAGTGGGCCAAACATTACATGAAGACTGATTTCAAAACTGTTTTGTTCACGGATGAGTGCCGTGCAGCGCTCGATGGTCCAGATGGATGGAGTGGAGGATGGCTGGTTGATGGACACCCCACGCAAACACGGCTACAGCGCCAACAAGGAGGAGGTGGAGTAATGTTTTGGGCTGGAATCATGGGGAGAGAGATTGTCGGCCCCTTTAGGATCCCTGAAGGCGCTAAAGATGAACTCCATAATGTATGTGGATTTTCTCAAACAGCACTTCCTGCCATGGTTCAAGAAGAAGAACCGTGTATTTCACAGCAAGATCATTTTTCTGCATGATAATGCACCATCTCATGCTGCACATAAAACATCTGCATCTCTGGCTGATATGGGCATAAAAGGGGACAAACTTATGGTGTGACCCCCATGCTCCCCTGACCTCTACCCCATTCAGAACCTTTGGAGCATCATTAAAAGGAGTGTCTATGATGGCGGGAGGCAGTTCACATCTAAGCAACAGCTCTGGGAGGGTATTCTGTCCTCATGCAAAACAATTGAAGCAGAAACCATCCAAAACCTGACAAATTCAATGGACGAGAGAGTTCAGAAGCTCCTTTCGAACAAGGGGTCCTATGTGAAAATGTAACATCACCTAGAATAAAGTTTTGAGTTGAAAACTGTTTGATTTCAGTTTCTAACAACCTGCTAATGCTTATAATTTCAAAAATGACCATTTTTTTGGTCTTTATTAAAATGAAAAGGTTGATCGAAAAGTTTGGGGGATCTAAGAGTGTGGCAACCCAGTAGTCATGATTACTTCGAATTCTGACAATATGAGGGTCATGCTGCAGGTAGTGCAGCAAGAAGGCACTTATGTGCCTTGCGCATCTCGGAGCCCCAAAATTATTTTCCGGGCTAGATGCAGCTAAAAATTATTTTTAATTTTAAATCTGGTGAAGCTTTAGTATAGATGGCCTAATAGGATCAGTGCTGCACACTGCTACAAAGCCCAAATTATTTTCCAGTCAAGATACAGATAAACATGATTAGTAATTTGAAAGCTTAAAACGGTTGGTAGGGTGATTTTAACCAATCATCAAGCTTTTACTCTCCCCAGGATGACACAGGGGTAGAAAAGTCATTTCGGATCCATGATTTGTTCATCTTTATGAACGTGAGTCTGTCTACATTATCAGTGGAGAGCCGCGTGCGCTTATCTGTCAGCACACCACCAGCAGCGCTGAACACACGTTCAGACAGAACGCTGGCTGCGGGGCATGACAAGATCTCCAAGGCGTAAGTGGCTAGCTCCGGCCATTTATCCAGATTGGAAGCCCAAAAAGAGCAAGGGTCCAGTGACACAGTCGTGGCTTCAATGTTTACTTGGAGATACTCCTGTACCATCGTCTCTAGGCGTTGACTATGTGTCAGACTTCTTGTCTCCTGTGGCCTTGCAAAGGATGGGCTAAAAAAGTGGTGAAATGATTCCGCAAAATTGATGTTACCAGCAGATACTGTGGTTCTGTCACGGTTTGAGTGCTGAACACTTGACGGTCCCACGGTTGGCAAGTTGGAACTGTGAGATTCACTACGTGCACCACTGGTATTTTGTGGAAAAGCACATGTAAGATTCTGCAACAGTCTCTGCTGATACTCCTGCATGCGTGCATCCCTTTCTATGGCAGGAATAATTTCTGCAAATTTACTTTTGTACCAGGGATCTAACAGTGTGGCAACCCAGTAGTCAGGATTATTTCTAATTCTCACAATTCGAGGGTCATGTTGCAGGTAGTGCAGCAAGAAGGCACTCATGTGTGTTGCGCATCCAGGAGCACCAAGTCCCTGTTGTGTTGGTGGCGAGGTAACAATCATGCTTCCTTCCTCTGTCCTCTCCCCCCAACCTCGCACAACAGAAATGTGATCAAGGTCTCCCTCATCTGATGAGTCTTCCATCAGTTCGTCCTCCACTTCTTCCTGGGCTCCTGCACCTTCCTCACTAGTTTGGCTGCTACCATGCGCCCTGGTAAAACCATCTCCCCCACCCTCACATGCCTGCCGCCTTGGTGCTGCCGACCGTCTGGACCTTGCAGATGTTAGCCCTTCCGCATACAACTCCTCCTCCTCTACTTCCTCCACCTCCTCTTGTGCCACCACCTGACTCCGAATTCTGTTTAACATGTGCTCCAGCATGTAAATCACCGGAATAGTCATGCTGATAATGGCATCGTCAGCACTAAACATCTTCGTCGCCATTTCAAAACTGTGCAGAAGGGTGCATAGGTCCCTGATCTGAGACCACTCCTCCAGCGTGATTTGCCCCACCTCTGAATCTCGTTGGCCCAGGCTATACATCAGAACGTATTGCACCAGGGCTTGTCGGTGCTGCCACAGTCGCTGCAACATGTGCAGAGTTGAATTCCACCGGGTAGGCACATCGCATTTTAGCCGGTGAAGTGGCAGGCCCAACGACTTCTGTAGAGATGTAAGTCGCTGAGCTGCGGGATGCGAACGGCGGAAGTGAGCACACAGCGACCGTGCCCTCTGCAGAAGGCCATCTAGTCTGGGATAGTGGGCTAAAAATTGCTGGACAACCAGGTTCAACACGTGAGCCATACAAGGCACGTGTGTGACATTGCCCCGGCGAAGGGCCGCACCCAGGTTTGCAGCATTGTCGCACACGGCCTTCCCTGGTTTCAGGTCCAGTGGAGACAACCATTCATGAAATTGGTTCTCCAGAGCTGACCACAACTCCTCAGCTGTGTGACTCACATTTCCCAGACATTTCAATGTAAAAACCGCCTGATGACGTTGAGCCCTACTGCCAGCATAGTAAGGAGGTGTGCAGGATCCCTTCTGCGCAGTTAGAAAGCTTGTGGCATGACCAGACAGGCTTTGGGTGCAGGTGGAAGACCGAGAGGAGGTTGAGGAGGCAGAAGCAGTGGTGGAAAAATGACATAAAGAGGATTGACGCACAACTCGTGGGGACGGCAAGACTTGGACAGCAGCCCCTTGTCCTGCTGTCACCATAGTTACCCAGTGCCCAGTCAGCGACATGTAACGCCCCTGTCCATGCCTACTCGTCCAAGTGTCTGTGGTGAAATGCACCCTGTCACACACAGAGTTTCTCAAAGAAGCGGTGATGTTGTGTGCGACATGCTGGTGGAGCGCAGGCACACCTTTCTTTGAGAAGTAGTGCCGACTGGGCATCTGGTACTGGGGCACTGCGACGGACATAAGGTCTCGAAAATCCTCTGTGTCCACCAGGCGGAAAGGCAGCATTTCTGTAGCCAAGAGCTTGCAGATGGTGAAATTCAACCTCTTAGCTTTCTCATGGCTAGGAGGAAATGGTCTTTTACTTGTCCACATCTGAGGGACCGAGGGCTGGCTATTGTGCTTAGACGGGGTTGATAAGGGTGTCCCCGGCAAACTGCCGGTCTGTGAGGAAGATGCAGGCGGACATGTTAGGTTGCCTTGATCCAAAGGTGGTGCTATCGATGTCGGACAGCGCTCAAGACCAGCTGGTGTTACCACCTCCAAAGAAAATGATGACCTGCCAATCACGCTGGCTGTTGCGGGTAAAGAGGTGGCAGGTCTGCGCCCCAAAACAGGTGTGACTGCTGTCCCCCCAGTCACAGAGGATGAAGAGGCCGCGGATGCACAAGATATGGCAGACGGTGGTTGGCCCGGCCGGCTAGACCGCATTGTAGCACACTGAGCTTCCCACTGCAACTTATGCTTCATGTCCATGTGCCGGTTCATGCATGAAGTACTCAAACTATGTATTTTTTGGCCTCTACTTAGCTTTTGCTGACAAATGTTACAGATAACACGAGTTGGGTCATCTTTATCGATCTGAAAAAATGCCCAGGCTATGCAAGGCTTAGCACCCATGCGACCTGAAGAGCCACCACGACTTGTGGTGAGAGGCAGAGTTGTGTTTGAGGATGCAGTTGTTGACGTGCTTCCAGTACTATGTCTCTGTCCAGGAAGGCGCAACCTGACCTCGTCGTCACTAGCATCTTCCTCCACCTCCTCTGCTGACCTCATCTCTTGGCTGACTGTGGGTTGACAGTAAGTGGGATCTCCGACCTCATCATCATCACCCTGTGCGTTATCACACCCGTCGTCCTCAGAGCCAACCTGTTCCTGCCCTGACAAAAAACTAAAGTTGTCGCTCCAATCAGGTATTTGAGTCTTATCATCGTCTTCCTCATTGTCTCCACCAACAGGAGTTACAGTTTGGGAATGAGGGTCTACATTATGGTCAGAACCTTCTGCGTCTGGTCCTGGATCCGACTCATAAAGATTCTGGGCATCAGTGCAGATCATTTCCTCATCTGGATTCACACAAGCGCTGGAGTCGACCTCTGATTCCCAGGCTATAGTATGAGTAAACAGCTCTGCAGACTCAACCATCTGTTCTACCTCATACTCAGACGGGCAGCTGGAGATTTGGGAGCTGTGAGGAAGCAAGTGCGATTTGGGTGACACCTTTGAGGACTGGAGTATTTGTGATGTTGAAGTTGATGTGGAGGAGAGCCCACTTAAAGGAGCACTTGATATCCGTTGAAGCACCTGCTGTTTTTGTGCCTCATCTGGAATTTGTAGCGATTGGCGTGGCCGTAAGAAAGGGATCTTATCACATTGTCCGCTAAAAGAAGTAGACATTTTAGTTTGGCTGGAAGATGGTCTTTCTTCTGCACCTACCCCACGGACACAACCTTTTTTCCCCTTCCCAACACGCCTATTCCCCTTTCCACCAGCAGCAGGCCTTTTTCCACTCATTTTGGTGGTTAACTAATTCACAACTCTGGAGTTGTTTGCACAAAAAAACAATGGATGGTAACCGAGCAGAGCTGAGTGGCCAAACTGTGGTATTAGGCCAAAACTATTGGCTGGGTTAGATGCAGAAAAAAATTATTTTTAATTTGCAACCTGATGGAGGTCAGTATAGATGGACTAATAGACCAAGTCCCACACACCGCTAGAAGCCCAAATATTTTTTCAGAGCTAGATGCAGAAAAAAATTATTTTTAATTTGCAACCTGATGGAGGTCAGTATAGATGGACTAATAGAACAAGTCCCACACGCTGCTAGAAGCCCAAATATTTTTTCAGAGATAAATGAAGAAAAAAATTATTTTTAATTTGCAACCTGATGGAGGTCAGTATAGATGGACTAATAGACCAAGTCCCACACACCGCTAGAAGCCCAAATATTTTTTCAGAGCTAGATGCAGAAAAAAATTATTTTTAATTTGCAACCTGATGGAGGTCAGTATAGATGGACTAATAGACCAAGTCCCACACACCGCTAGAAGCCCAAATATTTTTTCAGAGCTAGATGCAGAAAAAAATTATTTTTAATTTGCAACCTGATGGAGGTCAGTATAGATGGACTAATAGACCAAGTCCCACACACCGCTAGAAGCCCAAATATTTTTTCAGAGCTAGATGCAGAAAAAAATTATTTTTAATTTGCAACCTGATGTAGGTCAGTATAGATGGACTAATAGACCAAGTCCCACACACTGCTAGAAGCCCAAATATTTTTTCAGAGCTAGATGCAGAAAAAAATTATTTTTAATTTGCAACCTGATGGAGGTCAGTATAGATGGACTAATAGACCAAGTCCCACACACCGCTAGAAGCCCAAATATTTTTTCAGAGCTAGATGCAGAAAAAAATTATTTTTAATTTGCAACCTGATGGAGGTCAGTATAGATGGACTAATAGACCAAGTCCCACACACCGCTAGAAGCCCAAATATTTTTTCAGAGCTAGATGCAGAAAAAAATTATTTTTAATTTGCAACCTGATGGAGGTCAGTATAGATGGACTAATAGACCAAGTCCCACACACCGCTAGAAGCCCAAATATTTTTTCAGAGCTAGATGCAGAAAAAAATTATTTTTAATTTGCAACCTGATGGAGGTCAGTATAGATGGACTAATAGACCAAGTCCCACACACCGCTAGAAGCCCAAATATTTTTTCAGAGCTAGATGCAGAAAAAAATTATATTCAGTTTGCAACCTGATGGAGGTCAGTATAGATGGACTAATAGAATGATGCTATGCCCAAAAGATTTTACTTCACTAGGTGCAGTAAAAAAATTGGTATTCTATACACAGGTGTTATATCTTGCAACACAGATAGGCTACTCCACTGACTAACACACTCTGCAATAGGCCAAAAAGGATTAGCTTTGCTAGATTCAGCCAAATGCTGTGAAAAAAACTTGCACAGCACTGGCACAGACCTGCCTGGCAAAAACTGATAGGAACTCATGTAACCTAGTCCTGAAAAGGACTCCAATTACAATTAGTCTTTACTCCCACAACCTATCTATTTAAGAGCACAGACCTCCCTGATAAAAGTCGTAGGAAATGCTGTAACCTAGTCCTTAAAAGGACTGCAATCACAACTATTCCCTACTCCCAAGCTATCTGTATATTTGTGCGAAAATTGGCTTGAAATTAACAAGGTATAGCACACACAGCAACAGCGGTGCCGTCTAACACGCAGCTGCAGCAGTGAGAAAATGGTGGCGACGGGGAAAATGGCTTGGTCTTATAGGGCAAGGACATGTGACATACACTGCCAATCACACATGCCCTTGCTTGTGTGAAAAAAAGCACTTCGCTCCGTGTGTGCGCTGCTGATAGGCTGACAGATTGCACCTCCCCACTGCAAATGCGGGAAAGAGAAAAAAAAATGGAGATCTTCATTGTTCCTGCAGAGATCCATCCCCTGCCCCTCCCCCCGCCCCGCTGTACACTCAAACTGCGTATTAACATTAATTTTCATCATTACTGAGAAAAAATCCAGTTATGATTTTGGTGCACGAACAGTTATCGAACATAACCTCGAACAGCCGAATTTTTCTCAAATTGTTCGTGTTCGCCGACCGGCTCGAACACCGCCCAAAACAGAGATTGGCGAACAGTTCGAGTAGAACAACGCTCATCTCTACCCCCAAGTCTCTGCTACCCTCCAACCCGGTGGAGGACTTCCAGTTGTCTCCTGTACCCTCTGGGGTGCCACCTGAAAATATGTGGAGAGAGACTTCCTTGTGTGCTGTTCCTGGTACTCCACCCGTTTCGTCTGTTGCTGAGGATGGCTGGATAGGAGGTAGCATCCTAGCTATCCAGATGAGACCAGTTTTTCCTGTGGACAGTGGGAGTGATCTCCTTAAAGTGAAGGATTGGCCCTCGAATTCCCTGCGGAAGATTCTGGCAGGCCTGAAGAAGAGGGGGCATAAGGGGGGGTACTGTAACATACCTGGTGGCACCCTTGCATGGTGGTCCATCTCCCACTGTGCAAGAGCGCGCACTTGATCTCCAGTCCAGAATGTCTCTCTGGCTTCCCTCCATGCTGTCTGTTTGTGTCTGTTTCTGCTGCTTAAGGGCGGCGCCCGATCACTTCCTGCTTTTTGTACCTGCTGTGGGTCACACCCCTTGTGCGTCCTCAGCCTATTGCTGTCTGTCACCTGGTATATAACCCAGCTGCTCCAATCAATCCCCGCCTGAGCATTGTGTTTCATTCAGTGTGTGCTTTCACTCTGAAGGTGCCAGGTCCCGTTCTGTGTTCTCTTGCCTGCCTATCCTGGAGGCTGTATTTCCAGGCCTGTCTGAACACGCTCCTAGCCTGTTCCTCCCGCCTTCTAGGGGCCGATTACCTAGACCCGCTCCTGTATCTTGTCTGTCCTGCCTGAACACGCTCCTAGCCTGTTCCTCCTGCCTTCTAGGGGCCGATTACCTAGACCCGCTCCTGTATCTTGTCTGTCCTGTCTGAACACGCTCCTTGCCTGTTCTTCCCGCCTCTCTGGGGGCCGTATTCCCAGACCCGCTCCTGTATCCCGCTGCAGTGTCGGTCTCTTCCGCACACTCAGTTCCAGTCTGAACTCTCTCCTATCCTTTACCTGTTTTGCCTCTATGTCCGTTCCTTTCCTTTTTCTGCAGAGTCTGAACTCGTACCTAACTCCTGCTTGTTGTCTCTGTACTCCCGTTTGTGTGTTTGTGGTCCACTCGCTGCTTCACTGCAGGTACCTTGTGGGTGTCTGGCTCTGCCTTTCCCTTCCTGTCTGTTCCGTGTGAACAGAGCCCTGTTCCCCCTGCTCAGTCTCGCTCTGCTCTGACTCCTTTGCTCACTGCTCCGGCAGTCTCGTCCTGCTCTGCTCTTGCTCACCGCTCCAGGCGGTCTCGTCCTGCTCTGCTCTTGCTCACCGCTCCAGGCGGTCTCGTCCTGCTCTGCTTTTGCTCACCGCTCCAGGCGGTCTCGTCCTGCTCTGTTCTTGCTCACCGCTCCAGGCGGTCTCGTCCTGCCCTGCTCTTGCTCACCGCTCCAGGCGGTCTCGTCCTGCCCTGCTCTTGCTCACCGCTCCAGGCGGTCTCGTCCTGCCCTGCTCTTGCTCACCTCTCCAGGCGGTCTCGTCCTGCCCTGCTCTTGCTCACCGCTCTGGGCGGTCTCGTCCTGCCCTGCTCTCGCTCTCCTCTCTGGGCGGCCTCACTCTGCTGTGTTTGTCCGCCACATCTGTGGTTCTGTTCCAGAGTCCCAGTGTGTACTGGGTCCTATCCCGCCTGTGTTCCTACCTGCTAGTGCCTTCCTGTCTGCACTCTAGCCGTGCTTGCCTGTACCCACCTGCCTGGATACCCGCCTGCCTGCATACCAGTCGTGCCTGCCTATTCCCACCAGTCTGTGTGCCAGCCTATCCAGTCTGTTCCTGTATTCCCCTGTGTGGGTCAACAGCCGTGTCCGGGGTCTGTCCTGGAGTAGCACCTGGTCCCTCTGCTCGGTTCCTCCTTGGTGCACTGGCGTCTTATGCCGTCGTGCGACCCTGGTCGGATCGGGTGAATACCTAGTTACGCCCCTCCAGGCATTCACTCTCCGGCATGGTCCAGTGGAATCACACGCACACGCCGCTCAGCCCGGGCGTGTGCATTACAGGGGGGGTCTTTGGGGTTGGTGGAATTTTTTATGGGTGGGAATTTACAGAGATGGCTCCCTTCAGGATGGAATTACTAATTGGCTGATCTGGCACTTAGTGGGGCTCTGGACAGGGGTGTACTCTTGGAGCCAGTGGTGGTGTTTCCTTTACCACTGATTGTGGTGTGGTGCCCTTGAGCTTGGGGTCACGGCTGAGAGTAAAATAATTCTATGGAAAAATGCTTTGTTCTACATGTGCCGGATCTTGTAGCCCCAAGGACCTCCACCAATTCTTTCATTGGTTATTGTTGTTTGTTAATAAATGGCCGATATGGCAAATTATATCCAAAAAAGAAAGTCTCCTGTGTATCATTTATTATAAGCTAAGTGGTATGAGACACTGCTTGGGGAGAAAGAAAATAATTAATATGAGGGATGGTTCCAGGAGAACGATTTGTGCCATACACCGTCATGATCACAGATATATTTTTTTAAATGTCAGAAATGTATTTTTTAACATTTTGATTTCTTTGATTAACAGTTCTGCACACAGAGATATTCCCCTGAGGCCACATTCACACATTCAGTATTTGGTCAGTATTTTACATCAGTATTTGTAAGTTAAAACCAGGAGTGGGTGATAAATACAGAAGTAGTCACGTGTTTCTATTATACTTTAACTCTGATTCTTCCACTCCTGGTTTTGGCTTACAGATACTGATGCAAAATACTGAGCAAATACCGAATGTGTGAATGTGGCCTAAGAAAGACAAAACTTCACTTTTATTTTTGTAAATATTCAGGTTTCGGATTTTATTAACCTTTATGATTAACCAGCAGCACTGTAGTTGTTCAATACTAAAATTAATCATTAAAAATACAAATTGTGCACCCCATGTATATCTGTATACTGTATGTATACATCTGCAAAAGTTTGGTTCCCCATCCTTCAAATTTGATATCTATCTATCTATCATTGTGACATTAGAATAAAAATGATGTCACAAGTGATGTGATGACATCACTGCATTCTATATCCCAGTGTTCCGTCCTAAGGGAAACCACTGCCTTACAGACTCCCAAGGGTGAGGCAGCCCCTTTTGTTTTTTGTGACAAACGAAGCAAAAATTGATTTTAAAATGGATAATTACAGAAGAGCCCAAAGAGATCGGGTTCTCAGAGAGAAGAGAGGAATAAATGAAGAGCAGGTACTATTGTTCGCTTTAGGGCGAAAAGACTTTATACTACCGGACATTGACACTGACGCCTCAAAAATGGCGTCCAAACGTCAAATTCTAGACAAAATGAGAAAGACCAAAAGACATGAGATCCTTACAGAGAGAAGGAAAATGGAGACCCTCACGGAGTCTCACTCTGCAGCCTCCGCTGAGCTTCAGAGAGCCATTCTTATCTCCTTGAAAAAACTCGGAGATCTGGTCCCTGAAATACGGAGAAGAAACAAAGAAGCCATCCTCAATAAGAGGAGAAACATCAACGCAGAGTTAGAGCTGGAAGAGGTTCTCCAAGAGACACCAAGACAAGTGACAATCTCCAGATCTGAAAGTCTGGAGGCACCGAAACTACAAAGAGCGGCAGCCCAGAAGAGGATCAGGAACAGCAGAGACTGGGTTGTCCAATGTAGAAGACGTCTCATCTATGCCAACCCCATTATAAATGGGAATGGTGCATTACGGAGGTCGAGGTCATCAGCTGAAAACATCTTCATCCCAGAGAACAAACAGCTGAGTGTTTCTCCACCAAACACATCACTGGATACAGATGGACCAGGTAAGATGGATCTGCTCAGTGTAATAAGACTGGGGGTGACGGGGATTATACTCCTAATATTATGTACTGGCATCAATTATCAAAAGTGCAGAAAAACTGTCCTTGTTGCCCATAGCAACCAATCACAATGCAGCTTTCATTGTTCCATAGAATGTTAAGAGATGGAATCTATGCTGTGATTCGTTGCTATGGACAATAGGTCATTTTTATTATTGGACAGTTTTGATAAATGAGAGCCCAAATATTAGACATTTTCTGCTCATTTATATAATTCTATTTAAAATTATAATATTTTCTTTTAGCTATATTTGTTAACCCCTTCTTGACCGGGTAACCTTTCGTTGTTTTTTCCTTCCTCCTTCGAAAACCCATAACTATTTATTTTTTAATTTGTCTCCCAATGTAGCTGTATGTGGACTTGATTTTTTAGTGGACGAGCTGTAGTTTTGAACATTATTTAATTTACTATTCAATGTTCTGGAAAATGGGGAAAAAGATTCAAAATGTGGTAAAATTGTGGAAAAAAAGTGATTCCGCCATTGTTTTTTTTCTAGATGTTCATTGAGTGGTAAAAATGACCTGACAGAATGATTCTCCATGTCAGTTACAACTATGATAATGCTGAACAGGCATAGGGGTTATAATTCACTGAACTGGTAGAAGAAAATTAGGAATTTTATAAAAAATAAATTGGTTTGTGTCCCTATATTCTGAGACATTATATCTTTTGGATTTTGATCGCTGGATGGAGCTGTGCGAGGACTTGATTTGTTTTTTTTTTGCGTGACAAGTTGTAGCTTTTATAGATAACTTTCTCGGGTAGACAAGACATTGTGATATCTTTTATTACAATTTATTAGATGTATACTGCGCCCTCACAAAAACCCTATTCTGGTCTTTACATTTATTTTCTCCTTTCAGTGTTTACTGTTTGGGTTAATTAATGTTCCGGATGTGGTTATACTAGATATTCAAATTATTACTATTATTATTATTATTATTATTATTAATGGGGAAGTATTTTTTTTACATTTTATTATTTTTTTTACTTTTTTTTGTTACTTCTTTTCTTTATTCTCCTTTGGGGACTTGAACCTGCGATATTCTGATCGCTTCTACTAGATACTGTGCCAGGCTGGTCTTAACAGGAAGAGGAAAAGACAGGGGCTTTCAGCAGGCTGAGGTAGTCATTTCCAATAATGTGTTCACTAAGGGGTTCAAATTTTTTATATCATCTCAGCAGATGGAATCGATAAGACGCCCTACGACACAACGGACATACCGGCACAAGGCCTTGATGATGCCAGTTTCCAGATTTCTGACCCAAGAGAACTGGTCCACACAGACCAACCTATAGACTTTTCCAATCTCGAGTTCTGGAAAGTTCTTGGAAAAGGAAACTATGGAAAAGTAAGTGTCAATTTATATTGTCCGTGTTCCCCAATGTATCCTGCACCAGATACACAGGAGAGATGTACATATTTATTACAGGATGCTCATATGTAATGATAATTGGGATAAACTAGTGAACTACTACACAGTAATAGATGAGAGTTTGGTCTGATCTGTTGTGATTTTTCTCCAGGTCATCTTGGCATCAGATCCAGTCAGTGAAGGACTGCTGGCCATCAAAATCATGGACAAAAGTTCTTGTGAGGACTTAATCTCTACAGAGCTAGAAGTCCTGAGAATGGCTGCCGGTTGCCCCTACCTAATGACTATGCGGGCGTTTAGGGAAACACCTACGGAGTATGAAATAGCCATGGACTATATGGTCGGAGGAGACCTGTTTGGCCACATGAAAGATTCAATGATGTTTAACACAAAGACAATAAGGTAAATGTCCGGTACTGAATGTGAATAATCCTCTTCCGGCACATTGTAGTCTTAGATCAATGGACAACGACAACAGGAGAAACTAATGATGTGAAAAGGACACGTGTGTGATCTCCTCATGTTCTCTGTATGATTGTGCATGTAACCACTGATCCATCCTTTCTACTCCACAGACTCTTTGCGGCAGAGATGGTGTGCGGACTCCAGTTCCTGCATGAATGCGGCGTCATACATAGGTAATCATTTCACCTTCATAAATCTGTCACCTGTGACTCTCTGTTGTCTCCTTACATATCTATTGTAGAAAGTTCTTTCCATGAATTGTCCTCACAATCAGTGTCTGCTCCTTCTCCCTGCAGTGACCTGAAGCCAGAGAACATCCTCCTCCAAGACACCGGACACATCAAAATCTCAGACTTTGGCTTAGCAGCCATGAATGTATTTGAGGGTGACATAGTGGAATATACTGCTGGCACTAAGGGTTACATAGCGCCCGAGGTAAGGAACATCTCTGTGTGATTGATGTCGATAGTAGGATTGAGGGATAATCTGATCCCAATGTATTCTGCTCATATCTAATCACAGACCGGTCCTCATAGTCTCTGTGTGTAAATCCCCTTCCCGGTATATTCAGATTCTCTCCAATCTCATGTTCCCATAGGTAATGGACGGTGAAGGATACAACCATCTGGCAGACTCCTTTTCCTTTGGCGTCATCTTATATATGATGACTGTAGGTGACTGGCCATTCTATACCAGAGGCACAATGGACGAATACCACCAGTCTGTGTATGACGACATCCCTTCTTTTCCACCTGGGATCTGCTGTCATACCACTGATATCATAAAACGGGTGAGTAAGATCAGATGGACAATGATAATGGGGGATTACAAGAAGATATAGAAGATAAGATATGGACAGTCCATAGACATTGTGTAATAATTTATCAGTAATAATACATAATATAATGACTAATGCTTTGTTTTCATTTTCTAGCTCCTCTGCAAAACTCCATCTGCCCGATCTGCCATTACATCATCCATCAGATCGCATCCGTTTTTCTATTCTATAGACTGGAGCGATGTGGAGTCCGGCAGAGCCGACCCACCATTCCCATATTACTATGTAAGTACAGCACATACAGACATCCAAAGTGTTATCACTACCCAGTAACACACTTACCCACTATACACCTTATCGCTATATCCCCCTAGTACTGTATATACTGAATGTGAGGGGCTGATTCTCAGACGTGTATATTTCTCTTCTTCCAGCAGGAGTATTAGGCTGATAAAAATCAGCCCCATTCCAGTAACATCCAGGAATGAAGATTTACATTAATCGGATGAGACAATTACACTGGACTTTCTTATTTACCGGACTGTGACAAACCTACCAAGCTTCCACCACATAACATCCAAGTAGATTTGAGCACCAAACATCCAGGGATTTATTCCGATCGCCATATTTGGGGTCAGGAAGGAATTTTTTTCCCTTGATATGAGGATGATGCAACAACGAGTCCTCAGGGTTATTTTTCGCCTTCCTCTGGATCAACATAGCAAGTAATTAAAGGCTGAAATTGAAGGACTTCTTTCAGCCATACTTGTTATGTTACCATCTGGACGACTCATCTACAATGTGGTGGTAAGGAGACGACTACAAGATATGGACATAAAGAAGGAAGCGGCTGCTCCTTCTCCTACTTGGCCATGTACAGACAGAAGGAAGCGGCTGCTCCTTCTCCTACTTGGCCATGTACAGACAAAGGAAGCGGCTGCTCCTTCCTCTACCAGGCCATGGTCAGACAGAAGGAAGCGGCTGCTCCTTCCTCTACCAGGCCATGGTCAGACAGAAGGAAGCGACTGCTCCTTCACCTTCCTGACCATGGTCAGACAGAAGGCCATTTGGCTGATCGCGATGCTGAAGGAATCCAGGAAAACTCCAACTACACAGATCACAAGTCACACATTCCTGCTCTTCTCCTCTCTCATGTGTGATCCAGACCTGGATGTCCAAAAGCGATAGAAGTGGCCGAGGCTTGAGGAGCGGAATCATCATCATCTGCTCCTTTCCACAGAAAGTGACTATATCTACACACTTTCTTTTTATATATTTGCATGATATTAACAACTTTTATGCATAAAAATAAATATATAAAACATCTATGTTGCTTTTGGTTATATTACAGATATGCTTTTTGGTATTTTTATTAATATCAGCAGCTCAGATTAGAGACCAGGTCAATGCCATACAGAGTTCTAGCAGCAGACACATCTCTACAACAACTGTTAAGAGGAGACTTTGTACAGCAGGCCTTCATGGTAAAATAGCTGCTAGGAAACCACTGCTAAGGACAGGCAACAAGCAGAAGAGACTTGTTTGGGCTAAAGAACACAAGGAATGGACATTAGACCAGTGGAAAGGTGAACGGATGGACTCTACATGCCTGGTTCCCACCGTGAAGCATGGAGGAGGAGGTGTGATGGTGTGGGGGTGCTTTGTTGGTGACACTGTTGGGGATTTATTCAAAATTGAAGGCATACTGAACCAGCATGACTACCACAGCGTCTTGCAGCGGCATGCTATTCCATCCGGTTTGCGTTTAGTTGGACCATCATTTATTTTTCAACAGGACAATGACCCCAAACACACCTCCAGGCTGTGTAAGGGCTATTTGACCAAGAAGGAGAGTGATGGGGTGCTACGCCAGATGACCTGGCCTCCGCAGTCACCAGACCTTTTGGTTATATTACAGACATGCTTTTTGGTATTTTTATTAATATCATGATAAGGTATTTTGCTGCCTTAGGCAGATGACGCAAATGGCTTCCCCCCCAAGAAAAGGAATAGGTGAGAAACTATGGTAACTGGACCTCTAACTTCCTCGTCTGATCCATCAGGTAACAAGCTCTGATGACCACTTCCTTTACAATGTCAGACCCAAGAATAGTCATGGAAACTAATATAGCTTAATTATAATGGGGGCCGTTTGGTTTCAATTAATGAGATACAATAGATGCAGCTTGTAACAAAACCGATGGTTGTTCTACTGCCGTATTCCTGTGTGGCGCCATCCTCTAACAGGGGGCAGACTGTCCATAGCCTACGTATTGCGGGAATTACCGCCAGAACATCGACCTGATTACAGCTCCTCTGCTCCTGTCCTGGGGGCAGCGTTCACATTGTCTTAAAGACACAAATGCATTTCAATGCAGAGAGAGAATGAGAACCAGGGCGCAGGCGTTGAGCGGTGTTAGTGACCCACTGACTCCGCTCACCTTTGTTCCTGTGTACCGGCTGTCAGCATGCTGAATGTTTGCGGCAGGAGGAAGGTGCCAGTTGACTGCAGGCGTTCAATAATGTCAATTTTTTTTCTTAAACTGCTCCCCCCTCAGAGAGGTAGCGTCCTAGGCGGGTGCCTACCCCTTTTCCCGGGCCTGCACTGGTGGTTCAGTTTGGATCCTCTTGCAGGAATAGTGCCATACACTATTGCAGTCAGTACAATGGAAATCATTGACTTGTCAAATTTAAAGGCTTTTTTGCGAAGAAGAGAAAAATGAAGACTGTTTACTGGGTTTTTTCAACCATAGCTGTGATTAAAGCACTGCTCCTTTGCTCATAGGGGAAATCAGTTTTATCAATCGCTTTGTTGGGGAGCTGTCCACTCCATTCTGGTCTTTCGGTCGTCCCACGTTACTTCTGACTCTCAGAATCCTACAGGATCTTATACGCGGTGTGGAAGACAATTTCTCTATATAATGAGCCTTGATGTGACTCTCATAGGAATGCAAAGTGAGATTCATTCACCTCTACATCACTAGTCAGAGCTGTAGACACCAGGTTAATTTAATGAAATATCAGACCACCACTTTCAGGCCATATTCACACCTTCAGTGTTTGGTCAGTATTTTACCTCAGTATTTCTAAGCCCAAACCAGGTGAGGAACAATCAGAGGAAAAGTATAATAGAAACACGTCACCATTTCTGCATTTATCACCCACTCCTGGTTTTGCCTTACACATACTGATGTAAAATACTGACCAAATACTGAATGTGTGAACGTGGCATGACATTTATTGCACTAGTCCATGTGCCGTCTGTTTTTTAATAACAGTTCCGTGTCTAATCCGTGAGACTCAGAGCAGGTTCTATTCTCATTCATTTTGCAGATCAGACTCAGCCATTAAAGTCTAAGGAAACCATGTACAACGGATGAAGCACTGAAGACTTTTCTTTTCCTTTAGTGCTTCATCAGTGTTTCATCCATTTTTAATAGATCCATTAATAGTCAATGGATAAATAAAAGTTCAGACTGTCTACCTGCTTCAGTTTTTACAAATGTATGAGGAAAAAATATATCTATACAACACGGATATAAAATGGAGACAATGCGGAGACACATGGGAGAAAAAGGTTCTGTTTTACAAGGATATAGAAATAGGCAAGGATTTGTGAATGTAGCGTCCTCTGAAGAATAGGTAAAATCCATCAAGCTTAAGACAAGACAGACTGATAACTCAGTGAGGAATACAATAGAAGCTGCCTATTGAAGTCTACGGAGAGGCTCCGGACATCACTAGGTAGGCTTCATTTCTACACATGAGCTTGATGTATCATCCATTACTTTTTCTGTACATTTATTAGCATTTGTTATGTTTGTAGCATGGTATTCTACAGTTAGCATTACTAGTCGTATATGCCTTTATATATGATGCGCCCCCTGGGCCTTGTGTGTGGGAATACCCGGAGCCGGGTCTCTGTGTGATGTCAGGGGTTGTAGTCTCCGTGGCGGCGACCCGGTCCCGTGGCTCAGGGTGGTCAAACCAGTGGCGGATCTGTTTACTAGGTTTTTAATGTTGAAATGTCCGACTATGCCACCCGTGGATTGCGGTCACTGAGAACCGCCGCTGCGGGGCAGACCGCTGAGGCTGATGTTGTGTGCGCAGCAGGGGGTAGTATAACTCCCCACGGGAGGAGTATAGCCTCAGGGCAGCATGTGTAGATGGTGAGGGTTGTGGTGCATAGGCGCAGCAGAAATGACTCAAAGTCCATGCAGTGCAGTTCAGGGTCTTTACTGTTGGTGATGAAGGAGACCCTGCTGGGAGTACTGGCTAACATTAGAGGCCTGGTCCCTTGCGTGTGACTGAGCCTCCGGGCTTTCTACGGCCAGAGGACCTGAAATCCCCTGCCAGGTGGTTTCTGCTGCTGGATGTGAATATCCTCACAGCCTCGGACTCCGGTGTCCGGTTCTCTGCGTCTTCTGCCAGGACGAGCTCTGCTGCTCCAGTCCCTGGCTCTCAGCTCCTGTCTCCTACAGGGCTCCTTGCTGCTCTATCCCTCTCTCTGGAACTAACTAGCTAACCTCGCCCCAGATCCAGTTTATAAAGGGTAGGTTCCTCCCCTCCCTGGACTGGGGCAGGAGGCGTTGCATGCAAATGTGCTCCTGACCAGGAAAACCCATGCTCGCTCTCAGACATGGTATTTCTACCACTGTGGCAACCAGACCCCCTGGGGTGCCACATTCCCCCCTAGTAAACTTTAGTACTCTGGGACTAAAAACTTTTTTTTTTTTGAAAACACACATAACAGGGTATAAACAATAACACAACAATATATGTACAAGGAGTTCAGTCTTGATAGGTCACGGCGCTTCCGTAACCAGGTGTCCATGTCACCCAAGATGCATTTTGAGGGACCCGTCCCAACCCTCCACGTAGGCCCTGGGGTGGCTACAGGGCATCGATGATCCGGCGTTGGACCACGTCTTCAGCCACATCCACGGGTTTTTGTTCTGTGGTCTGGCCCAAAAGGGCACTTAACAGGTGCAACTATTTACAAGGTACAGTTCCGGTTATTCATTGTCCATAACCTGTCCGTCCATAGACCCTGTCGGGTAACTTGAGAAACATAATCAGTATTGAGGTAACAAACATAAAACATTACAACATTTGCAATATACAGGTATATATCATTTCTCCTAGATTCTCCAGCGAGCGGGCTTCTGACCTCTAGTGCTCCTTGTTGACCTACGTAACACACTATCTGATGGTGTTCTTTCTGGGTCCCCTGTTTCCACCCCTTGTGTAGTGGGCTCGCTAGTGTCTGCACTACAGGTGTTTGGAGATGTTACGGGTCGTTTGGGCAGCTTTCTGCGTACTCTTTGGCTTACCACGGGCACGGCAGGCTCACTACTAGCAGAGGGTTGATTCTCCTGGGCTGCTGGTATGGAATCCTCTGCCTCCGGGGCCGGTTGCTCTTCCAATACTACTTGATCTTCTGTAGGCCCTTGAGGGGCTGGCTGGAGAAAGGTAAGGACGGGTACCACAATAGCGTTGTTAATTTGTGTCCATGACCGGGGAAATTCTCCGAGTACTGTACTGACCATTTCTTCCCTTTCCTCTGCGGGTTGAGGGCTATCTTGGTCTTCATCAGTGCTTTGCAGCTGCTCGGGACACTTCTTCAGGTGGTCTCTAGAGACAGTGGCTGTGGTCTCTCCTCCATCCTTACTGATAACGCATACTTTCGGGTTTTCATGACTTGAGGGCAGTACTGTGTACGGGTCTTTCTCCCACTGGTCATCCAACTTATGGAGCCGCCTCTTCCTCTTCAAGACCTGCTCTCCAGGTGCCAGGGGAACAGCGGGAGCATGCTGGTTGTAAGTCCTCTCTTGCCTTACTCTTGCTTGAGACAAACTTCTCTCAACACTCTCCTGCACTTTCCGGTACTGCTGCTGCCGTTCTGTATCCCAGTCTGCCTCTGGCGAGGTATCCTTGGGTGTCAGGACTCCCATATCCAGGTCAATAAGCAGCTTACCAGGTCTTGCTCTCATTAGGTAAGCCGGGGTGCAGTTGGTGGAATTTACTGGGATGTGGTTATACAAGTCCACCAGATCAGGCAGTTTTTCAGGACACAGACTGCGTTCTTCCAGGGGCAACGTTTTCAGCAAGTCTTTCACCACCTGGTTCATCTTCTCACACAATTCGTTGATTTGGGGGTGATAGGGCATTGTCCTTATCTTCTTGCAGCCATAGAGGTTGCAGAACTCCTGGAAGACCTCCGCTTCGAAGGCTGGACCTTGGTCAGTCAACACTTGCTCTGGATACCCGTGTGGATGGCAGAAGTGCTGCTGGAAGGCTCTAGCTGCTGTCTGAGCTGTTAAGTCCTTGACAGGGACAACCACCAGGAACTGGGAGTAGTGGTCTACGATGGTGAGAGCGTAGACGTACCCGGACCTACTTGGAGCCAGCTTCACATGGTCCAGGGCTACCAGTTCTAGTGGCTCCTTGGTGATGATGGGTTGCAGGGCAGTCTTCTGGCTGGCACGGTCCTTTCTTCTCAGGTTGCACGGGCCGCAGTCTCTGCACAATCTCTCAATGGCCCCTCTCATGCCTACCCAGAAGAACCGTTCACGCAACAGGAACTCCAACTTCTTCCATGCAAAGTGTCCTGCTCCGCCGTGGTATGCCTCCAGGACCATAGCCGCGTCTCATCTCGGGACCACTACCTGCCAGGTCAGCTCATGTGTCCGGGAGTTAACAATTCTCCGGCACAGCTTCCCCTTGTAGAGAAGCAGTTTACTCTTCTCCTTCCACAGCTGTTTGGTCTCTTCCGGAGCGTCTGGGTCAAGGCGGGCATCATCCTGTGTCAGCATCTCTTTTACCAGGCGGACGGCTGGGTCACTGTCTTGCGTCTCTGCCCAGCTGTAGTGGGGTAAGGGATTGAACGTGGCAGAGAGCTTGTCCCTTACACAGTGGGAACACTGGGTAATCTCATGACGGTGGAACGCAGGGAGTTCAATCTCTTCCAGTTCTTCTGGATCTTCCCCTCCGTCCGGCAAGTTCGGCATCCTGGACAGGGCGTCTGCGTTGGCATTTGTGCGTCCCGCCTGGTATTTGATTGTAAATTCATAGTTGGATAGGCGGGCCATCCATCTCTGCTCCAGGGCACCAAGTTTCGCAGTGTCCAGGTGTGTCAACGGGTTGTTGTCCGTGTACACGGTGAACTTGGAAGAGACAAGGTAATGTTTAAAGCGTTCTGTAACTGCCCACACCACTGCCAGGAACTCTAGCTTGAAGGAGCTATAATTTTCGGGGTTTCTCTCTGTAGCCCGGAGCTTCCTGCTGGCATAAGCAATTACCCGTTCTCTGCCCTGTTGAATCTGGGACAGCACCGCCCCTAGCCCGATGTTGCTCGCGTCCGTGTGGTGGATGAAAGGCTGGCCGTAATCTGGGTAAGCCAGGACCTCATCCCCCGTGAGTGCCATCTTCAGCTGGCGGAAAGACTCATCCTCCAGCTTGTCCCATTTGAAGGGTGGCTTCTGATTCTTGGTCTTTGACTGACCCAACAGGAGGTTTTGCATAGGGGCTGCCATTTTGGTGAACCCGGGGATGAATCTTCGGTAGTAGCCTACCAACCCGAGGAACTGCCGCACTTCCTTTATGCTGGAGGGTCTTGGCCAGTCCTTAATCACTGTAATTTTATCAGGGTCTGGAGCTACTCCATCAGCACTCACCATGTGTCCCAGGTACTGTACTTTTGGTTTCAGTAGATGACACTTGGAGGGTTTCACCTTTAGGCCGTAGCCTGCCAGGGCGTCAAACACCTCTGCCAGGTGTTTCAGATGGTCCTCATATGTTTTGGAATACACGATGACATCGTCCAGGTATAGCAGGACCGTCTCGAAATTCCTGTGCCCCAGGCAGCACTCCATCAACCGCTGGAAGGTTCCTGGTGCGTTGCAGAGCCCGAATGGCATACAGTTGAATTCGCTGAGAACCATCGGGGTGGTGAACGCGGTCTTCTCCTTGTCTGCCTCTGCTACAGGAACCTGCCAGTACCCGCTAGTAAGATCCAAAGTGGAGAAGAAGTTAGCAGACTTTAATGCAGCTAAAGATTCCTCTATCCTAGGTAACGGGTACGCATCTTTGTGTGTGATACGGTTGACCTTTCTGTAATCTACACACATTCTCATGGTGCCATCTTTCTTTTTCACAAGAACTAGTGGAGCTGCCCAGGGGCTACAGCTGTCCCTGATTACCCCAGCCTCCTTCATGTCTCGCAACATCCCCTTGGTATTCTGATAGTGTGCAGGGGGTACAGGTCGGTATCTTTCCTTTATGGGTGGATGGTCTCCTGTGGGGATGTGGTGTTCTACCCCCTTTACTTGCCCAAAGTCTAGCGGGTGTTTGCTAAAGACTCTTTCGTACTCCTGCACCACCAGGTAGACTCCCTGTTTTTGGTGTGAGGGAGTGGAGTCTGTGCCCACATGCAGCTTCTGACACCAGTCCTCCATTCGTTTCTTGGAGCTGTTACCCTCCTCTAGTTGAGATGGAGGCAAGGGTTCCACGGCCTTTATGGAGTTTTGGTTAACGGTGAACAATTTGGCTAGAGTGGCATACCGGGGCAAGTATACTTCTCTTTCCCCAATGTTTAGGATGCGGACGGGTACCCTCCCATGGCATACATCGACCACCCCCCGTGTCGTCAAAATGGTGGGCCTACTGTCTGAGTAGACGGGTTCTACCATGGCTTGGTAGTCCCTTCCTCTTAACCCGATTGCAGTCCGGCACCAGATCATCATCTCACTCTTTGGGGGCATGGCGATAGGGAACGGGTCACTCATCCTTACACTACCAATCTCACCACCAGACAGTTCTACCTGCTGCCTTTTCATCAGGGCTCTGATCTCTTTTTGTGGGACATGCTACTGGCTGGAGCTGGCGTTCACCGCAACCTGCTGTAATATGACAATTATCTCTGCAAGACAATTTTCAATAACATTAGTACCCAAGGTTATCTTAGGGTGGCTTTCACGACGGTCAATGTCCACAATAATCAGTCCTTGCGCTGGCAGTTCAACTTTACCAATCTTTATGGTCACCTCCTTGAATCCCACCTGCGGCACGGGCTGACCATGGCTTGCGATGATGCTCAAATCGTCATCTGGGTAGCGGGTAATATCTGAGTCATTCCAGTACCGCTTAAAGAGCACATAGGGGATGGTGGTTACCTGTGACCCGGTGTTCAGTAGTGCACTCATAGGAATGCCATCCAGCACCACAGGCAAGACCGGTCGTCCCCCTACGTACTTATCATGCCAGCTCGATGGGCCTGATGATCTTATGCCTGGGGGTCGGTCCTCTGCCCCAGGTCGGGCCCATTTAAATGACAGTACCTTGCCATATGTCCTGGTTGGTTGCAGCGGCGGCAGATGGGTTGTCCGTCCTGGTCATAGCGGTCGCTGGGCCTTCCTCTGAACGATGGGATCCTCCTCCGTTGGCTCCAAGGGACGTCCTCCGGACTGGAAGCCAGCTGGATCTTTCCTGGGGAAGACACCTGTAAAGACTGCACAGTTCTTGCTAGCGCGGCAACGCTTTTGGTCAGATCTTGGACCTGATGGTGCAGGTCTACAGCCGGGGCTTTGTCCAAAGCCTGTGCATCAGCTCCCACAGGCTCTGCAGGCAAGGGTGCCGCCTCCTGGTGATAGGTGATAGCAGGGCGCCTGTGGGTTACAGCGCCACCTGGTGCCGGTTCTCGGAGCACCCGGATGGCCCTGTCATTAAACTGCGCAAAGTCCAAATCAAGGTTCTACAAGGACATTACACGCAACTGGGTTCGGTGGGCGCTGGACAGTAGACCCTCAATGAACTGTTCAGTCAACAGCTTATCCTCATTCCGCACGCTGTCAGGGTCTGCCTACTTAATGGCTCTCAGGGCCTCCTGCAAATTCAAAGCATAGTACCGTATACTGTCTTGTGCCCGCTGTTTGCATTCATAAAATTTTAGCTTGATCTCTGCTGAGGTGCGGGTATCAAAAGTGCCAGTATTTCCTTTACAGTCCCCTTTTCCCTGGCTGACCAGGACTTCACTTCTCTTTGGGCTGCTCCAATTAACTGACCTATCAGGATGCTCACTTTATGTTCCTTGGACAGGGGGTATACTTTGAATAGGCTATACAGTCTTTCTTTAAAGTTGCTCAGGGTATGCGACTCCCCTGAGTACTGGGGTAACCATGCCGCTCCAGGGACATATGGCATTGTGAACGGCATCACTGCGGCAGCAGCCGCGCCGGCGGTAGGAGCTCCCTCCATTCCTGGTGTCTTCCTCCCCCCTAATTAACCGTGGCCTACCTTCCATTGCTTCTTCTCGTAGGCCGCGGCTCCGCAGGCGATCGTCGGGGTCGAGGACCTTGCGTCGCACGCTGGTGACGTCTGCGTCCGCTGGGCTCCTTCCAGGACCTTGCGCAGTGTCAGTACGTAAGGCGGGGCTTCAGCTCTTGCGCGCTTTTGGCGTCCACGCCCCTCTTCTTCCTGCGCGGTGTCCCAAAAATGGCGCCCAATAGCGGGAAAATGGCTGCGGATGGCGGAAAAACATCTGCGGATGGCGGGAAACTTCACCACGGTAAGTATCACAGTCTTTCTTCAGGCATGCAGTACCCGGTGGTTGCGGGCACGAGATCCTGCCGACTACGCCAAAGTTGATGCGCCCCCTGGGCCGTATGTGTGGGAATACCCGGAGCCGAGTCTCTGTGTGATGTCAGGGGTTGTAGTCTCCGCGGCGGCGACCCGGTCCCGTGGCTCAGGGTGGTCAAACCAGTGGTGGATCTGTTTACTAGGTTTTTAATGTTGAAATGTCCGACTATGCCACCCGTGGATTGCGGTCACTGAGAACCGCCGCTGCGGGGCAGACCGCTGAGGCTTATGTTGTGTGCGCAGCAGGGGGTAGTATAACTCCCCACGGGAGGAGTATAGCCTCAGGGCAGCGTGTGTAGATGGTGAGGATTGTGGTGCATAGGCGCAGCAGAAATGACTCAATGTCCGTGCAGTGCAGTTCAGGGTCTTTACTGTTGGTGATGAAGGAGACCCTGCTGGGAGTACTGGCTAACATTAGAGGCCTGGTCAGTCTGTGAGCGAACAAGAATCCCCCTGGCCAGGTGGAGGTGTAGGCCTTCCCGTCTGACTGCACTCTTCCTGGCTACCTTGCTGTAGTCGTGTAGTAGCCCACGTCCCTGAGTGTACCGTGTGGTGCTCACCCGTATGGCTGGTGACTTGGGGCCTTTGGTTCCTTCCGCTCCTCGATGGCGGTGCCGGTCTCTTGCGTGTGACTGAGCCTCCGGGCTTTCTACGGCCAGAGGACCTGAAATCCCCTGCCAGGTGGTTTCTGCTGCTGGATGTGAATATCCTCACAGCCTCGGACTCCGGTGTCCGGTTCTCTGCGTCTTTTGCCAGGACGAGCTCTGCTGCTCCAGTCCCTGGCTCTCAGCTCCTGTCTCCTACAGGGCTCCTTGCTGCTCTGTCCCTCTCTCTGGAACTAACTAACTAACCCCGCCCCAGATCCAGTTTATAAATGGCAGGTTCCTCCCCTCCCTGGACTGGGGCAGGAAGCGTTGCATGCAAATGTGCTCCTGACCAGGAAAACCCATGCTCGCTCTCAGATATGGTATTTCTACCACTGTGGCAACCAGACCCCCTGGGGTGCCACATGTACATATATTTTCACACTTTTTGAATGGGCTATGTATGGACTAGCTTTGGTTGTACTCAGGGCCTGTTTTAGAGATAGTGGGGCCCCAAATGCTCACAAATTGCACCATCACACAGAAATATTTTGGCTGTATTTACATGCGCTGAGTTCAGGCCATTAAACGAGCGCGATCGACAATATTGAAGTCATTCGACGCTTGTTTCCCGGGTTCTTTACACCGGCTGAGGAAGAATGATGGGGACAGAACAGTCACTAGTAGATCAATCTGTCCCCTTACAGTATCATTTTATTAGCAGTATATCTGCAGATTACACCAAACGATGTGCTGCTGAGAACAATGAGCTTTGTTTTGGCATAAACAATCCAATCACTCCATGAATAGGCAGCATTGTGCTCCTTAAGTACAATATGCCCCATAGTCCTCCATATAGTATAATGTGCCCCATAGTCCTCCATATAGTATAATGTGCCCCATAATCCTCCATACAGTATAATGTACTCTCCATAGTTCTCAATACTGTATAATGCAGCCCTCATATAGTACAATGCACTCCCCATAGTCCTCAATACAGTACAATGCAGCCCCCATAGAGTATAATGCTGCCCCATAGAGTACATATACTATAATGCACCCACCATAGCCCTCCAGCCTTGTGACCACCATGTTCTCAATGATGTAAAAAAATAAATACAATACTCACCTCTCCCCGTTCCCCCACTGCTCCGGTCTGTGCAGCATGTCTGCTTGGCCTCAGCAGCTCCACTGCCTGGCACACAATTAAGTGACATAAATGACGCGCCCCCTGGGCCGTGGGGAGACCCGGAGCCGGGCCTGTAGATGCTGGGGGTTGTAGTCACTGTGGCAGCGACCCGGTCCGTGACCCAGGGCGGTCAAACCAGGGTAATCTATGTGTCTCAGTTATTGATAGTCTGACTGTGCCACCTGTGGATTGCGGTTATTGGAAACCGCCGCTGCAGGGCAGTCCGCTGAAGCTAGTGGTATGCGCAGCAAGGTAGTGTAACTCCTCACAGGAAGAGTGTAGCTTCAGGGCAGCGTGTATGGATGATGATGGTGATAGTGCCTGGATCAGTAATAATAACACGGAGTCTTTGCAGTGCAGTCCTAGGGTCTTTACTGGTGGTAATTATATAGGCCCCAACGGGAGTACTTGCTAGGGATGAGGACCTGGTCAGTCTGGGAGCAATCCTAGAATCCCCTGGCCAGGTGGAGTTGTAGGCCTGCCGTTCCGACTGTACTCTTTTGGCTATCCCGCTTATAGTCGTGTTGTAGCCCACGTCCCTGAGTGTAACCTGCTGCTCACCCGTATGGCTGTCGACTTTGATCCTGTGTATTCCTCGCTCCTCTGTGGTGGTACTGGTCCTTTCGTGTGGCTGAGCCTCCGGGCTTCTGTCAGCCAGGAGACCTGCAATCTCCTGCCTTGCGGTTTCTGCTGCTGGATATACAATCTTCACAGCCTCGGACTCCGGTGTCAGGTCTTCTGTATCCACTGGCCAGGACGAGCTCTGCACAGCTCCAGTCCTCAGCTCCTTGCTCCTTAGTCCTAACTGACTCCTGACACTGAACTAGACTCTCACTAGACTGACTAACCCCGCCTCCAGATCCAGTTATATAGGTCAGGATCCTCCCCTTTTCTGGTCTGGAGCAGGAGGTGTTGCATGTAGTGTGTTCCCTGACCAGGAAACTCCTGTTTTGCTTCCAGACATGGTATTACTACCACTGTGGCAACCAGACCCTCTGGGGTGCCACATTCCACCCTAGTAAATTTCATTACTCCGGGACTGAACATATTTTGCAAAAATACAACAGGTAACAATACATTAACATATTTACAACCATTAGAGTCTTTAAAGGTCACGGTATCATCCGCAACCAGGTGTCCATTTCACTGAAACAAGGTGCAATCTGAGGGACCCGTCCCAAACCCTCAACGTAGGCCCTAGGGTGGCTACAGGGCATTAATGATCCAGAGTTGGACCACATCTTCAGCCACCTCCACGGGTTTTTGTTCTGTGGTCTGGCACCAAAGGGGCACTTTACAGGTGCAACTATTTACAGGCAGAGTTTTTGGTTATTCATTGTCCATAACCTGAAAGTCTTTTTGGACCCTGTAGGGTAACTGGAAAAACATATTCAATACACACACAAAACAATTCAACATTACAGTTATAGTTACATTTAAATTTTCCAACGAGCAGGAATTTGACCTCTGGTGATTCTGGTGGACCTGCGTAGCACACTGTCTGTCTGTGTTCCACTCTGGTCCCCTATCCCTACCCCTGGTGTGGTGGGCACTGTGTGACCTGCACTACTGGTATTTTGAGGTGTCACTGGTAGGTTGGGCAGCTTCCTACGGATCCTTTGGCTTACCGTGGGTACGACAGGCTCGCTACTAGCAGAGGGTAGATTCTCCTGGTCTGCTGATGAGGAATCTTCTGTCTCCGGGGCCAATGGTTCTTCCAACTCTACTGAGACTTCTGTAGGTGCTTGAGGTGCTGGTTGGAGAAATGTAAGGACAGGCACAACAATGGCATTATTCACTTGTGTCCATGACCGGGGAAATTCTCCGAGTACCGTGCTGACCATTTCTTACACTTCCTCTGCGGGTTGAGGGTTATCTTGGCCTTCTTCAGCATGCTGTAGCTGCTCGGGACATTTCTTCAGGTGGTCTCTGGAAACTGTTGCTGTTGTCTCACCTCCGTCCTTACTTATGAGGCACACCTTGGTATTATCATGACTTGATGGTAGAATGGTGTACGGCTCTTTTTCCCACTGGTCATCCAACTTGTGGAGTCGCCTCTTCCTCTTTAGGACTTGCTCTCCAGGTGACAAGGGGGCAGCAGGTGCATGTTGATTGTAAGTCCTCTCTTGCCTTTCTCTTGCTTGGAACAGACTTCTTTCAACACTTTCCTGTACCTTGCGGTATTGCTGTTGCCGCTCAGTGTCCCAATCTGCGTCTGGTGAGGCGTCCTCTGGTGTCAGAACTCCCATATCCAGATCGATGGGCAGCTTACCAGGTCTCGCTCTCATCAGGTAAGCTGGTGTGCAGTTGGTGGAATTCACTGGGATATGATTGTAGAGGTCCACTAGGTCTAGCAACTTTTCTGGCCACAGACTGCGTTCCTCCAGGGGCAATGTCTTCAGTAGGTCTATCACCACCTGGTTCATCTTTTCACACATCCTGTTGGTCTGGGGGTGATAAGGCGTTGTCCTGATCTTCTTGCAGCCGTACAGGTTGCAGAACTCCTGGAATACCTCCGCTTCGAAGGCCGGACCTTGGTCAGTTAGCACACGTTCTGGGTAACCATGCGGGCAGCAGAAGTGCTGTTGGAAAGCTCTGGCTGCTGTCTGAGCTGTTTGGTCCTTGACTGGCACTACTACCAGAAACCGGGAGTAGTGGTCTACGATGGTGAGAGCGTAGACATAGCCTGACCTGCTTGGGGACAGCTTCAAATGGTTTAGGGCTACCAGTTCGAGCGGCTGCTTGGTGATGATGGGCTGCAGGGGAGCCCTCTGGCTGTCACGGTCTTTCCTTCTCAGGTTGCACGGTCCGCAGTCTCGACACCACCTCTCGATTGCTCCTCTCATGCCGACCCAATAGAACCATTCACGCAGCAGGACTTCCAGCTTTTTCCATCCGAAGTGTCCTGCTCCATCGTGGTACACTTCCAAGACCATAGACGCGTCCCGCCTCGGGACTACCACCTGCCAGACCAGCTCGTGCGTCTGGGAGTTGACAGTTCTTCGACACAGCTTCCCTTCATAGATGAACAGCTTACTCTTCTCTTTCCACAGCTGTTTGGTCTCCTCTGGAGCATCTGGGTCAGGGTATGAGTCGGCTCGTGTCAGCAACTCTTTGACTAGGTGGACGGCCGGGTCACTGTCTTGTGTTTCTGCCCAGCCGTGGTGGGGCAAGGGATTGAATGTGGCCTCTTTAGTGGAAGAGTACCTGTCTTTCACACAGTGGGAGCACTGAGTTATCCCATGACGGTGGAAAGCGGGGATTTCTATCTCTTCCAGTTCTTCTGGGTCTTCTCCCCCATCTGGCAAGTTAGGCATCCTGGACAGTGCATCTGCATTGGCATTCTTGCGCCCAGCCCGGTACTTGATGGTGAACTCATAATTGGAGAGTCGGGCCATCCATCTCTGCTCCAGGGCACCAAGTTTCGCAGTGTCCAGGTGTGTCAGCGGGTTTTTGTCTGTGAATACGGTGAACTTGGAAGAGGCGAGGTAATGTTTAAAGCGCTTTGTCACTGCCCATACCACTGCGAGGAACTCTAGCTTGAAGGAGCTGTAATTTTCAGGGTTCCTTTCTGAGGGCCGGAGCTTCCTGCTGGCATAAGTGATTACCCGTTCTCTGCCCTGCTGGATCTGGGACAGCACCGCTCCCAGTCCCACGTTGCTCGTGACGCGCCCCCTGGGCCTGTGTGGTGCAGGGGGATACCCGGAGCCGGATCGCTGGGGGTTGTAGTCCTCCATGGCGGTGACCCGGTCCGTGCCCAGGGCGGTCAAACCAGTGGCAGTCTATAGGTAAGAACAATGTCAGTGGGGACCGCCGCTGCGCTGCCGACCGCTGAGGCTGATGTTGTTTGCGCAGCCGAGTATGGGATAACTCCCCACGGGAGAAGTATTGCCTCAGGGCAGCTAAGGTGGATGATGGGAGTGATGGTGTGAGCATCCCAGTAGTAATGGTGCTGGTGCAAGGAAGCACAGAGACGTGTGTTGCAGTTCAGGGCCTTTACTGATGGTATAAAGCAGACCCTCCCGGGAGTACTGGTTAGCAGTAGGGGCCTGGTCAGTCTGTGAGCAAGCAGGATCTCCCCTGGCCAGGTGGAGTTGTAGGCCTCCCCGACTATCTGCACTCTTTCCTGGCTACCTTGCTGTATGCGGGTAGAAGTAGCCCACGTCCCTGAGTATACCGTGTGGTGCTCACCCGTATGGCCGGTGACTTGGGGCCTTCCGTCAGCCTTCGCTTTACGATGGCGGTGCTGGTCCCTTGCTTGTGACCGTGCCTTCGGGTTTCTAAGGCCAGAGGACATGGAATCCCCTGCCGGTTGGATTCTGCTGCTGGACCTGGATGTCCCCACAGCCTCGGACTCCGTGTCCGGTATTAGTGTCTTCAGCCAAGGCGAGCTCTCTAGCTTCCAGCCTCTGGCACTCGCTCCTGCTCCTACAGAGCTCCTGTTGTCACTTTCCCTCTCCAGGCTCTGACTAACTTAATCCCGCCCCAGACCCAATTTATAAGGGCAGATTCCTCCCCTCCCAGGTCTGGGCGGGCAGTGTTGCATGCTTAGGGCTCCTGACCAGAGAAACCTCCCACTTGCTCTCAGACATAATATCTCTATTACTGTGGCAACCAGACCCCTGGGGTGTCACATTTCCCCCTAGTAAATTTTAGTACTCCGGGACTAAACATATTTTTAAAGAAACATAAATGCAGGGTATAACAATAATACAATAACATATTTACAAGAAGCTTTAGTTCTTTAAAGGTCACGGCGTGTCCGAAACCGGGTGTCCATATCACCCAAGGTGAAGTTTTAAGCGAAGTAGGGGACCTGTCCAAAGCAAACCCCTTGCTTTGGCCCTGGGCGTGGCTGCAAGGCTGGAGCTAGCTACTTTGGGCCGCAAGTAGGCCACGCCAGACAGGTTTTCTCTTCCGCGGCCGTCTTCGCAAGAGGCACAAATGGTGCAACTATCTACAAGATTGTTCCGGTTATCCAGTGTCCATAACCTGTTAGTCCAAATAAATCTGCAGGGTAACTGAGAAACATAATTAGTAACAGGCAACAACACAAACCGTAAACATTTTCAAGAAACAGGTAAATTTACAGTGCATTAGTTTAGATTCTCCAGCGAGCGGGCATTTGACCTCTAGTGACTCTAGTGGACCTACGGAGCTCACTAACTGGTCCTGCACTACAGGGTGTAGGAGGTGTTATGGGTAAGCTGGGCAGCTGTCTGCGCACTCTTTGGCTCACTAGGGGCACGGCAGGCTCACTACTAGCAGAGGGTTGATTCTCCTGTACTGCTGGTGTGGACTCTTCTGCCTCCTGGGCCGGCTGCTCTTCCAGCTCTACCTGGTCTTCTGTAGGCACTTGAGGGGCTGGCTGGAGAAAAGTGAGGACGGGCACCACGATAGCGTTGTTTACTTGTGTCCAGGACCGGGGAAAGTCTCCGAGTACGGTGGTGATCATTTCCTCCTTTTCCTCTACAGGTTGAGGGTCTTCCTGATCTTCATCCGTGCTTTGCAACTTCTCGGGGCACTTTTTCAGGTGGTCTCTGGAGACAGTGGCTGTGGTCTCTCCTCCATCCTTGCTGATGACGTACACCTTTGGATTATGGTGGCTTGAGGGCAGTACGGTGTACGGGTCCTTTTCCCACTGATCGTCCAATTTATGGAGTCGCCTTTTTCTTTTCAAGACCTGCTCTCCAGGTACCAGGGGAACAACGGGAGCATGTTGGTTATAAGTCCTCTCCTGCCTTTCTCTTGATTGACAGAGACTTCGCTCGACGCTCTCTTGTACTTTCCGGTACTGCTGCTGCCATTCTGTATCCCAGTCTGTCTCTGGTGAGGTGTCCTCGGGTATCAGGACTCCCATATCCAGGTCAACAGGCAGCTTACCAGGTCTTGCTCGCATTAGGTAAGCCGGGGTACAGTTGGTGGAACCTACCGGGATGTGGCTATACAGGTCCACCAGATCGGGCAGTTTCTCAGGCCACAGACTGCGTTCTTCCAGGGGCAATGTTTTTAGCAGATCTATCACCACCTGGTTCATCTTCTCGCAGAGTCCATTGGTTTGGGGTGATAGGGCGTTGTTCTTATCTTCTTGCAGCCATACAGGTTGCAGAACTCCTGGAAGACCTCCGCTTCGAAGGCTGGTCCTTGGTCCGTCAGCACTTGGTCCGGGTACCCGTGTGGGCGTCAGAAGTGCAGCTGGAAGGCTCTAGCTGCTGTTTGTGCTGTTAAGTCTTTGACGGGGACCACCACTAGGAATCGGGAGTAGTGATCCACGATGGTTAGGGCGTAGACATACCCGCTTCTGCTTGGAGCCAGTTTAACATGGTCCAGAGCGACCAGTTCCAGCGGCTGCCTGGTGATGATGGGCTGCAGTGGAGTCCTCTGGCTGGCACGGTCCCTTCTTCTTAGATTGCACGGGCCACAGTCTCTACACCACCTCTCAATGGCTCCTCTCATGCCTATCCAGTAGAACCGTTCATGCAGCAGGAACTCCAGCTTCTTCCATCCGAAGTGCCCTGCCCCATTGTGGTAGGCCTCCAGCACCATAGCTGCGTCCCGTCTCGGTACCACCACCTGCCAGATCAGCTCATGTGTCCGGGAATTGACCATTCTGCGGCACAACTTCTCCTTGTAGAGGAACAGTCTGCTCTTCTCCGTCCACAGTTGCTTGGTCTCTTCCGGAGCATCTGGGTCTAGGCGGGCGTCAGCCTGGGTCAGCATCTCCTTCACCAGACTGACTGCGGGGTCACTGTCTTGCGTCTCCACCCAGTTGTAGTGGGATAAGGGGTTGAACGTAGCGGATCGCTGGCCCCTCACACGGTGGGAATACTGGGTAATCCTATGACGGTGAAATGCAGGGAGTTCGATCTCTTCCAATTCTTCCGGATCCTCCCCTTCGTCCAGTAAGTTTGGCATTCTGGACAGGGCGTCCGCGTTGGTATTGGAGCGTCCTGCCCGGTATTTGATTGTGAACTCAAAATTGGACAGGCGGGCCATCCATCTCTGCTCCAGGGCACCCAGTCTTGCAGTGTCCAGGTGTGTCAACGGGTTGTTGTCCGTGTACACGGTGAACCTGGAAGAGGCAAGGTAATGCTTGAAACGTTCTTTTACTGCCCACACCACTGCCAGGAACTTTAGCTTGAACGAGCTGTAATTCTCAGGGTTTCTTTCCGTGGGTCGCAGTTTTCGGCTGGTGTAAGCAATTACCCGTTCTCTCCCCTGCTGGATCTGGGACAGTACGGCTCCTAGCCCGATGTTGCTTGCGTCCGTGTAGAGGATAAAGGGCTGGCTGTAATCAGGGTACGCCATGATTTCATCCCCCGTGAGGGCCATCTTCAGCTGGCGGAAGGACTCCTCTTCCAGCTTTTCCCATTTGAAGGGTGGCTTCTGGTTTTTGGCCTTCCTGGACTGGCCTATCAGGAGTTCCTGCATAGGAGCTGCCTTCTTGGTAAAACCGGGAATGAATCTTCGGTAGTAGCCTACCAACCCGAGGAACTGCCGCACTTCCTTTATGCTGGATGGTCTTGCCAGTCCTTAATCACGGTGATCTTATCAGGGTCGGGAGCCACTCCGTCAGCACTCACCACGTGTCCCAGGTATTGTACCTTTGGCTTCAGGAGATGACACTTTGAGGGTTTTACCTTTAGGCCATAGTTCGCCAGGGCTTCAAACACTTCTGCCAGGTGTTCCAGATGATCCTCATAGGTCTTGGAATAGACGATGACGTCGTCCAGGTATAATAGGACCGTCTCGAAGTTCCGGTGTCCCAGACAGCATTCCATCAACCGTTGGAAGGTTCGTGGTGCGTTGCAGAGCCCGAATGGCATACAGTTAAATTCGCTGAGTCCCATCGGGGTGGTGAATGCGGTCTTCTCCCTGTCCGCCTCTGCTACAGGAACCTGCCAGTACCCGCTAGTGAGATCCAAAGTAGAGAAGAAGTTAGCAGATTTTAATGCAGCTAAGGACTCTTCTATCCTTGGTAACGGGTACGCATCTTTGTGTGTGATACGGTTGACCTTCCTTTAGTCTACACACATTCTCATGGTGTTGTCTTTCTTTTTCACTAAGACTAGTGGAGCTGCCCAGGGGCTACAGCTGTCCCTAATTACCCCAGCCTCCTTCATGTCTTTTAGCATCCCCTTGGCGTGTTGATAGTGTGCAGGGGGTACGGGTCGATATCTCTCCTTTATGGGAGGATGGTCTCCCATTGGGATGTGATGTTCTACCCCCATTACTCGCCCAAAGTCTAGCGGGTGTTTACTAAACACTCTCTCATACTCTTGAACCACCCGATAGACTCCCTGTTTTTGGTGTGAGGGAGTGGAGTCAGTACCCAAATGCAGTTGCTGACACCAGTCCTCCATTGGTTTCTTAGAGCCGTTACCTTCCTCTGGTTGAGATGGAGGCAAGGGTTCCACGGCCTGTACAGAGTTCTGGTTGATGGTGAACAATTTGGCTAGCGTGGCATACCGGGGCAGGTATACTTCTCTGTCTCCGATATTGATGATGCGGACGGGCACCCTCCCATGGCGTACATCGACCACCCCCCGTGCTGTCAAAATGGTGGGCCTACTGTCTGAGTAGACGGGTTCTACCATTGCTTGGTAGTCTCTACCTCTTAGACCAATAGCTGCCCGGCACCAAATCATCATCTCACTTTTTGGGGGAATGGCAATAGGGAACGGGTCACACATTCTCACGCTACCTATCTCACCACCAGATAGTTCCACCTGTTGCCGCTTCATCAGTGCCCGGATCTCTTTTTGGAGCACACGCTGCTGGCTGGAACTGGTGTTCTTGGCAACCTGTTGCAAAATAAGAATCACCTCTGCAAGACAGTTTTCGATTACATTAGTACCTAGGGTTATTTTTGGGTGACTCTCGCGACGGTCAATGTCCACAATGATAAGTCCTTGTGCCGGCAGTTCAACTTTACCGACCTTGATGGTCACCTCTTTAAATCCTATCTGTGGCACGGGCTGACTATTGCTGGCTATAATGCTCAGGTCGTCATCTGGGTAGCGGGTTATGTCCGAGTCATTCCAGTACTGCTTGAAGAGCACGTACGGGATGGTGGTGACCTGTGACCCGGTGTCTAGTAGGGCACTCATAGGAATGCCATCCAGTACCACAGGCAAGACCGGACGTCCCCCTACGTATTTGTCACGCCAGTTCGATGGGCCTGATGATCTTAAGCCTGGGGATTGGCCCTCTACCCCAGGTTGTGCCCGTTTAAATGACAGTACCTTGCCATATGTCCGGGTTGATTGCAGCGGCGGCAGATGGGTCGTCCGTCCTCGTTGTATCTGTTGCTGGGGACTTCCTCTGGCCGGTAGGGTCCTCCTCAGTCGGCGCCACGGGACGTCCTCCGGTCCGGATGCCAGCTGGATCTTTTCTGGAGAAGAGACCTGTAAATGTGTCACCCTGGCCTGGATGCCACAAGTGTAATTAAAGCTGTGTCTGAGAGCAAGGGGGAGGTTCTCTAGTCAGGGGAACATTAGCATGCAATGCCTCCTGTCTCAGGCCAGTAGGGGGAGCTGGCTGCCCCTATAAAAGCTGGTACTGGGAGCAGGGTTAGAGAGAACCAGATGACCTGTCTCAGGACTGAGACGTGTCTCAGCAGAGCAGGGACAGACAGTTGCATTGTAACCTAAGAGGAAGTGTGGCAGCAGTAGAGCCACAAACCAGAGACAAGAGGCGAAGAGAGCCTGTCTTGGCAGAGAAAAGACTTACTTTACCAGACTTTGGTGTCTGAGGCTGGGAGGATTCTACATCCCCCAGCAGAGAACCAGTCCGCAAGGGACTGTATATTCCTTGGCCTAAGAAGCCTGGAGGCTCTGCCACAACAGAAGGGACCAGCAGAGCCGTACAAGGCTGGGAGCAGAAAGGAACCCACGTCGCAGGCCATACAGGCGAGAATACACGGAAAGCTCAGAAACGTGGGCTGTTACCCTATAACGAGGAGATAGACAGAAGGAGCGCAGAAAGCACGGTAGGCCTACACCCTCACCCTGACCAGGGCCAATTTCCCCGTTGCTCTCAGACATCCAGGTCCCCTCCTAGCTGAGACTGTTTATGGGTCAGTTTACCTGTTTCAGTAAAGACCCTGGACTGCAACCTATTGTCTGTGTGCTCCTTCGCGCCTCCAGCACTACCGGTACTGGGACTCTCACCACCATCACTCCCACCATCCACTGCACTGCCCTGGGGCTGCACTCTTCCCGTGGGGAGTCACACCATCCCAGCTGCACACCTCATCAGCCCCAGCGGTCTGCCTTGCAGCGGCGGTACCTAATGACCGCAAATCCACGGGTGGCATAGTCGGACATAAACAATAGCACATAACAGACTACCACTGGTCTGACCACCCTGAGCCACGGAATCGGGTTGCCACTACTACTCCCATCGTTCCCCCTATTGCCCGGATCCGAGTGCCCCACGGCCCAGGGGGCGAGTCAGCTTTGGCGTAGTCGGCAGGATTTCATGCCCGCAACCACCGGGTACTGCGTGCCTGAAAAAGACTTTTGTAACTTACCTGTGGCGAAGTTTCCCGGCGTCCGGAGTCGTTTCCCGCCATCCGGAGCGGATTCCCGCCATCAGACGCCATCTTGAACCGTTTCCCGCCGTCTTCCCGCCATCTGCAGCTGCTTCCCGCCATCGGACGCCATCTTCAGGACGCCGCGCGGGAAGAAGAGGGGCGTGGACGTCAAAACCGCGCGAGATCCGAAGCTCCGCCCCACGCACCGACGCTGCGCAAGGTCCTGGAAGGGAGAGAGAGCGACGCTGATGTCATCAGGACGCGACGCAAGGTCCTCGTCCAGAGCAGCAGCAGCGGAGCCGCGGCCTACAGAAGAGGATCGTCGGAAGGTAGGCCACGCTTGACTAGGGGGGAGGAAGATGTCGGACACAGAGGCCCCCACTACCACCAACGCAGCTGCAGCAGCGGTGATGCCCTTTTCCCTGCCCTACATCCCTGGAGCGGCCTGGCTGCCCAAGTACTCAGGGGAGCCCCATGCCCTAACTGACTTTAAGGAAAGGCTGTACAGTTTGTTCCAGGTTTACCCACTGACAGAGGAACAGAAGGTCAGCATATTAACAGGGCAGTTAACTGGCGCAGCCCAGAGGGAGGTAAAATCATGGCCCACTGAGGAGAAAAGGACTGTGAAGGGTATTCTGGCCCGGCTGCGGGGTACCTTTGACACACGTACCTCCGCTGAAATTAAAATGAGGTTCTATGGATGTAAGCAGCGGGCACAGGACAGCATCAGAGACTATGCCCTAAATCTGCAGGAAGCCCTGAGGGTTATTCAACAAACTGACTCTGGCAGTGTGCAGGAAACGAATAAGCTGCTAACAGAACAATTCATAGAAGGTCTGCTGTCTAGCGCCCACAGGGCCCAACTGCGCCTCATGTTCTTTCAGAACCCCGACCTGACCTTTGCCCAATTTAAGGACAGGGCCATAAGGGTGCTCCGTGAATCTGCAACCAGTGGCGCTATAAACCCCCGGCGCCCTGCTCTCACCAACCACCAGGAGGCGGCGCCCTCCTCTATGGATCCCGTGGGGGCTGATGCACAGGCCCTGAACCAAGCCCCGTCGAAAGACCTGCACCACCAAGTCCAGGAGCTGACCAGGAGCATCGCGGCGTTGACCAGGACCGTCCAGGCGTTGCAAGTGGACCCGTCAAGACCCATCGAGCTGGCTTCAAGTCCGGAGGATGTCCCGTGGCGTCGACAGAGGAGGATCCCGTCGTTCCGAGGGAGGCCCACAGACCGCTACGCAGAGGATGGACAGCCCATTTGCCGTCGATGCAACCAGCCCGGACACATTTCCAGGTACTGTAATTTAAACGGGTCCAACCTGGGGCAGAGGGCCAACCCCCAGGCATAAGATCACCAGGCCCTTACAATTGGCGTAATAAGTACGTTGGGGGGCGCCCGGTTTTACCCGTGGTGCTGGACGGTATCCCCATGAGCGCCTTGCTGGATACTGGGTCACAAGTAACCACTATCCCTTATGTACTTTTTAAGCAGTATTGGACTGATGCTGATATCACACGGTATCCAGACAGTAACTTGAGCATCATCGCCAGTAATGGCTTACCCGTGCCGCAAATGGGGTTCAAGGAGATGACCATTAAAATTGGTAAAGTTGAACTGCTGGCACAGGGAGTGATTATTGTGGACATCGACCGTCGTGAAAGTCACCCTAAAATAACTGTGGGTACTAACGTAATTGAAAATTGTCTTTCAGAGGTAATTGTAATCTTACAACAGGTGGCGGTGAATGCTAGTTCCAGCCAACAGAGAGTCCTCAACAAGGAGATAAAAGCCCTGATGAGACGGCAGCAGGTAGAACTGTCTGGTGGTGAGATCGGTAGCGTAAGACTGAGTGACCCGTTCCCCATTTCCATGCCTCCCAAAAGTGAAATGATGATCTGGTGTCGGACTGCAATCGGGTTGAGAGGTAGAGACTACCAAGCCATGGTAGAACCCGTGTACTCAGACAGCAGGCCCACCATTTTGACAGCCCGGGGGGTTGGTTGATGTCCGACATGGGAGGGTGCCCGTCCGCATCCTCAACATTGGGGAGAGGGAAGTACACTTACCCAGGTATGCTACACTCGCCAAACTGTTTGTTGTCGAACACCAAGCTATCAGGGCCGTGGAACCCTTGCCTCCATCTCCACAGGCGGAGGGTAATGGCTCCCAGAAACAAAAGGAGGACTGGTGCCAGAAACTCCATGTGGGTGCTGACTCCACTCCCCTGCACCAAAAACAAGGAGTCTACCGGGTGGTACAGGAGTACGAGAGAGTCTTTAGTAAGCACCCGCTAGACTTCGGCAGAGTAAAGGGGATAGAACACCACATCCCCACAGGAAGCCACCCACCAATAAAAGAGAGACACAGGCCTGTACCCCCTGCACATTATCAGAACGCAAAGGGCATGCTAAGAGAGATGAAAGAAGCTGGGGTCATTAGAGACAGCTGTAGCCCCTGGGCAGCCCCCTTGGTTCTGGTCAAAAAGAAAGACGGCACCATGAGAATGTGCGTCGACTATAGACAAATCAACCATATCACTCACAAAGACGCATATCCGCTGTCTAGAATAGAGGAGTCTTTAGCCGCACTAAAATCAGCTAACTTCTTTTCTACTTTGGACCTTACTAGCGGGTACTGGCAGGTTCCTGTGGCAGAGGCTGACAAGGAGAAGACCGCCTTCACCACCCCGATGGGACTGAGTGAGTTCAACTGTATGCCTTTCGGGCTCTGCAACGCACCAGGGACCTTCCAGCGGCTGATGGAATGCTGTCTAGGGCACCGAAACTTCGAGACGGTCCTCCTTTACCTGGACGACGTGATCGTCTATTCGAAAACCTACGAGGACCATCTAAAGCACCTGGCCGAGGTGTTCGAAGCCCTGGCAGGCTACGGCCTGAAGGTGAAACCATCGAAGTGTCACCTGCTGAAACCAAAGGTCCAGTACCTAGGGCACGTGGTAAGCGCGGAAGGAGTGGCCCCCGACCCTGACAAGGTCACGGCAATCAAGAGCTGGCCAAGCCCCTCGAACATCAAAGAGGTGAGACAGTTTCTCTGGTTGGTAGGCTACTACCGAAGGTTCATCCCCGGGTTCACTAAGATGGCAGCTCCTATGCAGGACCTCCTGATCGAACAGTCTAAGTCCAGGAGCCAAAAGCCGCCCTTCAAGTGGGATAAACCGGAAGAGGAGTCCTTCCGCCAGCTAAAGATGGCCCTCACAGGGGACGAGATCCTGGCCTACCCTGATTATGGCCAGCCTTTCATTCTCCACACAGATGCCAGTAATGTGGGACTGGGAGCCGTACTGTCCCAAAACCAACAGGGCAGAGAAAGGGTGATCGCGTACACCAGTCGGAAGCTGAGACCCACCGAGAGGAACCCGGAGAATTACAGCTCCTTCAAGCTAGAATTCTTGGCGGTGGTGTGGGCCGTGACAGAACGCTTCAAGCATTACCTGGCCTCCGCAAAGTTCACCGTGTACACGGACAACAACCCGTTGACACACCTGGACAATGCAAGACTGGGTGCCCTAGAACAGCGGTGGATGGCCCGTCTCTCCAACTATGACTTTGTGATCAAGTACCGGGCCGGCAAAACCAATGCCAACACTGACGCCCTATCGAGGATGCCTCACTTACCTGAAGGTGACGAAGACCCAGAAGAGCTGGAGGAGGTAGAACTCCCCGCGTTTCACCGGTATGGAGCCGCTCAATACTCTCACCGCGTGAAGGAGGAGGATCTAACAACTGTGATGATCAATCCCCTACCTCACCACAGCTGGGCTGAGACCCAAGATAGTGACCCTGCAGTCCGCCTGGTGAAAGATCTGCTGACCCGGGAAGACGCCCGCTTAGATCCAGATGCCCCAGAGGAAGCCAAGCAGCTATGGAAGGAGAAGAGCAAGCTGTTCCTCTACGAAGGCAAGTTGTGCAGAAGGATTGTCAACCACCGGACGCACGAGCTGACCTGGCAAGTCGTGGTCCCAAGTCGGGATGCAGCTATGGTCCTGGGGGCTTACCATGACAGAGCGGGACACTTCGGTTGGAAGAAACTGGAGTTCCTACTAAGAGGAAGATTCTTTTGGGTCGGCATGAGAGGAGCTGTAGAAAAATGGTGCAGAGACTGTGGCCCTTGTCACCTAAGGAGGAAGGACCGTGCCAGCCAGAAGACACCCTTGAGGCCCATCGTCACCACGCAGCCTCTTGAGCTGGTAGCTCTGGACCACGTCAAATTGGCTCCAAGCCGGTCTGGATACATCTATGCCCTGACAATCGTGGACCACTATTCCCGTTTCCTAGTGGTGGTCCCGGTAAAGGACTTGACAGCCCAAACAGCGGCCAGAGCCTTCCAGCAATATTTCTGCCGTCCACACGGGTATCCGGAACAGGTCCTGACAGACCAGGGTCCAGCGTTCGAGGCTGAAATCTTCCAGGCGTTCTGCAACCTCTATGGCTGTAAGAAGATTCGGACAACGCCTTACCATCCACAAACCAACGGGATGTGTGAGAAGATGAACAATATAGTCATTGATCTCCTGAAGACGTTGCCCCTGGAGGAACGCAGCCTGTGGCCAGAAAAACTGCCGGACCTGATAGACCTATACAACAATATCCCGGTGAATGCTACAAACTTCACCCCGGCTTACCTGATGCGAGCTAGACCAGGTAAGCTGCCCGTAGACCTGGAGATGTGAGTCATAATACCTGAGGACACCTCCCCGGATGCGGACTGGGATACGGAAAGGCAACTGCAGTACAAGAAGGTACAGGAAAGTGTGGAGAAGAGCCTGGCCCAGGCGAGAGAGAGGCAAGAAAAACTCTTCAACCAACACGCCCCTGCTGGTCCCCTAGAACCTGGTGAGCAAGTCCTGAAGCGGAAAAGAAGGCTACATAAGTTGGACGACCAGTGGGAAAGGGAACCCTACACCGTACTGCAGTCTGATCACGACAACCCAAAGGTGTGCGTAATCACCAAGGACGGAGGAGAAACCACTAGTGTCGTCTCCAGAGAAAGGTGCCCCGAGCAACTCCGTAGTGCAGAAGAGGATCAGAGTGACCTTGAACCCGCAGAGGACAAGGAAGAAATGATCAGCACCGTTCTCGGAGAGTTCCCTCAGTCCTGGACTCGCATAAATGATGCCATAGTGGTACTCGTCCTGCATTTCCTGCAACCGGCACAGCAACAACCAACACCAGAGCCGGAAGGTGAAGAGGAGCAAGCGGTTCCAGAGGCAGAAGAGCCTGTACCAGCAGCCCAGGAGAGTCAACCCTCTGCTGACAGTGAGCCTGCCATGCCTGCGGTAAGCCAAAGGACCTGCAGACAGCTGCCTGCCCTACCTGTACACCCAGCTGGTAGCTGTACCCCTAACGCTAGTGGGGAAAGCCAGGTTGGTCCACCACCAGACAGTGGGCTACGCAGATCAACCAGGAGCACAAAGGGGCAGATACCCGCTTGCTGGAAAATATAGAGTGTACTAAAATTGTAAATAATCCTGTTGCTAAATGTTGAATTGTTTGCCAAGTTACATGCATGTTTGGTAATTCTGTGTTTCAGTTTCTTGCAGCTACCGTAAGGACTCAAAGGTTAAGGACTTTTTATAACCGGGACCTTGTATGGACTGCGTTCAGAGCCTAACCCGGGAATGAACTAAGACTGTGAAGGACTTGGGGTAGGACAGACCCCCACCTGGTTAAGGCTCCCCGTTGTATTGGTGATATGGACACCCGGTCACAGGCCGCACTGTGACCTTAAGAACTCAATTTGTGCGTCGTCTGTCTATTAATGTTTTATTGTTATGTATATTGTCTTTGTTTATTGTTTAGTCCCGGAGTACTAAATTTCACTAGGGGGGAATGTGTCACCCTGGCCTGGATGCCACAAGTGTAATTAAAGCTGTGTCTGAGAGCAAGGGGGAGGTTCTCTAGTCAGGGGAACATTAGCATGCAATGCCTCCTGTCTCAGGCCAGTAGGGGGAGCTGGCTGCCCCTATAAAAACTGGTACTGGGAGCAGGGTTAGAGAGAACCAGATGACCTGTCTCAGGACTGAGACGTGTCTCAGCAGAGCAGGGACAGACAGTTGCATTGTAACCTAAGAGGAAGTGTGGCAGCAGGAGAGCCACAAACAAGAGACAAGAGGCGAAGAGAGCCTGTCTTGGCAGAGAAAAGACTTACTTTACCAGACTTTGGTGTCTGAGGCTGGGAGGATTCTACATCCCCCAGCAGAGAACCAGTCTGCAAGGGACTGTATATTCCTTGGCCTAAGAAGCCTGGAGGCTCTGCCACAACAGAAGGGACCAGCAGAGCCGTACAAGGCTGGGAGCAGAAAGGAACCCACGTCGCAGGCCATACAGGCGAGAATACACGGAAAGCTCGGAAACGTGGGCTGTTACCCTATAACGAGGAGATAGCCAGAAGAAGCGCAGAAAGCACGGTAGGCCTACACCCTCACCCTGACCAGGGCCAATTTCCCGTTGCTCTCAGACATCCAGGTCCCCTCCTAGCTGGGACTGTTTATGGGTCAGTTTACCTGTTTCAGTAAAGACCCTGGACTGCAACCTATTGTCTGTGTGCTCCTTCGCGCCTCCAGCACTACTGGTACTGGGACTCTCACCACCATCACTCCCACCATCCACTACACTGCCCTGGGGCTGCACTCTTCCCGTGGGGAGTCACACCATCCCAGCTGCACACCTCATCAGCCCCAGCGGTCTGCCTTGCAGCGGCGGTACCTAATGACCGCAAATCCACGGGTGGCGTAGTCGGACATAATCAATAGCACATAACAGACTACCACTGGTCTGACCACCCTGAGCCACGGAATCGGGTTGCCACTACTACTCCCATCGTTCCCCCTATTGCCCGGATCCGAGTGCCCCACGGCCCAGGGGGCGAGTCATAAAGACTGCACAGTTCTGGTTAGCGCGGCAACGCTCTTAGTCAGCTCTTGGACCTGATGGTGCAGGTCTGTAGCCGGGTCATTGTTCAAAGCCTGCGCATCAGCTCCCACAGGCCCTGCAGACAAGGACGCCGCGTCCTGGTGATAAGTGATAGCAGGGCGCCTGTGGGTCACAGCTCCACCTGGTGCCGGTTCTTGGAGCACCCGGATGGCTGTGTCCTTGAACTGTGCAAAGTCCAGGTCAGGGTCCTGTAAGGCCATTGCTCGCAACTGGGTTCGGTGGGCATTGCACAGTAGACCCTCAATAAATTGTTCAGTCAATAGCTTGTCTTCATTTCCCACGCTGTCAGGGTCTGCCTGCTTAATGGCTCTCAGGGCCTCTTGTAGGTTTAGAGCATAGTCTCTTATACTTTCATGTGCCCGTTGTTTGCACCCATAAAATCTTAGTTTTATCTCGGCTGAGGTGCGGGTGTCAAACGTGTCTTTCAGCCGGGCTAGTATCTCTCTGACAGTCCTCGTCTTCCCAGGTGACCAGGACTTTACCTCCCTTTGGGCTGCCCCGATTAACTGGGCCACCAGAATGCTCACTTTTTGCTCTTCTGTGAGGGGGTATACCTGGAAGAGGCTATCAAGTCTTTCCCTAAAGTCACTCAGGGTATGTGACTCTCCTGAGTACTGGGGCAGCCAGGTTGCCCCCGGGATATAGGGCATGCTGAATGGCATGACTGCTGCAGCGGTTGCGCTGGCGGTGGCTGTGGCAGTGGAGCTCCCCTCGGTGTCCGACATCCTCCTTCCCCCCTAGTGGACCGTGGCCTACCTTGCGATGCTCTTCTTCCGTAGGCCGCGGCTCCGCAGTCGATCGTCGGGGTTGAGGACCTGGCGTCGCGCTCCGATGACGTCAGCGTCGCTCTTCCTTCCTTCCAGGACCTTACGCAGCGTCAGAGCGTGGGGCGGAGCGTGGGGCGGAGCTTCGGATCTCGCGCGCTTTCGGCGTCCACGCCCCTCTTCTTCCCGTGCGGCGTCCCGAAGATGGCGTCCGAAGGCGGGAAGTAGCTGCGGATGGCGGGAAGAAGGCAGAAGACGGCGGGAAACGGTCCAAGATGGCGTCTGATGGCGGGAATCGGCTCCGGATGGCGGGAAACGACTCCGGACGGCGGGAAACTTCACCACAGGTAAGTTTAAAAGTCTCTTTTTCAGGCACGCAGTACCTGGTGGTTGTGGGCACAAAATCCTGCTGACTACGCCAAAATTGACGCGCCCCCTGGGCCTGTGTGGTCCAGGGGGATACCCGGAGCCGGATCGCTGGGGGTTGTAGTCCTCCGTGGCGGTGACCCGGTCCGTGCCCAGGGCGGTCAAACCAGTGGCAGTCTATAGGTAAGAACAATGTCCGACTACGCCACCCGTGGATTGCGGTCAGTGAGGACCGCCGCTGCGCTGCCGACCGCTGAGGCTGATGTTGTTTGCGCAGCCGAGTATGGGATAACTCCCCACGGGAGAAGTATTGCCTCAGGGCAGCTAAGGTGGATGATGGGAGTGATGGTGTGAGCGTTCCAGTAGTAATGGTGCTGGTGCGGCAAGGAATAACAGAGACGTGTGGTGCAGTACAGGGCCTTTACTCATGGTATAAAGCAGACCCTCCCGGGAGTACTGGTTAGCAGTAGGGGCCTGGTCAGTCTGTGAGCAAGCAGGATCTCCCCTGGCCAGGTGGAGTTGTAGGCCTCCCCGACTATCTGCACTCTTTCCTGGCTACCTTGCTCTATGCGGGTAGAAGTAGCCCACGTCCCTGAGTATACCGTGTGGTGCTCACCCGTATGGCCGGTGACTTGGGGCCTTCCGTCAGCCTTCGCTTCACGATGGCGGTGCTAGTCCCTTGCTTGTGACCGTGCCTTCGGGTTTCTAAGGCCAGAGGACATGGAATCCCCTGCCGGTTGGATTCTGCTGCTGGACCTGGATGTCCCCACAGCCTCGGACTCCGTGTCCGGTATTAGTGTCTTCAGCCAAGGCGAGCTCTCTAGCTTCCAGCCTCTGGCACTCGCTCCTGCTCCTACAGAGCTCCTGTTGTCACTTTCCCTCTCCAGGCTCTGACTAACTTAATCCCGCCCCAGACCCAGTTTATAAGGGCAGATTCCTCCCCTCCCAGGTCTGGGCGGGCAGTGTTGCATGCTTAGGGCTCCTGACCAGAGAAACCTCCCACTTGCTCTCAGACATAATATCTCTATTACTGTGGCAACCAGACCCCTGGGGTGTCACATTCCCCCCTAGTAAATTTTAGTACTCCGGGACTAAACATATTTTTAAAGAAACATAAATGCAGGGTATAACAATAATACAATAACATATTTACAAGAAGCTTTAGTTCTTTAAAGATCACGGCGTGTCCGCAACCGGGTGTCCATATCACCCAAGGTGAAGTTTTAAGCGAAGTAGGGGACCTGTCCAAAGCAAACCCCTTGCGTTGGCCCTGGGCGTGGCTGCAAGGCTGGAGCTAGCTACTTTGGGCCGCAAGTAGGCCACGCCAGACAGGTTTTCTCTTCCGCGGCCGTCTTCGCAAGAGGCACAAATGGTGCAACTATCTACAAGATTGTTCCGGTTATCCAGTGTCCATAACCTGTTAGTCCAAATAAATCTGCAGGGTAACTGAGAAACATAATTAGTAGCACTTTCCCTCTCCAGGCTCTGACTAACTTAATCCCGCCCCAGACCCAGTTTATAAGGGCAGATTCCTCCCCTCCCAGGTCTGGGCGGGCAGTGTTGCATGCTTAGGGCTCCTGACCAGAGAAACCTCCCACTTGCTCTCAGACATAATATCTCTATTACTGTGGCAACCAGACCCCTGGGGTGTCACACTCGCGTCCGTGTGGAGGATGAAGGGCTGGCCATAATCAGGGTAAGCCAGGATCTCATCCCCCGTGAGGGCCATTTTCAGCTGGTGGAAGGACTCATCTTCCAGCTTGTCCCATTTGAATGGCGGCTTCTGGTTTTTGGCCTTCCTGGACTGGCCTATCAGGAGGTCCAGCATGGGTGCTGCCATCTTGGTGAGGCCTGGAATAAATCTTCGGTAGTAGCCTACCAATCCGAGGAACTGCCGCACTTCCTATACGGTGGAGGGTCTTGGCCAGTCCTTGATTACTGTGATTTTATCGGGATCTGGAGCTACACCGTCAGCGCTCACCCCGTGCCTCAGGTACTGTACCTTGGGCTTCAGCAGATGACATTTTGAGGGCTTCACCTTTAGACCAAAGCCAGCCAGTGAGTCAAACACTTCCGCCAGGTGCTTCAGATGGTTCTCATACGTCTGGGAGTATACAATGACGTCATCTAGGTACAGCAGGACTGTCTCGAAATTCTTATGTCCCAGATAGCACTCCATCAACCGCTGGAAGGTTCCTGGGGCGCTACAGAGTCAGAATGGCATGCAGTTGAACTCGCTGAGGCCCATCAGGGAGGTGAATGCGGTCTTTTCCTTATCCACCTCTGCTACAGGAACCTGCCAATACCCACTAGTAAGAGCCAAAGTGGAGAAATAGTTAGCAGACTTTAATGCAGCTAGTGATTCCTCTATTCTGGGTAACGGGTATGCATCTTTGTGTGTTATGCGGTTGATTTTCCTGTAGTCTACACACATTCTCATAGCGCCATCCTTTTTCTTTACAAGAACTAATGGAGCTGCCCAGGGGCTACAACTGTCTCTTATTACCCCAGCCTCCTTCATTTCTCGTAACATCCCTTTGGCATTTTGGTAGTGTGCAGGGGGTACAGGCCGGTGCCTTTCTTTAATGGGAGGATGGTCTCCCGTGGGGATATGGTGTTGAACCCCTTTTACCTGCCCGAAGTCAAGTGGATGTTTACGGAAGACCCTTTTGTATTCCTGTACCACCCGGTACACTCCTTGTTTTCAGTGTGGAGAGGTGGAGTCAGTGCCCACATGCAGCTTCTGGCACCAGTCCTCCATTTGTTCCTTGTAGCTGTTATCCTCTGCCTGTTGGGATGGAGGCAAGGGTTCCACTGTCTTTATAGAATTCTGGTTGACAGTGAACTGTTTGGCTAGAGTGGCATACCGGGGCAAATGGACTTCTCTCTCCCCAATGATGCGGACGGGTACCCTCCAATGGCGGACATCAACCACCCCCCGGGCTGTCAAAATTGTGGGCCTACTGTCAGAGTAGACGGGCTCTACCATGGCCTGGTAATCTCTACCCCTTAGACCAATAGCTGCCCGGCACCATATCATAATTTCACTTCTTAGGGGCATGGCAATAGGGAATGGGTCACACATCCTGACACTGCCAATTTCACCACCAGACAGTTCTACCTGTTGTCTTTTCATCAGGGCTCTGATCTCTCTTTGTAGAACCGGCTGCTGGCTGGATCTGGCGGTCTCCGCAACCTGCTGTAACAAGACAATTATCTCTGCAAGACAATTTTCAATGACATTAGTGCCCATGGTTATCATGGGATGACTTTCTCGGCGATCAATGTCGACAATAATCAGTCCTTGTGCTGGCAGTTCCACTTTGCCAACTTTATGGTCACTTCTTTGAACCCCACCTGAGGTACGGGTTGACCATTGCTGGCATAAATGCTCAAATGTTCATCTGGATGGCAGGTAATATCAGAGTCAGTACAGTAAAGAATGTAGGGGATGGTGGTCACTTGGGATCCAGTGTCCAGCAACGCGCTCATTGGAAAGCCGTCCAGCACGACAGGTAGGACCGGTCGTCCTCCCACATATTTGTCTCGCCAGCTTGATGGGCCTGGTGGTCTTATGCCTAGGGGTTGGCCCTCTGCCCCAGGTTTTGCTCGTTTAAATGACAGTACCTTGCATAATGTCCTGGCTGGTTGCAGCGGCGGCAGATGGGTTGGCCGTCCTGGTCGTAGCGGTCGCTGTTCCTTCCTCTGGATGGTGGAATCCTCTTCTGTTGGCGCCACGTGATGTCCTCCGGACTGGAAGCCAGCTGGCTCTTTCCTTTGGGATACACCTGCAAGGACTGTACAGTTTTGGTTAGTTCTGCTACACTTTTAGTTAGCTCTTGGACCTGATGGTGCAGGTCTGTTGACGGGGCACTGTCCAGAGTTTGCGCATCAGCTCCTACAGGCTTCGGGGAAAAGGGTGCCACCTCCTGGTGGTAGGTGATATCTGGGCGGCGGTGAGCTGTAGCGCCACCTGGTGCTGGTTCTCGTAGCACCCAGATGGCCCTGTCCTTAAACTTAGCAAAGTCTAAGTCAGGGTTTTGCAGAGCCACTATGCGCAGCTGGGTTCGGTGGGCGCTGGACAGTAAACCCTCAATAAACTGCTCAGTTAACAGTCTGTTTTCATCACGCACACTGTCAGGGTCTACCTGTTTGATGGCCCTCAGCGCCTCCTGCAGGTTTAAAGCATAGTTCCATACACTGTCCTGTGCCCGTTGTCAGACCATGCCCCGTTGAGATGGTTGAGGGAAAAGAGAGGTAACAATGCCAGGGTAACTAGATGGTTCCTAGCTCTTCAGGACTTCAACTTTCACGTAGAGCATAAGCCTGGGAAGTTACATGGGAACGCTGATGCCCTTTCCCGTTTTAGGTCAATTAGGATTACCATAATTTTTAATATTTGCCAAATGCCAGAATAAGGAGAGAGAGAATGTATTAAGGCATTTAAAAAAACGGGAAAGGTTTATTCTGATTTCATGTCAGATATTGAGAAAAACATGCATATGTGTCTTTTTATATAGTGTATGTAAACTTCTGGTTTCAACTGTACATCTTGGGCCTCTTCCTTGTATAATGTGCTCTATTCTGCGCCCTTTCCTGGTATTATGTTCCCCATCCTGAGCACCTTCCTGGTATAATGCACTACATCATGAGCACCTTCCTGGTATAATGCACTACATCCTTGGCACCTTCCTGGTATAATGTTACCCTTCCTGAGCACCTCCTGGTATAATGCACTCCATCCTGGGCATCTTCCTGGTATAATGTACCCCATTCTGAGAACATTCCTGGTATAATGTCCCCCATCCTGAGCACATTCCTGGTATAATGTCCCCCATCCTGGGCCCTTTCCTGGTATAATGTTCCCCATCCTGGGACCCTTCTTGGTATAAGGCACTCCATCCTGGGACCCTTCCTGGTATAATGCACTCCATCCTGGGACCCTTCCTGGTATAAGCACCCATCAGCCCAAGGGTGCTTTTAATTAGTGTTGGATTCTACCTGCCCACTTAAATTTGTAGGTTTCTATCCCAAGAGAGGCATGTTTGCCCATTTATATTGTAGGCTTATAGCCCAAGAGAGGCATGTTTAAGAGGTTAGTTACCCATCATGAGGAGGCTACCTTGTCGTGGTTGATGGGCATACATGAATTGGCCAATTTGTGCGCTAAGATCCTTCATTTTTTGTAAGTACATTTTATTTAGCAATAATGCAGTTTAGCTCTTATGTTCTCAGTGTCTGCATATGTATTGTCCCTTGCAGTGTGTTGCTGTGCTTTCTTATTGTACCCTTCCTGGTATAATGTCCCCCATCCTGTGCCCCTTCCATTAATAATGTTTCCTGTTCTTCTCCAATACATTTAAAAATAAATAAATTATTCTTCTTCCCTTCCTCCACTCCCACAACTCGCAGCATATTCGTCTATAGCAATTGAAGGAACTGGCATCTAACTTCGTCTTGCTGGCATGGTGCATGACGTCACGGTCATGTGCCGCCTGCGACTGGCACACCAACGTCAACAGCCGGCCTCTGATTGGCTGGCAGGGTGTATTGCGGTGCAGGGACACAGATGGTCTCTGCGTCTCAATACATTTCAGCTGAATGTGTGTCCTTGCATGCACCTCTAACTGAAATAGGTGCTGGTGGCGGCCGACCCCCCTCCTGCACGGGTCCGGTCGCACCCTCTGTGACCGATGTCGTTCCGCTCCTGGAAGGGATATGCTGATGTTTACTATTGGATTCTATCATGTATGTGAGAATAAAAGGCTTCTTGAGATTGATGACACTGCCATATCTAGCAGCCAAGACTTCTCAATAATAGCGGACAATTGAGGCTGCTGGGATCTAGATCAATCACACAACGACACGTGTACAATGCAATAGTGTTTTTATTAGCAAAATCATAAGAATCATTAACCTGAATTACATCGTAATTTACTAATAAAGAAGGTCAGCTCCTGATTTTACATAATGATCGGTAATGGCGCCATCATCCCATTCTCTCACACATTTACACTGCTGCACTGCCATCTAGTGATGAAAAATAAAAAGTACAATACCAACACAGTTTATTGTCAAATTGGCCATACAGAGTCACTATTGGTGGGATCATATTATTAACACGGCTCATTATAGACTGCAGGTTATTAACAAGTTAATGACACGGTGGTTGGAACAAAAGGCCTGCTGCACAAAGTCTCCTCTTAACAGTTGTTGTAGAGATGTGTCTGCTGCTAGAACTCTGTGTGGCATTGACCTGGTCTCTAATCTGAGTTGATGTTAACCTGCGATTTCTGAGGCTGGTGACTCGGATAAACTTATCCTCAGAAGCAGAGGTGACTCTTGGTCTTCCTTTCCTGGGGCGGTCCTCATTAGAGCCAGTTTCTTTGTAGCACTTGATGGTTTTTGCAACTGCACTTGGGGACACTTTCAAAGTTTTCCCAATTTTTCGCACTGACTGACCTTCATTTCTTAAAGTAATGATGGCCACTTGTTTTTCTTTACTTAGCTGCTTTTTTCTTGCCATAATACAAATTCTAACAGTCTATTCAGTAGGACTATCAGCTATGTATCCACCAGACTTCTGCACAACACAACTGATGGTCCCACATTTATAAGGCAAGAAATCCCGCTTATTAAACCTGACAGGGCACACCTGTGAAGTGAAAACCATTTCCGGTGACTACCTCTTGAAGCTCATCAAGAGAATGCCAAGAGTGTGCAAAGCAGTCATCAAAGCAAAAGGTGGTTACTTTGAAAAACCTATAATATAAGACATAATTTCAGTTGCTTCACCATTTTTGTTAAGTATATAATTCCACATGTGTTAATTCATAGTTTTGATGCCTTCAGTGTGAATGTACAATTTTCATAGTCATTAAAATACAGAAAAATCTTTAAATGAGAAGGTGTGTCCAAACTTTTGGTCTGTACTGTGTATATATATATATATATATATATATATATATATATATATATATATATATACGCGGCTGCTGATGTTCTCGGCTGTCCCCATCAGTCCCATAGACACTGAATGGAGTGTGGCAGTGCGCATGCCTGGCAACGGCTCCATACTATTTCATCCATAAGAGAGGATAGGGATCCCCACTCTAGTGATTGGTGGGGTTCCCAGTAACTACCATCACCGATCCTGCAGATCCTTTCTTCTGTCATTAGGTTTTTTATGTTTTGGGCGCCAAATTTAAATATCGGCCGCGACCAATCACCGATCTTGGCTCCACATTTAAACACCGCTGTACTGATTGGTCGCGGACGCTATTTAAATGTGCGCCAAAATCGGTGATTGGTCGCGCCCAGCGTCGGCGACCAATCAGCACAGTGGTGTTTAAATGTGGAGCCAAGATCGGTGATTGGTCGCGGCCGATATTTAAATTTGGTGCCCAAATCGGTGATTGGTCGCGGGCACCGCCCGCGACCAATCAGCGATTTTTAACACAAATGTCCGGATCTTTGTAACACCATGCGGATACTGTGGGGACATCAGCGGCTAGGGTGTGAAGGGAGGACCGGGGAGCGGCGCTGCGCGTCGGGATACTTCTGCTGCGAGCAGTCGCTCATCTCCAGGCTTCTCGCAGTGGAAGTATCCGCACGGGTAGCGGCGCTCCCCGGTGCTCACTAATACGATTCCGCTCCCCGCTCCTCACCAATACGATTCGCTGATTGGTCGCGCTCTCCTCACGCGACCAATCAGTGATCTTGGCGCTAAAGTTAAACACCGCTCTGCTGATTGGTCGCGGCCGCTGCCCGCGACCAATCACCGATTTGGGCGCCACATTTAAATAGTGGCTGCGACCAATCAGTACAGTGGTGTTTAAATGTGGAGCCAAGATCGGTGATTGGTCGCGGCCGATATTTAAATTTGGCGCCCAAATCGGTGATTGGTCGCGGGCACCGCCCGCGAACAATCAGCGATTTTTAACACAAATGTCCAGATCTTTGTAACACCATGCGGATACTGTGGGGACATCAGCGGCTAGGGTGTGAAGGGAGGACCGGGGAGCGGCGCTGCGCGTCGGGATACTTCTGCTGCGAGCGCCCGCTCATGTCCCGGGTAGTGTTGAGCCACCCCCGTAGTGTTCGAGTTCGGTTCGGTTCGTCGAACACCCGTGTGTTCGCCGAACTGTTCGTCGAACTGTTCGTCGAACACCTTCGAACACCGTTAAAACCAATGGCAGGCAAACAAAAACACATAGAAACACATAGAAAACACCTTCAAAGGTGTCCAAAAGCTGACAAACTGCTCAGAAGACATAACTAACACATGGAAAAGTGACAAGTACATATAGTCATGCGAAAATAAAAGAGGTGGAGGAGTAAAAGGAGGGGGAGACACAGATATAGGCATGTCATGCCCTTCTAAAATCCAAAAAGTGAGAAGCCGACACGGCCAGTCCGCTCCTGCCCGTGCCACCTCCGTGTCGCCGGGTTTGTGCCAGAGCCGCGGTGAACCCTGACGGCCAGCCCCCCTCTCCCAATACTGGTGCCTGTCCGCTGGTGGGTCGAGCGAGCCCCCCTGTGGTGGAGGCAGCTCTAAGCTTTTTAATTTAAATTGTCTCTCTAATTTGAATGAATACACTTTAAATCCATTTACAAGGATCTATTGGAGGGCAAGTCTCATGCCAGCAGCCGCGGTAATTCCAGCTCCAGTAGCGTCCACTAAAGCTGCTGCAGTTAAAAAGCTTTTATAAGGATCGAGCTCGGCTGTCCACCGCAAGGCATCCTACTGCCAGTCCCAGCCCCTATGCCTTGGGGTGCCTCCTGATGCTCTTCACTAAGTATCCCATGGTCCCGAAGCATTTCCTTTGAAAAAATTAAGTGTCTAAACTACAGGTGGTGCAGCTTGCTTAACAGCCGGGATAATCCGCTTACTAGCAGACACTGCTACTAGGCACAAAGTATTTCCTGGGCTAGATGCAGTTAAAAATTTGTAATTAGATACTCTCGTTGGATGCTGAGAAAGCATTCCATAGAGTCTCCTGGCACGCCATATATGATTCTCTTAAAAAGCTTGGGGTAGGGGTCTAGGGGACCCTTTTATAGCCAAAATCACGGCCCTGTATCGCAATACGTCACCTAGGCTGAAGATAAATGGAACTGTAGCACCCTGAGGGCTCGGTTGCTAAAGACGTATTGCACCTCACCCAGAGGTGTGATATCTCACTCTCAGGTAAGGATGGAGTGTGGATCAGGACCCGACACCTGCATGCATTACACCACATTGCCGTGGGGCAGGGCGACCAATATGCCCCTGAGATGGGCACGACAGTCCCTGTCCCTGGCTGGAGTGGGGGGAGGGAACACTGAGGAAGGGGAACCCTGTAGTGCAGGAGCAGGGAGGAAGCAGTTCCTGGGTGCATTGAGAAGGGAGTATAAAAGGTGGGCACCATCTTAGTTCAGTGCAGAGAAGTCTGAGCAGAAGTGGCAGGGAGCAGGGGCTCTGCATGAGCTCTGCTCCGGAGGCGGGCCTAGTAACAGAGGCCCAGGCCTGGAAGAGGGAGAAGGAAGGAAGAGGAGCGGAGAAGGCTCCAGGAACGAGGAATGAAGGGATCCCAGGGGTGCGGACGGGCGAGTCGCCACCACACGCCCGAATCCACCTGCGTGGAGGGGTCAGGCCAAAGGGGGAGACCGGTCCCCGAACTAGTGGAGGCAGGAAACGACCCTCAGCTAGAAACCGGAGGCTCTGACATTTTATGTGGCGCAGCCCCTCGCTACACCCGCTAGGAAGGCACCACATAGGGTCAGGGAAACTGGCGCCAAGTTTACCAAGAGGAGGCCCGAGGCAGCCGGACAGAAGTGTTGGTAAGAAAGGCCAGACAAAGGACACACAAAGGGGGTCCTGTGAAGTGCTCCAAAGTTATCTGGGAGTTGTCTGAGCCCCTCACCTGGTGAGCACAGTACGACGTGGGCAGCCGTTACCTGCAGACGTGGTCTGGATAATAAGAACTGTGAGTAAAGGCCCTGAACTGCATCACTGACTCCGTGTCGTTACTGCTGCTGCCCTGCACCATCACCCCCATCCTCCGCATACACTGCCCTGAGGCTATACTCCTCCCGTGGGGAGTTATGCTACGCTCTGCTGCACCCACAACACCAGCCTCAGTGGTCTGCCCTGTAGCGGCGGTTCACTCTGACCGCAATCCACGGGTGGCGTAGTCGGACATTTAAACATGAAAACCACATAAATAGTTCCGCCACTGATTTGACCGCCCTGAGCCACGGAACTGGGTCGCCGCCACGAAGACTACAACCACCAGCATCCACCAAAAAGGGTCCGGCTCCGGGTGTCCCAAGGCCCAGGGGGTGCGTCAGAACATTTTCATCACCTTTCACAATCACCAATGGGACAAGGCAGTGATGTCCTCTGTCCCCTCTCTTATACATCCTAGTGACGGAGCACCTGCTCTCATCAATTCGCCATAACCCCAATATTAGGTGGATTGAGGTGGGAGGCACCGAGTACAAGTGCTCTCTATTTGCTGATGATGTCCTAGTATATATCACTCAATCACATATATCCATCCATGCTGTTATGGCTGAAATAGATCACTTTGTTACATGGTAAAATTTTAAAATCAATGCAGCGAAGTCTGAGGCCCTCGATGTCTCCCTCCCCAAATCCATATAGGATTCCATCCAGTCCAACTTTCCCTTTGCCTGGCCCTCACAGGGTATCAAATACTTAGGAATTCCTATTCATAGAGACCTCTCCCATCTATGTTATCTTAATTTTGGGCCCTTTATTGAACAACTCCATACAGACCACGGTTGGCAAGTTAGAACTGTAAGATTCACTACGTGAACCACTGGTGTTTTGTGGAAAAGCACATGTACACTGCGTTCCAAATTATTATACAAAAAGTGTTTAGGAGTGATAAGGGAAGAATTTGTTTGTTTGTCAGTTAAACTCATTGATGGTGATGTGTGTCAGGGCTCTTTATATCACTGTAAGCAATTGCAGACACCTGTGCTAATTAGTTTGGCAGGTGTGTCCAATGAAAGGCAAGACTACTTAAGAAGGCTCTCTCACATTATTAAGCAGCCTACATTTTCTGCCAAAATGGGAAAGAAAAAGGATGTGTCGGCTGCTGAGAAGCAACAAATTGTGGAGTGTTTAGGTCAAGGCATGACTACAATCAACATTGTGCGATGATCAGGATGAAGTGTCCTGGCAATCAAGAAGTATGTAGCTGATTCACAGTACACACGTGTGCGTGCTGATAAGGGCAAATTGAGGACTCTTTCCTACAGGCAATTACGTCAGGTTGAAAGAGCAGCGGCAAAAAAGCCTTGTCATAGCAGCAGACAAGTTTTTGAAGCTGCTTGTGCCTCCAACGTCCCCCGAACAACAAGATGCAGGGTCCTTCAGAGGTTTGCAGCTGTGCATGCGCCATCCTGTCGACCTCCTCTATCCACTTCACACAAGCAGAAACGGCTCCAGTGGGCCAAACATTACATGAAGACTGATTTCAAAACTGTTTTGTTCACGGATGAGTGCCGTGCAGCGCTCGATGGTCCAGATGGATGGAGTGGAGGATGGCTGGTTGATGGACACCCCACGCAAACACGGCTACAGCGCCAACAAGGAGGAGGTGGAGTAATGTTTTGGGCTGGAATCATGGGGAGAGAGATTGTCGGCCCCTTTAGGATCCCTGAAGGCGCTAAAGATGAACTCCATAATGTATGTGGATTTTCTCAAACAGCACTTCCTGCCATGGTTCAAGAAGAAGAACCGTGTATTTCACAGCAAGATCATTTTTCTGCATGATAATGCACCATCTCATGCTGCACATAAAACATCTGCATCTCTGGCTGATATGGGCATAAAAGGGGACAAACTTATGGTGTGACCCCCATGCTCCCCTGACCTCTACCCCATTCAGAACCTTTGGAGCATCATTAAAAGGAGTGTCTATGATGGCGGGAGGCAGTTCACATCTAAGCAACAGCTCTGGGAGGGTATTCTGTCCTCATGCAAAACAATTGAAGCAGAAACCATCCAAAACCTGACAAATTCAATGGACGAGAGAGTTCAGAAGCTCCTTTCGAACAAGGGGTCCTATGTGAAAATGTAACATCACCTAGAATAAAGTTTTGAGTTGAAAACTGTTTGATTTCAGTTTCTAACAACCTGCTAATGCTTATAATTTCAAAAATGACCATTTTTTTGGTCTTTATTAAAATGAAAAGGTTGATCGAAAAGTTTGGGGGATCTAAGAGTGTGGCAACCCAGTAGTCATGATTACTTCGAATTCTGACAATATGAGGGTCATGCTGCAGGTAGTGCAGCAAGAAGGCACTTATGTGCCTTGCGCATCTCGGAGCCCCAAAATTATTTTCCGGGCTAGATGCAGCTAAAAATTATTTTTAATTTTAAATCTGGTGAAGCTTTAGTATAGATGGCCTAATAGGATCAGTGCTGCACACTGCTACAAAGCCCAAATTATTTTCCAGTCAAGATACAGATAAACATGATTAGTAATTTGAAAGCTTAAAACGGTTGGTAGGGTGATTTTAACCAATCATCAAGCTTTTACTCTCCCCAGGATGACACAGGGGTAGAAAAGTCGTTTCGGATCCATGATTTGTTCATCTTTATGAACGTGAGTCTGTCTACATTATCAGTGGAGAGCCGCGTGCGCTTATCTGTCAGCACACCACCAGAAGCGCTGAACACACGTTCAGACAGAACGCTGGCTGCGGGGCATGACAAGATCTCCAAGGCGTAAGTGGCTAGCTCCGGCCATTTATCCAAATTGGAAGCCCAAAAAGAGCAAGGGTCCAGTGACACAGTCGTGGCTTCAATGTTTACTTGGAGATACTCCTGTACCATCGTCTCTAGGCGTTGACTATGTGTCAGACTTCTTGTCTCCTGTGGCCTTGCAAAGGATGGGCTAAAAAAGTGGTGAAATGATTCCGCAAAATTGATGTTACCAGCAGATACTGTGGTTCTGTTACGGTTTGAGTGCTGAACACTTGACGGTCCCACGGTTGGCAAGTTGGAACTGTGAGATTCACTACGTGCACCACTGGTATTTTGTGGAAAAGCACATGTAAGATTCTGCAACAGTCTCTGCTGATACTCCTGCATGCGTGCATCCCTTTCTATGGCAGGAATAATTTCTGCAAATTTACTTTTGTACCGGGGATCTAACAGTGTGGCAACCCAGTAGTCAGGATTATTTCTAATTCTCACAATTCGAGGGTCATGTTGCAGGTAGTGCAGCAAGAAGGCACTCATGTGTGTTGCGCATCCAGGAGCACCAAGTCCCTGTTGTGTTGGTGGCGAGGTAACAATCATGCTTCCTTCCTCTGTCCTCTCCCCCCAACCTCGCACAACAGAAATGTGATCAAGGTCTCCCTCATCTGATGAGTCTTCCATCAGTTCGTCCTCCACTTCTTCCTGGGCTCCTGCACCTTCCTCACTAGTTTGGCTGCTACCATGCGCCCTGGTAAAACCATCTCCCCCACCCTCACATGCCTGCCGCCTTGGTGCTGCCGACCGTCTGGACCTTGCAGATGTTAGCCCTTCCGCATACAACTCCTCCTCCTCTACTTCCTCCACCTCCTCTTGTGCCACCACCTGACTCCGAATTCTGTTTAACATGTGCTCCAGCATGTAAATCACCGGAATAGTCATGCTGATAATGGCATCGTCAGCACTAAACATCTTCGTCGCCATTTCAAAACTGTGCAGAAGGGTGCATAGGTCCCTGATCTGAGACCACTCCTCCAGCGTGATTTGCCCCACCTCTGAATCTCGTTGGCCCAGGCTATACGTCAGAATGTATTGCACCAGGGCTTGTCGGTGCTGCCACAGTCGCTGCAACATGTGCAGAGTTGAATTCCACCGGGTAGGCACATCGCATTTTAGCCGGTGAAGTGGCAGGCCCAACGACTTCTGTAGAGATGTAAGTCGCTGAGCTGCGGGATGCGAACGGCGGAAGTGAGCACACAGCGACCGTGCCCTCTGCAGAAGGCCATCTAGTCTGGGATAGTGGGCTAAAAATTGCTGGACAACCAGGTTCAACACGTGAGCCATACAAGGCACGTGTGTGACATTGCCCCGGCGAAGGGCCGCACCCAGGTTTGCAGCATTGTCGCACACGGCCTTCCCTGGTTTCAGGTCCAGTGGAGACAACCATTCATGAAATTGGTTCTCCAGAGCTGACCACAACTCCTCAGCTGTGTGACTCACATTTCCCAGACATTTCAATGTAAAAACCGCCTGATGACGTTGAGCCCTACTGCCAGCATAGTAAGGAGGTGTGCAGGATCCCTTCTGCGCAGTTAGAAAGCTTGTGGCATGACCAGACAGGCTTTGGGTGCAGGTGGAAGACCGAGAGGAGGTTGAGGAGGCAGAAGCAGTGGAGGAACTTTGACATAAAGAGGATTGACGCACAACTCGTGGGGACGGCAAGACTTGGACAGCAGCCCCTTGTCCTGCTGTCACCATAGTTACCCAGTGCCCAGTCAGCGACATGTAACGCCCCTGTCCATGCCTACTCGTCCAAGTGTCTGTGGTGAAATGCACCCTGTCACACACAGAGTTTCTCAAAGAAGCGGTGATGTTGTGTGCGACATGCTGGTGGAGCACAGGCACACCTTTCTTTGAGAAGTAGTGCCGACTGGGCATCTGGTACTGGGGCACTGCGACGGACATAAGGTCTCGAAAATCCTCTGTGTCCACCAGGCGGAAAGGCAGCATTTCTGTAGCCAAGAGCTTGCAGATGGTGAAATTCAACCTCTTAGCTTTCTCATGGCTAGGAGGAAATGGTCTTTTACTTGTCCACATCTGAGGGACCGAGGGCTGGCTATTGTGCTTAGACGGGGTTGATAAGGGTGTCCCCGGCAAACTGCCAGTCTGTGAGGAAGATGCAGGCGGACATGTTAGGTTGCCTTGATCCAAAGGTGGTGCTATCGATGTCGGACAGCGCTCAACACCAGCTGGTGTTACCACCTCCAAAGAAAATGATGACCTGCCAATCACGCTGGCTGTTGCGGGTAAAGAGGTGGCAGGTCTGCGCCCCAAAACAGGTGTGACTGCTGTCCCCCCAGTCACAGAGGATGAAGAGGCCGCGGATGCACAAGATATGGCAGACGGTGATTGGCCCGGCCGGCTAGGCCGCATTGTAGCACACTGAGCTTCCCACTGCAACTTATGCTTCATGTCCATGTGCCGGTTCATGCATGAAGTACTCAAACTATGTATTTTTTGGCCTCTACTTAGCTTTTGCTGACAAATGTTACAGATAACACGAGTTGGGTCATCTTTATCGATCTGAAAAAATGCCCAGGCTATGCAAGGCTTAGCACCCATGCGACCTGAAGAGCCACCACGACTTGTGGTGAGAGGCAGAGTTGTGTTTGAGGATGCAGTTGTTGACGTGCTTCCAGTACTACGTCTCTGTCCAGGAAGGCGCAACCTGACCTCGTCGTCACTAGCATCTTCCTCCACCTCCTCTGCTGACCTCATCTCTTGGCTGACTGTGGGTTGACAGTAAGTGGGATCTCCGACCTCATCATCATCACCCTGTGCGTTATCACACCCGTCGTCCTCAGAGCCAACCTGTTCCTGCCCTGACAAAAAACTAAAGTTGTCGCTCCAATCAGGTATTTGAGTCTTATCATCGTCTTCCTCATTGTCTCCACCAACAGGAGTTACAGTTTGGGAATGAGGGTCTACATTATGGTCAGAACCTTCTGCGTCTGGTCCTGGATCCGACTCATAAAGATTCTGGGCATCAGTGCAGATCATTTCCTCGTCTGGATTCACAGAAGCGCTGGAGTCGACCTCTGATTCCCAGGCTATAGTATGAGTAAACAGCTCTGCAGACTCAACCATCTGTTCTACCTCACACTCAGACGGGCAGCTGGAGATTTGGGAGCTGTGAGGAAGCAAGTGCGATTTGGGTGACACCTTTGAGGACTGGAGTATTTGTGATGTTGAAGTTGATGTGGAGGAGAGCCCACTTAAAGGAGCACTTGATATCCGTTGAAGCACCTGCTGTTTTTGTGCCTCATCTGGAATTTGTAGCGATTGGCGTGGCCGTAAGAAAGGGATCTTATCACATTGTCCGCTAAAAGAAGTAGACATTTTAGTTTGGCTGGAAGATGGTCTTTCTTCTGCACCTACCCCACGGACACAACCTTTTTTCCCCTTCCCAACACGCCTATTCCTCTTTCCACCAGCAGCAGGCCTTTTTCCACTCATTTTGGTGGTTAACTAATTCACAACTCTGGAGTTGTTTGCACAAAAAAACAATGGATGGTAACCGAGCAGAGCTGAGTGGCCAAACTGTGGTATTAGGCCAAAACTATTGGCTGGGTTAGATGCAGAAAAAAATTATTTTTAATTTGCAACCTGATGGAGGTCAGTATAGATGGACTAATAGACCAAGTCCCACACACCGCTAGAAGCCCAAATATTTTTTCAGAGCTAGATGCAGAAAAAAATTATTTTTAATTTGCAACCTGATGGAGGTCAGTATAGATGGACTAATAGACCAAGTCCCACACACTGCTAGAAGCCCAAATATTTTTTCAGAGCTAGATGCAGAAAAAAAATATTTTTAATTTGCAACCTGATGGAGGTCAGTATAGATGGACTAATAGACCAAGTCCCACACACCGCTAGAAGCCCAAATATTTTTTCAGAGCTAGATGCAGAAAAAAATTATTTTTAATTTGCAACCTGATGTAGGTCAGTATAGATGGACTAATAGACCAAGTCCCACACACTGCTAGAAGCCCAAATATTTTTTCAGAGCTAGATGCAGAAAAAAATTATTTTTAATTTGCAACCTGATGGAGGTCAGTATAGATGGACTAATAGACCAAGTCCCACACACCGCTAGAAGCCCAAATATTTTTTCAGAGCTAGATGCAGAAAAAAATTATATTCAGTTTGCAACCTGATGGAGGTCAGTATAGATGGACTAATAGAATGATGCTATGCCCAAAAGATTTTACTTCACTAGGTGCAGTAAAAAAATTGGTATTCTATACACAGGTGTTATATCTTGCAACACAGATAGGCTACTCCACTGACTAACACACTCTGCAATAGGCCAAAAAGGATTAGCTTTGCTAGATTCAGCCAAATGCTGTGAAAAAAACTTGCACAGCACTGGCACAGACCTGCCTGGCAAAAACTGATAGGAACTCATGTAACCTAGTCCTGAAAAGGACTCCAATTACAATTAGTCTTTACTCCCACAACCTATCTATTTAAGAGCACAGACCTGCCTGATAAAAGTCGTAGGAAATGCTGTAACCTAGTCCTTAAAAGGACTGCAATCACAACTATTCCCTACTCCCAAGCTATCTGTATATTTGTGCGAAAATTGGCTTGAAATTAACAAGGTATAGCACACACAGCAACAGCGGTGCCGTCTAACACGCAGCTGCAGCAGTGAGAAAATGGTGGCGACGGGGAAAATGGCTTGGTCTTATAGGGCAAGGACATGTGACATACACTGCCAATCACACATGCCCTTGCTTGTGTGAAAAAAAGCACTTCGCTCCGTGTGTGCGCTGCTGATAGGCTGACAGATTGCACCTCCCCACTGCAAATGCGGGAAAGAGAAAAAAAAATGGAGATCTTCATTGTTCCTGCAGAGATCCATCCCCTGCCCCTCCCCCCGCCCCGCTGTACACTCAAACTGCGTATTAACATTAATTTTCATCATTACTGAGAAAAAATCCAGTTATGATTTTGGTGCACGAACAGTTATCGAACATAACCTCGAACAGCCGAATTTTTCTCAAATTGTTCGTGTTCGCCGACCGGCTCGTACACCGCCCAAAACAGCTCGAATTTGACATTAGCAAACAGTTCGAGTAGAACAACGCTCATCTCTAGTCCCGGGTTCTCGCAGCGGAAGTATCCGCACAGGCAGCGCCGCTGACATCCATGCGGCAAGGGTGTGAAGGGAGGACCGGGGAGCGGCGCTGACATCCAATTGGTCGCGGCCGCTATTTAAATGTGCCGCACAAATCGGTGATTGGTCGCGGTCTTGGCCCGCGACCAATCACTGATCTTGCGGCTAAAGTTAACTACTACTGTGCTGATTGGTCGCGGCCGATATTTAAATTTGGCGCCCAAATCGGTGATTGGTCGCGGGCAGCGTCCGCGACCAATCAGCACAGCGGTATTTAACTTTTGCGCTAAGATCAGTGATTGGTCGGGTCCGAAGACCGTGACCAATCATTGAATCGTCTTGGTGAGGACCGGGCAGCGGCGCTGCCTGTGCGACTACTTCTGCTGCGAGAACCCGGGACATGAGCGGGCGCTCGCAGCAGAAGTATCCCGACCCGCAGCGCCGCTCCCCGGTCCTCCCTTCCGCATGGATGTCAGCGACGCCGGCGGTCCTTCCGCTGCTGCCGGCCGGGACATGAGCGCCTCGCGCCGCTCATCTCCCGGCTGCATCTCTGTCCCGCAGATGGGTCCGGCGGTCGGGGTCCTCCTGCTGATACCGGCCTGGAGATGAGCGCCTCGCGGCGCTCATCTCCCAGCTGCAACGCCGCTGAGCTCCGTCCCGCAGAAGAGCCGCTAACGGCCGCCATGTTTTTTCTGAAATCCCGCGGCGCTGATTGGCCGCTGCCGGACCAATGAGCGACGCGGGATTTCCTGGACAGACAGACAGACAGACAGACAGAAAGACAGACAGACAGACAGACAGACGGGATAAGACAATTATATAGTAGATACTTCGAAAACTCTTACCAACACTTATCAACCATTTGCAGTCCAAAAAGCCCCTCAGTGGCCAAGAAAGTAAGGAGAAAGTTTGGCCAGTTTTAATGGCCTGTCTCCAATAGGTGGATGTCCCCAGGTAAATATCATTACTGGCAGATAAACCTTTTTACCACTTTGAAAATCTAACACTCAGAGCAGCGATTCATCCGCAAAACAATTTTATATTACATCCATTTATAATTTACATAATAAATTGAGCAACTTTGTTACTAGATAGAATTGCTTGTCTTGCACTGGCCCTGAGTTATACCTTATTCTCTTCCATATCTCCATTGATCATTCTTAATTTTACGGCATAGCCTGCTTGTTCAGTGTCTGGACAGCAATTATGCTCTTTATTTTATTTGTATTCTTGGCATCATACAGTCATCTGATGTGTTAGAAGGGGCATCATTAAGTCAGTTATTCGGGGAAATAAAATTCAATGCTGGATCCCTGCGGATCCATTGCCATATGGCACCCCTGGATCCCATTGCCGCAAGCCGCTGAGTGGTCTTCGAGGTCTGCATTGTTTGGATGGTAGGAATAGCGCTGCATGCTGCACCTTTTTTGCCATGAAAAGCAAATGAATGCATAATGGAGCTACAGACGGAGGGCCGGAGCACAGGACAGGACCCTACAAAAAGCAGTACAGCAGAACTAAGCTGTAGCTAATCATGTGTCATCCCACACCTTTACATTCAGTAGTAATTCAGTGTGAATGCAGCTTTGAGCTATGATACAAGTACAGAATCATTTTTTACAAACTTATGCTACATTTGAAGACGTTCTGAAGATTGATGATCTGGGTAAACGGGTGAAATGGTGTATAAAGGTGAACCTATGCGTTACATGGATCAACAGCTGCAGCTCAATAACTAGCATCTATCTCTAGGCGGACATCTTCAGTGTCACATTGGACTTCCACACTACACTGGGCCTTACTATAATAGCTTTGTACCTGACATCATTACTGATGACTGCACTTTTACTGTGTCGTGTCACAAACAGACTCCCAGTGGAGCGAACATGGTCTGCACATAACACAGCTGGCCATGGGAGGAAGCAAAAGAGTATACAGACAGGACACCACAGGATGGCAGCTGATTCTGTGAGGTAAAACATTTCCCTGCCTGTTTAAAAACTTGTTTTACCTCACATAAAGAATCGGCTGTGATCCCCTGCTGTAATGTCTGTATACTCTCTTGCATCCTCCCCGTCCAGGAGATGTGGTATGTTCAGACCATGTTCCTGTATGGTCAGACATTACACAGTACACAGCAGGGGCATATTTCTAAGATTATCTCAGCACAGGAACATTTTATTTAAACTCATCCAATTGTGGAACTTATTATTATTCCAAGATCTATTGATTAAAATGAATTTTGTTTGTGGGAAAATGCCTTTAAATAATTGAAAGAGGGTTACAATTGCTCCTTTGAAACTTGATGCAGGTAATCTTATATGAGAGTAATGGCGTATTCACACATCTGTGTGTCATAGATCGTGATGCACAAGCTGTTTGCGAGTCTCCTGCCCCGATCTTTGACAGTCTCATATACGTCTATTAGGCCACATTGGCAGAAATGGAAGCTGGCACGTTTAGGTGGGCTGCACTGTGGGAATGAAGAGCCTTGGGATTCCCAAACGTTTTTTATTAATATCAATGCGTTTCTGCAATGGACCAGGGCCTTTCTCAAGGTATAAAAAAAAACAAGCTCTTCACTCCCGCAGCACGGCCCACCTAAATGTGCCAGCTTCCATTTTTGCCATTCCACCTCTTGAAGAACCTTTCCTCCAGCCACAGGGCAGCAGCGGCTTTCTACACCATTATAGCTGTGGTGACTGCACACAACACCTCTAGGTGAGCGCTGCCATCAATTATCCCGACCCCTTATCAGACGCTATTGCCCTATTTTGTGTGCGCTCCTGTCCTTCTCCACAGCGTCTCTATTAGGCACCTTCACACGTTCAGTAAGTTTCATCAGTGACGTGTTTCTATTATACTTTTCCTCTAATTGTTCCACTCCTGGTTTTGGCTTCCTAATACTGAGGTAAAATACTGACCAAATTACTGAATGTATGAACATGGCCTTAAGCTCTTAAGTTCGGGTCAAGAGGCCAGCAACTAATCTTAGAATCATTTTGTGCTCAGACCATGACACGCCTTAATGTGTAGAGTCACTTTCATCTTACAACTAAATAAAAACTACGTATTGTTTTAAAGGGGTATGCTACCACTTATCAATTAGGAGAAGGCATCAATATAAGTCAGTAGTATCAGATTGATAGGTGTCCAAATCCTAACACCACCAATCAGCTGTTACCAGCTCCAGCATGGAATCAATGGGGTGGCAGAGTGTTGGAACTCTACCAATCTGATCTTGGTGGTCCATCCTAAGTATAAGTGATCAATATCATAACAGTCAACACCCCTTATAACTTTTTTTTGCAAATACTTGCTTCTCTCATCCTGAAATGCAGCATGTTTTTGGATCAAATCACATGTGGCATTTTTGTTGCATACATTTTTTCGACTAAAATTCAATTCTTACATTTAAAGGGGTTGTCTTATCCTAAAGAGGACCTGTCACCAAATTTTTCATGTTTTTTTTTCTATTTTATCTTTCATTTGCGGAGATATTAGCAATGAAAGTATTTGGCACCTAATGAGTTAAAAAAAAATTAAGTCCAAGTAGATGTTATCAGAGTTTTCACTGGGGGTGCGAAATTCTTCTCCCTGCATGATGCTGACCAATTATAAGCAGACGACAGCACTGAAAAGAAAGATGATCACATCCCCACCATAGCTTAGAGCAGATTTATCAGTGTCTGAGATGTAAGGATACAGACCTGATCTCCTGGGCTAACCTCCTGCATGAGTAGAGCACACAACTGACTAATACCTTTCAGTTAAGGTCTCTGTGGGTGAAGGGGCAGCACAAGAGAGTTTAGTTGTGCAACATTACAAACCTTTCTAACAGCTCTCCTCCTCTTATGGCACTCTCACCTCTGCTGTACTGCGCCTCTCCCATACTACCTGTCCAGAAATGAGAGCACAGCGTCAGTATCACACTTAGATCCGTTGTGCTCAACTTGTACTCATTCTGCAGTGAGATTAGAGGAGACTGTCATTACATTTCACCATAGAAGTAACCCAGAACACACTGCTCCTGTGTGAGGTGTAATAACAGCCTAATATCACTGCAGAGAGAATACAAGTTGCTTGAGCACAGAAGACATAAGTGTGATACTGACACACTCCATAATCAGGAGAGTCAATAAAAGGGTTTGTAATGTGACACAGAGAAACTCAGCTGTGCGGCTCCTTCCTTGTCTAAGAGCTGTTATCTCTGCTTTCTAATCATGCAGAAGGTTAGACCAGGAGATCAGGACTCGCCATCATTATACATCTTAGGCTAGGTTCCCACGATGAGCTTTTGGTGAGTTTTTGATGTTGCAGAATTTCTGCACCCATTAAGATAGGTTACTTACATTATTTCTAAAATATGCAGCGTAAAAACTCACTAAAAACTCATTGTGAGAACGTAGCTTTATACCCTAAGAAACCCGCTTTGAGCTATGGTGGGGGCGTGTTCTTCTTTTCTTTGAGTGTTGCTGCTTGCTTATGATTGGTCAGCATCATACAGGAGAAATCTGCAGCATATTTAAGGATTTCTCACAAGCCTCATTCGGGTAAATGCAAAAAGGTAAATAAAATTACCAAAATTTCCACAACAAAAGTGTAGCTATACCTACAGCGTATTCACACCCAGACTATAAGATTATGGCCGGTCTCTGGGTGGGTGTTTTTTTACACAGTAGTCAGAACCTACAACATTGTGGTGCCGTGCATTACATGAGCTATACTAAGGGAGCGCCTGTCAGCATAGAGCGAATACGTCCATATACCGACCAGCAGAAAGTGTAAGAGAAGAACTATAGAAGGATGGACCATAGTGGAGCATTCCGGATTGGTACAACATAAGGAGCCAAAAGGCTTCCCCCCGGTATTTCATGCTATGTGCTTCTTATAAAGTGACATCTCTCCATAGACCCCTCTGTGAAGACCACCCCCTTATCCAGATGATACATTCTCACTTCCACCATATATAATGCAGACTGGCCATTTTTTTTTTTCAGAAAATCCCCAATTTTGGGTCGTCAGCTGTACAAGAAGAAATGCTTTAAACCAGTGCTGGCGAACCTATGGCACGCATGCAGAGGGGGCAGGCAGAGCCCTCCTGGTGGGCACGCGCGCCATGGCCACAGCATTAGCGCTACTGGATCGGGCCCGGCGGGGGAGAACTCTGAGCCCGCTGAGTGCCGACACCAGCTTCGCTACTGCAACTAGATGTGCGATCTCTCTCGGATGGAAACACATCTAGCTGAAGTGTATTGCAGCGCACGAACTTGCCAGACCCGTGCGCTGCAATACACGCTGCCGGCCAATCAGAGGCCAGCGGCTGCTGGCCTCTGAGGCTGGCCGACGTCATGCTGGCCTCTGATTGACCGAAAGCCGCTAGCCTCTGATTGGCCGGCCAACGTCATGCTGGTCTCTGATTGGCCAGAAGCCGCAGGTCTCTGTTGGCCAGCCGACGTCATGCTGGCTTCTGATTGGCCGGAAGCCGCTGGCTTCTGATTGGCCGTCAGCCGCTGGCCTCTAATTGGCCGGCCGACGTCATGCTCGCCTCTAATTGGCCGGAAGCCACTGGCCTCTGATTGGCCGGCCAACGTCTTGCTGGCCTCTGATTGCCAGGCAGCCGCTGGCTTCTGATTGGCCGGCTGACGTCATGCTGGCCTTTGATTGGCCGGCAGCCCCAGGCCTCTGATTGGCTGGCCAACGTCATTCTGGGTTCTGATTGGCCGGAAGCCGCTGGCCTCTGATTGGCCGTCCGACGTCATGCTGGCCTCTGATTGGCCGGAAGCCGCTGGTCTCTGATTGGCCGGCAGCCGCTGGCCTCTAATTGGCCGGCCGACGTCATGTTGGCCTCTGATTGGCCGGCAGCCGCTGATTGGCCGGCCGAAGTCAAGCTCGCCTCTGATTGGCCGGCAGCCTCTGGCCTCTCATTGGCCGGCCGCCGCTGGCTTCTGATTAGCCAGCCGCCGCTGGCCTCTGATTGGCCGGCAGCATGTACCTCTGTGGCGACCGAACCCTCAGGGGCGCCACACATGCACCCCACACACGTGCACTCCTTAAGCAGCTTCTAAATTTATGGAGCAGAACTGTAGAAGAGCATCAACCGAACATCAGGACCAATATCTGCTCCTTTGTGTAAGGATGAACAGGAGGACTGCAAAGGCCCTACAACATAACCAGAAGCACGTTACACCCAAAATTGTCAGAAACAGACTCCATGAGGGCGGTATGAGGGCCCGACGTTCTGTAATAGGACCTTACTCACAGCTCAGCACCTTGCATCTCAATTGGCATACACCTGAGAACACCAGAATTATCAGGTCCTACGTTCTCTGTACAGGTGACAGCAGGTTCACATTGAGCAAGTGATAGATGTGAAAGTCTGGAGACGCCGTGGTGAATGTTATTCAGTCTGCACCGCCACCCAGCATGATGGGCACCATGTGATAGCCAACGGCAACCTGACTGCTGTTAGGTACACGGATGAAATCCTTAGAGCCAATGTCAGACCTTACCGTGGTGCAGTGGACCCTTGGTTCCTCCTAGTGCAGGACAATACCCCTTCCTCACGTGCCATACTGGGAAGGCAGTTCCTGGATGATGAAAACATTGATGAGCTCACTTTCCCCAGACCCAGGTGCAAATCTGGTACAACTTGTGTAGCTACACAGGGGTCCAAAAGGTAAGAGTGGCTACTACCACTTCCAAAACAGGTGGAATTGTCTGTGTCCACTCATGCCCAGACCTGAATCCAATTGTGAATCTTTAAATCATTATGTATCAATGCATCCAATGCTGGGGTCTGGGAGGCTGTGGTTGGTGTTACCGAAAAGGATGATTGCAACAGACTTCATGGATGGGCGGCTTATGACTGGAAGTGAACAGAAGGGCGGCTATATTAAAGGGGCCAGAGCCATACTTATCAGCAGAGGCCCACATGACGGTGATTGGGCCAGGAGAGGAAAATAAAGTTTGAATGGGGTCTATGGGATTGGATCAATAGGGAGTGGGAGGGGATAGTAAAAGGGAGTATAAAAGGAAAAGTGTGGGAAAAGGGGCCATTCCTGTGGGGAGAGCAATGGGAAAAGTCTCACCTGCACACCCTCTTTTTTCAGGGAATTTAGAGATGTCTAATGGAAATATATACAGTACAGACCAAAAGTTTGGACACACCTTCTCATTTAAAGATTTTACTGTATTTTCATGACGATGAAAATTGTACATTCACACTGAAGACATCAAAACTATGAAATAACACATGTGGAATTATATACTTAACAAAAAAGTGTGAAACAACTGAAAATATGTCTTATATTCTAGGTTCTTCAAAGTAGCCACCTTTTGCTTTGATGACTGCTTTGCACACTCTTGGCATTCTCTTGATGAGCTTCAAGAGGTAGTCACTGGAAATGGTTTTCACTTCACAGATGTCCCCTGTCAGGTTTAATAATTGGGATTTCTTGCCTTGTAAATGGGGTTGGGACCATCAGTTGTGTTGTGCAGAAGTCAGGTGGAGACACAGCTGATAGTCCTACTGAATAGACTGTAAGAATTTGTATTATGGCAAGAAAAAAGCAGCTAAGTAAAGAAAAATGAGTGGCCATCATTACTTTAAGAAATGAAGGTCAGTCAGTGCGAAAAATTGGGAAAACTTTGAAAGTGTCCCCAAGTGCAGTTGCAATAACCATCAAGCGCTACAAAGAAACTAGCTCACATGAGGACCGCCCCAGGAAAGGAAGACCAAGAGTCACCTCTGCTTCTGAGGATAAGTTTATCCGAGTCACCAGCCTCAGAAATCTCAGGTTAACAGCAGCTCAGATTAGAGACCAGGTCAATGCCATACAGAGTTCTAGCAGCAGACACATCTCTACAACAACTGTTAAGAGGAGACTTTGTACAGCAGGCCTTCATGGTAAAATAGCTGCTAGGAAACCACTGCTAAGGACAGGCAACAAGCAGAAGAGACTTGTTTGGGCTAAAGAACACAAGGAATGGACATTAGACCAGTGGAAAGGTGAACGGATGGACTCTACATGCCTGGTTCCCACCGTGAAGCATGGAGGAGGAGGTGTGATGGTGTGGGGGTGCTTTGTTGGTGACACTGTTGGGGATTTATTCAAAATTGAAGGCATACTGAACCAGCATGGCTACCACAGCGTCTTGCAGCGGCATGCTATTCCATCCGGTTTGCGTTTAGTTGGACCATCATTTATTTTTCAACAGGACAATGACCCCAAACACACCTCCAGGCTGTGTAAGGGCTATTTGACCAAGAAGGAGAGTGATGGGGTGCTACGCCAGATGACCTGGCCTCCGCAGTCACCAGGCCTGTACCCAATCGAGATGATTTGGGGTGAGCTGGACCGCAGAGTGAAGGCAAAAGGGCCAACAAGTGCTAAGCATCTCTGGGATCTCCTTCAAGATTGTTGGAAGACTATTTCCAGTGAGTACCTCTTGAAGCTGATCAAGAGAATGCCAAGAGTGTGCAAAGCAGTCATCAAAGCAAAAGGTGGCTACTTTGAAGAACCTAGAATATAAGACATATTTTCAGTTGTTCCACACTTTTTTGCTAAGTATATAATTCCACATGTGTTAATTCATAGTTTTGATGCCTTCAGTGTGAATGTACAACTTTCATAGTCATGAAAATACAGAAAAATCTTTAAATGAGAAGGTGTGTCCAAACTCTTGGTCTGTGCTGTATATTGTTATGTTTTATGGCTCGGGCTTATGATGAAGGTTATAAATTTTTACTGTGAGTCACAGTGGCTGGGGCATTAGGGGGTGTCTTTGGGGTTGGTGGAATTTTTTATGGGTGGGAATTTACAGCGATGGTTCCCTTCAGGATGGAATTACTAATTGGCTGATCTGGCACTTAGTGGGGCTCTGGACTGGGGTGTACTCTTGGAGCCAGTGGTGGTGTTTCCTTTACCACTGATTGTGGTGTGGTGCCCTCGAGCTTGGGGTTACGGCTGAGGGTAAAATAATTCTATGGAAAAATGCTTTGTTCTACATGTGCCGGATCTTGTAGCCCCAAGGACCTCCGCCAATTCTTTCATTGTTTATTGTTGTTTGTCAATAAATGGCCGATATGGCAAATTATATCCAAAAAAGAAAGTCTCCTGTGTATCATTTATTATAAGTTAAGTGGTATGAGACACTGCTTGGGGAGAAAGAAAATAATTAATATGAGGGATGGTTTCAGGAGAACGATTTGTGCCATACACCGTCATGATCACAGATATATTTTGTTAAATGTCAGAAATGTATTTTTTAACATTTTGATTTCTTTGATTAACAGTTCTGCACACAGAGATATTCCCCTGAGGCCACATTCACACATTCAGTATTTGGTCAGTATTTTACATCAGTATTTGTAAGTTAAAACCAGGAGTGGGTGATAAATACAGAAGTAGTCACGTGTTTCTATTATACTTTAACTCTGATTCTTCCACTCCTGGTTTTGGCTTACAGATACTGATGTAAAATACTGACCAAATACCGAATGTGTGAATGTGGCATAAGAAAGACAAAACCTTACTTTTATTTTTGTAAATATTCAGGTTTTGGATTTTATTAACCTTTATGATTAACCAGCAGCACTGTAGTTGTTCAATAATAAAATGAATCATTAAAAATACAAATTGTGCACCCCGTGTATATCTGTATACTGTATGTATACATCTGCAAAAGTTTGGTTCCCCATCCTTCAAATTTGATATCTATCTATCTATCTATCTATCTATCTATCTATCTATCTATCTATCTATCTATCTATCTATCATTGTGACATTAGAATAAAAATGATGTCACAAGTGATGTGATGACATCACCGCATTCTATATCCCAGTGTTCCGTCCTAAGGGAAACCACTGCCTTACAGACTCCCAAGGGTGAGGCAGCCCCTTTTGTTTTTCGTGACAAACGAAGCAAAACTTGATTTTAAAATGGATAATTACAGAAGAGCCCAAAGAGATCGGGTTCTCAGAGAGAAGAGAGGAATAAATGAAGAGCAGGTACTATTGTTCGCTTTAGGGCGAAAAGACTTTATACTACCGGACATTGACACTGACGCCTCAAAAATGGCGTCTAAACGTCAAATTCTAGACAAAATGAGAAAGACCAAAAGACGTGAGATCCTTACAGAGAGAAGGAAAATGGAGACCCTCACGGAGTCTCACTCTGCAGCCTCCGCTGAGCTTCAGAAGGCCATTCTTATCTCCTTGAGAAAACTCGGGGATCTGGTCCCTGAAATACGGAGGAGAAACAAAGAAGCCATCCTCAATAAGAGGAGAAACATCAGCGCAGAGTTAGAGCTGGAAGAGGTTCTCCAAGAGACACCGAGACAAGTGACATCCTCCAGATCTGAAAGTCTGGAGGCACCGAAACTACAAAGAGCGGCAGCCCAGAAGAGGATCAGGAACAGCAGAGACTGGGTTGTCCAATGTAGAAGACGTCTCATCTATGCCAACCCCATTATAAATGGGAATGGTGCATTACGGAGGTCGAGGTCATCAGCTGAAAACATCTCCATCCCAGAGAACAAACAGCTGAGTGTTTCTCCACCAAACACATCACTGGATACAGATGGACCAGGTAAGATGGATCTGCTCAGTGTAATAAGACTGGGGGTGAGGAGGATTATACTCCTAATATTATGTACTGGCATCAATTATCACAAGTGCAGAAAAACTGTCCTTGTTGCCCATAGCAACCAATCACAATGCAGCTTTCATTGTTCCATAGAATGTTAAGAGATGGAATCTATGCTGTGATTTGTTGCTATGGGCAACAGGGACAGTTTTGCTATTGGACAGTTTTGATAAATGAGAGCCCAAATATTAGACATTTCCTGCTCATTTACATAATTCTATTTAAAATTATAATATTTTCTTTTAGCTATATTTGTTAACCCCTTCTTGACCGGGTAACCTTTCGTTGTTTTTTCCCTCCTCCTTCGAAAACCCATAACTATTTATTTTTTAATTTGTCTCCCAATGTAGCTGTATGTGGACTTGATTTTTTAGTGGACGAGCTGTAGTTTTGAACATTATTTATTTTACTATTCAATGTTCTGGAAAATGGGGAAAAAGATTCAAAATGTGGTAAAATTGTGGAAAAAAAGTGATTCCGCCATTGTTTTTTTTTTCTAGATGTTCATTGAGTGGTAAAAATGACCTGACAGAATGATTCTCCATGTCAGTTACAACTATGATAATGCTGAACAGGCATAGGGGTTATAATTCACTGAACTGGTAGAAGAAAATTAGGAATTTTATAAAAAATAAATTGGTTTGTGTCCCTATATTCTGAGACATTATATCTTTTGGATTTTGATAGCTGGATGGAGCTGTGCGAGGACGTGATTTGTTTTTTTTTTGCGTGACAAGTTGTAGCTTTTATAGATAACTTTCTCGGGTAGACAAGACATTGTGATATCTTTTATTACAATTTATTAGATGTATACTGCGCCCTCACAAAAACACTATTCTGGTCTTTACATTTATTTTCTCCTTTCAGTGTTTACTGTTTGGGTTAATTAATGTTCCGGATGTGGTTATACTAGATATTCAAATTATTACTATTATTATTATTATTATTATTATTATTATTAATGGGGAAGTATTTTTTTTACATTTTATTATTTTTTTTACTTTTTTTTGTTACTTCTTTTCTTTAGTCTCCTTTGGGGACTTGAACCTGCGATTTTCTGATCGCTTCTACTAGATACTGTGATAGAACTGTATATAGCGAAATTAAAAATCTCATATGAAAGCCAGGCTGGTCTTAACAGGAAGAGGAAAAGACAGGGGGTTTCAGCAGGCTGAGGTAGTCATTTCCAATAATGTGTTCACTAAGGGGTTCAAATTTTTTATATCATCTCAGCAGATGGAATCGATAAGACGCCCTACGACACAACGGACATACCGGCACAAAGCCTTGATGATGCCAGTTTACAGATTTCTGACCCAAGAGAACTGGTCCACACAGTCCAACCTATAGACTTTTCCAATCTCGAGTGCTGGAAAGTTCTTGGAAAAGGAAACTATGGAAAAGTAAGTGTCAATTTATATTGTCCATGTTCCACAATGTATCCTGCACCAGATACACAGGAGAGATGTACATATTCATTACAGGATGCTCATATGTAATGATAATTGGGATTAACTAGTGAACTACTACACAGTAATAGATGAGAGTTTGGTCTGATCTGTTGTGATTTTTCTCCAGGTCATCTTGGCATCAGATCCAGTCAGTGAAGGACTGCTGGCCATCAAAATCATGGACAAAAGTTCTTGTGAGGACTTAATCTCTACAGAGCTAGAAGTCCTGAGAATGGCTGCCGGGTGCCCCTACCTAATGACTATGCGGGCGTTTAGGGAAACACCTACGGAGTATGAAATAGCCATGGACTATATGGTCGGAGGAGACCTGTTTGGCCACATGAAAGATTCAATGATGTTTAACACAAAGACAATAAGGTAAATGTCCGGTACTGAATGTGAATAATCCGCTGCCGGCACATTGTAGTCTTAGATCAATGGACAACGACAACAGGAGAAACTAATGATGTGAAAAGGACACGTGTGTGATCTCCTCATGTTCTCTGTATGATTGTGCATGTAACCACTGATCCATCCTTTCTACTCCACAGACTCTTTGCGGCAGAGATGGTGTGCGGACTCCAGTTCCTGCATGAACGCGGCGTCATACATAGGTAATCATTTCTCCTTCATAAATCTGTCACCTGTGACTCTCTGTTGTCTCCTTACATATCTATTGTAGAAAGTTCTTTCCATGAATTGTCCTCACAATCAGTGTCTGCTCCTTCTCCCTGCAGTGACCTGAAGCCAGAGAACATCCTCCTTCAAGACACCGGACACATCAAAATCTCAGACTTTGGCTTAGCAGCCATGAATGTATTTGAGGGTGACATAGTGGAATATACTGCTGGCACTAAGGGTTACATAGCGCCCGAGGTAAGGAACATCTCTGTGTGATTGATGTCGATAGTAGGATTGAGGGATAATCTGATCCCAATGTATTCTGCTCATATCTAATCACAGACCGGTCCTCATAGTCTCTGTGTGTAAATCCCCTTCCCGGTATATTCAGATTCTCTCCAATCTCATGTTCCCATAGGTAATGGACGGTGAAGGATACAACCATCTGGCAGACTCCTTTTCCTTTGGCGTCATCTTATATATGATGACTGTAGGTGACTGGCCATTCTATACCAGAGGCACAATGGACGAATACCACCAGTCTCTGTATGACGACATCCCTTCTTTTCCACCTGGGATCTGCTGTCATACCATGGATATCATAAAACGGGTGAGTAAGATCAGATGGACAATGATAATGGGGGATTACAAGAAGATATAGAAGATAAGATATGGACAGTCCATAGACATTGTGTAATAATTTATCAGTAATAATACATAATATAATGACTAATGCTTTGTTTTCATTTTCTAGCTCCTCTGCAAAACTCCATCTGCCCGATCTGCCATTACATCATCCATCAGATCGCATCCGTTTTTCTATTCTATAGACTGGAGCGATGTGGAGTCCGGCAGAGCCGACCCACCATTCCCATATTACTATGTAAGTACAGCACATACAGACATCCAAAGTGTTATCACTACCCAGTAACACACTTACCCACTATACACCTTATCGCTATATCCCCCTAGTACTGTATATACTGTATGTGAGGGGCTGATTCTCAGACGTGTATATTTCTCTTCTTCCAGCAGGAGTATTAGGCTAATAAAAATCAGCCCCATTCCAGTAACATCCAGGAATGAAGATTTACATTAATCGGATGAGACAATTACACTGGACTTTCTTATTTACCGGACTGTGACCAACCCACCGAGCTTCCACCACATAACATCCAAGTAGATTTGAGCACCAAACATCCAGGGATTTATTCCGATCGCCATATTTGGGGTCAGGAAGGAATTTTTTTCCCTTGATATGAGGATGATGCAACAACGAGTCCTCAGGGTTATTTTTCGCCTTCCTCTGGATCAACATAGCAAGTAATTAAAGGCTGAAATTGAAGGACTTCTTTCAGCCATACTTGTTATGTCACCATCTGGATGACTCATCTACAATGTGGTGGTAAGGAGACGACTACAAGATATGGACATAAAGAAGGAAGCGGCTGCTCCTTCTCCTACTTGGCCATGTACAGACAGAAGGAAGCGGCTGCTCCTTCTCCTACTTGGCCATGTACAGACAAAGGAAGCGGCTGCTCCTTCCTCTACCAGGCCATGGTCAGACAGAAGGAAGCGGCTGCTCCTTCCTCTACCAGGCCATGGTCAGACAGAAGGAAGCGGCTGCTCCTTAACCTTCCTGACCATGGTCAGACAGAAGGCCATTTGGCTGATCGCGATGCTGTAGGAATCCAGGAAAACTCCAACTACACAGATCACAAGTCACACATTCCTGCTCTTCTCCTCTCTCATGTGTGATCCAGACCTGGATGTCCAAAAGCGATAGAAGTGGCCGAGGCCTAAGGAGCGGAATCATCATCATCTGCTCCTTTCCACAGAAAGTGACTATATCTACACACTTTCTTTTTATATATTTGCATAATATTAACAACTTTTATGCATAAAAATAAATATATAAAACATCTATGTTGCTTTTGGTTATATTACTGACATGCTTTTTGGTATTTTTATTAATATCATGATAAGGTATTTTGCTGCCTTAGGCACATGACGCAAATGGCTTCCCCACCAAGAAAAGGAATAGGTGAGACTCTATGGTAACTGGACCTCTAACTTCCCCGTCTGATCCATCAGGTAACAAGCTCTGATGACCACTTCCTTTACAATGTCAGACCCAAGAATAGTCATGGAAACTAATATAGCTTAATTATAATGGGGGCCGTTTGGTTTCAATTAATGAGATACAATAGATGCAGCTTGTAACAAAACCGATGGTTGTTCTACTGCCGTATTCCTGTGTGGCGCCATCCTCTAACAGGGGGCAGACTGTCCATACCCTGCGTATTACGGGAATTACCGCCAGAACATCGACCTGATTACAGCTCCTCTGCTCCTGTCCTGGGGGCAGCGTTCACATTGTCTTAAAGACACAAATGCATTTCAATGCAGAGAGGGAATGAGAACCAGGGCGCAGGCGTTGAGCGGTGTTAGTGACCCACTGACTCCGCTCACCTTTGTTCCTGTGTACCGGCTGTCAGCATGCTGAATGTTTGCGGCAGGAGGAAGGTGCCAGTTGACTGCAGGCGTTCAATAATGTCAATTTTTTTTCTTAAACTGCTCCCCCCTCAGAGAGGTAGCGTCCTAGGCGGGTGCCTACCCCTTGTCCCGGGCCTGCACTGGTGGTTCAGTTTGGATCCTATTGCAGGAATAGTGCCATACACTATTGCAGTCAGTACAATGGAAATCATTAACTTCTCAAATTTAAAGGCTTTTTTGCGAAGAAGAGAAAAATGAAGACTGTTTACTGGGTTTTTTCAACCATAGCTGTGATTAAAGCACTGCTCCTTTGCTCATAGGGGAAATCAGTTTTATCAATCGCTTTGTTGGGGAGCTGTCCACTCCATTCTGGTCTTTCGGTCGTCCCACGTTACTTCTGACTCTCAGAATCCTACAGGATCTTATACGCGATGTGGAAGACAATTTCTCTATATAATGAGCCTTAATGTGACTCTCACAAGAATGCAAAGTGAGATTCATTCACCTCTACATCACTAGTCAGAGCTGTAGACACCAGGTTAATTTAATGAAATATCAGACCACCACTTTCAGGCCATATTCACACGTTCAGTATTTGGTCAGTATTTTACCTCAGTATTTCTAAGCCCAAACCAGGTGAGGAACAATCAGAGGAAAAGTATAATAGAAACACGTCACCATTTCTGCAGTTATCACCCACTCCTGGTTTTGCCTTACACATACTGATGTAAAATACTGACCAAATACTGAATGTGTGAACGTGGCATGACATTTATTGCACTAGTCCATGTGCCGTCTGTTTTTAATAACAGTTCCGTGTCTAATCCGTGAGACTCAGAGCAGGTTCTATTCTCATTCATTTTGCAGATCAGACTCAGCCATTAAAGTCTAAGGAAATCCATGTACAACGGATGAAGCACTGAAGACTTTTCTTTTCCTTTAGTGCTCCATCAGTGTTTCATCCATTTTTAATAGATCCATTAATAGTCAATGGATAAATAAAAGTTCAGACTGTCTACCTGCTTCAGTTTTTACAAATGTATGAGGAAAAAATATATCTATACAACACGGATATAAAATGGAGACAATGCGGAGACACATGGGAGAAAAAGGTTCTGTTTTACAAGGATATAGAAATAGACAAGGATTTGTGAATGTAGCGTCCTCTGAAGAATAGGTAAAATCCATCAAGCTTAAGACAAGACAGACTGATAACTCAGTGAGGAATACAATAGAAGCTGCCTATTGAAGTCTATGGAGAGGCTCCGGACATCACTAGGTAGGCTTCATTTCTACACATGAGCTTGATGTATCATCCATTACTTTTTCTGTACATTTATTAGCATTTGTTATGTTTGTAGCATGGTATTCTACAGTTAGCATTACTAGTCGTATATGCCTTTATATATGACGCGCCCCCTGGGCCGTGTGTGTGGGAATACCCGGAGCCGGGTCTCTGTGTGATGTCAGGGGTTGTAGTCTCCGTGGCGGCAACCCGGTCCCGTGGCTCAGGGTGGTCAAACCAGTGGCGGATCTGTTTTTAATGTTGAAATGTCCGACTACGCCACCCGTGGATTGCGATCACTGAGAACCGCCGCTGCAGGGCACACCGCTGAGGCTGATGTTGTGTGCGCAGCAGGGGGTAGTATAACTCCCCATGGGAGGAGTATAGCCTCAGGGCAGCATGTGTAGATGGTGAGGGTTGTGGTGCATAGGCGCAGCAGAAATGACTCAAAGTCCATGCAGTGCAGTTCAGGGTCTTTACTGTTGGTGATGAAGGAGACCCTGCTGGGAGTACTGGCTAACATTAGAGGCCTGGTCAGTCTGTGAGCGAACAAGAATCCCCCTGGCCAGGTGGAGGTGTAGGCCTTCCCGTCTAACTGCACTCTTCCTGGCTACCTTGCTGTAGTCGTGTAGTAGCCCACGTCCCTGAGTGTACCGTGTGGTGCTCACCCGTATGGCTGGTGACTTGGGGCCTTTGGTTCCTTCCGCTCCTCGATGGTGGTGCCGGTCCCTTGCGTGTGACTGAGCCTCTGGGCTTTCTACGGCCAGAGGACCTGAAATCCCCTGCCAGGTGGTTTCTGCTGCTGGATGTGAATATCCTCACAGCCTCGGACTCCGGTGTCCGGTTCTCTGCGTCTTCTGCCAGGACGAGCTCTGCTGCTCCAGTCCCTGGCTCTCAGCTCCGGTCTCCTACAGGGCTGCTTGCTGCTCTATCCCTCTCTCTGGAACTAACTAGCTAACCTCGCCCCAGATCCAGTTTACAAAGGGTAGGTTCCTCCCCTCCCTGGACTGGGGCCGGAGGCGTTGCATGCAAATGTGCTCCTGACCAGGAAAACCCATGCTCGCTCTCAGACATGGTATTTCTACCACTGTGGCAACCAGACACCCTGGGGTGCCACATTCCCCCCTAGTAAACTTTAGTACTCCGGGACTAAACACTTTTTTTTTTTGAAAACACACATAACAGGTATAAACAATAACACAACAATATATGTACAAGGAGTTCAATCTTGATAGGTCACGGCGCTTCCGTAACCAGATGTCCATGTCACCCAAGATGCATTTTGAGGGACCCGTCCCAAACCCTCCACGTAGGCCCTGGGGTGGCTACAGGGCATCGATGATCCGGCGTTGGACCACGTCTTCAGCCACCTCCACGGGTTTTTGTTCTGTGGTCTGGCACAAAAGGGGCACTTAACAGGTGCAACTATTTACAAGGTACAGTTCCGGTTATTCATTGTCCATAACCTGTCCGTCCATAGACCCTGTCGGGTAACTTGAGAAACATAATCAGTATTGAGGTAACAAACAAAACATTACAACATTTGCAATATACAGGTATATATAATTTCTCCTAGATTCTCCAGCGAGCGGGCTTCTGACCTCTAGTGCTCCTTGTTGACCTAAGTAACACACTATCTGATGGTGTTCTTTCTGGGTCCCCTGTTTCCACCCCTTGTGTAGTGGGCTCGCTAGTGTCTGCACTACAGGTGTTTGGAGATGTTACGGGTCGGTTGGGCAGCTTTCTGCGTACTCTTTGGCTTACCACGGGCACGGCAGGCTCACTACTAGCAGAGGGTTGATTCTCCTGGGCTGCTGGTATGGAATCCTCTGCCTCCAGGGCCGGTTGCTCCTCCAATACTACTTGCTCTTCTGTAGGCCCTTGAGGGGCTGGCTGGAGAAAGGTAAGGACGGGTACCACAATAGCATTGTTAATTTGTGTCCAGGACCGGGGAAATTCTCCGAGTACTGTACTGACCATTTCTTCCCTTTCCTCTGCGGGTTGAGGGCTATCTTGGTCTTCATCAGTGCTTTGCAGCTGCTCGGGACACTTCTTCAGGTGGTCTCTAGAGACAGTGGCTGTGGTCTCTCCTCCATCCTTACTGATAACGCATACTTTCGGGTTTTCATGACTTGAGGGCAGTACTGTGTACGGGTCTTTCTCACACTGGTCATCCAACTTATGGAGCCGCCTCTTCCTCTTCAAGACCTGCTCTCCAGGTGCCAGGGGAACAGCGGGAGCATGCTGGTTGTAAGTCCTCTCTTGCCTTTCTCTTGCTTGAGACAAACTTCTCTCAACACTCTCCTGCACTTTCCGGTACTGCTGCTGCCGTTCTGTATCCCAGTCTGCCTCTGGCGAGGTATCCTCGGGTGTCAGGACTCCCATATCCAGGTAAATTAGCAGCTTACCAGGTCTTGCTCTCATTAGGTAAGCCGGGGTGCAGTTGGTGGAATTTACTGGGATGTGGTTATACAAGTCCACCAGATCAGGCAGTTTTTCAGGACACAGACTGCGTTCTTCCAGGGGCAACATTTTCAGCAAGTCTATCACCACCTGGTTCATCTTCTCACACAATTCGTTGGTTTGGGGGTGATAGGGCGTTGTCCTTATCTTCTTGCAGCCATAGAGGTTGCAGAACTCCTGGAAGACCTCCGCTTCGAAGGCTGGACCTTGGTCAGTCAACACTTGCTCTGGATACCCGTGTGGATGGCAGAAGTGCTGCTGGAAGGCTCTAGCTGCTGTCTGAGCTGTTAAGTCCTTGACAGGGACAACCACCAGGAACTGGGAGTAGTTGATGGTGAGAGCATAGACGTACCCGGACCTACTTGGAGCCAGCTTCACATGGTCCAGGGCTACCAGTTCTAGTGGCTCCTTGGTGATGATGGGCTGCAGGGGAGTCTTCTGGCTGGCACGGTGCTTTCTTCTCAGGTTGCACGGGCCGCAGTCTCTGCACCATCTCTCAATGGCCCCTCTCATGCCTACCCAGAAGAACCGTTCACGCAACAGGAACTCCAACTTCTTCCATCCAAAGTGTCCTGCTCCGTCGTGGAATGCCTCCAGGACCATAGCCGCGTCTCCTCTCGGGACCACTACCTGCCAGGTCAGCTCATGTGTCCGGGAGTTAACAATTCTCCAGCACAGCTTCCCCTTGTAGAGAAGCAGTTTACTCTTCTCCTTCCACAGCTGTTTGGTCTCTTCCGGAGCGTCTGGGTCAAGGCGGGCATCAGCCTGTGTCAGCATCTCTTTTACCAGGCGGACGGCTGGGTCACTGTCTTGCGTCTCCGCCCAGCTGTAGTGGGGTAAGGGATTGAACGTGGCAGAGTGCTTGTCCCTTACACAGTGGGAACACTGGGTAATCTCATGACGGTGGAACGCAGGGAGTTCAATCTCTTCCAGTTCTTCTGGATCTTCCCCTCCGTCCGGCAAGTTCGGCATCCTGGACAGGGCGTCTGCGTTGGCATTTGTGCGTCCCGCTTGGTATTTGATTGTAAATTCATAGTTGGATAGGCGGGCCATCCATCTCTGCTCCAGGGCACCAAGTTTCGCAGTGTCCAGGTGTGTCAACGGGTTGTTGTCCGTGTACACGGTGAACTTGGAAGAGGCAAGGTAATGTTTAAAGCGTTCTGTAACTGCCCACTCCACTGCCAGGAACTCTAGCTTGAAGGAGCTATAATTTTCGGGGTTTCTCTCTGTAGCCCGGAGCTTCCTGCTGGCATAAGTGTAGCACCCCGAGGGCTCGGCTGCTACAGGGATATTGCACCTCAAACCAGAGGTGTGATATTCCACTCCCGGGTAAGGATGGAATGTGGACCAGGGCTCGGTAGGCTGCATGCACCACACACACCCCATTTCCGAGGGACAGCTCAACGGTGCTCCCATGAGACAGAAGTGCAGGCACGACAGCATCTGTCCCTGGCTGGAGTGGGGAGCGGAAAGGACACCCAGTGGTGTAGGAGCAGATAGGGGTGGGTTTCTGGGCATAGGTAGGAGCCCATTGGTTGCTAGTCACCTGGGCTCGGGTGTCAGAAGGAGGTATATAAGGTGGGCACCATCTTAGGACAGTGTTCAGTTCAGGGAGGAGGAGAAGAAGACAGGAGTTCAGCCAGAGAGGGCTGACAGGGAGCTGTGGCTCAGTCTGGGCCCAGCTCCAGAGGCAGGCCTGGAGTGGAGGCCAGAAACAGCAGAAAGAGAGAGGAGAAGGAACGGAAAGGAAAGTAAGAAAGGAACTGGAACAGAGGAGAAAGGAAGCAAGGAACACAGAGAAAGGCCCAGAGACACGAGGACAGAAGGAACCCCATATGCCCAGGAGATACAGGGTGAAGGGTTGGCAGAGCAGGGTACCGGAACCCAAATTGGTGGAGGCGACTAATCCTCAGCCAAAACCGGAGGTTGTGACCACATCTTGGTGCGACCCCTCACTACATCCACCAGGAAAGCATACCACATAGGGTCAGGGAAACCGGAGAGAGGTTTCGCCAACAGAAGGCCCGAGGAAGCTGGACAAAGGTGGGTCACTGGTGGGGACGGCCAGAGAAAGGTAGAGAAGGGAGCTCTGAACCACACTCTGGAATTGCCTGGGAGTTGACCGAGTCCCTCACCTGGTGGACGCAGCATGACTCGGGCGGTCCTAACTGCGCACAAGTGACCTGATAAAGAACTGTGAGTAAAGCATTGAAAACTGCAACTGCACGTCTCTGTGGTTCCTCGCTGCACCAGCACCATTAGTACTGGGACGCTCACACCATCCACATTAGCTGCCCTGAGGCAATACTTCTCCCGTGGGGAGTTATTCCATACTCGGCTGCGCAAATTACATCAGCCTCAGTGGTCTGCAGCGCAGCGGCGGTCCCCACTGACCGCAATCCACGGGTGGCGTAGTCAGACACTTATTATAACACAAAGACTGCCACTGGTTTGACCGCCCTGGGCACGGACCGGGTCGCCGCCACACGGAGACTACAACCCCCAGCATCCCACCAGCGATCCGGCTCCGGGTATCCCCTGCTCAGCACAGGCCCAGGGGGCGCGTCATAAGCAATTAACCGTTCTCTGCCCTGTTGGATCTGGGACAGCACCGCCCCTAGTCCGATGTTGCTCGCGTCCGTGTGGTGGATGAAAGGCTGGCCGTAATCAGGGTAAGCCAGGACCTCATCCCCCGTGAGGGCCATCTTCAGCTGGCGGAAAGACTCATCCTCCAGCTTGTCCCATTTGAAGGGTGGCTTCTGATTCTTGGTCTTTGACTGACCCAACAGGAGGTTTTGCATAGGGGCTGCCATTTTGGTGAACCCGGGGATGAATCTTCGGTAGTAGCCTACCAACCCGAGGAACTGCCGCACTTCCTTTATGCTGGAGGGTCTTGGCCAGTCCTTAATCACTGTAATTTTATCAGGGTCTGGAGCTACTCCGTCAGCACTCACCATGTGTCCCAGGTACTGTACTTTTGGTTTCAGTAGATGACACTTGGAGGGTTTCACCTTTAGGCCGTAGCCTGCCAGGACGTCAAACACCTCTGCCAGGTGTTTCAGATGGTCCTCATATGTTTTGGAATACACGATGACATCGTCCAGGTATAGCAGGACCGTCTCGAAATTCCTGTGCCCCAGGCAGCACTCCATCAACCGCTGGAAGGTTCCTGGTGCGTTGCAGAGCCCGAATGGCATACAGTTGAATTCGCTGAGAACCATCGGGGTGGTGAACGCGGTCTTCTCCTTGTCTGCCTCTGCTACAGGAACCTGCCAGTACCCGCTAGTAAGATCCAAAGTGGAGAAGAAGTTAGCAGACTTTAATGCAGCTAAAGATTCCTCTATCCTAGGTAACGGGTACGCATCTTTGTGTGTGATACGGTTGACCTTTCTGTAATCTACACACATTCTCATGGTGCCATCTTTCTTTTTCACAAGAACTAGTGGAGCTGCCCAGGGGCTACAGCTGTCCCTGATTACCCCAGCCTCCTTCATGTCTCGCAACATCCCCTTGGTATTCTGATAGTGTGCAGGGGGTACAGGTCGGTATCTTTCCTTTATGGGTGGATGGTCTCCTGTGGGGATGTGGTGTTCTACCCCCTTTACTTGCCCAAAGTCTAGCGGGTGTTTGCTAAAGACTCTTTCGTACTCCTGCACCACCCGGTAGACTCCCTGTTTTTGGTGTGAGGGAGTGGAGTCGGTGCCCACATGCAGCTTCTGACACCAGTCCTCCATTCGTTTCTTGGAGCCGTTACCCTCCTCTAGTTGAGATGGAGGCAAGGGTTCCACGGCCTTTATGGAGTTTTGGTTAACGGTGAACAATTTGGCTAGAGTGGCATACCGGGGCAAGTATACTTCTCTTTCCCCAATGTTTAGGATGCGGACGGGTACCCTCCCATGGCGTACATCGACCACCCCCTGTGCCGTCAAAATGGTGGGCCTACTGTCTGAGTAGACGGGTTCTACCATGGCTTGGTAGTCCCTTCCTCTTAACCCGATTGCAGTCCGGCACCAGATCATCATCTCACTCTTTGGGGGCATGGCGATAGGGAACGGGTCACTCATCCTTACTCTACCAATCTCACCACCAGACAGTTCTACCTGCTGCCTTTTCATCAGGGCTCTGATCTCTTTTTGTGGGACATGCTACTGGCTGGAGCTGGCGTTCACCACAACCTGCTGTAATATGACAATTATCTCTGCAAGACAATTTTCAATAACATTAGTACCCAAGGTTATCTTAGGGTGGCTTTCACGACGGTCAATGTCCACAATAATCAGTCCTTGCGCTGGCAGTTCAACTTTACCAATCTTTATGGTCACCTCCTTGAATCCCACCTGCGGCACAGGCTGACCATGGCTTGCGATGATGCTCAAATCGTCATCTGGGTAGCGGGTAATATCTGAGTCATTCCAGTACCGCTTAAAGAGCACATAGGGGATGGTGGTTACCTGTGACCCGGTGTTCAGTAGTGCACTCATAGGAATGCCATCCAGCACCACAGGCAAGACCGGTCGTCCCCCTACGTACTTATCATGCCAGCTCGATGGGCCTGATGATCTTATGCCTGGGGGTCGGTCCTCTGCCCCAGGTCGGGCCCATTTAAATGACAGTACCTTGCCATATGTCCTGGTTGGTTGCAGCGGCGGCAGATGGGTTGTCAGTCCTGGTCATAGCGGTCGCTGGGCCTTCCTCTGAACGATGGGATCCTCCTCCGTTGGCTCCAAGGGACGTCCTCCGGACTGGAAGCCAGCTGGATCTTTCCTGGGGAAGACACCTGTAAAGACTGCACAGTTCTTGTTAGCGCGGCAACGCTTTTGGTCAGATCTTGGACCTGATGGTGCAGGTCTACAGCCGGGGCTTTGTCCAAAGCCTGTGCATCAGCTCCCACAGGCTCTGCAGGCAAGGGTGCCGCCTCCTGGTGATAGGTGATAGCAGGGCGCCTGTGGGTTACAGCGCCACCTGGTGCCGGTTCTCGGAGCACCCGGATGGCCCTGGCTTTAAACTGCGCAAAGTCCAAATCAAGGTTCTGCAAGGACATTACACGCAACTGGGTTCGGTGGGCGCTGGACAGTAGACCCTCAATGAACTGTTCAGTCAACAGCTTATCCTCATTCCGCACGCTGTCAGGGTCTGCCTACTTAATGGCTCTCAGGGCCTCCTGCAAATTCAAAGCATAGTACCGTATACTGTCTTGTGTCCGCTGTTTGCATCCATAAAATTTTAGCTTGATCTCTGCTGAGGTGCGGGTATCAAAAGTGCCAGTATTTCCTTTACAGTCCCCTTTTCCCTGGCTGACCAGGACTTCACTTCTCTTTGGGCTGCTCCAATTAACTGACCTATCAGGATGCTCACTTTATGTTCCTCGGACAGGGGGTATACTTTGAATAGGCTATACAGTCTTTCTTTAAAGTTGCTCAGGGTATGCGACTCCCCTGAGTACTGAGGTAACCATGCCGCTCCAGGGATATACGGCATCGTGAACGGCATCACTGCGGCAGCAGCAGCGCTGGCGGTGGGAGCTTCCTCCATTCCTGGTTTCTTCCTCCCCCCTAGTTAACCGTGGCCTACCTTCCATTGCTTCTTCTCGTAGGCCGCGGCTCCGCAGGCGATCGTCGGGGTCGAGGACCTTGCGTCGCGCGCTGGTGACGTCGGCGTCCGCTGGGCTCCTTCCAGGACCTTGCGCAGTGTCAGTACGTAAGGCGGGACTTCAGCTCTTGCGTGCTTTTGGCGTCCACGCCCCTCTTTTTCCTGCGCGGCGTCCCAAAAATGGCGCCCAATAGCGGGAAAATGGCTGCGGATGGCAGGAAAACGTCTGCGGATGGCACGAAACTTCACCACGGTAAGTATCACAGTCTTTCTTCAGGCACGCAGTACCCGGTGGTTGCGGGCACGAGATCCTGCCGACTACGCCAAAGTTGATGCGCCTCCTGGGCCGTGTGTGTGGGAATACCCGGAGCCGGGTCTCTGTGTGATGTCAGGGGTTGTAGTCTCCGTGGCGGCAACCCGGTCCCGTGGCTCAGGGTGGTCAAACCAGTGGCGGATCTGTTTACTTGGTTTTTAATGTTGAAATGTCCGACTACGCCACCCGTGGATTGCGGTCACTGAGAACCGCCGCTGCGGGGCAGACCGCTGAGGCTGATGTTGTGTGCGCAGCAGGGGGTAGTATAACTCCCCACGGGAGGAGTATAGCCTCAGGGCAGCGTGTGTAGATGGTGAGGGTTGTGGTGCATAGGCGCAGCAGAAATGACTCAAAGTCCGTGCAGTGTAGTTCAGGGTCTTTACTGTTGGTGATGAAGGAGACCCTGCTGGGAGTACTGGCTAGCATTAGAGGCCGGGTCAGTCTGTGAGCGAACAAGAATCCCCCTGGCCAGGTGGAGGTGTAGGCCTTCCCGTCTGACTGCACTCTTCCTGGCTACCTTGCTCTAGTCGTGTAGTAGCCCATGTCCCTGAGTGTACCGTGTGGTGCTCACCCGTATGGCTGGTGACTTGGGGCCTTTGGTTCCTTCCGCTCCTCGATGGCGGTGCCGGTCCCTTGCGTGTGACTGAGCCTCCGGGCTTTCTACGGCCAGAGGACATGAAATCCCCTGCCAGGTGGTTTCTGCTGCTGGATGTGAATATCCTCACAGCCTCGGACTCCGGTGTCCGGTTCTCTGCGTCTTCTGCCAGGACGAGCTCTGCTGCTCCAGTCCCTGGCTCTCAGCTCCTGTCTCCTACAGGGCTCCTTGCTGCTCTGTCCCTCTCTCTGGAACTAACTAACTAACCCCGCCCCAGATCCAGTTTATAAATGGCAGGTTCCTCCCCTCTCTGGACTGGGGCAGGAAACGTTGCATGCAAATGTGCTCCTGACCAGGAAAACCCATGCTCGTTCTCAGATATGGTATTTCTACCACTGTGGCAACCAGACCCCCTGGGGTGCCACATATACATATATTTTCACACTTTTTGAATGGGCTATGTATGGACTAGCTTTGGTTGTACTCAGGGCCTGTTTTAGAGATAGTGGGGCCCCAAATGCTCACATATTGCACCATCACACAGAAATATTTTGGTTGTATTTATGTAGCACCCCGAGGGCTCGGCTGCTACAGGGGTATTGCACCTCAAACCAGAGGTGTGGTATTCCACTCCCGGGTAGGGATGGAGTGTGGACCAGGACTCGGTAGGCTGCATGCACCACACACACCCCATTTCCGAGGGACAGCTCAACGGTGCTCCCACAAGATAGAAGTGCAGGCAAGACAGCATCTGTTCCTGGCTGGAGTGGGGAGGGGAAAGTACACCCAGTGGTGTAGGAGCAGAAAGGGGTGGGTCTCTGGGCATAGGTAGGAGCCCATTGGTTGCTAGTCACCTGGGCTCGGGTGTTAGAGGGAGGTATATAAGGTGGGCACCATCTTAGGACAAGGCCAGTTCAGTCAGGAGGAGAAAAGGAGAGGAGCTCAGCCAGAGAGGGCTGACAGGGAGCTGTGGCTCAGTCTGGGCCCAGCTCCAGAGGCAGGCCTGGAGTGGAGGCCAGAAACAGCAGAAAGAGAGAGGAGAAGGAACGGAAAGGAAAGTAAGAAAGGAACTGGAACAGAGGAGAAAGGAAGCAAGGAACACGGAGAAAGGCCCAGAGACACAAGGACAGAAGGAACCCCACATGCCCAGGAGATACAGGGTGAAGGGTTGGCAGAACAGGGTACCGGAACCCAAATTGGTGGAGGCAACAGATTCCTCAGCCAAAGACCGGAGGTTGTTACCACATCTTGGTGCGACCCCTCACTACATCCACCAGGAAGGCATACCATATAGGGTCAGGGACGCAGAGATCAGCGTGCCCAGAGAAGGCCCGAGGGAGCTGGACAAAGGTGGGTCACTGGTGGGGACGGCTAGAGAAAGGAAAGGAAGGGAGCCCTGTGCCACGCTCTGGAATTGCCTGGGAGTTGGTCGAGTCCCTTGCCTGGTGAACGCAGCACGGCTCGGGCGGTCCCTCATGTGCACAAGTGACCAGAATAACAACCGTGAGTAAAGCTTTGGAAACTGCAATTACAAGTCTCTGTGATTCCTTGCCGCACCAGCACCATTACTACTGGGACGCTCACACCATCACTCCCATCATCCACATTAGCTGCCCTGAGGCAATACTTCTCCCGTGGGGAGTTATCCCATTCTCGGCTGCGCAAACAACATCAGCCTCAGCGGTCGGCAGCGCAGCGGCGGTCCCCACTGACCGCAATCCACGGGTGGCGTAGTCGGACATTGTTATTACTTAAGACCGCCACTGGTTTGACCACCCTGGGCACGGACCGGGTCACCGCCACATGGAGACTACAACCCCCAGCGATCCGGCTCCGGGTATCCCCTGCACAACACAGGCCCAGGGGGCGCGTCATTTACATGCGCTGAGTTCAGGCCATTAAACGAGCGTGATCGACAATATTGAAGTCATTCGACGCTTGTTTCCCGGGTTCTTTACACCGGCTGAGGAAGGATGATGGGAACAGAACAGTCACTAGTAAATCAATCTGTCCCCTTACAGTATCATTTTATTAGCAGTATATCTGCAGATTACACCAAACGATGTGCTGCTGAGAACAATGAGCTTTGTTTTGGCATAAACAATCCAATCACTCGATGAATAGGCAGCATTGTGCTCCTTAACTACAATATGCCCCATAGTGCTCCATATAGTATAATGTGCCCCATAATCCTCCATACAGTATAATGTACTCTCCATAGTTCTCAATACTGTATAATGCAGCCCTCATATAGTACAATGCACTCCCCATAGTCCTCAATACAGTACAATGCAGCCCCCATAGAGTATAATGCTGCCCCATAGAGTACATATACTATAATGCACCCCCCATAGCCCTCCAGCCTTGTGACCACCATGTTCTCAATGATGTAAAAAAATAAATACAATACTCACCTCTCCCCGTTCCCCCACTGCTCCGGTCTGTGCAGCATGTCTGCTTAGCCTCAGCAGCTCCACTGCCTGGCACACAATTAAGTGACATAAATGACACGCCCCCTGGGCCGTGGGGAGACCCGGAGCCGGGCCTGTAGATGCTGGGGGTTGTAGTCACTGTGGCAGCGACCCGGTCCGTGACCCAGGGTGGTCAAACCAGGGTAATCTATGTGTCTCAGTTATTGTAATCCAAACAAAACAGAGAAGTATAAATGCAATAAAATACAAATTTTATTCAAAAAAGTTTAAAAGACATCAAATTAAAAGTACATGGAGGAGAAGTGAAAATAGAAGATACCCACAGTGACAAAAAGTATATATAATCATGTAGACATTATAGCAGCTCCAGTCATGTAAGCTATAATAAGGCAGCACGATACATAAAGTGACTAGTGCATAGTACATATAGACGTGTCAGTAAGGAATACTAGGTAAGGGAGTGTAAAAAGGACAAAAAATAAAAAATATATAAGACAAAGAAAGGAGTGACAGAGTAACAAGTATATATGTCACAGAGAAGAAGTGAACAGAGTGAAAATAGAGAGAATAAAATAAATAAGAATAGAACATAAAAATTAATAATAATAAGATAGGTAGAATAAGAATGAATACCCACTCTTAAGTATATGTGAATAGTAACAGAGAATCAATCCTCAAAATTGTGTACAAATAGATTACTCAAGTATACCAATAGTCATAATAAACCCAGAAGTGAAGGAATCATGAGAGAGAACCGAAACCAATATTTTATTGAAGAAGTAGTGTACATAGCCATAGCAAAAGAATGATGGTCAGTACAGGGGAAAGAAACTCTGAAAGTGATTGCAGGGTGTGTGTGTAAATATGAGATAGCCATTAAAAATGGCACAAGTGTATATAGAGTAGGAGATGGTGCGTATGTGATTATATGGAAGGGCACTAGGACACCCATAATACAATTGTATAGGATAAAAATACATAATACATACATATACATAAATGTGCATAAAAGGTAAGTATGTGTGTGAGAAAATCATGTGAGGGCCCTGACCACTATTATGAATAAATAAATGCACATCAATACGTACAAGAAAGTGACCACAAAATGTAAGTGACAAGGAAATAATATATGTGTCAAAAACAAGAAGGAGTGAAAACAAAAAGCGAAAAGGTCACAGAGAGTAAGATAAAAATAATGGATATAAATAAAACCAAATCCATATAAAAAATATATTAATGTGTTCAACCTAACCGCAGTCCTGTCAGTCTCTTTCTCAGTTATTGATAGTCCGACTATGCCACCTGTGGATTGCGGTTATTGGTAACCGCCGCTGCAGGGCAGTCCGCTGAAGCTGGTGGTATGTGCAGCAAGGTAGTGTAACTCCTCACAAGAAGAGTGTAGCTTCAGGGCAGCGTGTATGGATGATGGTGGTGATAGTGCCTGGATCCATAATAATAACACGGAGTCTTTGCAGTGCAGTCCTAGGGTCTTTACTGGTGGTAATTATATAGGCCCCAACGGGAGTACTTGCTAGGGATGAGGGCCTGGTCAGTCTGGGAGCAATCCTAGAATCCCCTGGCCAGGTGGAGTTGTAGGCCTGCCGTTCCGACTGTACTCTTTTGGCTATCCCGCTTATAGTCGTGTTGTAGCCCACGTCCCTGAGTGTAACGTGCTGCTCACCCGTATGGCTGGCGACTCGGATCCCGTGTATTCCTCGCTCCTCTGTGGTGGTACTGGTCCTTTCGTGTGGCTGAGCCTCCGGGCTTCTGTCAGCCAGGAGACCTGCAATCTCCTGCCTTGCGGTTTCTGCTGCTGGATATACAATCCTGACAGCCTCGGACTCCGGTGTCAGGTCTTCTGTATCCACTGGCCAGGACAAGCTCTGCACAGCTCCAGTCCTCAGCTCCTTGCTCCTTAGTCCTAACTGACTCCTGACACTGAACTAGACTCTCACTAGACTGACTAACCCAGCCTCCAGATCCAGTTATATAGGGCAGGATCCTCCCCTTTTCTGGTCTGGAGCAGGAGGTGTTGCTTGTAGTGTGTTCCCTGACCAGGAAACTCCTGTTTTGCTCCCAGACATGGTATTACTACCACTGTGGCAACCAGACCCTCTGGGGTGCCACATTCCACCCTAGTAAATTTCAGTACTCCGGGACTGAACATATTTTGCAAAAATACAACAGGTAACAATACATTAACATATTTACAACCATTAGAGTCTTTAAAGGTCACGGTATCATCCGCAACCAGGTGTCCATTTCACTGAAACAAGGTGCAATCAGAGGGACCTGTCCCAAACCCTCAACGTAGGCCCTAGGGTGGCTTCAGGGCATTGATGATCCGGAGTTGGACCACATCTTCAGCCACCTCCACGGGTTTTTGTTCTGTAGTCTGGCACCAAAGGGGCACTTTACAGGTGCAACTATTTACAGGCAGAGTTTTTGGTTATTCATTGTCCATAACTTGAAAGTCTTTTTGGACCCTGTAGGGTAACTGGAAAAACATATTCAATACACACACATAACAATTCAACATTACAGTTATAGTTACATTTAAATTTTCCAACCAGCAGGAATTTGACCTCTGGTGATTCTGGTGGACCTGCGTAACACACTGTCTGTCTGTGTTCCACTCTGGTCCCCTTTCCCTACCCCTGGTGTGGTGGGCACTGTGTGACCTGCACTACTGGTATTTTGAGGTGTCACTGGTAGGTTGGGCAGCTTCCTACGGATCCTTTGGCTTACCGTGGGTACGACAGGCTCGCTACTAGCAGAGGGTAGATTCTCCTGGTCTGCTGATGAGGAATCTTCTGTTTCCGGGGCCAATGGTTCTTCCAACTCTACTGAGACTTCTGTAGGTGCTTGAGGTGCTGGTTGGAGAAATGTAAGGACAGGCACAACAATGGCATTATTCACTTGTGTCCATGACCGGGGAAATTTTCCAGTCCCGTACTGACCATTTCTTACACTTCCTCTGCGGGTTGAGGGATATCTTGGCCTTCTTCAGCATGCTGTAGCTGCTCGGGACATTTCTTCAGGTGGTCTCTGGAAACTGTTGCTGTTGTCTCACCTCCGTCCTTACTTATGAGGCACACCTTGGTATTATCATGACTTGATGGTAGAATGGTGTACGGCTCTTTTTCCCACTGGTCATCCAACTTGTGGAGTCGCCTCTTCCTCTTTAGGACTTGCTCTCCAGGTGACAAGGGGGCAGCAGGTGCATGTTGATTGTAAGTCCTCTCTTGCCTTTCTCTTGCTTGGAACAGACTTCTTTCAACACTTTCCTGTACCTTGCGGTATTGCTGTTGCCGCTCAGTGTCCCAATCTGCGTCTGGTGAGGCGTCCTCTGGTGTCAGAACTCCCATATCCAGATCGATGGGCAGCTTACCAGGTCTCGCTCTCATCAGGTAAGCTGGTGTGCAGTTGGTGGAATTCACTGGGATATGATTGTAGAGGTCCACTAGGTCTAGCAACTTTTCTGGCCACAGACTGCGTTCCTCCAGGGGCAATGTCTTCAGTAGGTCTATCACCACCTGGTTCATCTTTTCACACATCCTGTTGGTCTGGGGTGATAAGGCGTTGTCCTGATCTTCTTGCAGCCGTACAGGTTGCAGAACTCCTGGAATACCTCCGCTTCGAAGGCCGGACCTTGGTCAGTTAGCACACGTTCTGGGTAACCATGCGGGCGGCAGAAGTGCTGTTGGAAAGCTCTGGCTGCTGTCTGAGCTGTTTGGTCCTTGACTGGCACTACTACCAGAAACCGGGAGTAGGGGTCTACGATGGTGAGAGCGTAGACATAGCCTGACCTGCTTGGGGACAGCTTCACATGGTCTAGGGCTACCAGTTCGAGCGGCTGCTTGGTGATGAAGGGCTGCAGGGGAGCCCTCTGGCTGTCACGGTCTTTCCTTCTCAGGTTGCACGGTCCGCAGTCTCGACACCACCTCTCGATTGCTCCTCTCATGCCGACCCAATAGAACCGTTCACGCAGCAGGACTTCCAGCTTTTTCCATCCGAAGTGTCCTGCTCCATCGTGGTACACTTCCAAGACCATAGACGCGTCCCGCCTCGGGACTACACCTGCCAGACCAGCTCATGCGTCTGGGAGTTGACAGTTCTTCGACACAGCTTCCCTTCATAGATGAACAGCTTACTCTTCTCTTGCCACAGCTGTTTGGTCTCCTCTGGAGCATCTGGGTCAGGGTATGAGTCGGCTCGTGTCAGCAACTCTTTGACTAGGTGGACGGCCGGGTCACTGTCTTGTGTTTCTGCCCAGCCGTGGTGGGGCAAGGGATTGAACGTGGCCTCTTTGGTGGAAGAGTACCCGTCTTTCACACAGTGGGAGCACTGAGTTATCCCATGACGGTGGAAAGCGGGGATTTCTATCTCTTCCAGTTCTTCTGGGTCTTCTCCCCCATCTGGCAAGTTAGGCATCCTGGACAGTGCATCTGCATTGGCATTCTTGCGCCCAGCCCGGTACTTGATGGTGAACTCATAATTGGAGAGTCGGGCCATCCATCTCTGCTCCAGGGCACCAAGTTTCGCAGTGTCCAGGTGTGTCAGCGGGTTTTTGTCTGTGAATACGGTGAACTTGGAAGAGGCGAGGTAATGTTTAAAGCGCTTTGTCACTGCCCATACCACTGCGAGGAACTCTAGCTTGAAGGAGCTGTAATTTTCAGGGTTCCTTTCTGAGGGCCGGAGCTTCCTGCTGGCATAAGTGATTACCCGTTCTCTGCCCTGCTGGATCTGGGACAGCACCGCTCCCAGTCCCACGTTGCTCGCGTCCGTGTGGAGGATGAAGGGCTGGCCATAATCAGGGTAAGCCAGGATCTCGTCCCCCGTGAGGGCCATTTTCAGCTGGTGGAAGGATTCATCTTCCAGCTTGTCCCATTTGAATGGCGGCTTCTGGTTTTTGGCCTTCCTGGACTGGCCTATCAGGAGGTCCAGCATGGGTGCTGCCATCTTGGTGAGGCCTGGAATAAATCTTCGGTAGTAGCCTACCAACCCGAGGAACTGCCGCACTTCCTTTACGGTGGAGGGTCTTGGCCAGTCCTTGATTACTGTGATTTTATCGGGATCTGGAGCTACACCGTCAGCGCTCACCCCGTGCCTCAGGTACTGTACCTTGGGTTTCAGCAGATGACATTTTGAGGGCTTCACCTTTAGACCAAAGCCAGCCAGTGAGTCAAACACTTCCGCCAGGTGCTTCAGATGGTTCTCATACGTCTGGGAGTATACAATGACGTCATCCAGGTACAGCAGGACTGTCTCGAAATTCTTATGTCCCAGATAGCACTCCATCAACCGCTGGAAGGTTCCTGGGGCGTTGCAGAGCCAGAATGGCATGCAGTTGAACTCGCTGAGGCCCATCAGGGAGGTGAATGCGGTCTTTTCCTTATCCACCTCTGCTACAGGAACCTGCCAATACCCACTAGTAAGAGCCAAAGTGGAGAAATAGTTAGCAGACTTTAATGCAGCTAGTGATTCCTCTATTCTGGGTAACGGGTATGCATCTTTGTGTGTTATGCGGTTGATTTTCCTGTAGTCTACACACATTCTCATAGCGCCATCCTTTTTCTTTACAAGAACTAATGGAGCTGCCCAGGGGCTACAACTGTCTCTTATTACCCCAGCCTCCTTCATTTCTCGCAACATCCCTTTGGCATTTTGGTAGTGTGCAGGGGGTACAGGCCGGTACCTTTCTTTAATGGGTGGATGGTCTCCCGTGGGGATATGGTGTTGAACCCCTTTTACCTGCCCGAAGTCAAGTGGATGTTTACGGAAGACTCTTTTGTATTCCTGTACCACCCGGTACACTCCTTGTTTTCAGTGTGGAGAGGTGGAGTCAGTGCCCACATGCAGCTTCTGGCACCAGTCCTCCATTTGTTCCTTGGAGCCGTTATCCTCTGCCTGTTGGGATGGAAGCAAGGGTTCCACTGTCTTTATAGAATTCTGGTTGACAGTGAACTGTTTGGCTAGAGTGGCATACCGGGGCAAATGGACTTCTCTCTCCCCAATGTTTAGGATGCGGACGGGTACCCTCCCATGGCGGACATCAACCACCCTCTGGGCTGTCAAAATGGTGGGCCTACTGTCAGAGTAGACGGGCTCTACCATGGCCTGGTAATCTCTACCCCTTAGACCAATAGCTGCCCGGCACCATATCATAATTTCACTTCTTGGGGGCATGGCAATAGGAAATGGGTCACTCATCCTGACACTGCCAATTTCACCACCAGACAGTTCTACCTGTTGTCTTTTCATCAGGGCTCTGATCTCTCTTTGTAGAACCGGCTGCTGGCTGGATCTGGCAGTCTCCGCAACCTGCTGTAACAAGACAATTATCTCTGCAAGACAATTTTCAATTACATTAGTGCCCATGGTTATCATGGGATGACTTTCTCGGCGATCAATGTCGACAATAATCAGTCCTTGTGCTGGCAGTTCCACTTTTCCAACTTTATGGTCACTTCTTTGAACCCCACCTGAGGTACGGGTTGACCATTGCTGGCATAAATACTCAAATGTTCATCTGGATGGCGGGTAATATCAGAGTCAGTCCAGTACCGTTTGAAAAGAATGTAGGGGATGGTGGTCACTTGGGATCCAGTGTACAGCAACGCGCTCATTGGAAAGCCGTCCAGCACGACAGGTAGGACCGGTCGTCCTCCCACATATTTGTCTCGCCAGCTTGATGGGCCTGGTGGTCTTATGCCTGGGGGTTGGCCCTCTGCCCCAGGTTTTGCTCGTTTAAATGACAGTACCTTGCATAATGTCCTGGCTGATTGCAGCGGCGGCAGATGGGTTGTCCGTCCTGGTCGTAGCGATCGCTGTTCCTCCCTCTGGATGGTGGAATCCTCTTCTGTTGGCGCCACGGGATGTCCTCCGGACTGGAAGCCAGCTGGATCTTTCCTTTGGGATACACCTGCAAGGACTGTACAGTTTTGGTTAGTGCTGCTACACTTTTAGTTAGCTCTTGGACCTGATGGTGCAGGTCTGTTGACGGGGCACTGTCCAGAGTTTGCGCATCAGCTCCTACAGGCTTCGGGGAAAAGGGTGCCACCTCCTGGTGGTAGGTGATATCTGGGCGGCGGTGAGCTGTAGCGCCACCTGGTGCTGGTTCTCGTAGCACCCGGATGGCCCTGTCCTTAAACTTAGCAAAGTCTAAGTCAGGGTTTTGCAGAGCCACTATGCGCAGCTGGGTTCGGTGGGCGCTGGACAGTAAACCCTCAATAAACTGCTCAGTTAACAGTCTGTTTTCATCACGCACACTGTCAGGGTCTACCTGTTTGATGGCCCTCAGCGCCTCCTGCAGGTTTAAAGCATAGTTCCGTACACTGTCCTGTGCCCGTTGTCAGACCATGCCCCGTTGAGATGGTTGAGGGAAAAGAGGGGTAACAATGCCAGGGTAACTAGATGGTTCCTAGCTCTTCAGGATTTCAACTTTCACGTAGAGCATAGGCCTGGGAAGTTACATGGGAACGCTGATGCCCTTTCCCGTTTTAGGTCAATTAGGATTACCATAATTTTTAATATCTGCCAAATGCCAGAATAAGGAGAGAGAGAATGTATTAAGGCATTTAAAAAAACGGGAAAGGTTTATTCTGATTTCATGTCAGATATTGAGAAAAACATGCATATGTGTCTTTTTATATACTGTATGTAAACTTCTGGTTTCAACTGTACATCTTGGGCCTCTTCCTTGTATAATGTGCTCTATTTTGTGCCCTTTCCTGGTATTACAGTTATATGAAAAAGTTTGGGCAGCCCTATTAATCTTAAGCTTAATGTTTTCTTAAAATTGGTGTTTTTGCAACAGCTATTTCAGTTTGATATATGTAATAACTGTTGGACACAGTAATGTTTCTGCCTTGAAATGAGGTTTATTGTACCAACAGAAAATGTGCAATCTGCATTCAAACAAAATTTGACAGGTGCATAAGTATGGGACCCTTATCATTTTCTTGTTTTAAATACTCCTACCTACTTTTTACTGACTTACTAAAGCACTTTTTTTGGTTTTGTAACCTCATTGAGCTTTGAACTTCATAGCCAGGTGTATGCAATCATGAGAAAAGCTACTTAAAGTGGCCACTTGCAAGTTGTTCTCCTGTTTGAATCTCCTCTGAAGAGTGGCATCATGGGCTCCTCAAAACCACTGTCAAATGATCTGAAAACAAAGATTATTCAACATAGTTGTTCAGGGGAAGGATACAAAAAGCTGTCTCAGAGATTTAACCTGTCAGTTTCCACTGTGAGGAACATAGTAAGGAAATGGAAGAACACAGGGACAGTTCTTGTTAAGGCCAGAAGTGGCAGGCCAGAAAGGCAGAGAAGAAGAATGGTTAGATCAGTCAAGGACAATCCTCAGACCACCTCCAGAGAGCTGCAGCATCAACTTGCTGCAGATGGTGACACTGTGCATCGGTCAACTATACAACGCACTTTGCACAAGGAGAAGCTGTATGGGAGAGTGATGCGAAAGAAGCCGTTTCTGCAAGCACGCCACAAACAGAGTCAGCTGAGGTATGCAAAAGCACATTTGGAGAAGCCAATTTCTTTTTGGAAGAAGGTCTTGTGGACTGAGGAAACCAAGATTGAGTTGTTTGGTCATACAAAAAGGCGTTATGCATGGCGGCAAAAAAACACAGCATTCCAAGAAAAACACTTGCTACCCACAGTAAAATTTGGTGGAGGTTCCATCTTGCTTTGGGGCTGTGTGGCCAATGCCGGCACTGGGAATCTTGTTAAAGTTGAGGGACGCATGGATTCCACTCAGTATCAGCAGATTCTTGACAATAATGTTCAAGAATCAGTGATAAAGTTGAAGTTACGCAGGGGATGGATCTTTCAGCAAGACAATGATCCTAAACACCGCTCCAAATCCACTCAGGCATTCATGCAGAGGAACAATTACAATGTTCTGGAATGGCCATCCCAGTCCCCAGACCTGAATATCATTGAACATCTGTGGGATCATTTGAAGAGGGCTGTCCATGCTCGGCGACCATCAAACTTAACTGAACTGGAAATGTTTTGTAAAGAGGAATGGTCAAAAATACCTTCATCCAGGATCCAGGAACTCATTAAAAGCTACAGGAAGCGACTAGAGGCTGTTATTTTTGCAAAAGGAGGATCTACTAAATATTAATGTCACTTTTCTGGTGAGGTGCCCATACTTATGCACCTGTCAAATTTTGTTTGAATGCAGATTGCACATTTTCTGTTAGTACAATAAACCTCATTTCAAGGCAGAAACATTACTGTGTCCAACAGTTATTACATATATCAAACTGAAATAGCTGTTGCAAAAACACCAATTTTAAGAAAACATTAAGCTTAAGATTAATAGGGGTTCCCCAAACTTTTTCATATAACTGTATGTTCCCCATCCTGAGCACCTTCCTGGTATAATACACTACATCCTGAGCACCTTCCTGGTATAATGCACTACATCCTGGGCATCATCCTGGTATAATGTACCCCATTCTGAGCACATTCCTGGTATATTGTACCCCATTCTGAGCACATTCCTGGTATAATGTCCCCCATCCTGAGCACATTCCTGGTATAATGTCCCTCATCCTGAGTCCTTTCCTGGTATAATGCACTCCATCCTGGGCATCATCCTGGTATAATGTACCCCATTCTGAGCACATTCCTGGTATATTGTACCCCATTCTGAGCACATTCCTGGTATAATGTCCCCCATCCTGAGCACATTCCTGGTATAATGTCCCTCATCCTGAGCCCTTTCCTGGTATAATGCACTCCATCCTGGGCATCATCCTGGTATAATGTACCCCATTCTGAGCACATTCCTGGTATAATGTACCCCATTCTGAGCACATTCCTGGTATAATGTCCCTCATCCTGAGCCCTTTCCTGGTATAATGTTCCCCATCCTGGGACCCTTCTTGGTATAATGCACTCCATCCTGGGACCCTTCCTGGTATAATGCACTCCATCCTGGGACCCTTCCTGGTATAATGCACTCCATCCTGGGACCCTTCCTGGTATAAGCACCCATCAGCCCAAGGGTGCTTTTAATTAGTGTTGGATTCTACCTGCCCACTTAAATTTGTAGGTTTCTATCCCAAGAGAGGCATGTTTGCCCATTTATATTGTAGCCTTATAGCCCAAGAGCGGCATGTTTAAGAGGTTAGTTAACCATCATGCGGAGGCTACCTTGTCGTAGTTGATGGGCATACATGAATTGGCCAATTTGTGCGCTAAGAGCCTTCATTTTTTGTAAGTACATTTTATTTAGCAATAATGCAGTTTAGCTCTTATGTTCTCAGTGTCTCCATATGTATTGGCCCTTGCAGTGTGTTGCTGTGCTTTCTTATTGTACCCTTCCTGGTATAATGTCCCCCATCCTGTGCCCCTTCCATTAATAATGTTTGCTGTTCTTCTCCAATACATTTAAAAATAAATAAATTATTCTTCTTCCCTTCCTCCACTCCCACAACTCGCAGCGTATTCTTCTATAGCACTTGAAGGAACTGGCATCTAACTTCGTCTTGCTGGCATGGTGCATGACGTCACGGTCATGTGCCGCCTGTGACTGGCACACCAACGTCAACAGCCGGCCTCTGATTGGCTGGCAGGGTGTATTGCGGTGCAGGGACACAGATGGTCTCTGCGTCTCAATACATTTCAGCTGAATGTGTGTCCTTGCATGCACCTCTAACTGAAATAGGTGCTGGTGGCGGCCGACCCCCCTCCTGCACGGGCCCGGTCGCACCCTCTGTGACCGATGTCGTTCCGCTCCTGGAAGGGATATGCTGATGTTTACTATTGGATTCTATCATGTATGTGAGAATAAAAGGCTTCTTGAGATTGATGACACTGCCATATCTAGCAGCCAAGACTTCTCAATAATAGCGGACAATTGAGGCTGCTGGGATCTAGATCCATCACACAACGACACGTGTACAATGCAATAGTGTTTTTATTAGCAAAATCATAAGAATCATTAACCTGAATTACATCGTGATTTACCAATAAAGAAGGTCAGCTCCTGATTTTACATAATGATCAGTAATGGCGCCATCATCCCATTCTCTCACACATTTACACTGCTGCACTGCCATCTAGTGATGAAAAATAAATAGTACAATACCAACACAGTTTATTGTCAAATTGGCCATACAGAGTCACTATTGGTGGGATCATATTATTAACACGGCTCATTATAGACTGCAGGTTATTAACAAGTTAATGACACGGTGGTTGGAACCAAAGATCTCAAATTTCAACTCATCAGACCAAAGCACAGATTTCCACTGGTCTAATGTGCATTCCTTGTGTTCTTTAGCCCAAACAAGTTTCTTCTGCTTGTTGCCTGTCCTTAGCAGTGGTTTCCTAGCAGCTATTTTACCATGAAGGCCTGCTGCACAAAGTCTCCTCTTAACAGTTGTTGAAGAGATGTGTCTGCTGCTAGAACTCTGTGTGGCATTGACCTGGTCTCTAATCTGAGTTGATGTTAACCTGCGATTTCTGGGGCTGGTGACTCGGATAAACTTATCCTCAGAAGCAGAGGTGACTCTTGGTCTTCCTTTCCTGGGGCGGTCCTCATGTGAGCCAGTTTCTTTGTAGCACTTGATGGTTTTTGCAACTGCACTTGGGGACACTTTCAAAGTTTTCCCAATTTTTCGGACTGACTGACCTTCATTTCTTAAAGTAATGATGGCCACTCGTTTTTCTTTACTTAGCTGCTTTTTTCTTGCCATAATACAAATTCTAACAGCCTATTCAGTAGGACTATCAGCTATGTATCCACCAGACTTCTGCACAACACAACTGATGGTCCAACCCCATTTATAAGGCAAGAAATCCCACTTATTAAACCTGACAGGGCACACCTATGAAGTGAAAACCATTTCCGGTGACTACCTCTTGAAGCTCATCAAGAGAATGCCAAGAGTATGCAAAGCAGTCATCAAAGCAAAAGGTGGTTACTTTGAAAAACCTATAATATAAGACATAATTTCAGTTGTTTCACACTTTTTTGTTAAGTATATAATTCCACATGTGTTAATTCATAGTTTTGATGCCTTCAGTGTGAATGTACAATTTTCATAGTCATGAAAATACAGAAAAATCTTTAAATGAGAAGGTGTGTCCAAACTTTTGGTCTGTACTGTGTATGTATATATATATATATATATATATATATACACACATACGCGGCTGCTGATGTTCTCGGCTGTCCCCATTAGTCCCATAGACACTGAATGGAGTGTGGCAGTGCGCATGCCTGGCAACGGCTCCATACTATTTCCTCCATAAGAGAGGATAGGGATCCCCACTCTAGTGATTGGTGGGGTTCCCAGTAACTACCATCACCGATCCTGCAGATCCTTTCTCCTGTCGATAGGTTTTTTATGTTTTACATGGTCCAATAGAGAGATCAGAGGTGCGATATAGTGAACTAACACATGCAAAGCCTAAATTATATAAAATGTGAAACCACCAGACTGTTACCGTAGCCAAACATCTTCTAACCTTCCTTACAATTCCTAAAATTGTTGACCAATGTTTTTCTTTAAAGGGGTTCTCCAACCATAGACACTTATGACATATATACTTCGAAAACTCTTACCAACACTTATCAACCATTTGCAGTCCAAAAAGACCCACAGTGGCCAAGAAAGTAAGGAGAAAGTTTGGCCAGTTTTAATGGCCTGTCTCCAATAGGTGGATGTCCCCAGGTAAATATCATTACTGGCAGATAAACCATTTTACCACTTTGAAAATCTAACACTCAGAGCAGCGATTCATCTGCAAAACAATTTTATATTACATCCATTTATAATCTACATAATAAATTGAGCAACTTTGTTACTAGATAGAATTGCTTGTCTTGCACTGGCCCTGAGTTATACCTTATTCTCTGCCACATCTACATTGATCATTCTTAATTTTACTGCATAGCCTGCTTGTTCAGTGTCTGGACAGCAATTATGCTCTTTACTTTATTTGTATTCTTGGCATCATACAGTCATCTGATGTGTTAGAAGGGGCATCATTAAGTCAGTTATTAGGGGAAATAAAATTCAATGCTGGATCCCTGAGGATCCATTGCCATATGGCACCCCTGGATCCCATTGACGCAAGCCGCTGAGTGGTCTTCGAGGTCTGCATTGTTTGGATGGTAGGAATAGCGCTGCATGCTGCACCTTTTTTGCCATGAAAAGCAAATGAATGCATAATGGAGCTACAGACGGAGGGCCGGAGCACAGGACAGGACCCTACAAAAAGCAGTACAGCAGAACTAAGCTGTAGCTAATCATGTGTCATCCCACACCTTTACATTCAGTAGTAATTCAGTGTGAATGCAGCTTTGAGCTATGATACAAGTACAGAATCATTTTTTACAAACTTATGCTACATTTGAAGACGTTCTGAAGATTGATGATCTGGGTAAACGGGTGAAATGGTGTATAAAGGTGAACCTATGCGTTACATGGATCAACAGCTGCAGCTCAATAACTAGCATCTATCTCTAGGCGGACATCTTCAGTGTCACATTGGACTTCCACATTACACTGGGCCTTACTATAATAGCTTTGTACCTGACATCATTACTGATGACTGCACTTTTACTGTGTCGTGTCATAAACAGACTCCCACTGGAGCGAACATGGTCTGCACATAACACAGCTGGCCATGGGAGGAAGCAAAAGAGTATACAGACAGGACACCACAGGATGGCAGCTGATTCTGTGAGGTAAAACATTTCCCTGCCTGTTTAAAAACTTGTTTTACCTCACATAAAGAATCGGCTGTGATCCCCGGCTGTAATGTCTGTATACTCTCTTGCATCCTCCCCGTCCAGGAGATGTGGTATGTTCAGACCATGTTCCTGTATGGTCAGGCGTTACACAGTACACAGCAGGGGCATATTTCTAAGATTATCTCAGCACAGGAACATTTTATTTAAACTCATCCAATTGTGGAACTTATTATTATTCCAAGATCTATTGATTAAAATGAATTTTGTTTGTGGGAAAATCCCTTTAAATAATTGAAAGAGGGTTACAATTGCTCCTTTGAAACTTGATGCAGGTAATCTTATATGAGAGTAATGGCGTATTCACACATCTGTGTGTCATAGATCGTGATGCACAAGCTGTTTGCGAGTCTCCTGCCCCGATCTTTGACAGCCTCATATACGTCTATTAGGCCACATTGGCAGAAATGGAAGCTGGCACGTTTAGGTGGGCTGCACTGTGGGAATGAAGAGCCTTGGGATTCCCAAACGTTTTTTTATTAATATCAATGCGTTTCTGCAATGGACCAGGGCCTTTCTCAAGGTATAAAAAAAACAAGCTCTTCACTCCCGCAGCACAGCCCACCTAAATGTGCCAGCTTCCATTTTTGCCATTCCACCTCTTGAAGAACCTTTCCTCCAGCCACAGGGCAGCAGCGGCTTTCTACACCATTATAGCTGTGGTGACTGCACACAACACCTCTAGGTGAGCGCTGCCATCAATTATCCCGACCCCTTATCAGACGCTATTGCCCTATTTTGTGTGCGCTCCTGTCCTTCTCCACAGCGTCTCTATTAGGCACCTTCACACGTTCAGTAAGTTTCATCAGTGACGTGTTTCTATTATACTTTTCCTCTAATTGTTCCACTCCTGGTTTTGGCTTCCTAATACTGAGGTAAAATACTGACCAAATTACTGAATGTATGAACATGGCCTTAAGCTCTTAAGTTCGGGTCAAGAGGCCAGCAACTAATCTTAGAATCATTTTGTGCTCAGACCATGACACGCCTTAATGTGTAGAGTCACTTTCATCTTACAACTAAATAAAAACTACGTATTGTTTTAAAGGGGTATGCTACCACTTATCAATTAGGAGAAGGCATCAATATAAGTCAGTAGTATCAGATTGATAGGTGTCCAAATCCTAACACCACCAATCAGCTGTTACCAGCTCCAGCATGGAATCAATGGGGTGGCAGAGTGTTGGAACTCTACCAATCTGATCTTGGTGGTCCATCCTAAGTATAAGTGATCAATATCATAACAGTGAACACCCCTTTTAACTTTTTTTTTGCAAATACTTGCTTCTCTCATCCTGAAATGCAGCATGTTTTTGGATCAAATCACATGTGGCTTTTTTGTTGCATACATTTTTTCGACTAAAATTCAATTCTTACATTTAAAGGGGTTGTCTTATCCTAAAGAGGACCTGTCACCAAATTTTTCATGTTTTTTTTTTCTATTTTATCTTTCATTTGCGGAGATATTAGCAATGAAAGTATTTGGCGCCTAATGAGTTAAAAAAAATTAAGTCCAAGTAGATGTTATCAGAGTTTTCACTAGGGGTGCGAAATTCTTCTCCCTGCATGATGCTGACCAATTATAAGCAGACGACAACACTGAAAAGAAAGATGATCACATCCCCACCATAGCTTAGAGCAGATTTCTCAGTGTCTAAGATGTAAGGATACAGACCTGGTCTCCTGGGCTAACCTCCTTCATGATTAGAGCAGACAACTGACTAATACCTTTCAGTTAAGGTCTCTGTGGGTGAAGGGGCAGCACAAGAGAGTTTAATTGTGCAACATTACAAACTTTCTAACAGCTTTCCTCCTCTTATGGCACTCTCACCTCTGCTGTACTGCGCCTATCCCAAACTGCCTGTCCAGAAATGAGAGCACAGTGTCAGTATCACACTTAGATCCGTTGTGCTCAACTTGTACTCATTCTGCAGTGAGATTAGAGCAGACTGTCATTGCATTTCACCATAGAAGTAACCCAGAACACACTGCTCCTGTGTGAGGTGTAATAACAGCCTAATATCACTGCAGAGAGAATACAAGTTGCTTGAGCACAGAAGACATAAGTGTGATACTGGCACACTCCATAATCAGGAGAGTCAATAAAAGGGTTTGTAATGTGACACAGAGAAACTCAGCTGTGCGGCTCCTTCCTTGTCTAAGAGCTGTTACCTCTGCTTTCTAATCATGCAGAAGGTTAGACCAGGAGATCAGGACTCTCCATCATTATACATCTTAGGCTAGGTTCCCACGTTGAGCTTTTGGTGAGTTTTTGATGTTGCAGAATTTCTGCACCCATTAAGATAGGTTACTTGCATTATTTCTAAAATATACAGCGAAAAAACTCACTAAAAACTCATAGTGAGAACGTAGCTTTATACCCTAAGAAACCCGCTTTGAGCTATGGTGGGGGCGTGTTCTTCTTTTCTTTGAGTGTTGCTGCTTCCTTATGATTGGTCAGCATCATACAGGAGAAATCTGCAGCATATTTAAGGATTTCTCACAAGCCTCATTCGGGTAAATGCAAAAAGGTAAATAAAATGACCAAAATTTCCACAACAAAAGTGTAGCTCTACCTACAGCGTATTCACACCCAGACTATAAGATTTTGGCCGGTCTCTGGGTGGTGTTTTTTTACACAGTAGTCAGAACCTACAACATTGTGGTGCCGTGCATTACATGGGCTATACTAAGGGAGCGCCTGTCAGCATAGAGCGAATACGTCCATATACCGACCAGCAGAAAGTGTAAGAGAAGAACTATAGAAGGATGGACCATAGTGGAGCATTCCGGACTGGAGCAACATAAGGAGCCAGAAGGCTTCCCCCCGGTATTCCATGCTATGTGCTCCTTATAAAGTGACATCTCTCCATAGACCCCTCTGTGAAGACCACCCCCTTATCCAGATGATAGATTCTCACTTCCACCATATATAATGCAGACTGGCCATTTTTTTTTTTTTTTTTTTCCGAAAATCACCAATTTTGGGTCGTCAGCTGTAAAAGAAGAAATGCTTTACACCAGTGCTGGGAACCTATGGCAGCGTGCAGAGGGGGCAGCAGAGCCCTCCTGGTGGGCACCATGGCCGCAGCACTAGCGCTACTGGATCGGGCCGGCGGGGAGAACTCTGAGCCGCCGAGTGCTGGCACCAGCTCCGCTACTGCAGCTAGATGTGTGATCTCTCTCGGACGGAAACACATCGAGCTGAAGTGTATTGCAGCGCACGAACTAGCCAGGCCCGTGCGCTGCAATACACGCTGCCAGCCAATCAGAGGCCAGCAGCTGCCGGCTAATCAGAGGCCAGCATGACGTCGGCCAGCCAACAGAGGCCAGCGGCTGACGGCCAATCAGAGGCCAGCATGAATTCGGCCAGACAATCAGAGGCCTGCGGCTTCTGGCCAATCAGAGACCAGCATGACGTTGGCCGGCCAATCACAGGCTAGCGGCTTCCGGACAATCAGAAGCGGCTGCCGGCCAATCAGAGGCCAGCATGACATCGGCTGGCCAATCAGAGGGCTGGCTAGTACGTGCGCTGCAATACACTTCAGCTAGATGTGCCGACTACAGGAGAGGACGCTGCGCGGGAGAAGAAGGAAGGTGAGGAGGAGGGTTTATGTTTTTTTTTTTTTTAATATGTGATGCACAGTGACTGGGGGGAAGGGTTGAGGGAGCATATATACCAGGATTGAGGGGAGGGCCAGCATATATACCAGGATTGAGGGGAGGGCCAGGATATATATACCAGGATTGAGGGGAGGGCCAGCATATACATACCAGGATTGAGGGGAGGGCCAGCATATACACCAGGATTGAGGGGAGGGCCAGCATATACACCAGGATTGAAGGGAGGGCCAGCATATACACCAGGATTGAGGGGAGGGCCAGCAAATATACCAGGATTGAGGGGAGGGCCAGCATATATACCAGGATTGAGGGGAGGGCCAGCATATATACCAGGATTGAGGGGAGGGCCAGCATATATACCAGGATTGAGGGGAGGGCCAGCATATATACCAGGATTGAGGGGAGGGCCAGCATATATACCAGGATTGAGGGGAGGGCCAGCATATATACCAGGATTGAGGGGAGGGCCAGCATATATACCAGGATTGAGGGGAGGGGACAGCATATATACCAGGATTGAGGGGAGGGCCAGCATATATACCAGGATTGAGGGGAGGGGACAGCATATATACCAGGATTGAGGGGAGGGCCAGCATATATACCAGGATTGAGGGGAGGGCCAGCATATATACCAGGATTGAGGGGAGGGCCAGCATATATACCAGGATTGAGGGGAGGGCCAGCATATATACCAGGATTGAGGGGGGAGTCAGCATATATACCAGGATTGAGGGGAGGGCCAGCATATATACCAGGATTGAGGGGGGGGACAGCATATATACCAGGATTGAGGGGAGGTCCAGCATATATACCAGGATTGAGGGGAGGGCCAGCATATATACCAGGATTGAGGGGAGGGCCAGCATATATACCAGGATTGAGGGGAGGGCCAGCATATATACCAGGATGTTGGTGAGCACATTCTTTATTTCTGCAGTCTCTTACAAAGAGCAGACGAGGGCAGCATAGAGCAGCCACAGACAGGATCAGAGGTATCAGTTGTTTGTATCAGTAAAACCTCAATATTTAGGTTAAATTGCCGTGTTGGCACTTGGCGATAAATAATTGGGTTTTGGATTGCAGTTTGGGCACTCGGTCTCTAAAAGATTCGCCATCACTGCTTTAAACCAATCAATGTGCAAATATCAACATTTTTGAGAAAATACAATACATTTGATCAGATGTCAAAAAATATTCCAGAAAAAAAAAATTGTGATCAGAAATCAAAGAAAAATTAACTCTTTAACCCCCTAATAACATCTGACGTACTAATACGCGTCTGTGCCCTGGGACTTAAGAGCCAGACCCGTATTAGTACGTCATCGCGATCGCGCACGCACACAGGCTGTGCGGGCGCGATCGCCGCCGGGTGTCAGCTGATTGTCACAGCTGACACCCGGTACTATGTGCAGGGAGCGGTCCTGCACCGCTCCCAGCACATTAACCCCCGCGATGCTGCGATAGAAGTCGATCGCGGCATTGCGGGGGCAAGGGGAGGTGATCGGCGATACTCACCTCCTCTTCCGGCTTCCAGCGCAGTCTGCAAAGGCTTCCCGGGTGTTGCCATGACGACCCGATGTCGTCATGACAACATCCGGGTCACCAGAGAGCAGGAAGATTGCTTGGACATGCGCAGTGCATCTCCAAGCAATCTTCACACTGTGCACTTCTGACAGCCTTCATGGCATGGGGATGGTGCTCCATTCCTGTGCCATGCAGGCGATCAGAAAAAAAAAAGTGAAAGTCCCAGAGTGGGACAAAGTAATAAAGTGTATAAACTGTGTGAAAGTGGAAAAAAAAAAAAAAAAAAAAAAAAGTGCAAAAATATTATAAAAAAATAAAAAAAATAATACACCAAAAATAAAAATATAATGTACCCATCAATAATTATTATAAAAAAAATAAAAAAAAAACAATAAAAGTACACATATTTGGTATCGCCGCGTCCGGAAAAACCTGACCTATAAAGTTGTCCCACTAGTTAACCCCTTCAGTGAACACGGTAAAAAAAAAAAAAAAAAAACCAAGCAAAAAACAATGCTTTATCACCATACCGCCAAATAAAAAGTGGAATAACACGCGATCAAAAAGACGCATATAAATAAAAATGATACCACTGAAAACGTCATCTCGTCCCGCAAAAAAGAAGCCGCCATACAGCTCCATCAGCCGAAAAATAAAAAAGTTCTAGCTCTCAGAATAAAACGATACTAAAAAATATTTTTTTCTATAAAATAGCTTTTATTGTGTATAAGCGCCAAAACATAGAAAAATGATACAAATGTGGTACCGCTGTAAACGTACTGACCCGAAGAATAAAGCTACCTCATCAATTTTACCACACGCGGAACAGAATAAAAAAATAAATAAAAAACAATTCCTGAATTGTTGGTTTTTGTTTATTCTGCCTCCCAAAAATCGGAATAGAAAGCGATCAAAAAATGTCACGTGCCTGAAAATGGCACCAATAACAACGTCAAGTCATCCCGCAAAAAACGAGCCGTCACATGACTGTCTGCCAAAATCTGGAAAAATTATAGCTCTCAAAATATGGCGATGCAAAAACTAGATTTTACAAAAAATGCGTCTTTTAGTGTGTGACAGCTGTCAGTCATAAAAACCCCATATGATTCTGGCATTGCTATAATCACACCGACCCGAAGAATAAAGTCGTCTAATCACTTATACCGCACAAGGAACAGCGTCAAAAATAAACTCTTGGGTTAGGATTGGGCTAGGGTTGTGCTGGGGCTAGGGCTGGGGTTGGGATTTTTTTCAAAAGTAAGAAAAAAAGATGACGATATGGCGACTAGTGTTGAGAGCAAGTGCTCGCTACTTGAGTTTGCATCGGGTGCTCTGGTATGCATTGAGTATCGTGGGTATTTGAGTGACATGCTCGAGTCTCTGCCCCATATGCTTCGCGGCCAAAAAACTTTACGGGGATTGCCTGCCATGCACGAGCGATCCCCGCATGTTTTTTTTTGGGTGTCTAATAACCGTGAAACATGCGGAGCAGGGACTCGAGCATGTCACTCGAGCACACGCTGTACATGGTGCATACCTGAGTACCCGATGCAAACTCAAGTAGCGAGCACTTGCGCTCAAGAATAATGACAACTTATTCAATATGATGACCTAATGTAAACAAATTCTGTGCCGTACCTCTGGGTTCAAAATGTTCACTATACACCTTAATAAAATCCTTGAGGGGTATAGTTTCCAAAATGGGGACACTTGTGGGGGAGCTCCACTGTTTAGGCACATCACGGGCTCTCCAAACGCGACATGGTGTCCGCTAACAAAGTGAATGGAAAATCGGCTCAAATTGTTAGCGGACGCCATGTTGCGTTTGGAGAGCCCCTGTGTGCATAAACATTGGAGCTCCCCCACAAGTGACCCCATTTTGGAAACTAGACCCCCCAAGGCACCTATCTAGATGCATAGTGAGCACTTGGAACCCCTAGGTGCTTCACAAATTGATTCGTAAAAATGAAAGTGTGTTTTTTTTTTCACTTTTTCATTATTACGAATCAATTTGTGAAGCACCTGGGGGTTCCAAGTGCTCACTATGCATCTAGAAAGGTGCCTTGGGGGGTTTAGTTTCCAAAATGGGCTCACTTGTGTGGAGCTCCAAAGTTTGGGCACAGAGGGGCTCTCCAAACGCAATGTGGTGTCCGCTAACAATTTGAGCCGATTTTCCATTCAATTTGTTAGCGGATACCATGTTGCATTTAGAGAGTCCCTGTGTGCCCAAACATTGGAGCTCCCGCACAAGTGACCCCATTTTGGAAACTAGACCCCCCAAGGCACCTATCTAGATGCATAGTGAGCACTTGGAACCCCTAGGTGCTTCACAAATTGATTCGTAAAAATGAAAAAGTGTTTTTTTTTTCACTTTTTCATTTTTACGAATCAATTTGTGAAGCACCTGGGGGTTGCAACTGCTCACTATGCATCTAGATAGGTGCCTTGTGGGGTCTAGTTTCCAAAATGGGGTCACTTGTGGGGGAGCTCCAGTGTTTGGGCACACAGGGGCTCTCTAAACGCAACATGGTGTCCGCTAATTATTCAAGCAAATTTTACAATCAAAAAGTCAAATGGCGCTCCTTCCCTTCCAAGCCCTACAGTGCGCCCAAACAGTGTTTTTTCCCCAAATATTGGGTATCTGCGTGCCCAGGGGAAATTGCACAACACATTTTGCGGTCCATTTTTTCTTGTTACCCCTGTGAAAATAAAAAAAATTGGGTCTAAAGTAACATTTTTGTGAAAAAAGTTAAATGTTCATTTTTTTCTTCCACATTCAAAAAATTCCTATGAAGCACCTGAAGGGTTAATAAAGTTCTTGAATGTGGTTTTGAGCACCTTGAGGGGTGCAGTTTTTAGAATGGTGTCAGTTTTGGGTATTTTCTGTCATAAAGACCTCTCAAAGTGACTTCAAATGTGATGTGGTCCCTAAAAAAATGGTTTTGTAAATTTTGTTGGAAAAATGAGAAATCGCTGGTCAACTTTTAACCCTTATAGCTCCCTAACAAAAAAAAATTTTGGTTCCAAAATTGTGCTGATGTAAAGTAGACATGTGGGAAATGTTATTTATTAACTCTTTTGTGTGACATATCTCTCTGATTTCAGGGCTTAAAAATTCAAATTTTGAAAATTGCTAAATTTTCGCCAAATTTCCGTTTTTTTCACAAATAAACGCAAGTGATATCGAAGAAATTTTTCCACAATCATGAAGTACAATATGTCACGAAAAAACAGTCTCTGAATCAGGGGGATCCGTTGAAGCGTTCCAGAGTAATTACCTCATAAAGTGACAGTGGTCAGAATTGTAAAAATTGGCCCGGTCATTAACGTGCAAACCACCCGCGGGGCTTAAGGGGTTAATACCATTTTTACCAAAAATACATTGTAAAAAAAAAGAAGTGTAATTTTCTACAGTACAATATTTATTTCTATTTTTCTCAAAATAATTTTCATTTTAGTCCCCCCAAAAATTGAAAATCAATGTAAAAAGTGTATTTTAATACAATAAAAAAAATCAGGGTAATTGTTCAGTTGTATTGCCAGTTTTACAGCACGACCCGTAGCGATTTACGATCCCACAGGCCGATGAGCTACAATCTTCCTGAGAAAGGATTCATCAATGTATCAGATGCTTTCTTGCATGTTTCTACATGGAGCAATACACATATGTTCCATGTCCCTTCCTCTAAGAAACCTTCAATGAGCCCTGATAGGATCTACAGAGAATAGACAAGACGTCCTTTACAGTGTTACACACTTACTCCATACTCAGTCTAATTTCATCATTCATTTTACTTTCTGCTTATAAATGCATTCATTAAAATAATGAATATCTGCATTGAGGACAGTAGAACTAGTTTGTGTTTGTTCATCAAGATGCATTATCTTGGTTTCGTCTTGGCACTGTAACTGTTGGTAGGTAGGCAGAGTACTGGAGAGGTTGCTCCCGTCGTTCAGAGAGTTGCTCCGGTGCGGTGTTCTGTTGGTAGACTGACCGCTTTGTTGGTTTGCTATCAGGTGGTGAATCATATTGGTTATGAGATTGAGTTTATGATCCATTTGAGTTACCTACAAATATATAAAAAAAAATTCAAACAAAGAGAATAGCATAGATACAGACCACACTCCATACACATTTTACACTACCCGTGAGCGCTGCCTGATATTGTAGCTTATCCCTAACCAAATCAATGGGGCGCTGAGTTGCAATACCAGACACACCCCATGGACAAGAGAGGCACAGTTTTGGGGAGAAATAAAGTAGATAGATCCCTTAATGCAATATTGGTTAGCCATTTAGACATTGTTGTTTTATTTGAAAACTAGAGTTGGTGCAATTCGTTTCGCAGCACTGGGTCCATCAGCCACGTCAGTAATCTTTGGATGCTGGACAGGAGCCTCAAGACCTGCCTTCTACCTTCCAAGATTCCCTGCTTCTCTTCTGATTAGCTGCATCTTTATGGTTACAGCATGATGCATATGTGACATTGCATCAGGCCTGCTAATCAGTAGAACAGCTGTGGATGCCGGGATGTAGGAGGTGGTTCTCAGGGCTCCGATGCAGCGGTCACAGATTATGGATGTGGCTGATGGACTGGGTCCTGTGAATTGACTCGCACCAACTCTATTGGAAATCTTTGTCAGATTGAACTACTTAATGAACTCAGAAAGAGCTTTCTGTCCACATCCATGAAAGTAGTAGCCAACACTTAAAGGGGTTTTCTACTACTCGGACATCTTCTCCATAAATATATTTTTGCCCTCAGTAAAATAATAACACCTATACTCCCCTCCAGTGTTCCAGCCGTGTCGGCATTGGCTCTCCTTGGGATCACGTGACATTGTTATGTCAAGTGATCCCTGCTGCCAATCAGCGCTGGCTTCACTCTCCCTGCCTCCAGTTATAGCACATACCTGTACATCCGGAGGAAGTAAGAGCAGCAACAGCTCTCACTTCCTCTGGATGTATGCAAGTTGGCCAAAGGTGGGGAGAGTAAAGTCAGCGCTGATTGCCCCTAGGAATCATGAGATGTAATGTCATGCTGTCACGCAAGGTGTGGGAAAGACTAAGTGCAACACAAAGGGAAAAGGGAAAGGGGACCCAGACTAGGGAAAGTGGGGAGTGGAGAACTCCTAGGCTGATCTAGTGTCACCCTGTCTCCACTAATGTCCCTTTATTGGTTCTTCACCAATCGCCGCACGCGTACCTCAGCCTGTCTTTCCCTGCCATTAGGCTCAGGCTAGGGAACAGAAAGCACTAGTTGATCCCCACTGAACACTAAAGACAACAAGGGGGGACAAACCAGGGAAAATCGCTTAGCTTTAGTCGACTCCAGACAAATGCGCACACGTTCTCTAGCACCAGAGAGGAAGAAGTACTGCTCTTGCTCAAGCCTTCACAAGGGGTAATGAATATCGCTGGCACCTCCCTCTGGCTCATAACAGGTATTTATACATCCAGGCCAGGGCGTTAATTAGCCAGAGGAAGCTAGCCGCTGGGTCGTAGAGATACATATTCTAAGAAGTTGTCTGTAAGGCCAAACGAAGAGATCTCCTGCAACCAACTGCAGGATGACTGTCTGTCACTTCTGACACACCCATGACACACGCAATCCCCAGGAGAGCCAGTGCAGACACCGCTGGAATAGTGCTGGCACTGGAGGTGAGTATAGGTGTTATTATTTTACTGGGGGACACACATATGGATTGAGAAGGAGTTGTCTGAGTAATGGAAAACCCCTTTAAGCCTCCATACACAATAGACTAAGCTAATAGTCTAAGGGGACATCCAGACTCTTCCCTGACAGATGAGGTCAGAGGAGGTAAAATTCAAACTGCCTGACCCTTAATGCCCGACCCTTTTGTTATTCAGGTGATAAGCTGCTGCCAGAGCCGTTTGGCAGTGATTTTCACAGTTCTCCACTTTGAAAACACATGAACATTTAACCAAGCCAAACCTTCTCGTGTATGAGAGTTGGGAGAGGTAGTGGACGGCCGAACCAGCAATCAACGTTCAGTTATTGTGTGTGGCCACCTGAACTTGTGTGTGCAAGTCACAGATGACCACAGGTATTTAGACTCTTTGCAGTGTATGAGCAGCACTGTAGAATTGGTGTCTGGATGCACCATTATGTATTTTACACTTTTTCAGAGAGTGAGGAATATTCTGTATGTAGTATGTGGTAATTGTCTGTATATCCTGTACTCCATGTGTGTATGTGTAAGTAGTAGCTGTGCATAATATAAATATATATGGTTTTATCTTATTTTCTTACCTTGTCCTCGACACGGTTCAATCTTGACCCAATTGTATTAGAGCCTCGATCTTTCACTTTATCTGGAAATAAATAAAAGTAACAAAAAGTCATTTTTAAATTTACTATTAGAAATTAGCATTTTTTGGGTCCACTGGCATTCAACCAAATTTGTGAAACCGTTTACGATTTACAGTTCAGAGAATATAACATGAGAAACGATTTACCTATTCTTCCACAAAGCGATGAAATATGGCATCCTTATTCTGGACAACCTCTTAAAAAAAAGGCTTTCCCATTGTTACAAATGACGGCATGTTGCTTGGATTTGCCATCATATGGTGTCAGATTATTACCATTACTATTGTTAATTTCTCTAAAACATAGCATTTATTCCATTTCATAGTGGTAGGAAGTGGAATCTATCCAGAAAGAAACAGTGAGGGCTTCCCCAATGACTGGTCCAGTCTGTAGAGAAAGGAAAAAAAACACTGGTGTAATCAAAAAGTATTTTTATTGAAGAGAAATTCCACCTAAAACTTGCAAACTGCCTCTTTCAGTGCCACCTATTAGAAGTAGCAATCCTAAAAGTCAATATCAACCTTTTAACAAGCCTTGCCACATGATTTAGGATAAATGGCAAACTAGAATCTCAATTTGCAGCCATGGTGTTTCAGGGTGTTGCCCCTCAGCAGTGCAAAGCATGAGATCTGATTTAGCTGTGTGAGAGACTTCAGAAGGAAAAACTTTACCTCTTAGATCCCAGTGAGGAGAGTGAAATGCCAGAGTAAGGAGGCTTATAAACCATGCAATGGCTCCCCGGGGAGCTTATGAGCCTCCTTACACTGGCATTTTTTAGACAAATTATCTTACTTTTCCTCTAAGGATTCAATTTTCTTCCTTTTTTCTATTACTTTATCACTGTTGATGACTCCCACTGATTTGCTATAGCAATGAGATGTGCACATATATACATATATACAGTTGAAACCAGAAGTTTACATACACTATATAAAAAGACACATATGCATGTTTTTCTCAATATCTGACATGAAATAAGTATAAACCTTTCCCGTTTTAGGTCAATTAGGATTACCATCATTTTTAATATTTGCCAAATGCCAGAATAATGAGAGAGATAATGTTTTAAGGCATTTTTATTACTTACTGCAAAGTCAAAAGTTTACATACACTAAGATTACTATGTATTTAAACAATTCTGGACTGCCCATATTATGATGCCATGTGTTTGGAAGCTTCTAATAGTTTTTTGGGCAACATCTGAGTCAATTAGAGACACACCTGTGGATGTATTTTAATGCACACCTGAAACACACTGCTTCTATGTGTAGCATCATGGGAAAGTGTAAAGAAATCAGCCAAGATATCAGGAAGAGAATTGTAGACTTGCACAAGTCTGGCTTATCCTTAGGTACAATTTCAAGATATCTGAAGGTGCCTCGTTCATCTGTACAAACAATTATATGCAAGTACAAACAAGATTGGAATGTCCAGCCATCATACCACTCAGGAAAGAGACGGGTTCTGTGTCCCAGAGATGAACGTGCTTTGGTCCGACATGTGCATATCAACCCCAGGACAAAAGCAAAAGACCTTGTGAAGAGGATGGCAGAAGCTAGTAAGATTGTCAGAGTGACAATTCACAGTGAAACGAGTACTGTATCAACATGGGCTGAAAGACCACTCTGCCAGGAAGAAGCCATTACTCCAAAAGAAACATAAAAAAGCCAGATTAATGTTTGCAAATGCACACAGGAACTAAGACCTTAATTTTTGGAGACATGTCCTGTGGTCTGATGAAACTAGAATTTAACTTTTTGTGCATAATGACCATCGTTAAGTTTAGAGGAAAAAGGGAGAAGCTTAGAAGCCTAAGAACACCATTCCAACTGTGAAACACGGGGGCGGCAGCATCATGTTGTGGGGTTGCTTTGCTGCAAGAGGGACTTTGTGCACATCACAAAATAGATGGATTCATGAGAAAAGAAGATTATGTGGCAATACTGAAGCAACATCTCAAGATATCAGCCAGGAAGTTAAAGCTTGAGCAGAAATAGGTCCTCCAAATGGACAATGACCCGAAGCATACTGCCAAAATGGTAACAAAGTGGCTTAACCCCTTCATGACAAAACCAATTTTTTTTAAATCTGACCAGTGTCACTTTATATAGTAATAACTCTGGAATGCTTTAACATATCCCATAGCTTTCGAGACTGTTTTTTGTGATGCATGATACTTTATAATAATGGTAAATTTAGGCTGATATGGTTTGCGTTTATTTATAAAAATATCAGAAACTTGGCAAAAATGTTTTAAAAATTGCACTTTTCAAACTTTGATTGATTATGCCTTTAATCCCAATAGTCATACCACACAAAAACAGTAATAAATAACATTTCCCTCATGTCTGCTTTACATCAGCACCATTTGTAAAATGTTGTTTTATTTTGTTAGCATTTTAGAAGATTTAAAAATGTAGCAGTTATTTTTCATTTTTTTCAAGGAAATTTACAAAACTTATTTTTATAGGGACTTGTTCAGTTTTGAAGTGACTTTGAGGCTGCGTGCCCACTGTGCGTTTTTCAAGCGTTTTTGCTGCGGAATTTTCGAAGCGAAAACGCTTAAACGCTTGGTAATGCGTGCCCCATGGTCCTCAATGATAACCCGCATGTGCTGTGTGTTGGTATATGCAACAGTTGTGGACTTCTTTGTTTGTGTGAAGGAGGACTTTATGCTGATCTGACAGTAGATGGCGATGTTGTGTAAAGTTTCCTTGTTTACTGTATTGTGAAAGAAAAAAAGTCTCTTGTATTTTCTATTTTGTTCTTACTTCCTGATGCAGTACTGTGTGACTGTGCGTTTTTTCCTTTACCTCATGTTCTGAGAAGTAAAAGCTTGTTATCCCATGTAATCTGCTTTGTGAAGTTTTATACTGCAACTGTGGGTATCCAGAAGCTGTGCAACACTGTGCACATGCTGCAGAAATTTACGCTGTGGATTATCATTGCGGAAAAATCTGAAGCATACCCATTAATTTTGGATAAATTTTGGACTGAAGGCATCAAAACTATGAATTAACACATGTAGGATTATATACTTAACAAAAAAGTGTGAAACAACTGAAAATATGTCTTATATTCTAGGTTCTTCAAAGTAGCCACCTTTTGCTTTGATGACTGCTTTGCACACTCTTGGCATTCTCTTGATGAGCTTTAAGAAGTAGTCACTGGAAATGGTTTTCACTTCACAGGTGTGCCCTGTCAGGTTTAATAAGTGGAATTTCTTGCCTTATAAATTAGGTTGGGAGCATCAGTTGTGCAGAAGTCAGGTGGATACACAGCTGAGAGTCCTACTGAATAGACTGTTAGAATTTGTATTATGGCAAGAAAAAAGCAGCTAATTAAAGAAAAACGAGTGGCCATCATTACTTTAAGAAATAAATGTCAGTCAGTCCGAAAAATTGGGCAAACTTTGAAAGTGTCCCCAAGTGAAGTTGCAAAAACCATCAAGCGCTACAAAGAAACTGGCTCACATGAGGACCGCCCCAAGAAAGGAAGACCAAGAGTCACCTCTGCTTCTGAGGATAAGTTTATCCGAGTCACCAGCCTCAGAAATCGCAGGTTAATAGCAGCTCAGATTAGAGACTAGGTCAATGACACACAGAGTTCTAGCAGAAAGAGAGAAGGACATTGAGTTTAGCGATAAAAAACATAATTTTTATTAATTCAATTTCTTAAAAACTTGCATACATAATTTAACATACAGTTTAAGATGTAAAGATGGGTACCCAGTGAGGGCTGAAGTGCCCAGGCGCACAGCACATACACAGGTCGCAGAGATCAGCTGCATTTATTGGACAAAAATGGGGCAGTACTTATACCAGGCACTTTGCAGAGAGAAAAAAAAGGGGAAGGGGGGGGTTAAACATATATTGGTAGTCCATACAATATTACGTGCAGAGGTCCATGTAATAATCTCCCCAATGAATCATAAAGTGCAGGTGTCTTGCGCAAAGAAAAATAAATAATAATAGTAGTAATCCATTCAATGTTCCATGCAAAAGCTCTATGCAATAGATTACCCAGTAGATTGTATAATCACAGTCCCTGCAATAATGTGCCACTAATGACAGGTGAGATACCTATACATGGGAGCCCTCAGTAAAGAATGTATTAGGCATGCCATAAAAGCATGAATATAAGAGGAGCTTCCTCAAAAAGTAGAGAGTCAGAGAAACAGTCAGAAACAATGCATACCCATGTGTGTGCAGCCTGCACCAGGTCGTCAGCCTATCCCCGAACCCACGCTCTCGCCGTATGGCTTCCTCAGAGTTCTAGCAGCAGAAACATCTCTACAACAACTGTTAAGAGGAGACTTTGTGCAGCAGGCCTTCATGGTAAAATAGCTGCTAGGAAACCACTGCTAAGGACAGGCAACAAGCAGAAGAGACTTGTTTGGGCTAAAGAACACAAGGAATGGAGATTAGACCAGTGGAAATCTGTGCTTTGGTCTGATAAGTCTAAATTTGAGATCTTTGGTTCCAACCACCGTGTCTTTGTGCGACGCAGAAAAGGTGAACGGATGGACTCTACATGCCTGGTTCCCACCGTGAAGCATGGAGGAGGAGGTGTGATGGTGTGGGGGTGCTTTGCTGGTGACACTGTTGGGGATTTATTCAAAATTGAAGGCATACTGAACCAGCATGGCTACCACAGCATCTTGCAGCGGCATGCTATTCCATCCGGTTTGCGTTCAGTTGGACCATCATTTATTTTTGAACAAGACAATGACCCCAAACACACCTCCAGGCTGTGTAAGGGCTATTTGACCAAACTGAGAGTGATGGGGTGCTACGCCAGATGACCTGGCCTCCACAGTCACCAGACCTGAACCCAATCGAGATGGTTTGGGGTGAGCTGGACTGCAGAGTGAAGGCAAAAGGGCCAACAAGTGCTAAGCATCTCTTGGAACTCCTTCAAGATTGTTGGAAGACCATTTCCAGTGACTACCTCTTGAAGCTCATCAAGAGAATGCCAAAAGTGTGCAAATCAGTTATCAAAGCTAAAGGTGGCTACTTTGAAGAACCTAGAATATAAGACATATTTTCAGTTGTTTCCCAAATTTTTTGTGTTAAGTATATAATTCCACCTGTGTTAATTCATAGTTTTGATGCCTTCAGTGTGAATGTACAATTTTCATAGTCATGAAAATACAGAACAATCTTTAAATGAGAAGGTGTATCCAAACTTTTGGTCTGTACTGTAGATATATATATATATATATATATATATATATATATATATATATATATATATATATATATATATATATTATTTAGAATCATTTATTTTTATTTCAGACATGTAGTTCATACACATTCTAAAATATGTAGATCTATATTCTTTCTATTTGAACAAAGGAAATGTTTGATGCCTAAAAGGAGTTTTCATAAGTGATCTCTTGAGCAGCTCAGAGCTGTGCAGTCTCCTTACTTCCTGATTTCTGGCAGGACGGGCTCTTCTCCCTGAGTGATAGCTCTGATGAGCAAGCACACAGCCACAGACAGTGAGAGCCTAGATGCTGGGTGCAGGAATTGTGATTCTACAGGATGGATAAGAGCATCTCGTCAAAAGCCTAAAGGGAGAAGGCAGGGAGCAGCTAACTGGTGTATAGAAATGAATGGGCTGGACAGAGATAACGGTATGTTAGGAATTAACTTTTCTCCTGGAATGTGACTACTGCACACTCTCTATCAAGGTCTACTAGTGGCTGAACTCCAAGGAAATGAGCTTTACACTATGTAAGATAAAAGCTCTCATTGCAGGAGAATGACAGCAGATAGAAAAAGCAAGTCAGTGGCAAACTTGTGTATTTTCATGCTGTTTAACTAATTAAAGCAACTTAGTAACTTGAGAATACCTGTTTATTGACAAAGGTGTTATGAGACTTAATGAGGTTGTCTGGTTTAGAAACCACTTGCACATACTTGGGGCACTATACAGGTTAATAGTGGGGATTCTCCGTTGTAAACCTGAACCCATTTTATGCAGACTAGAGAGCAGTTACATGGAGTCATTCCCACTTTGAAGGTCCCAGTACTTCATTCATTACATAGCTTATTGATTTCACTGGATACTGTGCAGTACCTCCTGTTTCCTTTGGTGGCAGTGCAGGAGAATTAAATGCTTGTTGCCAGATTTTTCAACAAATGGCTTATCGCTGAGATTGCCAGCAACAGATCATCCTTTAGTCAGCATATTGGGGCCCTTCTAACAAAAAGACATTAACTAATGCAGACATTCCTTTTAAGTACAGAGCATATGCCAGTATACTATCTGCAAAGTAAAAAATAAATACATTCTTAAGTGCTTAAAAGGAACGTGTCCTCTGTTGTTTAACCCCTATCTGCCCTACATGTATAGTGCGAGTGTGTGGAGTGGACTCTGCAACTCAACCCGCAATATACCTGCAGATTCCAGCTGTGTTATACTGCCGGTATTTGTCTGTAAAAGCCGCTATTAGAGCAGCTCTAGTTGCTGCTGTTAACCCCTTAGATGCTGCAGTAAATCCCTGACCATGGTAGTTAAGGTGCGATGTCCCAGAGGTTCACCATTTTGGATGCCCATGGGATGTTGCCTTCCACCCCCCTTCACTAAGTGAAAGTGCTGCTTATGGATTTCAGTGGCAACCATGAGCCTGCTGACCGCCCCCATGGCTGCCATGTTGGTACATGAAAAAGTGGGATTGAAACATCGTATATAACCCAAAAAATGTTATTAATGAAAACCTCAGCAATTAACAAGCCCTCATAAAGCTCTATCGACCGAATCTCTGAAATATTTTCACCATCAAAATAAAACTATACAAGTTTGATATCTGGTTATTCAAGTTTGCTCGACGTGAAGAATCATGTTCACAGGTCATTTTCACTGCACAATGAAACCTTAGAAACAAAACCCAAATACAATGAAAAACGCAATCCCATTTAACTTAACTTGGAATTTTTGTTCCAGTTTTCCAGTATATTGTAGGGTAAAAAAACAGCCCTCATACAGCTATGTCACACGAAAGGGGAGAAAGAAGGAGAGGAACAAAGAAAAAGCACAAAAACTAAAACTGTCCATGGTGAGAAGGGATTACATTAAATTTACTTTAAATGTCATTTTTTTTAGATTTTCACTTTTTAACATCACAATCAAAAAAAAAACAATCCTGAAGTCTTACAATTTTCACACTGGCCACTAGTCCTAAGAATAGACTCATTGTGAAGGAAGGGTGAGGAGGTGAGCTGTGATTATCATTTATAGTGAATGGTGGCTACTTTATCTGCTTTATATAGAGGTGTCATCTTTTATTGTCATTTTCAGTCATGATAATAAAACTGCTGAAAAATCTTCTGCATACAACAGGAAATATGAAACTAATTTTGGCCAGGGTGATAATTGCAGGATCTGTGGGTGTGTTTTTTTAGTTTAGATGGTTACTATAGTGGAAAAAAAGTTAAAAAAAATAATAAATTTCATGTAAAAAGGTAATTTAAACAATTGGTTATTGTTTGATAACACATTCTCTTTAACTGCTCTTCTCTAATAAGATGGCAATATTGCACCGCTGCAAAAATAGGAAGAAGTAGTTTGTCAATTTTAAAGCAGCTTCTTGGAAACTAATGACTTAGTCATTGATATAACATCCTGACAAAATGACTGTTCACTGTCTGTTTCGGAGAAATTAATTCAAAGGTCACAACCGATATGGCTGCACTTCCTATTATCACTTTTGGAAAGACAGACAGTGGATAATGATTATTTCTATTATATATGATCTACGGTATATTCTGATTTGCTAAAAGTGAGATAAGTGACAAGTCTATTGGAAGTAGCAATCCTAAAAGTCAATATCGACCCTTTAACGAGCCTTGTCACATGACTTGGGATAAAAGCCAAACCAGAATCTCAATTTGCAGCCACGGTGTTTCAGGGTATTGCTCCTCGTCAGTACAAAGCATGAGATCCGATTTGACTGTATGAGAGGCTTCTCACTGGGATCTAAAGGGTCATTTTTCTCCTTGTGGAGATTGACATGCCTGGCATGCCAGTGTATATATAGATACTCTGCACTCAAATATTCATAATGATAATGCAATTCTTTATTTCATAAAGAAATCCCAAAATTCAATGTAACGTTTCAGCCTTATGCAAAAGGCCTTTTTCAAACACTGAGACATAAATGAAACAGATAAAGAAATCAATATTACAAAATTAACACCACAATAGAATTTTTTATTTTAATTTTTTTATTATAAGAAAATAACATCCTGTTGTATTGTTGAAATCACTGAGATTTATTTAAATGTTATATAAATTATTATATAATGTCAAATTAATGTGGGAATTCACTTACTTCATTCAAAATAAATTACAATATGACCAATTAAATTTCAATATCTCATATACAGTTGAAACCAGAAGTTTCCATACACTATATAAAAAGACATACAGTATATGCATGTTTCTCTCAATATCTGACATGAAATCAGAATAAACCTTTCCTGTTTTAGGTCAATTAGGATTACCATCATTTGTAATATTTGCCAAATGCCAGAATAATGAGAGAGCGAGAATGCAGTAAGTAATAAAAATGCTTAAAACAAAGTCAAAACTTTCCATCCATTTCAATAGTATTTGGTACCATTGTCCTTAAAGTGAATGACTTGGGTGAAACATTTGGGATTTCCTCCCACAAGCTTCTCACCCCCTAGGTGCTTCACAAATTGATTCGTAAAAATGAAAAAGTTTTTTTTTTTCCACTTTTTCATTTTAACAAATCAATTTGTGAAGCACCTGAGGGTTCCAAGTGCTCACTATGCATCTAGATAGGTGCCTTGGGGGGTCTAGTTTCCAAAATGGGGTCACTTGTGGGGTAGCTCCACTGTTTAGGCACATCAGGGGCTCTTCAAACGCAACATGGTGTCCTCTAACAAATTGAATGGAAAATCGGCTCAAATTGTTAGCGGACACCATGTTGCGTTTGGAGAGCCCCTGTGTGCCTAAACATTGGAGCTCCCCCACAAGTGACCCCATTTTGGAAACTAGACCCCCCAAGGCACCTATCTAGATGCATAGTGAGCACTTGGAACCCTCAGGTGCTTCACAAATTGATTCGTAAAAACGAAAAAGTGGAAAAAAAAATACTTTATACGTTTATTTTTTACGCCGTTCCTCGTGCGGTATAAGTGATGAGATTACAGCGATACCAGAATCATATTGGGTTTTTATGATTGACAGCTGTCACACACTAAAAGACACATATTTTGTAAAATCTAGTTTTTGCATTGCCATATTTTGGCCGACAGAGTCATGTGACGGCTTGTTTTTTGCGGGATGAGTTGGCGTTTTTATTGGTGCCATTTTCAGGCATGTGACTTTTTTGATCGCTTTCTATTCCAGCTTTTGGGAGACAGAATAAACAAAAACCAACAATTCAGGAATTTTTTTTTTGGTTTTTTTTATTCTGCTCCGGGTGTGGTAAAATTGATAAGGTAGCTTTATTCTTCGGGTCAGTACGTTTACAGCGGTACCACATTTATATTGTTTTTTATGTTTTGGCGCTTTTACACAATAAAAGCTATTTTATAAAAAAAAATATTTTTTTGCATTGCTTTATTCTGAGAGCTGTAACTTTTTGATTTTTCGGATGATGGATCTGTATGGCAGCTTGCTTTTTGCGGGACGAGATGACGTTTTCAGCGGTACCATTTTTATTTATATTCGTCTGTTTGATCGCGTGTTATTCCATTTTTTGCATGGCGGTATGATGATAAAGCATTGTTTTTTGCTTTGTTTTTTATTTTTATTTTTTACCGTGTTCACTGAAGGGGTTAACTAGTGGAACAGTTTTATAGTCCAGGTCGTTACGGACGCGGCGATACCAAACATGTGTACTTTTATTGTTTGTTTGTTTTTTCATAATAATATTTATTGATGGGTACATTATATTTTTATTTTTAGTGGATTATTTTTTTTTTATATTTTTACAATTTTTTTTTTTTTTTTCACTTTCTGGGAGTTTTTACACTTTTTTACTTTGTCCCACTGTGGGACTTTCACTTTTTTTATTCTGATCGCCTGCACAGCATAGGGATGGAGCACCATCCCTGTGCCATGCAGGCTGTCAGCGCTGGACAGGGAGAAGATAGTTTGGAGATGCACTGCGCATGTCCAAACAATCTTACTGCTGTCTGGTGACCCGGATGTTGTCATGACGACATCGGGTAGTCATGGCAACACCCGGGAAGCCGCGGCAGACAGCGCTGGAGGCCGGAAGAGGAGGCGAGTATACCGATCACCTCCCCTTGCCTCCGCAATGCTGCGATCGACTTTGATCGCAGCATTGCGGGGGTTAATGTGCTGGGAGCGGTGCGGAACCACTCCCTGCACATAGTACCGGGTGTCAGCTGTGACAATCAGCTGACACCCGGCGGCGATCGCCTGTGTGCGCGATCGCGGTGACGTACTAATACGGGTCAGGCTCTTAAAGCCCAGGGCACAGACGCGTATTAGTACGTCATGGGCTTTAAAGGGGTTAAAATGGTAACACTTTTGGGTGGTTTCCAACATATAAGACTCGCAGGCTAAGTGCCCACGAAGCAAAAATGCTCCAGATTTTTTCTGTATCTCCCTGGCAGGAAAAATGCATGCGGATTTTACATGCGTTTTTCCCGCCAGGTAGAAGCGTTTGTCAAGTGTTTTTGCATGCGGGTTGTCAAGCGCTTTTCCAAGCGATTTTAGCATCAGTTGGAAAAGTGCTTGACAACTTGGTCACACTATATAAATCCATGCAACCGGCATGGATTTATATAGTGTGACCAAGTTAATAGTTAAAAAAAAGAATAAAAATGGTAAACAAAAAAAACATTCTACTCGCCTTCCGATAGCCCCCGGTCTCCTTCTCCGGTGCGTCCGGTGTCTTGGGCGGCTCGCGATGGTGTAAAAGGACTTTCCATGACGTCATTTAGTCATGTGACAGGTCAAGCGACCTCCGACATCAATGGTCACGTGACCTGTCACATGACTAAATGACATCATGGAAGGTCCTTTTACACCACCACGAGCCGCCGAAGACACCGGACGCACCATACAGGAGACCGGGGGCCATGAGAAGGTAAGTATAATGTTATTTTTTATTTTATTCTTTTTTATCTACAGGTACTATGGTACCCGGGTCTGGAGGAGAGTCTCCTCTTCTCCAGACCTGGGTACCAACCACACATTGAATCACTTAATATCCACATGTGTACATGTAGTCATTAAGAAATTATGCAATTCAATGGAAGTCAATGGCGGGAATTATGCCGCGTTTCCGCAAAATTAATGGATATGCTTCAGATTTTTCCGCAATGATAATCCGCAGCGTAAATTTCCGCAGCATGTGCACAGTGTTGCACAGCTTCTGGATACCCACAGTTGCAGTATAAAACTTCACAGAGCAGATTACAGGGGATAACAAGCTTTTACTTCTCAGAACATGGGGTAAAGGAAAAAACGCACAGTTACACAGTACTGCACCAGGAAGTAAGAACAAAATAGAAGAGAGACTTTTTTCTTTTACAATACAGTAAACAAGGAAACTTTACACAACATCACCATCTACTGTCAGATCAGCATAAAGTCCTCCTTCACACAAACAAAGAAGTCCACAACTGTTGCATATACCAACACACAGCACATGCGGGTTATCATTGAGGACCATGGGGCACGCATTACCAAGCATTTAAGCATTTTCGCTTCGAAAATTCCGCAGCAAAAACGCTTGAAAAACGCACAGTGGGCACGCAGCCTCAAAGTCACTTCAAAACTGAACAAGTCCCTATAAAAATAAGTTTTGTAAATTTCCTTGAAAAAAATGAAAAATAACTGCTACATTTTTAAATCTTCTAAAATGCTAATAAAATAAAACAACATTTTACAAATGGTGCTGATGTAAAGCAGACATGAGGGAAATGTTATTTAGTACTGTTTTTGTGTGGTATGACTATTGGGATTAAAGGCATAATCAATCATAGTTTGAAAAGTGCAATTTTTAAGACATTTTTGCCAAGTTTCTGATATTTTTATAAATAAACACAAACCATATCAGCCTAAATTTACCATTATTATAAAGTATCATGTGTCACAAAAAACAGTCTCAAAAGCTATGGGATATGTTATTCCAGAGTTATTACTACATAAAGTGACACTGGTCAGATTTAAAAAAATTGGTTTGGTCACGAAGGGGTTAAGCCACTTTGTTACCATTTTGGCAGTATGCTTCCGGTCATTGCTCATTTGGAGGACCCATTTCTGCTCAAGCTTTATCTTCCTGGCTGATGTCTTGAGATGTTGCTTCAGTATTGACAACAATCTTCTTTTCTCATGAAGTCAACTACGTATTTTGTGATGTGGACCAAGTCCCTCTTGCAGCAAAGCAACCCCACAACATGATGCTGCCACCCCCGTGTTTCACAGTTGGGATGGTGTTCTTAGGCTTCTAAGCTTCTCCCTTTTTCCTCCAAACTTAACGATGGTCATTATGCACAAAAAGTTCAATTCTAGTTTCATCAGACCACAGGACATGTCTCCAAAAATTAAGGTCTTTGTTCCTGTGTGCATTTGCAAACATTAATCTGGATTTGTTATGTTTCTTTTGGAGTAATGGCTTCTTCCTGGCAGAGTGGTCTTTCAGCCCATGTTGATACAGTACTCGTTTCACTGTGAATTGTCACTCTGACAATCTTACTAGCTTCTGCCATCCTCTTCACAAGGTCTTTTGCTTTTGTCCTGGGGTTGATATGCACATGTCGGACCAAAGCACGTTCATCTCTGGGACACAGAACCCGTCTCTTTCCTGAGTGGTATGATGGCTGGACATTCCAATCTTGTTTGTACTTGCATATAATTGTTTGTACAGATGAACGAGGCACCTTCAGATATCTTGAAATTGTACCCAAGGATGAGCCAGACTTGTGCAAGTCCACAATTCTCTTCCTGATATCTTGGCTGATTTATTTACACTTTCCCATGATGCTACACAAAGAAGCAGTGTGTTTCAGGTGTGCATTAAAATACATCCACAGGTGTGTCTCTAATTAACTCAGATGTTGCCCAAAAAACTATTAGAAGCTTCCAAACACATGGCATCATCATATGGGCAGTCGAGAATTGTTTAACCACTTTGCGCCAGAGCCTGTTTTTGCCTTAGCGACCGGGCCAATTTTTTCAATTCTGACCACTGTCAATTTATGAAGTAATTACTCTGGAACGCTTCAACGGATCCCGCTGATTCTGAGACTGTTTTTTCGTGACATATTGTACTTCATGATAGTGGTAAAATTTCTTCGATATCACTTGCGTTTATTTGTGAAAAAAATCGGAAATTTGGCGAAAATGTTGAAAATTTTGCAATTTTCAAACTTTGAATTTTCATGCCCTTAAATCAGAGAGATATGTCACACAAAATAGTTAATAAATAACATTTCCCACATGTCTACTTTACATCAGCACAATTTTGGAACCAACATTTTTTTTTGTTAGGGAGCTATAAGGGTTAAAAGTTGACCAGCGATTTCTCATTTTTCCAACAAAATTTACAAAAACATTTTTTTAGGGACCACATCATATTTGAAGTCACTTTGAGGGGTCTTTATGACAGAAAATACCCAAAAGTGACACCATTCTAAAAACTGCACCCCTCAAGGTGCTCAAAACCACATTCAAGAACTTTATTAACCCTTCAGGTGCTTCACAGGAATTTTTGGAATGTGGAAGAAAAAAATGAACATTTTACTTTTTTCACAAAAATATTACTTTAGACCCAATTTTTTTTTTATTTTTGCAAGGGTAACAGGAAAAAATGGACCCCTAAATTTTTTGTGCAATTTCTCTTGAGCGCGCTGATACCCCATATGTGAGGGAAAACCACTGTTTGGGCGCACTGCAGGGTTCGGAAGGGAACGAGCGCCATTAGACTTTTTGAATGTAAAATTTGCTTGAATAATTAGCGGACGCCATGTTGCATTTGGGGAGCCCCTGATGTGCCTATACAATGGAAACCCCCCCACAAGTGCCACCATTTTGGAAACTAGACCCCTTAGGGAACTTATCTAGATGTGTGGTGAGCACCTTGCACCCCCAGGTGCTTCACAGAAGTTTATAATATTGAGCCGTAAAAATAAAATTTTCACATTTTTCCCACAAAAAATGTTTTTCATCCCCTAATTTTGCATTATCATAAGGATAACAGGAGAAATTGCACCATTAAATTTGCTGTGTAATTTCTCCCGAGTATGCCGATACCCCATATGTGGGGGAAAACCACTATTTGGGTACACTGCAGGGTTCGGAAGGGAAGGAGCGCCATTTGACTTTTTGAATGTAAAATTTGTTTGAATAATTAGTGGACGCCATGTTGCATTTGGGGAGCCCCTGATGTGCCTAAACAGTGGAAACCCCCCACAAGTGACACCATTTTGGAAACTAGACCCCTTAGGGAACTTATCTAGATGTGTGGTGAGCACATTGGGAGACATAATAAACAAATCAGTAGCAGGTGAAGAATTGGTTTTATTTATTTTTTACGCCGTTCCTCATGCGGTATAAGTGATGAGATTACTTTATTCTTCGGGTCGGTGCGATTACAGAGATACCAGATTTATATCGGGTTTTTATGACTGACAGCTGTAACACACTAAAAGACGCTTTTTTTTGTAAAATCTAGTTTTTGCGTCGCCATATTTTGAGAGCTATAATTTTTCCATATTTGGGCCGACAGTCATGTGTCATGCTCCGTTTTTTATTTATTTTTATTACGTTGTGCACAGAAGGAGTTAATTAGTGTGACAGTTTTATAGCTCTGGTTGTTTCAGATGCAGCGATACCAAATGTGTACTTTTTTTGTTTTTGCATAAATATACGGATTTATCGGTTTAATATTTTATTTATTTATTTTGTGATTTTTTTTTTTTAGTAGTTTGAAAACATTTTTTGTTACTTTTTTTTTACATTTTTACTTAGTACCTGTATGGGACATTAATTTTTATTTTTCTGATCACTGATCTCATGTAATGTAATAGACATGTATTACATTACATGAGATCTTTGCTGACTGTTTCACAGTCAGAGTCTCCTGCCAGGCTTCAGCTGCAGGCTGAGCCTGGCAGGACACCATATATGGCAGATCTGGAGGCGGTCATGTGACCTCCAGCTGCCATAGCAACGTCAGGTCCTGGAAGGTATCAGGGGTCGTCGGAGAGGTAAGTAGAAGACCCCCTTCTCCTCCTGCTGTCTTCTATATGCCGCGATCACTATAGATCGCGGCATATAGAAGACAGCAAAGGGTTAACATCACTGGGACCTGATCCAATCAGGTCCCGATCATGTTCCCTGTCAGAGCTATCGCTCTGCACCGCACCCGTAGCGCTTGCAGGACCCTTGGGGTGCTGAGCACTGCGGGACCACCCACCGTTTTTAAGCGTCCGCGCTGCACAGAGCCCTGGCAGCGCCGACGTTTATCTACAGTGGGCGGTCGGGAAGTGGTTAAATTTAAAAAAAAAAAAGTTTTCACAAAGTAAAATAGAGAGTTACCTTTTTATTATCATCTAGGACTGTGTTCATACTTTCTAACCCTAGCGTATCAATAGGTCCATCAAAGATAACCCATTTTCTTTCCGGGGTCTCAGATAACGCAAACTCCCGGAAAGTATTAGCGACTATCCCATCGGTCCACTGCAAATGAAGAGAGGCATCAATAAAATTGCTCTTCCCATAAAATCCAATACAATCCAACAATTGAAAGGATTATTAAAGGGAACGCCTGGGATTATGATATTGATGATACACATGTATTGACTACACGTGGCCCCTATTGAAGTGAATGTGCCGGCACCGGGAGAGACCGCAAGTAAGTGATTTGCATATATGCGGTCACATGCCAACTAGAAGTGCGCGACCTCACTCAAAGCAAGTGTATTGAGTGAGGCCAGACACAGTCTAGTCAGAATGTGGCTGGAAGTATGCAAATTTATGCTAATTTCTGGCATAAATAATACAATTTGTTGCTTCCATGTCTGATGAGGAAAATAAAATTTTTGTGCAAACAGGGAGTAAGTCATAATAAAAATGATTGCCTGGCAATGTATGGCTGGGGTCTATGTCTCTGAAGGAACCCCTTCTACCATGTCCATAAGCCATAAAAGGGGAGATTTTCCCATTTTCAGCAAAGATATTAGTATTATAAACAATAATTCCAATCATAGACGAACCTCATGTGACACTGGATCAAACTGCCCGAACAGCTGCCCCATGGTGATGGCTTTAGGGTTCACTGTCCGGTAAATCACTTTTTCTTCTTCGCACCCTCGCTCATTCATAAGAGACAGCGTATCAGCGAGGACGTGGAGGACCTTCGTTTTTCCAGAGAACGGCTCTCCAACCAACATAAAACTGTACGGGATAAACAAAATGCAGCATGGTCCATTGTATAAAATGGAAACAGCGAAGAATAAATCCCCCGTCCCATGGACTTCTGTAGTTCCAGCTTACCCGTGTCTGACAATCATCATCTCATACGTCTGGATCATGTTCTCCAGGAAGACCTTCTCGGGTTGGATGTTGTGTCCAGCACAGCTCTCCTGTGCGCATTCCAGTAAATCCTGAGCAAAAGGAAGGTAAAATATTTCATCAGTCTGTTTACAGTGGATCCAATTAGAGGTGGGAGAATACATTTTCAGGACCCAGATCAGCATTTTGTGGCCGCTGGACGGGACCCCTGAGAGCCGCCTCTTAGCTGCCGGCATCCCCGGCTCCTCTTCTGATTATATGGCCTGGTGTACATCATGCTGCAACCATAACGTCATGCCAGGCCGGCTAATGTGAAGAAGAGCCGGGGGGCAGGAAGAAATAAGGTGGCTCTCAGGGGTCTCATTCAGTGCCCACCACTGACCTGATGTCACGCACAGTGTAGGAAAGACAAAGTGCGACACAAAGGGGAAGGGAGCCCAGACACTAGGGAAAGAGGGAAATGGAAACCTCCTAGGCTGATCTGCAATCACCCTGTCTCCCCTACCGACTCTATATTGGTTCCTCACCAATTGCCGCACAGGAACCTATCCCTGTATTTCCTTAGCGCTTGGCCCTGGATAGGGAAGGGGGGTGAGCACTAGTCAATCCCCACTGACAACTAAAGACAGCAAGGGGAGACAGACACAGGGGAAGTAGCTTAGCTTGAGTCGACTTCAGAGAGATGGCACACACATCCTCTTAGCATCAGAGAGGAAGTAAGAGCTGCACTTGCTCCAAGCCTTCACAAGGGGTCATGTGAATATCACTGGCACCTCTGTGTAGCAACCAGGAAGTATTTAAACACCCAGGCCTGATTGTCAATTAGAACAGGAGGGAGGTAGCCGCTGGGTCCTACAGTGAGACCGCTAAGAAGATGTGGCAGAGGAAATAAAATGCATAATTATATGCTTAATTGTAAAACACTGGGCAAAACTGTAGCTGAAAAAGACCTGGGTGTATTGGTGGACGACAAGCTCACGTTTAGTGGCCAGTGTCAGGCAGCTGCTCATGAGGAGAACATAATTTTACCTCTATACAAGTCACTAGTGCGACCACACTTAGAATACTGTGTACAGTTCTGGTCTCCGGTGTATAAGACATAGCTGAACTAGAGCGGGTGCAGAGAAGAGCGACCAAGGTTATTAGAGGACTGGGGGGTCTGCAATACCAAGACAGGTTATTACACTTGGGGTTATTTACTGTGGAAAAAAGAAGGCTTAGAGGTGATCTTATTACTATGTACAAGTATATGAGGGGACAGTACAAAGACCTTTCTACTGATCTTTTTACTCTGAGGTCTGAGACGGGGACAAGGGGGCATCTTCTACGTCTGGAAGAAAGAAGGTTTAATCATAATCACAGACGGGGATTCTTTACTGTAAGAGCAGTGAGACTATGGAGCTCTCTGCCGCATGATATTGTAATGAGTGATTCACTGTTAAAATTTAAGAAGGGCATAGATGCCTTTCTTGAAAAGTATAATATTGCAGGTTATAAATACTAGATTCCTTGATAGGGCGTTGATCCAGGGAACTAGTCTGATTGTCGTATGGAGTCGGGAAGGATTTTTTTTCCCCAACGTGGAGCTTAGTGTTTGCCACATGGTTTTTTTTTGCCTTCCTCTGGATCAACATGTTAGGCTATGGGTTGAACTAGATGGACTTAGTCTTCCTTCAACCTTAAAAACTATGTTACTATGTCTGTAATGCCAAACGAAGGGATCTCCTGCAACCAACTGCAGGGCGACTGTCTGTCACATCTGACGCACCCATGACACCTGGTCATTGGATTAATCTCCTGCGAATCGATTCATTCATCTAAAAAAAAATGTCTCCATAACCTACAACTAAACTAGCGATAAATCACTCACAGATGTTTTAACCATTTTTTTTCTACATCAGATCATCTTGCATTGGAGGTATAAGTGAGCCCCCTTACCTCTGGTGCCCCTGTGCAGCTGCCCAGGTTGCACTAATGGGACCGGACGATGAGTGACAAGGTCATGTAACCCAATTCCAAAGCAGTGGATCAGGATCGGGTGATTTCAATGGGATTGGTCTACCATCTACTGTGTATGGGGGCCTCATGACAGATTATGTTGGGGGACATAAAAATCGGGCGGTTGGAATTTAATCACCCGATCCTTACTTTCTGACCCTGAAATTAGCAGCTGCCATAAGATTCTGGCAGCGACTCTGTCATAGAGAACAGAGGAGGGAGCATTCCTGAATATGGGGGAGCCGGGAAAGATAACGGTCATCCAAATGATAGCTGGCCAGCTATATAGGACCTATCACTTGCCATTAATATGCAATTTTATTACCTGGTGTAAATGCCGCCGTTCTCCTGAATCCGGTGTTTTCTTTTGCTCCTGCGCCTCTCCATTCCTGAGATATAGCCTCTTTATAGAAATCTAGTTCATAATTTTTAATAGCCAAGTGGGCGTGGTCATCAAGTCCTCTCTGTGGGAGTCTTCAGGAAGGCCTTGCCCAGTTGGCTTAAAGGGCTAGAGGAGAGTGACAGATGTCAGGAACGGAGAGGAGCAGGAAGAAAAGAAAAACAATGCCGGAGTCAGGAGAACAGCGGCATTTACATATTTATGGCGAGGGACAAGTCCTCTTTAAGTCTTGGAAAACCCCTTTAAGACACTATTATATTTTAATACCTTATAGTCGGCTTTCGGAAGTTGAATGCCAGGGAACAGGTCGCTGGTAATCCCATTGAACAGAGGAATATCATGAGACAAAAATTTGGGTTCGTTTACATCCTTAATTGACCACAAGAGCTAAATAGAATGAAAAAGGATTAAATGATAAAATAATTCATATACAATATGACATGAAACAATATTAAAAGTGAGGAACCCCATTACAAAGGAGCCATCAGTTCTTGTGGTATGTCTGTATTAGTAAAGAATAGTATTCTCCAAAAAATAAGGATGAAACCTCTTTTCCTAAAACTCTACATTGTATCGTCCCTCTGTTATACCTCCTGGAAATGTATGTGTAAATGATATATAATGTATATATAATCTATATAGGGGACAACCCTATACACTCTGACTGTGCCCAAACAGTGGTGACATTGTCAGACTGTGTAGGGTACTCGTTATTGACAGATTTCAATTAATTCCTACATTTCCAGGAATGATAAAAGAGGAATGGAACGCTGCTGAGTTGCACTATAATATGCTGCAGAATTGTTTTTCCACAGGGAATACATGTGGCCTCTGTGTTGCACTGTTAATTGCCGGCTGCAGAATGAGTTAAGTGAGATACTGTCAGTGAACTCGTTTTTGCTGGCTGACAGTGAGTTTGTAAATGTTTTATCTGTCTTTTTCTGAGCTCCTCTCAGTTTATTTATGACCACAGACCTTATCAAAATTGAATGTGCAGGGAATCAAAAAGCCGGTGAAAGCCAAGCGATGCAACGTTTTTAATAAAACCCAATTGTTAAAATGATTTTTAGCCTAAAATACATGTGTTTAAGTTAAAAATCAAAACTGTCCCATAAGATGAACAAGCTACGTGTTTAACAACTATAGTTTTGACACTTTTGCACAGATGAGATCTAACAAGCCAGGAACAGTAATGTGCAGAAATTATTTGCAAGTCTCTGTCTGCTACTATAAAATCATACAGATCTAATTTTTGTGATCCAAATGCTTCTCGGTAAGATGGTAATGCTATCCTATACGAGATGTAAAGCGACCAACAGTTCAGAACTTACAAGAATCTCTTCATTTTCATGGGGGAATTTCAGCTTCAGATTGCCAGCAGCGATCAGCACAGCCTTTACTGCACGCATCCCATAATCATAATGGAACTGAGACGAGAGCAGCTCCGAGCACAGCCGGTAAGTCATTACCATCTTCACCGAGAGAGGTTTAGCGTGCGGAAAACCGTAAGAATAAAGGCAGATCTCCGCAATCAGAGCATAGTTGGGGACCATCATTGCTACAGTCCGGAAAAGAACCTGAAATGCGCAAACCAGATGGGTCAGTCAACAAATGAAACTAAATTACTGTAAACTAGGCATAGAGCCGGGGAACCCATTATGTCCATTTACACTATCCTCCACCCCAGACCTAAAAGTGATGTGTCTATTCCACATCAGAGGAAAGTCAGTCAAAGTGTGGTTAAAGGGGTATTCCCATCTCCAAGATCCTGTCCCAATATGTAATAGGTGTAATAATAATAATGTTTGCAAATATCTCCAATTAGAAATGTAGTATAGTTCTTCTGATTAGCTATGTTGCTTACCCCCATGTGCAGGACATTGCAGTAGCTTAGGTATCCATGGTTACGAGCACACATAGTAACAGTTAGTTACTTGCTAGTGGTCGTAACCATGGATACCTAAGCTACTGCTATGCCCTGCACATGGGTTAAGCAACATAGCTAATCAGAAGAACTATACTACATTTCCAATTGGAGGTATTTGCTATTAATATTATTATTACACCTATTACATATTGGGATAGAATCTTGGAGATGGGAATACTCCTTTAACACTTTCCAAATCTCTCTCCACACCTCTACTGTGTCCATTTTGGAAAATAGGAGAACGGGACATCAATATTAAGGAGCTTGCAGAAATGAGGGCATCCGGTGATGCGATTATACATAGGAAATGTACAATCTCATATAGGTTTGGGGGAGAATAATCCCTTTGATGAAATCTTATGTTTCTTTTGTAAACGTAGTATTTACTTGAAAGTTTGTGAACCCCTCAAAAATTTCTGTATTACTGCATAAATTTGACTTAAAGCTACATCAGTCTGTGAGGTCACAAAGGAACTCAAGGTAACCTCTAAGCAACTAAAGGCCTCTCCTCAGATTAGCTAATGTAATTGTTCATGAGTCCACCATCAGAAGGACAATGAACAACAATGGCGAGCATGGCAGGATTGCAAGGAGAAAGGCAATGCGATTTAAAATGTCACTGCTAAAACTCACCTGGGCACATCAATAGGTAACTGGAATAATGCTTTGTGGAAGGATGAGGCCAAGATAGAGATTTTAAGTGAGAAGCTATATGTTTGCAGAAAGAAAATACTGCATTACAGCATAAGAACCTCCTATCATCTATGAAGCACAAAGATGGTAATCGTAACATGCTTTGGGCCTGTTTTGCTGCACTTCGCCAAGGACGGCTGCCATCATTGATGGAACAATGAATTCTAAAATCTATCAGCAAATGCTAAAGGAAAATATCAGGATATCAGTTCATGTACTGAATCTCAAGAAAACGTGGGTCATGCAGCAAGACAATGGCCCAAAGACACAATTCGTTCTATAAAAGAATGGTTGAATAAACATAAAGTTTTGGAATGGCCGAGTCATAGTCCTGAGCTGAATCCTATAGAAATGTTGTGGAAGGGCCCGATGCAAGGCACTGGGACTCTTTACCTTGAGGTTATCCGGCAGCTCAGAACGTCCCGCGTAGCCAGGATTCATGGTAATGGCTACGAAGCAATTTGGGTTAAACTTCAGTTCTGTTCCTTCGAAGTTGAACATGTCCATCTTCATCTGGATGGCTCTCTGGATGCGGAGAATCTGTTGGGCCACCACGGACAACACCTCCAGCTCAATACGGTTAAACTCATCAAAACACGCCCATGCTCCCGATGATGTCAGCCCTTGGAAAAACTAAAAAAAAAGTATATACACTACAGACCAAAAGTTTGGACACACCTTCTCATTTAAAGATTTTCTGTATTTTCAGGACTATGAAAATTGTACATTCACACTGAAGGCATCAAATTATTAATTAACACATATGGAATTATATACTTAACAAAAAAGTGTGAAACAACTGAAAATATGTCTTATATTCTAGGTTCTTCAAAGTAGCCACCTTTTGCTTTGATGATTGCTTTGCACACTCTTGGCATTCTCTTGATGAGCTTCAAGAGGTAGTCACCGGAAATGGTCTTCCAACAATCTTGAAGGAGTTCCCAGAGATGCTTAGCACTTGTTGGCCCTTTTGCCTTCACTCTGCGGTCCAGCTCACCCCAAACCATCTCGATTGGGTTCAGGTCTGGTGACTGTGGAGGCCAGGTCATCTGGCGTAGCCCCCCATCACTCTCCTTCTTGGTCAAATAGCCCTTACACAGCATGGAGGTGTGTTTGGGGTCATTGTCCTGTTGAAAAATAAATGATGGTCCAACTAAATGCAAACCGGATGGAATAGCATGCCGCTGCAAGATGCTGTGGTAGCCATGCTGGTTCAGTATGCCTTCAATTTTGAATACATCCCCAACAGTGTCACCAGCAAAGCACCCCCACACCATCACACCTGCTCCTCCATGCTTCACGGTGGTAACCAGGCATGTAGAGTCCATCCGTTCACCTTTTCTGCGTCGCATAAAGACACGGTGGTTGGAACCAAAGATCTCAAATTTAGACTCATCAGACCAAAGCACAGATTTCCACTGGTCTAATGTCCATTCTTTGTGTTCTTTAGCCCAAACAAGTCTCTTCTGCTTGTTGCCTGTCCTTAGCAGTGGTTTCCTAGCAGCTATTTTACCATGAAGGCCTGCTGCACAAAGTCTCCTCTTAACAGTTGTTGTAGAGATGTGTCTGCTGATAGAACTCTGTGTGGCATTGACCTGGTCTCTAATCTGAGCTGCTGTTAACCTGCGACTTTTAAGAACCAAGAATATAAGACATATTTTCAGTTGTTTCACACTTTTTTGTTAAGTATATAATTCCACATGTGTTAATTCACAGTTTTGATGCCTTCAGTGCGAATGTACAATTTTCATAGTCATGAAAATACGGAAATATCTTTAAATGAGAAGGTGTGTCCAAACTTTTGGTCTGTACTATACAATCAAAAGATGTCAGCAGAACATCGGTTGGAGTCAGTTGATTATCTGCAATGGAGCAGCTTAACATTGTATGTACCTTTGACATTGCTATGTAGTCCAAACCATCAGAGCAGTTAAAGACCACACACTGCACGGCCAGCGCCTTGGCCAAATCTTTGGTGGTCTCAGTTTTTCCTGTGCCGGCCGGACCTTCTGGAGCTCCACCAAGATTTAGATAAAAAGCACCGATCTACCAATGAAACATGAAAGAACTGGTATGAAATATCAATAAACTTTCTAATAAGTTTCATGCATCATACAAAAGTCAAAAAGATTTCTGAGCATAACCCATCACATCATAGCAGAGTCCGCTAGCATCTGTCAGTGAGCGGAGTGATGACCAGGCGTGGGGAGTCGCCCAGGTACTCATAGGCGGACTTCACATTGCAGGTGATGATTCGCACTCTCGCATTCTCATTCTCCCAGTAATAGCGGAGTTGGGCAAGCCACTGGAAGTCTGTTTCATGAGAAACTCCTGAGCAATGTAGGAAAAGATAGTCAACCTCTAAGACACTGCAGAATCACAAGGGAGAGTTTCTAAAGGGAAGGCAAATGCCCATACATTATAGGACAAAACTCCTAGTCACCGAATTCTGCTTTTTTCATTTAGTCCCATTGCCCACGGTGTATAACATCCGGACTCTCAGCCCCCAGTTTATAAAATCCGGCCTCTCGCCTCCCCCGGTGTATAACATCCGCCCCTCGCCCCTAGTTTAGTATAACATCCGTCCCCTCGCCCCCCCGCCAGTGTATAAAATCCATCCCCTCAACCCCACTGTATAACATCCAACCCCAAGCCCTCCATTGCATAACATCCGGCCCCCAGGGTATAACATCTGGCCCCCAGCCCCGGTGTATAACAACCATCCCCTCGCTCCCTCCCCCTGGTGTATAAAATCCATCCCCTCAACCCCACTGTATAACATCCAACCCCAAGCCCTCCATTGCATAACATCCGGCCCCCAGGGTATAACATCTGGCCCCCAGCCCCGGTGTATAACAACCATCCCCTCGCTCCCTCCCCCTGGTGTATAAAATCCATCCCCTCAACCCCACTGTATAACATCCAACCCCAAGCCCTCCTTTGCATAACATCCGGCCCCCAGCCCCGGTGTATAACACCTGCACCCTCGCCCCCCGGTGTATAACATCCGTCCCCTCGCCCCCCGGTGTATAACATCCGTCCCCTCGCCCCCCGGTGTATAACATCCGTCCCCTCGCCCCCCGGTGTATAACATCCGTCCCCTCGCCCCCCGGTGTATAACATCCGTCCCCTCGCCCCCCGGTGTATAACATCCGTCCCCTCGCCCCCCGGTGTATAACATCCGTCCCCTCGCCCCCCCGGTGTATAACATCCGTCCCCTCGCCCCCCCGGTGTATAACATCCGTCCCCTCGCCCCCCCGGTGTATAACATCCGTCCCCTCGCCCCCCCGGTGTATAACATCCGTCCCCTCGCCCCCCCGGTGTATAACATCCGTCCCCTCGCCCCCCCGGTGTATAACATCCGTCCCCTCGCCCCCCCGGTGTATAACATCCGTCCCCTCGCCTCCCCGGTGTATAACATCCGTCCCCTCGCCCCCCCGGTATATAACATCCGTCCCCTCGCCCCCCGGTATATAACATCCGTCCCCTCGCCCCCGGTGTATAACATCCGTCCCCTCGCCCCCGGTGTATAACATCCGTCCCCTCGCCCCCGGTGTATAACATCCGTCCCCTCGCCCCCGGTGTATAACATCCGTCCCCTCGCCCCTGGTGTATAATATCCGTCCCCTCGCCCCTGGTGTATAATATCCGTCCCCTCACCCCGGTGTATAATATCCGTCCCCTCGCCCCTGGTGTATAATATCCGTCCCCTCACCCCTGGTGTATAATATCCGTCCCCTCACCCCGGTGTATAATATCCGTCCCCTCGCCCCTTAGTGTATAACATCCAGCCCTCAGACATGTATATCATCTAGCCCCTCGTACCCCTAGGGTATAACATCTGGCCCCTCGGCCTTGTATAACATTAAGACTCTCGCCCCCAACCAGTGTATAACATCAATCCCCACGCCCCCCGGTGTATAACATCCGCACTCCCATGCTGTGTGCTGTTACTAACATATGACAGAACGGCTGGTGGTGCAGAGCCCTCTGATACCAGCGCGGTCCTGTAATAGGAGCCACCGGGGTAACAAGTCTGGATATTACATTTCTTCCCTCCTAAATCTTCCTCCATCACATGTGAGTGATATTATTAAGGAGTAGAAGGAACTGCAGCAACTCAGGAGACCCCGGAACATTACAGAGCGGGGTCACTGAGTGCTGAGGAGCAGAGGGCAGAACGCTTTCCTGACTCCATTGGTAACAACATCACCACAAACACTGCGTCCCCGCCAGGAGCTTTATGGCCGAGCAGCTGCTTGCAGCCTTACATCACCAAGCACGATGCCGAGCGTCAGATGGAGTGGTGTGAAGCCACCACCACAGGACTCTGGAGGAGACCTGTTCTGTGCAGTGACGGATCACACTTCTCTATCTGGCATCTGATGGACGAGTCTGGATTTGGTGAATGCCAGGAGAACGTTACCCTATTAACTGCATTGTGCCCGCTGTACAGTTTGCTGGTGGGGGTATGGCCTTGTTTTTAGGGGGTGGTCTAGGCCCCTTAGTTCCAGTGAAAAGATATCTTAATGCTTCAGCACAAGACATTTTAAACAATTGTAGCTTCCAACCCTAAGGGAATAGAAGAGCAGAACTGTTTCACACACGTTCTCAACCTCAACCCCACTAAACACCTTTAGGATGATTAATTAGAAAAAATACTGCACAATGGCAGCATAAATATGTCACCGCAACATAGGGAAGAACAATGTCAGTCACACATCAATTACATTGCCATATGTCTGCTCAGGCTTAGAATGGCTGACCATTCAGAGAATTACATAATACCTACAAAGAAACCGAACAAAAGGTCATTAAAGGAATTGACATAAAAACCCTTTATTAGTACATCCATGGTTATGGGAGGACACCGCACAGAGGAGGGCACACACACCATTGATAGAAAATATTACACACCGCACCTAGGCCATCCAAAACACTGACTATAAAGAATATCAACTGTGGCAATGAGTCATATACAGGGGATGCCGACACATACAGATGCAAAAACATTCCTATACAGTTATATGAAAAAGTTTGGGCACCCCTATTAATCTTAAGCTTATTGTTTTATAAAAATTGGTGTTTTTGCAACAGCTATTTCAGTTTGATATATGTAATAACTGTTGGACACAGTAATGTTTCTGCCTTGAAATGAGGTTTATTGTACTAACAGAAAATGTGCAATCTGCATTCAAACAAAATTTGACAGGTGCATAAGTATGGGCACCCTTATCATTTTCTTGTTTTAAATCCTCCTACCTACTTTTTACTGACTTACTAAAGCACTTTTTTTGGTTTTGTAACCTTATTGAGCTTTGAAGTTTATAGCCAGGTGTATGCAATCATGAGAAAAGCTACTTAAAGTGGCCACTTGCAAGTTGTTCTCCTGTTTGAATCTCCTCTGAAGAGTGGCATCATGGGCTCCTCAAAACAACGGTCAAATGATCTGAAAACAAAGATTATTCAACATAGCTGTTCAGGGGAAGGATACAAAAAGCTGTCTCAGAGATTTAACCTGTCAGTTTCCACTGTGAGGAACATAGTAAGGAAATGGAAGAACACAGGGACAGTTCTTGTTAAGGCCAGAAGTGGCAGGCCAAGAAAGGCAGAGAAGAAGAATGGTGAGATCAGTCAAGGACAATCCTCAGACCACCTCCAGAGAGCTGCAGCATCAACTTGCTGCAGATGGTGTCACTGTGCATCGGTCAACTATACAACGCACTTTGCACAAGGAGAAGCTGTATGGGAGAGTGATGCGAAAGAAGTCGTTTCTGCAAGCACGCCACAAACAGTCGGCTGAGGTATGCAAAAGCACATTTGGAGAAGCCAATTTCCTTTTGGAAGAAGGTCCTGTGGACTGATGAAACCAAGATTGAGTTGTTTGGTCATACAAAAAGGCGTTATGCATGGCGGCAAAAAAACACAGCATTCCAAGAAAAACACTTGCTACCCACAGTGAAATTTGGTGGAGGTTCCATCGTGCTTTGGGGCTGTGTGGCCAATGCTGGCACCGGGAATCTTGTTAAAGTCGAAGGACGCATGGATTCCACTCAGTATCAGCAGATTCTTGACAATAATGTTCAAGAATCAGTGACAAAGTTGAAGTTACGCAGGGGATGGATCTTTCAGCAAGACAATGATCCAAAACACCGCTCCAAATCTACTCAGGCATTCATGCAGAGGAACAATTACAATGTTCTGGAATGGCCATCCCAGTCCCCAGACATGAATATCATTGAACATCTGTGGGATCATTTGAAGAGGGCTGTCCATGCTCGGCGACCATCAAACTTAACTGAACTGGAATTGTTTTGTAAAGAGGAATGGTCAAAAATACCTTCATCCAGGATCCAGGAACTCATTAAAAGCTACAGGAAGCGACTAGAGGCTGTTATTTTTGCAAAAGGAGGATCTACTAAGTATTAATGTCACTTTTCTGGTGAGGTGCCCATACTTATGCACCTGTCAAATTTTGTTTGAATGCAGATTGCACATTTTCTGTTAGTACAATAAACCTCATTTCAAGGCAGAAACATTACTGTGTCCAACAGTTATTCCATATATCAAACTGAAATAGCTGTTGCAAAAACACCAATTTTTATAAAACATTAAGCTTAAGATTAATAGGGGTGCCCAAACTTTTTCATATAACTGTATAGTGACCACCATCTCAATATGCAGAAATGACTACTGCCCCATAGACGTCATTGTAAGTACACCCCAAGATTGCTTTACTGTGACAAGATCAATTGTGTCCTATGAAAACTCAAAGAAAAGAGGGGGGAATATAACATAGATATGGAAAGAACATAGGAATGGGGTGAAATGTATGAAGGTGCTCTGCATATTGAGCTGTGATATCTGTAGAGGGACGGACTCCATATTAACATCCTGTATATGGATTTAGAATAGGAGGCCATAAAAGCCCCTGTAGGTGTAATGTGGAGGGGGCACAATACCTTTCTCCATGTAGTGTATAATAAATAGAACATGGTATTGGAAAGTTTGGTGCCAGCCATGATGTTTGCACAAACCTGTTTGGATCATTTCCATGCCCACGTCACGAGCGTGCCCCTCTATGGTGACTAGAGCCCCCAATGTGCTGCGAGTCTGCTGGGACAATTTGCCTCCTCGCACAAGCTCCACAATATCATTTAGCTGGAGCTGCAGATTATCATAGGAGTTTTTCAGGCCCTACAAGAAGGATGTAACGGTGAAATCATCTGCAGAAACATTCATAGAACATACATATTGCAAGGGGGCTGAAATCTATACAGATTATAAGCTGCAGAGTAGATTGAGAACTCCACAATATGCAGGCACTTTTTAATGTACACAACAATTTTACAACATATCTTTATAGAAGTTGGAGATCTGGATTGAACCCAGAGCTCCAAATACCCAGATGTACCTCTATAAAACCCTGCCACAAACAGCATGGAAAACTCAATGCTGATGGATCCATTTTATGCAGGTATTATGGGAAATCCCATACAATGTCTTCCCTTATTGGTAGATATGACGAGAGTAGAGATGAGCGAATGGATTTGCAGGACTCTGGTCCAACAGTCGGGTCAGTATTCCACGGCCGCAGGACCGGAGCCCCGTGAACCGGCATCTCCGGCTCCTCTTTTGATGTCGATGTCAGTTGTGGTGTGAGGCACAAATGACATCACGCCTGGCCGGCTAATCAAAAGAGGAGCCAGGGATGCCGGCATGTAAGAGGCGGTTAGCAAGGCTCCCATCCAACAGCCACAGTCTACTAACCTGCTCTCTTAGACCAAGGTCCTGCAAATTTAGTTGCTCATCTCTAGACAAGATGCATGAATCAATGCAAAATCCCAACAATACTATGGAGCCTTTTGGGTACCTTCAAGATATTGAGCCGCTGTACAACTGCAACCCCCAGGAGAAGACCCCTGGGCAAGAACAGTACATGGGCTCTTTGCAGTCTAATAACGTACTGTGAAATAAGCTACTTGCATCTTTTGATGTGAATGTGGGTCCCCTTACCTCTGTTGCACCAATGGTATATCCGCCCCTGGAAACTCCTATAAGCTGCGTCCCTGGATATGACAGTCTATTAGCAGGAGAACACCTGAAGTCTGTCTATGAATGTATATATATGTATTTCTCCCAGAAAATTATTACAATTACACATGTTTTGTTGTTCACATGTTTATTTAATTTGTGTGTATTGGAACAACACAAAAAGAAGATATTGGTCAACAATTTTGGTTCTCAAGTCCTCAGACAGTTCTCTTTTCCTCTTTCTGTTCTCCCTACTTAGTGTGGCACGTAACAACGCAAAGATTGAGTCAACTTTTCCCCTTTGTATCGGGTTTCAGGTGTGATTTTCATATTGCCCACACCTGTTACTTGCCACAGGTGAGTTTGAATGAGCATCACAAGCTTGAAACAAAATGGTTTACCCACAATTTTGGAAAGATGCCAACAATTTTGTCCGGCCCATTTTTGGGGTTTTGTGTGAAATTATATCCAATTTGCCTTTTTTTCTCTGTTTTTTTTGTGTTGTTCCAATACACACCAAGGAAATAAACATGTGTATAACAAAAAATACACATGCAATTGCAATAATTTTATGGAAAATACTTCAAGGGTGCCAACACTTCCGGCCATGACTGTTTCTAGTGAAGCCACCTTGATCAGTAAAGGAGCTTATGCCGTACCTCTGGGCCACTGCCGATAGCTTCATGCCCTTCACTTGTCCAGAACATCTGAGACACACAGAGCACGGCCTGTCCCGGCCATTCCCTCACCCAGTCTTTTCTTGCAGTCTCAGGGTATGCCTTTTAAAAAACAAAGTTAAATTACATTGACAGAAGCATTTAAGAGAGGGACAACCTTACTAGTATTATCTAGCAAATTCATTTCTACCGATTGCAGGTAGAAGATCTGCTACCTGGCTCTATAGCAAGAGATACATCATCCACAAATCATTCACTGCTGCCAAATAATCTTATACAAATATAAAAGTACTAGATTAGTTCCAATTAATGCTTTTGGTCTGTAGGTAGATCCGTACCATCCGTGACCGAGCAATAACATCATGCACGCTCCTTAACATGACATCTTCCCCTTGGATGAGCCACTTCTCCACGGCCCCCCGAGCCTCGGAGGTGGAGATGGTCTGGATGAGCTCTACGCGTTCCCCCTCGGTGCTGTACATGGCTTTGATGTCCAGGTTAGGAAGGAACTCCAGCTTTGCGATGCCTTCAAAGCCCTTCTTTAGATGTGGTTGGACCCGCAGAGGATCTTTAGTCTCAGAGAGAATTTCTAGCATTTCGTCGTTGGACAGGAAGAAAAAGCTAAAGCGAAAATGCACAATATGATAAAAATGTCATTAAAGTATTGGGTCAGGCGCCATTTGTATTAGTGTCTATGTGAGAAAATAGAAAAGCAAAGCTTTAAAGTAAAGATTCAGTCCCCATACACATTGGATTAAAATAGTTTAAACCCGACGATTGCAGCAGGACCGGCCTACCCACTGATGTGTATGGGGGTCTCCTGACTCTCCCCCGATAGAGGATGTCAGGGCCAGAAGGATCGGGCAGATGGGATTTCAATACCCGGTCTTTTGGTTCTCAGGGGAGATAACCCGCTGCCGGAGGTGTCCAGTACAGACTTTCTCCTCTCTCCCCATTAAAAACACATGACTGTTCAGCAGAATATGTGGGAGTCAGGAGAAGTAGCCAAATAACCATTCAGACGACGGGTATCTCATATCTCATGCGTATGGCTAGCTTAAAGGGGCTATCCAGTTTTGGGAACTTTTTTTATTTAACTGAAATGGATATTCCCATCTCCAGGATTCTACCCCAATATGTAGTAGGCGTAGTAATAATAATAATATTAGCAAATACCTCCAATTAGAAGTGTAGTATAGTTCTTCTGATTTGCTTTGTCGCTTACCCCATGTGCAGGGCATTGCAGTAGCTTAGGTTACGACCACTAGCAAATAACTGTCACTATATGAGCGGTCGTAACCATGGATACCAAAGCTACTGCAATGCCTTGCACATGGGGAAAGCGACATAGCGAATCAGAAGAACTATACTACACTTCTAATTGGAGGTATTTGCTAATATTATTATTATTACTACGCCTACTACATATTGGGATAGGATCTTGGAGATGGGAATACCCATTTAATTGAGAGTATTTGCGACAACTCAGTTTCATTAAAAATGTTGCACCGTTAGGCTTTTTGTTTCCTGCACATTCAGCTTTGATGTGATCTGTGGTCATAAATCGGCTAAGAGGAGCTGAAAAAAGACAGATTAAAAATAAGTCCAATAGCCAGCGCAACACAGAGCCAATAGAAGGCAAACAGTGCAAAATTATTAATGAAATCCAATTACAAAAATGATTTCAATGCGTTTAAATAAGAAAAAAAATAATTATTTAAAGAGTATATAGAATCATTGCAACAAGTGAAAGGACTATACCGTGGGAAAAAAGCCTCTTCTTCTCCAGATAGGCATTCAGCCCTTTCATGATTTTATCCAGAAGCACATTGCTGTCCTGAAGTTTTTCCAGAAGTCCGGTCAGAGAAGTGGCGCTTAAAACCTAAAACAAAGTAGATAGCCCATAAGTAAGATTCCATTATATAGTTATAGAGACTGAAAAAAGGTCACATTCATTGACTATTGTGCCAATAGTTCATATTAAAAAAATAATTACAACATACAGTTATATGAAAAAGTTTGGGCACCCCTATTAATCTTAAGCTTAATGTTTTATAAAAATTGGTGTTTTTGCAACAGCTATTTCAGTTTGATATATGGAATAACTGTTGGACACAGTAATGTTTCTGCCTTGAAATGAGGTTTATTGTACTAACAGAAAATGTGCAATCTGCATTCAAACAAAATTTGACAGGTGCATAAGTATGGGCACCTCACCAGAAAAGTGACATTAATATTTAGTAGATCCTCCTTTTGCAAAAATAACAGCCTCTAGTTGCTTCCTGTAGCTTTTAATGATTTCCTGGATCCTGGATGAAGGTATTTTTGACCATTCCTCTTTACAAAACAATTCCAGTTCAGTTAAGTTTGATGGTCGCCGAGCATGGAGAGCCCTCTTCAAATGATCCCACAGATGTTCAATGATATTCAGGTCTGGGGACTGGGATGGCCATTCCAGAACATTGTAATTGTTCCTCTGCATGAATGCCTGAGTAGATTTGGAGCCGTGTTTTGGATCACTGTCTTGCTGAAAGATCGATCCCCTGCGTAACTTCAACTTTATCACTGATTCTTGAACATTATTGTCAAGAATCTGCTGATACCGAGTGGAATCCATGCGTTCCCATCCATCCATCCTGTGTAGGTGTATATGCCCCGCCATCCATCCATCCTGGGTAGGTGTAGATGCCTCTCCATCCATCCATCCTGGGTAGGTGTACATGCCCCTCCATCCATCCTGGGTAGGTGTATATGCTTATCCATCCATCCTGGGTAGGTGTAGATGCCCCGCCATCCATCCATCTTGGGTAGGAGTAGATGCCCCGCCATCCATCCATCTTGGGTAGGAGTAGATGCCCCTCCATCCATCCATCCTGGGTAGGTGTAGATGCCCCTCCATCCATCCTGGGTAGGTGTATATGGTCCTCCATCCATCCATTCTGGGTAGGGGTAGAGGCCCCTCCATCCATCCATCCTGGGTAGGTGTATATGCCCCTCCATTCATCCATTCTGGGTAGGTGTATATGCCCCTCCATTCATCCATCCATTCTGGGTAGGCATAGATGCCCCTCCATCCATCCATTCTGGGTAGGTGTATATGCCCCTCCATCCATTCTGGGTAGGCGTAGATGCCCCTCCATCCACCCATTCTGGGTAGGTGTAGATGCCCCTCCATTCATCCATTCTGGGTAGGTGTAGATGCCCCTCCATCCATCAATCCATCCTGGGTAGGGGTATATGCCCCTCCATCCATCCATTCTGGGTAGGCGTAGATGACCCTCCATCCATTCATCCTGGGTAGGTGTAGATGCCCCTCCAGCCATCCATCCTGGGTAAGGTGTAGATGCCCCTCCATCCATCCATCCTGGGTAGGTGTAGATGCCCCTCCATCCATCCATACATCCTGGGTAGGTGTAGATGCCCCTCCATCCATCCACCCATCCTGGGTAGGTGTAGATACCCAGGATAAATGGATGGATGGAGGGGCATCTACACCTACCCAGGATGGATGGATGGACAGGCATCTACACTTACCCAGGATGAATGGATGGATGGAGGGGCAAGTGTACATGCCCCTCCATCCATCCATCCTGGGTAGGGGTAGAGGCCCCTCCATCCATCCATTCTGGTTAGGTGTATATGCCCCTCCATCCATCCATCCTGGGTAGGCGTAGATACCTTTCCATCCATCTATCCTGGGTAGGTGTATATGCACCTCCATCCATCCATCCATTCTGGGTTTGCGTAGATGCACCTCCATCCATCCATTCTGGTAGGTGTATATGCCCCTCCATCCATCCATCCTGGGTAGGAGTATTTGCACCTCCATCCATCCTGGGTAGGTGTATTTCACCCTCCATCCATCCATCCATCCTGGGTAGGTGTATATGACCCTTCATCCATCCATCCATCCATTCTGGGTAGGCATAGATGCCCCTCCATACATCCATCCATCCTGCGCAGTCTATTCTGGTAGGTGTATATGCCCCTCTATCCATCCATCCTGGGTAGGTGTAGATGCCCCTCCATTCGTCCATTCTCGGTAGGTGTAGATGCCCCTCCATCCATCAATCCATCCTGGGTAGGTGTAGATGCCCCTCCATCCATCCATAGTAGGTGTAGATACCACTCCATCCATCCATCCTGGGTAGGTGTATATGCCCCTCCATTCATCCTGCGTAGGTGTATATGCCCCTCCATTCATCCTGCGTAGGAGTATTTGCCCCTCCATCCATAGTGGGTAGGTGTATATGCCCCTCCATCCATCCATCCATCCTGGGTAGGTGAATATGCCCTTCCATCCATCCTGGGTAGGTGTATATGCCCCTCCCTCCATCCATCCATCCATCCATCCATCCATCCAGAGTAGGTGTATATGCCCCTCCATCCATCCATCCTGAGTAGGTGTATATGCCCATCCATCCATCCTGGGTAGGTGTATATGCCCCTCCATCCATCCACTCTGGGTAGGTGTAGATGCCTCTCCATCCATCAATCCATCCTGGGTAGGTGTATATGCCCCTCCATCCATCCATTCTGGGTAGGCGTAGATGCCCCTCCATCTATTCATCCTGGGTAGGTGTAGATGCCCCTCCATCCATCCATCCTGGGTAGGTGTAGATGCCCCTCCATCCATCCATTCATCCTGGGTAAGTGTAGATGCCCCTCCATCCATCCATCCATCCTGGGTAGGGGTAGATGCCCCTCCATCCATCCATCCTGGGTAGGGGTAGATGCCCTTCCATCCATCCATCCTGGGTAGGTGTATATGCCCCTCCATCCATCCATTCTGGGTAGGTGTATATGCCCCTCCATCCATCCATTCTGGGTAGGTGTATATGCCCCTCCATCCATCCATCCTGGGTAGGCGTAGATACCCAGGATGGATGGATGGAAAGGTATCTACGCCTACCCAGGATGGATGGATGGAGGGGCATATACACCTACCCAGAATGGATGGATGAAGGGGCATATACACCTACCCAGATTGGATGGATGGATGGATGGATGGAGGTGCATATACACCTACCCAGGATGGATGGATGGAAAGGTAGGTGTATATGCACCTCCATCCATCCATCCATCCATCCAATCTGGGTAGGTGTATATGCCCCTTCATCCATCCATTCTGGGTTTGCGTAGATGCACCTCCATCCATCCTGGGTAGTCTATTCTGGTAGGTGTATATGCCCCTCCATCCATCCATCCATCCATCCTGGGTAGGAGTATTTGCCCCTTCATCCATCCATCCATCCTGGGTAGGTGTAGATGCCCCTCCATCCATCCACCCATCCTGGGTAGGTGTAGATGCCCTTCCATCCATCCATTCATCCTGAGTAAGTGTAGATGCCCCTCCATCCATCCATCGTGGGTAGGGGTAGATGCCCCTCCATCCATCCAATCTGGGTAGGTGTATATGCCCCTTCATCCATCCATTCTGGGTTTGCGTAGATGCACCTCCATCCATCCTGGGTAGTCTATTCTGGTAGGTGTATATGCCCCTCCATCCATCCATCCATCCTGGGTAGGAGTATTTGCCCCTTCATCCATCCATCCATCCTGGGTAGGTGTAGATGCCCCTCCATCCATCCACCCATCCTGGGTAGGTGTAGATGCCCTTCCATCCATCCATTCATCCTGCGTAAGTGTAGATGCCCCTCCATCCATCCATCGTGGGTAGGTGTATATGCCCCTCATTCCATCCATCCTGGGTAGGCGTAGATACCTCTCTATCCATCCATCCTGGGTAGGTGTATATGCACCTCCATCCATCCAATCTGGGTAAGCATAGATGCCCCTCCATCCATCCATCCATCCTGAGCAGTCTATTCTGGTAGGTGTATATGCCCCTCCATCCATCCACTCTGGGTAGGTGTAGATGCCCCTCCATCCATCAATCCATCCTGGGTAGGTGTAGATGCCCCTCCATCCATCCATGGTAGATGCGAATACCCCTCCATCCATTCTGGGTAGGTGTATATGCCCCTCCATTCATCCTGGGTAGGTTTATATGCCCCTCCATCCATCCTGGGTAGGTGTATATGCCCCTCCATCCATCCATCCTGGGTAGGTGTATATGCCCATCCATCCTGGGTAGGTGTATCGGCCCCTCCATCCATCCATCCATCCTGAGTAGCTGTATATGCCCCTCCAGCCATCCTGGGTAGGTGTATATGCCCCTTCATCCATTCTGGGTAGGTGTAGATGCCCCTCCATCCATCCTGGGTAGTCTATTCTGGTAGGTGTATATGCCCCTCCATCCAACCTGGTTAGGTGTAGATGCCCCCTCCATTCATCCATCCTGGTTAGGTGTAGATGCCCCTCCATCCATCCATACATCCTGGGTAGTCTATTCTGCTAGGTGTATATGCCCCTCCATCCATCCATCCTGGTTAGGTGTAGATGCCCCTCCATCCATCCATCCTGGTTAAGTGTAGATGCCCCTCCATCCATCCATCCTGGGTAGGTGTACATGCCCCTTCATCCATCCATCCATCCTGGGTAGGTGTAAATGCTCCTCCATCCATCCTGAGTAGGTGTATTTCCCCCTCCATCCATCCATTCATCCTGGGTGAGTGTATATGACCCTTCATCCATCCATCCATTCTGGGTAGGCGTAGATGCCCCTCCATCCTGCGCAGTCTATTCTGGTAGGTGTATATGCCCCTCTATCCATCCATCCTGGGTAGGTGTATATGCCCCTCCATCCATCCATTCTCGGTAGGTGTAGATGCCCCTCCATCCATCAATCCATCCTGGGTAGGTGTAGATGCCCCTCCATCCATCCATAGTAGGTGTAGATACCACTCCATCCATCCTTCCATCCATCCATTCTGGGTAGGTGTATATGCCCCTCCATCCATCCTGGGTAGGTGTATATGCCCCTCCATCCATCCTGGGTAGGAGTATTTGCCCCTCCATCCATAGTGGGTAGGTGTATATGCCCCTCCATCCATCCATCCTGGGTAGGTGAATATGCCCTTCCATCCATCCTGGGTAGGTGTATCGGCCTCTCCATCCATCCTGGGTAGCTGTATATGCCCCTCCATCCATCCATCCTGAGTAGGCGTATATGCCCCTCCATCCATCCATCCTGAGTAGGTGTATATGCCCATCCATCCATCCTGGTAGGTGTATATGCCCCTCCATCCATCCACTCTGGGTAGGTGTATATGCCCCTCCATCCATCCATACATCCTGGGTAGGTCTAGATGCCCCTCCATCCATCCACCCATCCTGGGTAGGTGTAGATGCCCTTCCATCCATTCATTCATCCTGGGTAGGTGTAGATGCCCCTCCATCCATCCACCCATCCTGGGTAGGTGTAGATGCCCTTCCATCCATCCATCGTGGGTAGGGGTAGATGCCCCTCCATCCATCCATTCTGGGTAGGTGTATATGCCCCTCATTCCATCCATCCTGGGTAGGCGTAGATACCTCTCTATCCATCCATCCTGGGTAGGTGTATATGCACCTCCATCCATCCAATCTGGGTAAGCATAGATGCCCCTCCATCCATCCATCCATCCTGAGCAGTCTATTCTGGTAGGTGTATATGCCCCTCCATCCATCCACTCTGGGTAGGTGTAGATGCCCCTCCATCCATCAATCCATCCTGGGTAGGTGTAGATGCCCCTCCATCCATCCATGGTAGATGCGAATACCCCTCCATCCATTCTTCCATCCATCCATCCTGGGTAGGTGTATATGCCCCTCCATTCATCCTGGGTAGGTGTATATGCCCCTCCATCCATCCAGTGTAGGAGTATTTGCCCCTCCATCCATCCTGGGTAGGTGTATATGCCCCTCCATCCATCCATCCTGGGTAGGTGTATATGCCCATCCATCCATCCTGGGTAGGTGTATCGGCCCCTCCATCCATCCTGAGTAGCTGTATATGCCCCTCCAACCATCCTGGGTAGGTGTATATGCCCCTTCATCCATTCTGGGTAGGTGTATATGCCCCTCCATCCATCCTGGGTAGTCTATTCTGGTAGGTGTATATGCCCCTCCATCCAACCTGGTTAGGTGTAGATGCCCCCTCCATTCATCCATCCTGGTTAGGTGTAGATGCCCCTCCATCCATTCATACATCCTGGGTAGTCTATTCTGCTAGGTGTATATGCCCCTCCATCCATCCTGGTTAGGTGTAGATGCCCCTCCATCCATCCATCCTGGTTAAGTGTAGATGCCCCTCCATCCATCCATCCATCCTGGGTAGGTGTATATGCCCCTTCATCCATCCATCCATCCTGGGTAGGTGTAAATGCCCCTCCATCCATCCACTCTGGGTAGGTGTAGATGCCCCTCCATCCATCAATCCATCCTGGGTAGGTGTAGATGCCCCTCCATCCATCCATGGTAGATGCGAATACCCCTCCATCCATTCTTCCATCCATCCATCCTGGGTAGGTGTATATGCCCCTCCATCCATCCTGGGTAGGTGTATATGCCCCTCCGTCCATCCAGTGTAGGAGTATTTGCCCCTCCATCCATCCTGGGTAGGTGTATATGCCCCTCCATCCATCCATCCTGGGTAGGTGTATATTCCCCTCCATCCATCCATCCTCGGTAGGTGTATATTCCCCTCCATCCATCCATCCTCGGTAGGTGTATATTCCCCTCCATCCATCCATCCTCGGTAGGTGTATATTCCCCTCCATCCATCCATCCATCCATCCATCCATCCTCGGTAGGTGTATATTCCCCTCCATCCATCCATCCTGGGTAGGTGTAAATGCCCCTCCATCCATCCACTCTGGGTAGGTGTAGATGCCCCTCCATCCATCCACTCTGGGTAGGTGTAGATGCCCCTCCATCCATCAATCCATCCTGGGTAGGTGTAGATGCCCCTCCATCCATCCATGGTAGATGCGAATACCCCTCCATCCATTCTTCCATCCATCCATCCTGGGTAGGTGTATATGCCCCTCCATCCATCCTGGGTAGGTGTATATGCCCCTCCGTCCATCCAGTGTAGGAGTATTTGCCCCTCCGTCCATCCTGGGTAGGTGTATATGCCCCTCCATCCATCCATCCTGGGTAGGTGTATATTCCCCTCCATCCATCCATCCTCGGTAGGTGTATATTCCCCTCCATCCATCCATCCATCCATCCATCCTCGGTAGGTGTATATTCCCCTCCATCCATCCATCCTGGGTAGGTGTATCGGCCCCTCCAGCCATCCTGGGTAGGTGTATCGGCCCCTCCAGCCATCCATCCATCCATCCTGGGTAGGTGTGTATGCCCCCTCCATCCATCCAGTGTAGGAGTATTTGCCCCTCCATCCATCCTGGGTAGGTGTATATGCCCCTCCATCCATCCATCCTGGGTAGGTGTATATGCCCTTCCATCCTGGGTAGGTGTATATTCCCCTCCATCCATCCTGGGTAGGTGTATATGCCCCTCCATCCATCCTGGGTAGGTGTTTCGGCCCCTCCATCCATCCATCCATCCTGGGTAGCTGTATATGCCCCTCCAGCCATCCTGGGTAGGTGTATATGCCCCTTCATCCATTCTGGGTAGGTGTAGATGCCCCTCCATCCATCCTGGATAGTCTATTCTGGTAGGTGTATATGCCCCTCCATCCAACCTGGTTAGGTGTAGATGCCCCCTCCATTCATCCATCCTGGTTAGGTGTAGATGCCCCTCCATCCATCCATCCATCCTGGGTAGTCTATTCTGGTAGGTGTATATGCCACTCCATCCAACCTGGTTAGGTGTAGATGCCCCCTCCATCCATCCATCCTGGTTAAGTGTAGATGCCCCTTCATCCATCCATCCTGGGTAGGTGTAAATGCCCCTCCATCCATCCATCCTGGGTAGGTGTAAATGCCCCTCCATCCATCCATCCTGGGTAGGTGTAAATGCCCCTCCATCCATCCATGCTGGGTAGGTTTATATGCCCCTGACTAGCCCAGGGGAATGGGTATGACTCGGTACCCGGGCCTTTAGGGATGTCGCGGTGGTCGGCTCCCGGGCCCGTACCCTGGGGTCTCTCCTTTAAAAGGGTTGGTGATTTGTGAAGTTTATAAAAGAGTTTGTGACGCCACCTGTGGTTTCTGGTGAGGATCACCAGCGCTGCGCAGTCTACTGAGGCCGGTGATAAGGCAGCTCGATGGTATAGCTTCCCACAGGTGGAGCTAGGCCTCAGGGCAGCGTATGGACGGGGAAAGCAGGACGGAGAGACCCAGCCGGGTCAGAGCAAGAACAGGGACAGACACGATTGTCACTTCAGTACCTTTTACTGATGGAAATTCAGGCACGTCCCAGAGCACTGTATGGTGAAGGGTGCACGTCAGGATCCTCCCCAATGAGCGGGTTTTGGGCCTCCTGTTTCTTGCCTCTGCGTAGTAAGTTTCTGACCTTCCTGGAGCAAGGCCTAACTTTGTCTCTGTCCTGCGCTGGCTGACCTTGTGGTAGGGCCTTTTCTTGGATTACACGCTCCCGACTTAAGGGGCCTGTGTGTCTCCTGGCTCTATTACGTATCAGCACTTTTGCGATACTGGGACTTGTAGTTCTCCAGGGATTCTGGTTATATCTTACTGGGTCGTGGAGATCCCGGTAAGCTTCGGACCCGATGTCCGGTAACTGCTTCTTCGGGGTGAGCTAGTTAAGCTCCTCTGCCCCCTATGTATTAACTCTCCACTCGCCTTCGGCCTACTCGGGCCCTCACTAGGCTATACACACTAACGGCAGCTTGCCGCGCTTCACCGATCTTATGGCGCCGGCACACCTAAAGCTCACCTCTGAGCTACAACTGAGTCTAGAACGTGCTCCACTGCAGACTGACCTCTCTCAGGCTTTTGCACTGCAGGAACTCTCTCAACAGGTTTGCTTTCTGTCGACTCCAGTCTAGACTAACTGCTGCCTGGCTCCACCTTCCCTTATATATCTATCCCTAACGGGCTCCCTCTGATGGTCTGAGGTGGAAGGTGGAGATGTGTGAATGGTTATGGGGGCCTCTTGTGGAGGAATCCATCAATACACCCTGCTAAGATCTGTGATACCAAGCGCAGCTAGGCGTCACACACCCCCCATCCATCCTGGGTAGATGTATATGCCCCTCCATCCATCCATCCATTCTGGGTAAATGCATACGCCCCTCCATCCATCCATCCATTCTGGGTAAATGCATATGCCCCTTCATCCATCCATCCATCCTGGTTAGGTGTAAATGCCCCTCCATCCATCCCGGTCAGTACATGCCCCCCTCCATCCATCCATCCTGGTGGATATATCCTCCCCTTCATACTGGTGGGTATATGCCCCCCCACCTCCATCCATCCTGGTGGGTATATGCCCCCCCCCTCCATCCATCCTGGTGGGTATATGCCCCCCCCCTCCATCCATCCTGGTGGGTATATGCCCCCCCCCTCCATCCATCCTGGTGGGTATATGCCCCCCCCTCCATCCATCCTGGTGGGTATATGCCCCCCCCCTCCATCCATCCTGGTGGGTATATGCCCCCCCCCCTCCATCCATCCTGGTGGGTATATGCCCCCCCCCCCTCCATCCATCCTGGTGGGTATATGCCCCCCCCCTCCATCCATCCTGGTGGGTATATGCCCCCCCCTCCATCCATCCTGGTGGGTATATGCCCCCCCCCTCCATCCATCCTGGTGGGTATATGCCCCCCCCCCCTCCATCCATCCTGGTGGGTATATGCCCCCCCCCCCTCCATCCATCCTGGTGGGTATATGCCCCCCCCCCTCCATCCATCCTGGTGGGTATATGCCCCCCCCTCCATCCATCCTGGTGGGTATATGCCCCCCCCTCCATCCATCCTGGTGGGTATATGCCCCCCCCTCCATCCATCCTGGTGGGTATATGCCCCCCCCCTCCATCCATCCTGGTGGGTATATGCCCCCCCCCTCCATCCATCCTGGTGGGTATATGCCCCCCCCCTCCATCCATCCTGGTGGGTATATGCCCCCCCCTCCATCCATCCTGGTGGGTATATGCCCCCCCCCCTCCATCCATCCTGGTGAGTATATGCGCCCCCCCCCCTCCATCCATCCTGGTGAGTATATGCCCCCCCCCTCCATCCATCCTGGTGGGTATATGCCCCCATATATTCAATGCGAAGGGAAAAAAAACAAAACAAACGCTTCTACTCACCTTCCACGTTCCCACGCAGCGCTGTGTCTGTGTTGCCTGAAGATGTCGGCAGTGATAACAGCTGAGAGGCTGAGATCACCGCACGGCGCCGCTGCAGATACTCACTCGGGACGTCCACTCCTAGGCATTTCCTCCCCGGCAGTACCTGTCATGGCATGCTCTGACTGAGCAGTGCGTGCGACGACAGGGGGAATGTACAGCTTACACTGCAGGCTCCACAAAGATGGCTGCAATCTCCTCCCACGGCTGCGACCTGAACAGCCAAGGGGGCGTGCCCAGGTCACAGCTAGAGGCAGGAGGAGCGGCCTCTAATGTTAGAGAAAGGGTCGGTGACAGACTACTGTCTCTTATGGCCAGGGCTGCCGTAAATGAGGTGTGTAAGAGCGCTTCTTACACACCCCCCAAATAAAAATGGCAGCCCCTAGTGGCCAATGTAAAAATAAATAAAAAACTAATAAAGTGGTACATTTAATTTTGTATTAAAAATAATTGATTACATAATTATTAATACAAAACATAAAATCGTGGCCCCTTCCCTGTAAGAATAGCACATGGCTCTTTTCACGTCTGGTTATTCTTCTAGCAGGTAGAATATGCTCCGTTATAGACCGTGGACAGGTTTACAGCTCTATTTATTGTGGACGATTGATCTGCAAATCAGAACTGAGACCGGTCCGATTTTCATCCGATTTGTAGATAAAGATCATCTATTGAAGTCAATGAGTCTGTCAGAAAAATGGCCAGAACCAACCATGTTGCCTGTACTGCTTGTTTTCCAGTGTCTATAGGCCGGGCAAGCGAGGCGAGGAAACCTTTAGCTTTTTACTTTACATATAAAAAAATATGCCCCACTGAGGAGAAAAACTGACACTGACCAAAATCAGATGAAAATTAGAAAAAAAACACTGATTAAAACCTGACATGTGAACGGGGCCTTAATCAGATGTCAGCAGGGTCGGACTGGGGTGTCTGGGGCCCACAGGGGACACTGACTCTAGGGGCCACCTCCAGCAATATGCAGATCTCTCTTCTCTGCTCTCCCTGTTATAGTGGAGCAGTGACCGGCGGCTCCTCACATCTACTCTGCACAGACTACAACAGGGATGGACAATTTCTGTAGTTTACATGAAAGAGCTTCTTTGGTTAAAACAAGTCATCACAGATTCATGGGCTACACAGGATAGGTGATCACTTATTGATTGGAAGAATGGGGAAGTTTTATCCCTGACAGGACACTTATCCCCATTTTAAAATGCAGCGACAGGTGGGACGTCTGACCACAGCCTCATTCTTTCTCTTGGGGGCTTCCAAAAAAGAGCAGCGCTCACAGCCCCTGAGGGAATGAATGGATCAGTGGTCGAGTCGCACATGAGCTCCAGTGTAATGGGGAGAAAAGCTCCAGTCTGCCGATCGCTGCAGGTCCCAGTAGTCAGACCCCCACCAATCAATAAGTTATCACTTATCCTGTGGAGAGGGGATTACTTGTTCTCCCCGGAGAACCCCTGTGAGTGCATCTCTGACGCTCTGCTCCAAGTATTTCATCTCTAAGGCCACAGCCCCACTATCAGTATTCAGTCAGGATTTTTTCTCAGGAGTGGGAGCCAAAACCAGGTGAGGAACAATCAGAGAAAAGGTAGAATAGAAACAAGTCACCAATTCTGTATTTATCACCCACTCCTGCTTTTGGCTCTCACTACTGAGAAAAAATACTGACCAAATACTGATAGTGAAGCCGTGGCCTCATGGAAAAAAATCTTTTCCTAGTTAATCTCAGCGAGAACAAATGACCGCCATACACAACATAATCCACTATAACAACACCAATAATATCACATACAAAAGGGACAAATATCACCACACCATGACCAGACCACATATTACCACCACATAGTGACCAAATAATACAATACTGATCAGGAATACAAACCACAATACTAACAACACTGTCACTATACATATGAGCTCTGTATATAGTGTCAGTGTACAGGTAATACAGTGATCCCCAGTGACATTATAAACAGGATCTCTGTATATAGTGTCAGTGTACATGTAATACAGTGATCACCGGTGACATTATACACAGGAGCTCTGTATATAGTGTATAGGCAATACACTGGTCACCAGTGACATACACAGGAGCTCTGTATATACTATATAGTGTAAGTGTACAGTAATACACTGACTCACCAGTGATGTCTCTAGGTGAAGTTCTTCATCTTCGCTTTTCCTCATCTGGCACAGTCCACCATCACTTCTTCCAGCCAGGAATCATCTCTGCAGAAAATAACACACAGTTATCAATAACTGATCTCTTTTAGAGCACATTCCCACTTTTCCCCAGGCTTCTACACTACACCAGTTGAAGAAATAAAGCGACATAGTGGCGCCCTGCACAGTAACAGGACCCCCCTTTTGTCCCCTCTTACGGAAAACAGTTTCCTAAAAATAAAATTATATTACAGAAGTAATAATGTCCCTAATTGGACTCTAAAGTAATAATGTTCCCCACTCGCCATCATAAACTAATAAAGTTCCTCAATCTGGCCCCTAAACAGTAATAAAGTCCCTTGTCCAGCGTGGCCCCCCATCTATCCATCCTGACCCCCCCCCCCCATATATCCATTCTGGTCTCCATGTGTCCAGCCTGCCCCCCTTCATATATCCATCCTGTCCCACTCATATATGCATCCCACCCCACCCCATATATCTATCCAGGACCCCATGTGTCCAGCTTGCCGCCCTTCACCTCCATGTGTCCATCCAGGTCCCCATGTGTCCAGCTTGCTGCCCTTCACCTATATGTGTCCATCCAGGTCCCAATGTGTCCAGCTTGCCCCCCTTCACCTCCATGTGTCCATCCAGGTCCCCAACTTGGCCCCCTTCACCACCATGTGTCACCTTATGCGTCCATCCAGCCCCCCCCCTTCAGCCCCGTGCCTCCATCCATATGTCTCCCCATGCGTCCAGCCAGCCCCCCCTTCAGCCCCATGTCCCCATCCATGTCTCCATGGGTCCAGCCAGCCCCCCCTTCAGCCCCGTGCCTCCATCCATATGTCCCCCATGCGTCCAGCCAGCCCCCCCTTCAGCCCCATGTCCCCATCCATGTTCCCATGGGCCCAGCCAGCCCCCTCCCCTTCAGCCCCATGTCCCCATCCATGTCTCCATGGGTCCAGCCAGCCCCCCCTTCAGCCCCGTGCCTCCATCCATATGTCTCCCCATGGGTCTAGCCAGCCCCCCCTTCAGCCCCATGTCCCCATCCATGTTCCCATGGGCCCAGCCAGCCCCCTCCCCTTCAGCCCCATGTCCCCATGGGTCCAGCCAGCCCCCCCTTCAGCCCCATGTCCCCATCCATGTCCTCATGGGTCCATCCAGCCCCCCCTTCAGACCCATGTCCCCATGGGTCCAACCAGCCCCCCCTTCAGCCCCATGTCCCCATCCATGTCCCCATGTGACCAGCCTGCGACCCCTCCATATATGGATGATGACCAATGCTGGGAACACTCACCCAGAAAAACGTGGATATTGCACTTGACTTGAAGTTGAAGCAGGGAGAGCTGTAGCCAGACCTGCAGCCTTGTTTCCAGGGTTATGGTGAGAGAGCAGAGTGCTGGTCACCGCATACTCAGCCCAGGAGCCGGCTTAAAAGGCAAGAGAGCAGGAGAGAAGAGGGCGGTGCGCGGTGCTGGTGCGGTGTTCCATACCCGGACGGGAGCCGGTGTTACAAGGCCAATTCCAAGGGAGCAGGAGCCGGGACTGGAGAGCAGAGCGCGGCGTCGGCGTATCAAAAGCCGGCAGGGGAGCAGGGAGAGGAGAGCGCGACGTCAGCGTGTCACCTGACAACACACCACTGCCAGCCACCAGCGGCAAAGCAGAGCGCGGTGCGTGTCACCGCCCACCAAGAACACGTCCTCAGTCATGTGACTATGCGCGTCACCCGCTGTCACCACTGAATAGTATGAGCGCCGCACGCGACGCTACATTTCCTTCGGCTGCGCTTTTAAAGGGCCCGCACTTTTTAAGAGCCCCCGCTACCAATTCTCTCATCGGGGCCCACCGGGAATTTTTCCAGATATCACACCAGGCCAGTCCTACCCTGCGCGCTGGCATGGGGCCCCCTCCTCAAATACTTACCTCTCCCGTTCCCAGCAACTCCTGTGTCTTCAGCGTCTTCGGAGTCTGTCGTCACTACCGTGCGCCCTCTGTCTTATCTAGCAATCCATAAGTATAATGCAAACTATGGGGCCATTATACAGCATGGAGCAATCTATGGGGCCATTATACAGCATGGAGCAATCTATGGGGCCATTATACAGCATGGAGCAATCTATGGGGCCATTATACAGCATGGAGCAATCTATGGGGCCATTATACAGCATGGAGCAATCTATGGGGCCATTATACAGCATGGAGCAATCTATGGGGCCATTATACAGCAGGGAGCAATCTATGGGGCCATTATACAGCAGGGAGCAATCTATGGGGCCATTATACAGCAGGGAGCAATCTATGGGGCCATTATACAGCAGGGAGCAATCTATGGGGCCATTATACAGCAGGGAGCAATCTATGGGGCCATTATACTTATGGAGCAATCTATAGGGCCATTACATCATGGAGAAATCTATAGGGCCATTACATCATGGAGAAATCTATAGGGCCATTACATCATGGAGCAATCTATGGGGCCATAATACAGCATGGAGCAATCTATGGGGGCCATTACAGCATGGAGCAATCTATGGGGGCCATTACAGCATGGAGCAATCTATGGGGGCCATTACAGCATGGAGCAATCTATGGGGCCATTACAGCATGGAGCAATCTATGGGGCCATTACAGCATGGAGCAATCTATGGGGCCATTACAGCATGGAGCAATCTATGGGGCCATTACAGCATGGAGCAATCTATGGGACCATTACAGCATGGAGCAATCTATGGGGCCATTATACAGTATGAAGCAAACTATGGGGCCATTACAGCATGGAGCAATCTATAGGGCCATTACATCATGGAGAAATCTATAGGGCCATTACATCATGGAGCAATCTATGGGGCCATAATACAGCATGGAGCAATCTATGGGGGCCATTACAGCATGGAGCAATCTATGGGGGCCATTACAGCATGGAGCAATCTATGGGGGCCATTACAGCATGGAGCAATCTATGGGGCCATTACAGCATGGAGCAATCTATGGGGCCATTACAGCATGGAGCAATCTATGGGGCCATTACAGCATGGAGCAATCTATGGGGCCATTACAGCATGGAGCAATCTATGGGACCATTACAGCATGGAGCAATCTATGGGGCCATTATACAGTATGAAGCAAACTATGGGGCCATTACAGCATGGAGCAATCTATAGGGCCATTACAGCATGCAGCAATATATGGGGCCATTATACAGTAGGGAGCAATATATGGGGCCATTATACAGCATGGGGCAATCTATGGGGCCATTCTACAGCATGGAGCAATCTATGGGGCCATTCTACAGCATGGAGCAATCTATGGGGCCATTATACAGCATTGGGCAATCTATGGGGCCATTATACAGCATGGAGCAATCTATGGGGCCATTATACAGCATGGAGCAATCTATAGGGCCATTACATCATGGAGCAATCTATGGGGCCATTATACTTATGGAGAAATCTATAGGGCCATTACAGCATGGAGCAATCTATGGGGCCATAATACAGCATGGAGCAATCTATGGGGCCATTACAGCATGGAGCAATCTATGGGGGCCATTACAGCATGGAGCAATCTATGGGGGCAATTACAGCATGGAGCAATCTATGGGGGCAATTACAGCATGGAGCAATCTATAGGGCCATTACAGCATGGAGCAATCTATGGGGCCATTACAGCATGGAGCAATCTATGGGGGCAATTACAGCATGGAGCAATCTATGGGGGCAATTACAGCATGGAGCAATCTATGGGGGCAATTACAGCATGGAGCAATCTATGGGGGCAATTACAGCATGGAGCAATCTATGGGGGCAATTACAGCATGGAGCAATCTATGGGGGCCATTACAGCATGGAGCAATCTATGGGGCCATTACAGCATGGAGCAATCTATGGGGCCATTACAGCATGGAGCAATCTATGGGGCCATTACAGCATGGAGCAATCTATGGGGCCATTACAGCATGGAGCAATCTATGGGACCATTACAGCATGGAGCAATCTATGGGGCCATTATACAGCATGGAGCAATCTATAGGGCCATTACAGCATGGAGCAATCTATGGGGCCATAATACAGCATGGAGCAATCTATGGGGCCATTACAGCATGGAGCAATCTATGGGGGCCATTACAGCATGGAGCAATCTATGGGGGCAATTACAGCATGGAGCAATCTATGGGGGCAATTACAGCATGGAGCAATCTATAGGGCCATTACAGCATGGAGCAATCTATGGGGCCATTACAGCATGGAGCAATCTATGGGGGCAATTACAGCATGGAGCAAACTATGGGGCCATTACAGCATGGAGCAATCTATAGGGCCATTACATCATGGAGAAATCTATGGGGCCATTACATCATGGAGCAATCTATGGGGCCATAATACAGCATGGAGCAATCTATGGGGGCCATTACAGCATGGAGCAATCTATGGGGGCCATTACAGCATGGAGCAATCTATGGGGGCCATTACAGCATGGAGCAATCTATGGGGCCATTACAGCATGGAGCAATCTATGGGGCCATTACAGCATGGAGCAATCTATGGGGCCATTACAGCATGGAGCAATCTATGGGACCATTACAGCATGGAGCAATCTATGGGGCCATTATACAGCATGGAGCAATCTATAGGGCCATTACAGCATGGAGCAATCTATAGGGCCATTACAGCATGCAGCAATATATGGGGCCATTATACAGTAGGGAGCAATATATGGGGCCATTATACAGCATGGGGCAATCTATGGGGCCATTCTACAGCATGGAGCAATCTATGGGGCCATTCTACAGCATGGAGCAATCTATGGGGCCATTATACAGCATTGGGCAATCTATGGGGCCATTATACAGCATGGAGCAATCTATGGGGCCATTATACAGCATGGAGCAATCTATAGGGCCATTACATCATGGAGCAATCTATGGGGCCATTATACTTATGGAGAAATCTATAGGGCCATTACAGCATGGAGCAATCTATGGGGCCATAATACAGCATGGAGCAATCTATGGGGCCATTACAGCATGGAGCAATCTATGGGGGCCATTACAGCATGGAGCAATCTATGGGGGCAATTACAGCATGGAGCAATCTATGGGGGCAATTACAGCATGGAGCAATCTATAGGGCCATTACAGCATGGAGCAATCTATGGGGCCATTACAGCATGGAGCAATCTATGGGGGCAATTACAGCATGGAGCAATCTATGGGGGCAATTACAGCATGGAGCAATCTATGGGGGCAATTACAGCATGGAGCAATCTATGGGGGCAATTACAGCATGGAGCAATCTATGGGGGCAATTACAGCATGGAGCAATCTATGGGGCCATTACAGCATGGAGCAATCTATGGGGCCATAATACAGCATGGAGCAATCTATGGGGCCATTACAGCATGGAGCAATCTATGGGGGCAATTACAGCATGGAGCAATCTATGGGGGCAATTACAGCATGGAGCAATCTATGGGGGCAATTACAGCATGGAGCAATCTATGGGGGCCATTACAGCATGGAGCAATCTATGGGGCCATTACAGCATGGAGCAATCTATGGGGCCATTACAGCATGGAGCAATCTATGGGGCCATTACAGCATGGAGCAATCTATGGGGCCATTACAGCATGGAGCAATCTATGGGACCATTACAGCATGGAGCAATCTATGGGGCCATTATACAGCATGGAGCAATCTATAGGGCCATTACAGCATGGAGCAATCTATGGGGCCATAATACAGCATGGAGCAATCTATGGGGCCATTACAGCATGGAGCAATCTATGGGGGCCATTACAGCATGGAGCAATCTATGGGGGCAATTACAGCATGGAGCAATCTATGGGGGCAATTACAGCATGGAGCAATCTATAGGGCCATTACAGCATGGAGCAATCTATGGGGCCATTACAGCATGGAGCAATCTATGGGGGCAATTACAGCATGGAGCAATCTATGGGGGCAATTACAGCATGGAGCAATCTATGGGGGCAATTACAGCATGGAGCAATCTATGGGGGCAATTACAGCATGGAGCAATCTATGGGGCCATTACAGCATGGAGCAATCTATGGGGCCATAATACAGCATGGAGCAATCTATGGGGCCATTACAGCATGGAGCAATCTATGGGGCCATAATACAGCATGGAGCAATCTATGGGGCCATAATACAGCATGGAGCAATCTATGGGGCCATTACAGCAAGGAGCAATCTATGGGGCCATTACAGCATGGAGCAATCTATGGGGCCATTACAGCATGGAGCAATCTATGGGGGCAATTACAGCATGGAGCAATCTATGGGGGCCATTACAGCATGGAGCAATCTATGGGGGCCATTACAGCATGGAGCAATCTATGGGGGCCATTACAGCATGGAGCAATCTATGGGGCCATTACAGCATGGAGCAATCTATGGGGCCATTACAGCATGGAGCAATCTATGGGGCCATTACAGCATGGAGCAATCTATGGGGCCATTACAGCATGGAGCAATCTATGGGGCCATTACAGCATGGAGCAATCTATGGGGCCATTACAGCATGGAGCAATCTATGGGGCCATTACAGCATGGAGCAATCTATGGGGCCATTACAGCATGGAGCAATCTATGGGGCCATTATACAGTATGAAGCAAACTATGGGGCCATTACAGCATGGAGCAATCTATAGGGCCATTACAGCATGCAGCAATATATGGGGCCATTATACAGTATGGAGCAGTCTATGGGGCCATTATACAGTAGGGAGCAATATATGGGGCCATTATACAGCATGGAGCAATCTATGGGGCCATTATACAGCATGGAGCAATCTATGGGGCCATTATACAGCATGGAGCAATCTATGGGGCCATTATACTTATGGAGCAATCTATAGGGCCATTACAGCATGGTGCAATATATGAGGCCATTATACAGTATGGAGCAGTCTATGGGGCCATTATACAGTAGGGAGCAATCTATGGGGCCATTATACAGCATGGGGCAATCTATGGGGCCATTATACAGCATGGAGCAATCTATGGGGCCATTACAGCATGGAGCAATCTATGGGGCCATTACAGCATGGAGCAATCTATGGGGCCATTATACTTGTGGAGCAATCTATAGGGCCATTACAGCATGGAGCAATCTATGGGGACATTATACTTATGGAGCAATCTATAGGGCCATTACATCATGGAGCAATCTATGGGGCCATTATACTTATGGAGCAATCTGTAGGGCCATTATACTTATAGAGCAATCTGTAGGGCCATTATACTTATGGAGCAATCTATGGTGCTATTACAGCATGGATCAATCTATGGGGCCATTAAACAGCATGGAGCAATCTATGATGCCATTATACAGCATGGAGCAATCTATGGGGCCATTCTACTTATGGAGCAATCTATGGGGCCATTACAGCATGGAGCAATCTATGGGGCCATTATACTTATGGAGAAATCTATGGGGCCATTACAGCATGGAGCAATCTATGGGGCCATTCTACTTATGGAGCAATCTATGGGGCCATTACAGCATGGAGCAATCTATGGGGCCATTACCGCATGGAGCAATCTATGGGGCCATTATACTTATGGAGCAATCTATAGGGCCATTACAGCATGGAGCCAATCTATGGGGCCATTACCGCATGGAGCAATCTATGGGGCCATTATACTTATGGAGCAATCTATAGGGCCATTACAGCATGGAGCAATCTATGGGGCCATTATACAGCATCGAGCAATCTATGGGTCCATTATACAGCATGGAGCAATCTATGGAGCCATTACAACATGGAGCAATCTATGAGGCCATTATACAGTAGGGAGCAATCCATGGGGCCATTATACAGTAGGGAGCAATCTATGGGGCCATTATACAGTATGGAGCAATCTATGGGGCCATTATACAGCATGGAGCAATCTATGGGGCCATTATACAGCATGGAGCAATCTATGGGGCCATTATACAGCATGGAGCAATCTATGGGGCCATTATACAGCATGGAGCAATCTATGGGGCCATTATACAGCATGGAGCAATCTATGGGGCCATTATACAGCATGGAGCAATCTATAGGACCATTACAGCATGGAGCCAATCTATGGAGCCATTATGCAGTATGGAGCAATCTATGGGGCCATTATGGAGCAATCTATAGGGCCATTATACTTATGGAGCAATCTATGGGGCCATTATACAGCATGGAGCAATCTATGGGGCCATTATACTTATGGAGCAATCTATAGGGCCATTTTACAGCATGGAGCAATCTATGGGGCCATTATACTTATGGAGCAATCTATGGGGCCATTACAGCATGGATCAATCTATGGGGCCATTATACTTATGGAGCAATCTATAGGGTCATTATACTTATGGAGCAATCTATGGGGCCATTATACAGTATGGAGCAATCTATGGAGCCATCATGCAGCATGGAGCAATCTATGGGGCCATTATGAAGCATGGAGCAATTTATAGGGCCATTACAGCATGGAGCAATCTATGGGGCCATTATACTTATGGAGCAATCTATGGGGCCATTATACAGCATGGAACAATCTATGGGGCCATTATACAGCAGGGGTCAATCTATGGGGCCATTATACAGCATGGGCCAATCTATTGGGCCATTATACAGCATGGAGCAATCTATGGGGCTATTATACAGCATGGAGCAATCTATGGGGCCATTATACAGCATGGAGCAATCTATGGGGCCATTATACAGCATGGAGCAATTTATGGGGCCATTACCGCATGGAGCAATCTATGGGGCCATTATCCTTATGGAGCAATCTATAGGGCCATTACAGCATGGAGCAATCTATAGGGCCATTACAGCATGGAGCAATCTATAGGGCCATTACAGCATGGAGCAATCTATGGGGCCATTATACTTATGGAGCAATCTATGGGGCCATTACAGCATGGAGCAATCTATGGGGCCATTATACAGTAGGGAGCAATCTATGGGGCCATTATACTTATGGAGCAATCTATAGGGCCATTATACTTATGGAGCAATCTATAGGGTCATTATACTTATGGAGCAATCTATGGAGCCATTATGCAGCATGGAGCAATCTATGGGGCCATTATGAAGCATGGAGCAATTTATAGGGCCATTACAGCATGGAGCAATCTATGGGGCCATTACAGCATGGAGCAATCTATGGGGCCATTATACAGCATCGAGCAATCTATGGGTCCATTATACAGCATGGAGCAATCTATGGAGCCATTACAACATGGAGCAATCTATGGGGCCATTATACAGCAGGGGTCAATCTATGGGGTCATTATACAGCATGGGCCAATCTATGGGGCCATTATACAGCATGGAGCAATCTATGGGGCCATTATACAGCATGGAGCAATCTATGGAGCCATTACAACATGGAGCAATCTATGGGGCCATTATACAGCAGGGGTCAATCTATGGGGCCATTATACTTATGGAGCAATCTATAGGGCCATCACAGCATGGAGCAATCTATGGGGCCATTACAGCATGGAGCAATCTAGGAGGCCATTACAGCATGGAGCAATCTATGCGGCCATTATACTAATGGAGCAATCTATAGGGCCATTATACTTATGGAGCAATCTATGGGGCCATTACACTTATGGAGAAATCTATGGGGCCATCATACAGTATGGAGCAATCTATGGAGCCATTATGCAGTATGGAGCAATCTATGGGGCCATTACAGCATGGCGCAATCTATGGGGCCATTATACTTATGGAGCAATCTATGGGACCATTACAGCATGGAGCAATCTATGGGGCCATTATACAGCATGGAGCAATCTATGGGGCCATTATACAGCATGGGGCAATCTATGGGGCCATTATACAGCATGGGGCAATCTATGGGGCCATTATACAGCATGGAGCAATCTATAGGGCCATTACACTTATGGAGCAATCTATAGGGCCATTACAGCATGGAGAAATCTATGGGGCCATTATACAGTATGGAGCAATCTATGGAGCCATTATGCAGTATGGAGCAATCTATTTGGCCATTATGCAGCATGGCGCAATCTATAGGGCCATTACAGCATGGAGCAATCTATGGGGCCATTATACTTATGGAGCAATCTATGGGGCCATTATACAGCATGGAGCAATCTATGGGGCCATTATACAGCATGGAGCAATCTATGGGGCCATTATACAGCATGGAGCAATCTATGGGGCCATTACAGCATGGAGCAATTTATGGGGCCATTACCGCGTGGAGCAATCTATGGGGCCATTATCCTTATGGAGCAATCTATAGGGCCATTACAGCATGGAGCAATCTATGGGGCCATTATACTTATGGAGCAATCTATGGGGCCATTATACTTATGGAGCAATCTATAGGGCCATTACAGCATGGAGCAATCTATGGGGCCATTATACTTATGGAGCAATCTATGGGGCCATTATACTTATGGAGCCATCTATGGGGTGTAGCGCCGGCGTCCCTGCCCTCTGCTAGGCAGGGACGCTGTTCCCCTCACCTCCCTGCTCCGTGCCCGGCTTCCTCCTCCCGCTCTGCTGGTAGCGCGCGCTCCTTCCCGGCCACTGTGCTTAGGGCGGGCGCGCGCGCTCTCCCTCCCTCTTAAAGGGGCCGCGCGCGCCGTCCTAAGGAGTCCCCGACCAATGGCCGGAGGACTTCACCATATATAAGGCACCTCCTCCAAAATGGAGGTGCCCGAGCAATGTTGTTGCACTGTTCTACTCTGCTTCAGCCCTCAGGTCCCGTTGCCAGTTACCTGCCTGATTCCTGCCAGTTTGCTGTCTGTTTCCTGCCAGTTATTCCTGCTACCTGCTTGCTAGCCTGAGGTCCGACGGTCTGCCTTACAACTCCTGTCAGTCTGTCTAAGGACCAGCTTGCCCGCTCACCTGGGAGCACACATCAGCTACCTGCCTGCTTGCTAGACTGAGGTCCGACGGTCTGCCTTTCTACTCCTGTCAGTCTGTCTATGGACCAGCTTGCCCGCTCACCTGGGAGCGCTCCTCCGCTACCTGCCTGCTTGCCTGCCCGGAGGCTCCGCCGTCACGTGCTGTGACCACCAGCTATTCCAGAGACTCTTGCCCGCTCACCTGGGAGCGCTTCTCCGCTACCTGCCTGCTTGCCTACCTGGAGGCTTCGCTGTCACGTGCTGTGACCACCTGCTATTCCAGAGACTCTCGCTTACTCACCTGGGAGCACACATCCTCCATCTGCCTTGCTAGCCTACCTGGAGGTTCAGCCATCACAGGTCGTACCAGCCCGTTCACCCAGAGACTGCCCCGGTCACTTGCCGTGACCTCCAGCCCGTTCACCCAGAGACTGCCCCGGTCACTTGCCGTGACCTCCAGCCCGTTCTTCCAGAGACTGTCCCGGTCACTTGCAGTGACCTCCTGCCCATACACCCAGAGACTGTCCCGGTCACCTGCTGTGACTGCCTGCCTGGTCGCCACCCGCTCCCTTACAAGGACCGCCCCCTTGTATAGTAGCTCAGAGGTTCCGCCTCCCAGACCCGTTACATGGGGCCATTATACATCATGGAGCAATCTATGGGACCATTATGCAGCATGGAGCAATCTATGGGACCATTATGCAGCATGGAGCAATCTATGGGACCATTATGCAGCATGGAGCAATCTATGGGACCATTATGCAGCATGGAGCAATCTATGGGACCATTATGCAGCATGGAGCAATCTATGGGACCATTATGCAGCATGGAGCAATCTATGGGACCATTATGCAGCATGGAGCAATCTATGGGACCATTATGCAGCATGGAGCAATCTATGGGACCATTATGCAGCATGGAGCAATCTATGGGACCATTATGCAGCATGGAGCAATCTATGGGACCATTATGCAGCATGGAGCAATCTATGGGACCATTATGCAGCATGGAGCAATCTATGGGACCATTATGCAGCATGGAGCAATCTATGGGACCATTATGCAGCATGGAGCAATCTATGGGGCCATTATGCAGCATGGAGCAATCTATGGGGCCATTATGCAGCATGGAGCAATCTATGGGGCCATTATGCAGCATGGAGCAATCTATGGGGTCATTATACAGTAGGGAGCAATCTATGGGGTCATTATACAGTAGGGAGCAATCTATGGGGCCATTATACAGTAGGGAGCAATCTATGGGGCCATTATACAGCATGGATCAATCTATGGGGCCATTATCCTTATGGAGCAATCTATAGGGCCATTACAGCATGGAGCAATCTATGGGGCCATTATACTTATGGAGCAATCTATGGGGCCATTACAGCAAGGAGCAATCTATGGGGCCATTATACAGCATGGAGCAATCTATGGGGCCATTATACAGCAGGGAGCAATCTATGGGGCCTTTATACTTATGGAGCAATCTATAGGGCCATTACAGCATGGAGCAATCTATGGGGCCATTATACAGTAGGGAGCAATCTATGGGGCCATTATACTTATGGAGCAATCTATAGGGTCATTACAGCATGCAGCAATCTATGGGGCCATTATACAGCATGGAGCAATCTGTGGAGCCATTATACTTATGGAGCAATCTATGGGGCCATTATGGAGCATGGAGCAATCTATAGGGCCATTACAGCATGGAGCAATCTATGGGGCCATTATACAGCATGGAACAATCTATGGGGCCATTATACAGCAGGGAGCAATCTAGGGGGCCATTATACAGCATGGGGCAATCTATGGGGCCATTATTCAGCATGGAGCAATCTATGGGGCCATTATACTTATGGAGCAATCTATAGGGCCATTACAGCATGGAGCAATCTATGGGGCCATTATACTTATGGAGCAATCTATGGGGCCATTACAGCAAGGAGCAATCTATGGGGCCATTATACAGCATGGAGCAATCTATGGGGCCATTATACAGCAGGGAGCAATCTATGGGGCCTTTATACTTATGGAGCAATCTATAGGGCCATTACAGCATGGAGCAATCTATGGGGCCATTATACAGTAGGGAGCAATCTATGGGGCCATTATACTTATGGAGCAATCTATAGGGCCATTACAGCATGCAGCAATCTATGGGGCCATTATACAGCATGGAGCAATCTGTGGAGCCATTATACTTATGGAGCAATCTATGGGGCCATTATGGAGCATGGAGCAATCTATAGGGTCATTACAGCATGGAGCAATCTATGGGGCCATTATACAGCATGGAACAATCTATGGGGCCATTATACAGCAGGGAGCAATCTAGGGGGCCATTATACAGCATGGGGCAATCTATGGGGCCATTATTCAGCATGGAGCAATCTATGGGGCCATTATACTTATGGAGCAATCTATAGGGCCATTACAGCATGGAGCAATCTATGCGGCCATTATACTTATGGAGCAATCTATAGGGCCATTATACTTATGGAGCAATCTATAGGGCCATTATACTTATGGAGCAATCTATGGGGCCATCATACAGTATGGAGCAATCTATGGAGCCATTATGCAGTATGGAGCAATTTATGGGGCCATTATGCAGCTTGGAGCAATCTATGGGGCCATTATGCAGCATGGAGCAATCTATGGGACCATTACAGCATGGAGCAATCTATGGGGCCATTATACAGCATGGAGCAATCTATGGAGCCATTATGCAGTATGGAGCAATCTATGGGGCCATTATACAGCATGGAGCAATCTATAGGGCCATTATACTTATGGAGCAATCTATGGGGCCATTATACAGCATGGAGCAATCTATGGCGCCATTATACTCATGGAGCAATCTATAGGGCCATTATACTTATGGAGCAATCTGTGGAGCCATTATACTTATGGAGCCATCTATGGGGCCAGTATACAGCAATCTATGGGGCCATTATACAGCATGGAACAATCTATGGGGCCATTATACAGCAGGGAGCAATCTAGGGGGCCATTATACAGCATGGGGCAATCTATGGGGCCATTATTCAGCATGGAGCAATCTATGGGGCCATTATACTTATGGAGCAATCTATGGGGCCATTATACTTATGGAGCAATCTATAGGGCCATTACAGCATGGAGCAATCTATGCGGCCATTATACTTATGGAGCAATCTATAGGGCCATTATACTTATGGAGAAATCTATGGGGCCATTATACTTATGGAGAAATCTATGGGGCCATTATGCAGCATGGAGCAATCTATAGGGCCATTACAGCATGGAGCAATGTATAGGGCCATTACAGCATGGAGCAATCTATGGGGCCATTATACTTATGGAGCAATCTATGGGACCATTACAGCGTGGAGCAATCTATGGGGCCATTATACAGCATGGAGCAATCTATGGGGCCATTATACAGCATGGGGCAATCTATGGGGCCATTATACTTATGGAGCAATCTATAGGGCAATTACAGCATGCAGCAATCTATGGGGCCATTATACAGCATGGAGCAATCTGTGGAGCCATTATACTTATGGAGCCATCTATGGGGCCATTATACAGCATGGAACAATCTATGGGGCCATTATACTTATGGAGCAATCTATAGGGCAATTACAGCATGCAGCAATCTATGGGGCCATTATACAGCAGGGAGCAATCTAGGGGGCCATTATACAGCATGGGGCAATCTATGGGACCATTATTCAGCATGGAGCAATCTATGGGGCCATTATACTTATGGAGCAATCTATAGGGCCATTACAGCATGGAGCAATCTATAGGGCCATTACAGCATGGAGCAATCTATGGGGCCATTACAGCATGGAGCAATCTAGGAGGCCATTACAGCATGGAGCAATCTATGGGTCCATTATACAGCATGGAGCAATCTATGGGGCCATTATACTTATGGAGCAATCTATAGGGCCATTATACTTATGGAGCAATCTATAGGGCCATTATACTTATGGAGCAATCTATGGGGCCATTACCGCATGGAGCAATCTATGGGGCCATTATACTTATGGAGCAATCTATGGGCCCATTATATTTATGGAGCAATCTATAGCGCCATTACAGCATGGAGCAATCTATGGGGCCATTATACTTATGGAGCAATCTATGGGGCCATTACCGCATGGAGCAATCTATGGGGCTATTATACTTATGGAGCAATCTATGGGGCCATTACAGCATGGCGCAATCTATGGGGCCATTATACAGCATGGAGCAATCTATGGGGCCATTATACTTATGGAGCAATCTATAGGGCCATTACAGCATGGAGCAATCTATGGGGCCATTATACTTATGGAGCAATCTATTGGGCCATTACCGCATGGAGCAATCTATGGGGCCATTATACTTATGGAGCAATCTATGGGGCCATTATACAGCAGGGAGCAATCTAGGGGGCCATTATACAGCATGGGGCAATCTATGGGACCATTATTCAGCATGGAGCAATCTATGGGGCCATTATACTTATGGAGCAATCTATAGGGCCATTACAGCATGGAGCAATCTATGGGGCCATTACAGCATGGAGCAATCTATGAGGCCATTACAGCATGGAGCAATCTATGCGGCCATTATACTTATGGAGCAATCTATAGGGCCATTATACTTATGGAGCAATCTATAGGGCCATTATACTTATGGAGCAATCTATAGGGCCATTATACTTATGGAGAAATCTATGGGGCCATTATACAGTATGGAGCAATCTATGGAGCCATTATGCAGTATGGAGCAATCTATGGGGCCATTATGCAGCATGGAGCAATCTATAGGGCCATTACAGCATGGAGCAATCTATGGAGCCATTATACTTAAGGATTAATCTATGGGACTATTACAGCGTGGAGCAATCTATGGGGCCATTATACAGCATGGAGCAATCTATAGGGCCATTACAGCATGGAGCAATCTATGGGGCCATTATACAGCATGGAGCAATCTATGGGGCCATTATACAGCATGGAGCAATCTATGGGGCCATTATACAGTATGGAGCAATCTATGGGGCCATTATACAGTGTGGAGCAATCTATGGGGCCATTACAGCATGGAGCAATGTATAGGGCCATTACAGCATGGAGCAATGTATAGGGCCATTACAGCATGGAGCAATCTATGGGGCCATTATACTTATGGAGCAATCTATGGGACCATTACAGCATGGAGCAATCTATGGGGCCATTATCCAGCATGGAGCAATCTATGGGGCCATTATACAGCATGGAGCTATCTATGGGCCAATTATACTTATGGAGCAATCTATAGGGCCATTACAGCATGGAGCAATCTATGGGGCCATTATACTTATGGAGCAATCTATGGGGCCATTACAGCATGGCGCAATCTATGGGTCCATTATACAGCATGGAGCAATCTATGGGGCCATTATACTTATGGAGCAATCTATAGGGCCATTATACTTATGGAGCAATCTATGGGGCCATTATACTTATGGCGCAATCTATGGGGCCATTACAGCATGGCGCAATCTATGGGGCCATTATACAGCATGGCGCAATCTATGGGGCCATTATACAGCATGGAGCAATCTATAGGGCCATTATACTTATGGAGCAATCTATAGGGCCATTATACTTATGGAGCAATCTATGGGGCCATTATACAGTATGGAGCAATCTATGGGGCCATTATGCAGTATGGAGCAATCTATGGGGCCATTATGCAGTATGGAGCAATCTATGGGGCCATTATGCAGCATGGAGCAATCTATGGGACCATTACAGCATGGAGCAATCTATGGGACCATTATACAGCATGGAGCAATCTATGGGGCCATTATACAGCATGGAGCAATCTATGGGGCCATTATACAGCATGGAGCAATCTTTGGGCCATTATACAGCATGGAGCAATCTTTGGGCCATTATACAGCATGGAGCAATCTATGGGACCATTACAGCATGGAGCAATCTATAGGGCCATTATACAGCATGGAGCAATCTATGGGGCCATTATACAGTAGGGAGCAATCTATGGGGCCATTATACAGCATGGGGTAATCTATGGGGCCATTATACAGCATGGAGCAATCTATTGGGCCATTATACTTATGGAGCAATCTATAGGGCCATTAGACTCATGGAGCAATCTATAGGGCCATTATACTTATGGAGTAATCTATGGGGCCATTACAGCATGGCACAATCTATGGGGCCATTATACAGCATGGAGCAATCTATGGGGCCATTATACAGTAGGGAGCAATCTATGGGGCCATTATACAGCATGGGGTAATCTATGGGGCCATTATACAGCATGGAGCAATCTATGGGGCCATTATGCAGCATGGAGCAATCTATGGGGCCATTATGCAGCATGGAGCAATCTATGGGACCATTACAGCATGGAGCAATCTATGGGGCCATTATGCAGCATGGAGCAATTTATGGGGCCATTATACAGCATGGAGCAATCTATGGGGCCATTATACAGCATGGAGCAATCTATGGGGCCATTATACAGCATGGAGCAATCTATGGGGCCATTACACTTATGGAGCAATCTATAGGGCCATTACACTTATGGAGCAATCTATGGGGCCATTATACAGCATGGAGCAATCTATGGGGCCATTATAATTATGGAGCAATCTATAGGGCCATTATACTTATGGAGCAATCTATGGGGCCATTACAGCATGGAGCAATCTATGGGACCATTACAGCATGGAGCAATCTATGGGACCATTATACAGCATGGAGCAATCTATGGGGCCATTATACAGCATGGAGCAATCTATGGGGCCATTATACAGCATGGAGCAATCTTTGGGCCATTATACAGCATGGAGCAATCTTTGGGCCATTATACAGCATGGAGCAATCTATGGGACCATTACAGCATGGAGCAATCTATAGGGCCATTATACAGCATGGAGCAATCTATGGGGCCATTATACAGTAGGGAGCAATCTATGGGGCCATTATACAGCATGGGGTAATCTATGGGGCCATTATACAGCATGGAGCAATCTATTGGGCCATTATACTTATGGAGCAATCTATAGGGCCATTAGACTCATGGAGCAATCTATAGGGCCATTATACTTATGGAGTAATCTATGGGGCCATTACAGCATGGCGCAATCTATGGGGCCATTATACAGCATGGAGCAATCTATGGGGCCATTATACTTATGGAGCAATCTATAGGGCCATTACAGCATGGAGCAATCTATGGGGCCATTATACAGAAGGGAGCAATCTATGGGGCCATTATACTTATGGAGCAATCTATAGGGCCATTACAGCATGCAAGCAAGCTATGGGGCCATTATACAGTAAGGAGCAATCTATGGGGCCATTATGCAGCATGGAGCAATCTCTAGGGCCATTACAGCATGGAGCAATCTATGGGGCCATTATACAGCATGGGGCAATCTATGGGGCCATTATACAGCATGGGGCAATCTATGGGGCCATTATACAGCATGGAGCAATCTATGGAGCCATTATACAGCATGGAGCAGTCTATAGGGCCATTACAGCATGGAGCAATCTATGGGGCCATTATACAGCATGGAGCTATCTATAGGGACATTACAGCATGGAGCAATGTATAGGGCCATTACAGCATGGAGCAATCTATGGGGCCATTATACTTATGGAGCAATATATGGGACCATTACAGCATGGAGCAATCTATGGGGCCATTATACAGCATGGAGCAATCTATGGGGCCATTATACAGCATGTAGCAATCTATGGGCCCATTATATTTATGGAGCAATCTATAGCGCCATTACAGCATGGAGCAATCTATGGGGCCATTATACTTATGGAGCAATCTATGGGGCCATTACAGCATGGCGCAATCTATGGGGCCATTACCGCATGGAGCAATCTATGGGGCCATTACAGCATGGCGCAATCTATGGGGCCATTATACAGCATGGAGCAATCTATGGGGCCATTATACTTATGGAGCAATCTATAGGGCCATTACAGCATGGAGCAATCTATGGTGCCATTATACTTATGGAGCAATCTATGGGGCCATTACCGCATGGAGCAATCTATGGGGCCATTATACAGTATGGAGCAATCTATAGGGCCATTAGACTCATGGAGCAATCTATAGGGTCATTATACTTATGGAGCAATCTATAGGGCCATTATACTTATGGAGCAATCTATGGAGCCATTATGCAGTATGGAGCAATCTATGGAGCCATTATGCAGTATGGAGCAATCTATGGGACCATTACAGCGTGGAGCAATCTATAGGGCCATTATACTTATGGAGCAATCTATGGGGCCATTACAGCATGGCGCAATCTATGGGGCCATTATACAGAATGGAGCAATCTATAGGGCCATTATACAGTAGGGAGCAATCTATGGGGCCATTATACAGCATGGGTTAATCTATGGGGCCATTATACAGCATGGAGCAATCTATGGGGCCATTATCCTTATGGAGCAATCTATAGGGCCATTACAGCATGGAGCAATCTATGGGGCCATTATACTTATGGAGCAATCTATAGGGCCATTACAGCATGGAGCTATCTATGGGGCCATTATACAGTAGGGAGCAATCTATGGGGCCATTATACTTATGGAGCAATCTATAGGGCCATTACAGCATGCAGCAATCTATGGGGCCATTATACAGCATGGAGCAATCTATGGAGCCATTATACAGCATGGAGCAATCTATGGAGCCATTATACAGCATGGAGCAATCTATGGAGCCATTACAGCATGGAGCAATCTATGGGGCCATTATACTTAAGCAATCTATAGTTCCATTATACTTATGGAGCAATCTATAGGGCAATTATACTTATGGAGCAATCTATAGGGCCATTATACTTATGGAGCAATCTATGGGGCCATTATACAGTATGGAGCAATCTATAGGGCCATTATGGAGCATGGAGCAATCTATAGGGCCATTACAGCATGCAGCAATCTATGGGGCCATTATACAGCATGGAGCAATCTATGGAGCCATTATACAGCATGGAGCAATCTATGGGGCCATTATACTTATGGAGCAATCTTTAGGGCCATTACAGCATGGAGCAATCTATGGGGCCATTATACTTAAGCAATCTATAGTTCCATTATACTTATGGAGCAATCTATAGGGCCATTATACTTATGGAGCAATCTATAGGGCCATTATACTTATGGAGCAATCTATGGAGCCATTACAGCATGGAGCAATCTATGGGGCCATTATACAGTATGGAGCAATCTATAGGGCCATTATGGAGCATGGAGCAATCTATAGGGCCATTACAGCATGGAGCAATCTATGGGGCCATTATACAGTATGGAGCAATCTATGGGGCCATTATACTTATGGAGCAATCTATGGGGCCATTGTACAGCATGGGGCAATCTATGGGGCCATTGTACAGCATGGAGCAATCTATAGGGCCATTACAGCATGGAGTAATCTATGCAGCCATTATACTTTTGGAGCAATCTATAGGGCCATTATACTTAAGCAATCTATAGTTCCATTATACTTATGGAGCAATCTATAGGGCCATTATACTTATGGAGCAATCTATAGGGCCATTATGGAGCATGGAGCAATCTATAGGGCCATTACAGCATGGAGCAATATATGGGGCCATTATACAGTATGGAGCAGTCTATGGGGCCATTATACTGTAGGGAGCAATCTATGGGGCCATTATACAGCATGGAGCAATCTATAGGGCCATTATACAGCATGGAGCAATCTATAGGGCCATTACAGCATGGAGCAATATATGGGGCCATTATACAGCATGGAGCAATCTATGGGGCCATTATACAGTAGGGAGAAATCTATGGGACCATTATACAGCATGGGGCAATCTATGGGGCCATTATACAGTATGGAGCAGTCTATGGGACCATTACAGCATGGAGCAATCTATGGGGCCATTATACTTGTGGAGCAATCTATATGGCCATTACAGCATGGAGCAATATATGGGGCCATTATACAGTATGGAGCAGTCTATGGGACCATTACACTTGTGGAGCAATCTATAGGGCCATTATAGCATTGAGCAATCTATAGGGCCATTACAGCATGGAGCAATGTATGGAGCCACTATACAGTATGGAGCAATATATGGGGCCATTATACAGTATGGAGCAATATATGAGGCCATTATACAGTATGGAGCACTATATGGGGTCATTATACATTATGCAGCAGCATGTGGGGGCATTATACAGTATGGAGTTATATATGGGGCCATTATACAGTTTGCAGCAGCATCATGTGGGGTCATTATGCAGCATGGAGCAATATATGGGGCCATTATATTATGGAGCAATCTAGGGGGGCATTGTACAGTAGGGAGCAATCTATGGTGCCATTACAGTATGGAGCAATCCATGGGGCCATTATGCAGCATGGAGCAAGCTATAGGGCCATTACAGCATGGAGCAAGCTATAGGGCCATTACAGCATGGAGCAAGCTATAGGGCCATTACAGCATGGAGCAAGCTATAGGGCCATTACAGCATGGAGCAAGCTATAGGGCCATTACAGCATGGAGCAAGCTATAGGGCCATTACAGCATAGAGCAAGCTATAGGGCCATTACAGCATAGAGCAAGCTATGGGGCCATTATACAGTATGGAGCAATCTATGGGGCCATTATACAGTATGGAGCAATCTATGGGGCCATTATACAGCATGGAACAATCTATGGGGCCATTATACAGCATGGAGCAATCTATGGGGCCATTATACAGTATGGAGCAATCTATGGGGCCATTATACAGCATGGAACAATCTATGGGGTCATTATGCAGTATGGAGCAATCTATTGGGCCATTATACAGTATGGCGCAATCTATAGGGCCATTACACTTATGGAGCAATCTATGGGGCCATTACACTTATGGAGCAATCTATGGGGCCATTACAGCATGGAGCAATCTATGGGGCCATTACAGCATGGAGCAATCTATGGGGCCATTACAGCATGGAGCAATCTATGGGGCCATTACAGCATGGAGCAATCTATGGGGCCATTACAGCATGGAGCAATCTATGGGGCCATTACAGCATGGAGCAATCTATGGGGCCATTACAGCATGGAGCAATCTATGGGGCCATTACAGCATGGAGCAATCTATGGGGCCATTACAGCATGGAGCAATCTATGGGGCCATTACAGCATGGAGCAATCTATGGGGCCATTACAGCATGGAGCAATCTATGGGGCCATTACAGCATGGAGCAATCTATGGGGCCATTACAGCATGGAGCAATCTATGGGGCCATTATACAGTATGGAGCAATCTATGGGGCCATCACAGCATGGAGCAATCTATGGGGCCATCACAGCATGGAGCAATCTATGGGGCCATTACAGCATGGAGCAATCTATGGGGCCATTATACAGTATGGAGCAATCTATGGGGCCATTATACAGTATGGAGCAATCTATGGGGCCATTATACAGTATGGAGCAATCTATGGGGCCATCACAGCATGGAGCAATCTATGGGGCCATCACAGCATGGAGCAATCTATGGGGCCATTACAGCATGGAGCAATCTATGGGGCCATTATACTTAAGGAGCAATCTATGGGGCCATTACAGCATGGAGCAATCTATGGGGCCATTACACTTAAGGAGCAATCTATGGGGCCATTACAGCATGGAGCAATATATGGGACCATTATACAGCATGGGGCAATCTATGGGGCCATTATACAGTATGGAGCAGTCTATGGGACCATTACAGCATGGAGCAATCTATGGGGCCATTATACTTGTGGAGCAATCTATATGGCCATTACAGCATGGAGCAATATATGGGGCCATTATACAGTATGGAGCAGTCTATGGGACCATTACAGCATGGAGCAATCTATGGGGCCATTATACTTGTGGAGCAATCTATAGGGCCATTATAGCATTGAGCAATCTATAGGGCCATTACAGCATGGAGCAATGTATGGAGCCACTATACAGTATGGAGCAATATATGGGGCCATTATACAGTATGGAGCAATATATGAGGCCATTATACAGTATGGAGCACTATATGGGGCCATTATACATTATGCAGCAGCATGTGGGGGCATTATACAGTATGGAGTTATATATGGGTCCATTATACAGTTTACAGCAGCATCATGTGGGGTTATTATGCAGCATGGAGCAATATATGGGGCCATTATATTATGGAGCAATCTAGGGGGGCATTGTACAGTAGGGAGCAATCTATGGTGCCATTACAGTATGGAGCAATCCATGGGGCCATTATGCAGCATGGAGCAAGCTATAGGGCCATTACAGCATGGAGCAAGCTATAGGGCCATTACAGCATGGAGCAATCTATGGGGCCATTACAGCATGGAGCAATCTATGGGGCCATTACAGCATGGAGCAATCTATGGGGCCATTACAGCATGGAGCAATCTATGGGGCCATTACAGCATGGAGCAATCTATGGGGCCATTACAGCATGGAGCAATCTATGGGGCCATTACAGCATGGAGCAATCTATGGGGCCATTACAGCATGGAGCAATCTATGGGGCCATTACAGCATGGAGCAATCTATGGGGCCATTACAGCATGGAGCAATCTATGGGGCCATTACAGCATGGAGCAATCTATGGGGCCATTACAGCATGGAGCAATCTATGGGGCCATTATACAGTATGGAGCAATCTATGGGGCCATTATACAGTATGGAGCAATCTATGGGGCCATTATACAGTATGGAGCAATCTATGGGGCCATCACAGCATGGAGCAATCTATGGGGCCATCACAGCATGGAGCAATCTATGGGGCCATTATACAGTATGGAGCAATCTATGGGGCCATTATACAGTAGGGAGCAATCTATGGGGCCATTATACAGTAGGGAGCAATCTATGGGGCCATTATACAGTATGGAGCAATCTATGGGGCCATTATACAGTATGGAGCAATCTATGGGGCCATCACAGCATGGAGCAATCTATGGGGCCATTACAGCATGGAGCAATCTATGGGGCCATTATACTTATGGAGCAATCTATAGGGCCATTACAGCATGGAGCAATCTATAGGGCCATTACAGCATGGAGCAATCTATGGGGCCATTATACTTATGGAGCAATCTATGGGGCCATTATACTTATGGGGTAATCTATGGGGCCATTACAGCATGGAGCAATCTATGGGGCCATTACAGGATGGAGCAATCTATGGGGCCATTACAGGATGGAGCAATCTATGGGGCCATTACAGGATGGAGCAATCTATGGGGCCATTACAGGATGGAGCAATCTATGGGGCCATTACAGGATGGAGCAATCTATGGGGCCATTACAGGATGGAGCAATCTATGGGGCCATTACAGGATGGAGCAATCTATGGGGCCATTACAGGATGGAGCAATCTATAGGGCCATTACAGTATGGCGCAATCTATAGGGCCATTACGGCATGGAGCAATCTATAGGGCCATTACGGCATGGAGCAATCTATAGGGCCATTACGGCATGGAGCAATCTATAGGGCCATTACGGCATGGAGCAATCTATGGGGCCATTACGGCATGGAGCAATCTATGGGGCCATTACAGCATGGAGCAATATATGGGGCCATTATACAGTATGGAGCAGTCTATGGGGCCATTATACTGTAGGGAGCAATCTATGGGGCCATTATACTGTAGGGAGCAATCTATGGGGCCATTATACAGCATGGAGCAATCTATAGGGCCATTATACAGCATGGAGCAATCTATAGGGCCATTATACAGCATGGAGCAATCTATGGGGCCATTATACTTAAGGAGCAATCTATGGGGCCATTACAGCATGGAGCAATATATGGGGCCATTATACAGCATGGAGCAATCTATGGGGCCATTATACAGTAGGGAGAAATCTATGGGACCATTATACAGCATGGGGCAATCTATGGGGCCATTATACAGTATGGAGCAGTCTATGGGACCATTACAGCATGGAGCAATCTATAGGGCCATTACAGCATGGAGCAATCTATGGGGCCATTATAGCATTGAGCAATCTATAGGGCCATTACAGCATGGAGCAATGTATGGAGCCACTATACAGTATGGAGCAATATATGGGGCCATTATACAGTATGGAGCAATATATGAGGCCATTATACAGTATGGAGCACTATATGGGGCCATTATACATTATGCAGCAGCATGTGGGGGCATTATACAGTATGGAGTTATATATGGGGCCATTATACAGTTTGCAGCAGCATCATGTGGGGTCATTATGCAGCATGGAGCAATATATGGGGCCATTATATTATGGAGCAATCTAGGGGGGCATTGTACAGTAGGGCGCAATCTATGGTGCCAATACAGTATGGAGCAATCCATGGGGCCATTATGCAGCATGGAGCAAGCTATAGGGCCATTACAGCATGGAGCAAGCTATAGGGCCATTACAGCATGGAGCAAGCTATAGGACCATTACAGCATGGAGCAAGCTATAGGACCATTACAGCATAGAGCAATCTATGGGGCCATTATACAGTATGGAGCAATCTATGGGGCCATTATACAGTATGGAGCAATCTATGGGGCCATTATACAGCATGGAGCAATCTATGGGGCCATTATACAGCATGGAGCAATCTATGGGGCCATTATACAGTATGGAGCAATCTATGGGGCCATTATACAGTATGGAGCAATCTATGGGGCCATTATGCAGCATGGAACAATCTATGGGGTCATTATGCAGTATGGAGCAATCTATGGGGCCATTAAACAGTATGGCGCAATCTATAGGGCCATTACACTTATGGAGCAATCTATGGGGCCATTACACTTATGGAGCAATCTATGGGGCCATTACAGCATGGAGCAATCTATGGGGCCATTACAGCATGGAGCAATCTATGGGGCCATTACAGCATGGAGCAATCTATGGGGCCATTACAGCATGGAGCAATCTATGGGGCCATTATACAGCATGGAGCAATCTATGGGGCCATTATACAGCATGGAGCAATCTATGGGGCCATTATACAGCATGGAGCAATCTATGGGGCCATCACAGCATGGAGCAATCTATGGGGCCATCACGGCATGGAGCAATCTATGGGGCCATCACAGCATGGAGCAATCTATGGGGCCATTACAGCATGGAGCAATCTATGGGGCCATTATACAGTATGGAGCAATCTATGGGGCCATTATACAGTATGGAGCAATCTATGGGGCCATCACAGCATGGAGCAATCTATGGGGCCATCACAGCATGGAGCAATCTATGGGGCCATCACAGCATGGAGCAATCTATGGGGCCATTATACTTATGGAGCAATCCATAGGGCCATTATACTTATGGAGCAATCCATAGGGCCATTACAGCATGGAGCAATCTATGGGGCCATTACAGCATGGAGCAATCTATGGGGCCATTATACTTATGGAGCAATCTATGGGGCCATTACAGCATGGAGCAATCTATGGGGCCATTACAGCATGGAGCAATCTATGGGGCCATCACAGCATGGAGCAATCTATGGGGCCATCACAGCATGGAGCAATCTATGGGGCCATCACAGCATGGAGCAATCTATGGGGCCATCACAGCATGGAGCAATCTATGGGGCCATTACAGTATGGCGTAATCTATAGGGCCATTACAGTATGGCGCAATCTATAGGGCCATTACGGCATGGAGCAATCTATAGGGCCATTACGGCATGGAGCAATCTATAGGGCCATTACGGCATGGAGCAATCTATAGGGCCATTACGGCATGGAGCAATATATGAGGCCATTATACAGTATGGAGCACTATATGGGGCCATTATACATTATGCAGCAGCATGTGGGGGCATTATACAGTATGGAGTTATATATGGGGCCATTATACAGTTTGCAGCAGCATCATGTGGGGCCATTATGCAGCATGGAGCAATCTATGGGGCCATTATGCTGCATGGAGCAATCTATGAGGCCATTATGTTGCATGGAACAATATATGAGGCAATTAATGTATGGAGCAATCTATGGGGCCATTACAGTATGGAGCAATCTATGGGGCTATTATACAATATGGAGCAATCTATTGGGCCATTATACTTATGGAGCAATCTAGGGGGCCATTATACTTATGGAGCAATCTAGGGGGCCATTACAGCATGGAGCAAGCTATAGGGCCATTACAGCATGGAGCAATCTATGGGGCCATTATACAGTATGGAGCAATCTATGGGGCCATTATACAGTATGGAGCAATCTATGGGGCCATTATACAGTATGGAGCAATCTATGGGGCCATTACAGCATGGAACAATCTATGGGGCCATTATGCAGTATGGAGCAATCTATGGAGCCATTATACAGTATGGAGCAATCTATGGGGCCATTACAGCATGGAACAATCTATGGGGCCATTATACAGTATGGAGCAATCTATGGGGCCATTATGCAGTATGGAGCCATTATACAGTATGGAGCAATCTATGGGGCCATTATGCAGCATGGAGCAATCTATGGGGCCATTATGCAGCATGGAGCAATCTATGGGGCCATTATGCAGCATGGAGCAATCTATGGGGCCATTATGCAGCATGGAGCAATCTATGGGGCCATTATGCAGCATGGAGCAATCTATGGGGCCATTATGCAGCATGGAGCAATCTATGGGGCCATTATGCAGCATGGAGCAATCTATGGGGCCATTATACAGTATGGAGCAATATATGGGGCCATTATACAGTATGGAGCACTATATGGGACCATTATACAGTATGCAGCACTATATGGGGCCATTATACAGTATGCAGCATCATGTGGGGCCATTATACAGTATGGAGTTAAATATGGGGCCATTATACAGTATGCAGCATCATGTGGGGCCATTATAGTATGGAGCAATCTAGGGGGCCATTATACAGTAGGGAGCAATGTGTGGGGCCATTATGCAGCATGGAGCAATCTATGAGGCCATTATGTTGCATGGAACAATCTATGAGGCAATTAATGTATGGAGCAATCTATGGGGCCATTACAGTATGGAGCAATCTAGGGGCTATTATACAATATGGAGCAATCTATGGGGCCATTACAGTATGAAGCAATCTAGGGACTATTATACAATATAGAGCAATCTATGGGGCCATTACAGTATGAAGCAATCTAGGGACTATTATACAATATAGAGCAATCTATGGAGCCATTATACAGTATGGAGCAATCTATGGGGTCATTACAGCATGGAACAATCTATGGGGCCATTATGCAGTATGGAGCAATCTATGGAGCCATTATACAGTATGGAGCAATCTATGGGGCCATTACAGCATGGAACAATCTATGGGGCCATTATGCAGTATGGAGCAATCTATGGAGCCATTATACAGTATGGAGCAATCTATGGGGCCATTATGCAGCATGGAGCAATCTATGGGGCCATTATGCAGCATGGAACAATCTATGGGGTCATTATGCAGCATGGAGCAATCTATGGGGTCATTATGCAGCATGGAGCAATCTATGGGGTCATTATGCAGCATGGAGCAATCTATGGAGCCATTATGCAGTATGGAGCAATATATGGGGCCATTATACAGTATGGAGCACTATATGGGGCCATTATACAGTATGGAGCACTATATGGGGCCATTATACAGTATGGAGTTATATATGGGGCCATTATACAGTATGCAGCATCATGTGGGGCCATTATAGTATGGAGCAATCTAGGGGGCCATTATACAGTAGGGAGCAATGTATGGGGCCATTACAGTGTGGAGCAATCTATGAGGCCATTATGTTGCATGGAACAATCTATGAGGCAATTAATGTATGGAGCAATCTATGGGGCCATTACAGTATGGAGCAATCTAGGGGCTATTATACAATATGGAGCAATCTATGGGGCCATTATGCAGCATGGAGCAATCTATGGGGCCATTTCAGTATGGAACAATCTATGGGGCCCATTATACTGTATGGAGGTTTATGTGGGGCCCATTATTCTGTATGGAGGACTATGTGGGGCCATTATTCTGTATAGAGGACTATGTGGGGCCCATTACATTTTATAGAGGACTTTGTGGTGCCCATAATTCTGTATGGGGGACTATGTGGGGGCCGGGAATTGGATGTTTCGCCCCCGCACAGTTCGCCCCCAGGATGTTTCGCCCCCAGCAGTTCGCCCCCAGGATGTTTCGCCCCCAGGATGTTTTGTCTCTAGCAATTTGCTCCTGGATCTTTCGCATACGGGAAAGACCTGCCTGAACTGAACTTTGGCAGGTTCGCTTATCACTAATAATACACCATATGAGTCTAAGATATAGAATTCTGATCAAATTAGTTTTTTTTATTCTAAAACATTGTTTTCTAGATAAGTCATTTTACAAACAGACAGGAAAATAGTAGGATTTCATTGGTTACTAAGGAGGTCGAGCCCCCTTGGTAGCAGAACGGATCCTGGCTCCCTGTGATACATTCAGGGCTGCTTGTTCACAGCCCTCTGCAAAGCTCCCCTTCACCCTCCGCTCATGTGCTCTGTCCTGGACAAGAGGAGGGCTCCCCCCCGCCTGTGTAAAGCCGTTACAGGACGAAACACATAGGGGGGCTCTGCAGAAGGCTGTAAACCAGCAGCCCTATATACATCATAGGGAATCTATTGTTACGGTAGTTTCATGCTCCTGTGCAGCCACAGCCTCTAGAATCCATCCACAAGTTCTGCTACTAAGGAGAAACAACCTCCTTAGCCACCACTGAAATCCTGCAGCACATGGAGCTTTAACTTGGAGGAGACTTTTCACACAGAAGTGAAGCTGCTGGAAGGTCTCCTTTGGAAATGAATATCATGGGCACAGGTACTATAACAGAACTTATGTTTTTTGGAGAGTTATGCTTTAACTGTATATATCAAAACTGTTGTAACAAGAAACATAAAAAGGTATAGAGGGGAAGGATTAGAGAAAAAGAGAAAAGACAAATTACAGGTTATAATGCTTGAATGATTTTACAGCTAAAAACACTGCTCTCAAAACATACAATATGTGACCATGAACTAAAATCCAAAGCTGTAGGCAATGCCTCTCAGATAATCCATCACGCTTCTATTATTGAAATCTTGCTCGATACGTTTAACCCTTGCTGAAATTGCAGCATACTTTTTGTTTCTTGCAGCGATGGGATTTCCTGCTATTATCTGAATAATTTCAAAACTATGGAGCTCTTGCTGATGTTTCAGACAGTTAATGAACCGGTATATATTTTGGAAAAGAGTACCACATGTTTCTGGAAAGCTACGGTGCCATCCTTCGACATCATTATTTGTTCGCTGTTGATCATTCAGTGTTCGTTCATACACATTCCAGAGTTGAACTGGAAACAAAGGTGCTTGACGTCCTCTGTGATTCATTCGACCGATATTAGCCGTCTTCAAAATAGTTGGCGATAGGTATTGCTTCTTGTGGAAAGTCAGGATCTTCCACCAATTCTTCAAATGATTGCACAACATTCTGTGGTGGTATAAAGGCCAGGGCAGGTATCATGTGTGACACCCCAGGGGTCTGGTTGTCACAGTGATAGAGATATTACGTCTGAGAGCAGGTGGGAGGTCCTTTGGTCAGGGATCCTGTGCATGCCACACCTCCTGCCCAGCCTTGGGAGGGGAAGAACTTCCCCTGTATAAACCCGGGGCTGAGGCAGGGTTAGTGAGTCCAGGAAGAGTAGAGACAAGAGCAGCATAGGAAGCAGCAGAGTCACAAGGAGTCAGGGGCTGGCAGCTAAAGAGCTCGCCCTGACTAAGAAGATTCTTTACCGGACCCGGAGTCCGAGGCTGTGGGGACTAACTTCTACCCAGCAGCAGAATCCGTCAGGCAGGGGATTTCAGGTCCCCTGGCCCAGAAGCCCGAAGGCCCGGTCACACGCGTGGGACCAGCACCGCCATCGTGGAGCGGAAGCCATTAGAAGGCCCCGAGTCACCGGCCATACGGGTGAGCACCACACGGTACACTCAGGGACGTGGGCTACTTACATCAGCTTCTAGCAAGGTAGCCAGAAGAGTACAGTCAGCTTGGGAGGCCTACAACTACGCCTGGCCAGGGGAGATCCCATCTGCTCAAGGACTGACCAGGCCCCGTTCGCTAGCAAGTACTCCGGGAGGGTCTATCGTTGTTACCAGTAAAGACCCTGAACGCTACCATACCGTCTCTGAGTGGTTCCTGCTACCCCCATCATCCACGTCGGCTGCCCTGAGGCCATACCCCTCCCGTTGGGGGTTATACTATCACGCTGCACCATCCTTCCACCGGCCTCAGCGGTCTGCCCTGCAGCAGCAGCCCCCTGGCTGCATTCAACGGGTGGCGTAGTCATCAACCATTTTCTACCGCTAACAGACTGCCGTCCAGTTTGACTCCCTGGGCACGGACCGGGTCACCGCCACGAGACTACAACCCTAAACAGATCCGGCTCCGGGTAAGCTCCCGCGTGCGCAACGCAGCGCGACACAGGCCCAGGGGCGCGTCACATGCGTATCCCAACGGGCAAATTCATGGTCACCTTGGTATTGCATCTTGAGTCCTTCATTTTGAACTTTACGCCAAACCGACTGTGATAGGTGGAAAAAGCAACCAGTCTTCTCAAGGTTGGGGAATTCACTTTCAAATGCCTGTATTGCAGCTAGTTCAAAATCCAACATCAGGTTGTCTGGCTGCAGTCCAGGCTGCAAGTTCTTCAGCTTTTGCAGCAACCTCTGGTATGTAGAACAGCTCTTGTCTGTCAGCAAGGTGCACACTAGCGGAACAACAAGGCCGCTATGGACTACATGGATTGTGTAAAGCTGCTTAAACAAGGCTGGTGTAGTGAAAAACATGCCATCAGCAAACCACTCTTTAGTTTGTGCCAGTAGATGGAGATTGTCTCTTGTTCCAAATATCAACATACGGCTGTGTCCATTTCCTAATTTAAAATGAAAGTGGGAGAAGTGCTACAACATTAGAATGGGCTCCCGAAACGACGTCTGTGAGAATCTGTTGTGGTGTCTCCCGTGTTGTCCTTGCCCTGGTGACTGCCACATTAACAAGTCGGATTGCTTCAGGTCTTGCAGCTGGTGCTGCGTGACTGTGAAGATTGACTACTTTCACAACTTTGCCAGATTCTTCATTGGTCCAAACACGTCCCATGCAAGTCGACCGTTTTTCACATACCCAGATGGAATGGACATCATCAGCGGTTCGTTTGGAAAATAAGTAAATGTGATTCTCATGGACCAACTTCCTCCTTCCACGTTTGGACAGAACTGAATTCATAGTTGTAGAAAGTGAATTGCTGTGGAAGCTGACTGATTTTTTGTGGCAGTACACTTCTCTCTTTGTGGAGATTTCAGACACTGCTATATTCTGATGTACAAATGGAATAAAAGCTAGTCTAATGTAACTTGCAGGACACCTGACCTGCTACTTGTTACATCTGCAACAAAACTTGCAACAAAGCAGGCCCGTGCTGGGTCAGGTAAAAGTTCAAAATTGTTTTGATTTTAGGCCTCTTGCACACTGTAATTTTAGAGTGGTTTCACACTTGTGTTTGGGGCCGCCAGAGGTCGATCCGCTCTGGATCTGACATCCAGCTGACCCCGGGGCAATGCTGGCAGAATGCTGGCATTCTGCTTGCATTGCCCATAGATGTGAACGGCTGGGTTCCGCGATCTGCAGCCGCCCGTTCGCTTTCGTAATACCGCATTCCGCTATCAGTGTCAGAACAAAAAGAAAAGCATTTTCTTCTTTTCATTCCGCTGCAGGTTAGCGGAATGGCGGCATTACAGAAGCGAACAGGAGGCCTGTAGTACATATGTAGTGGAAGTGTGAAAGCACCCTTATGCTGCCACTGTTTTAGAACTCCAAAGCATGTGCTTTACTAGCATTTTTGAGAGCACTTTTGTGAGCGCTCTCGGTAATGACCCATAAGATACAGGCTATTGATGAACGCTAAGTGCTCAAAAATAGCTCCTGTAATAAAATAAAAAGAGCTGGCCGAAACAACACCTCGCTTTTCCAGCCATTGACTTATATATTCAAAATTGGCAATCTTCTTAGCAATTTTCCAGTGCTTAGCACTTGGGAAAGTGCCTACTGTGAAAGAGGTCATAGGGCTAAAACACAAGGCCGAAATTCCCTGCCTAATTTGGGGCCAAAACATCCGGGGGCAAAACATCCTGGGGGCGAAATGTACCTGGGGGCGAAATGTACCTGGGGGCGAAACTTCCTAGAACCATTTGAGGGTACCGTTGAATCGCTCACACAAACCATTGGTTTGGGGATGATACGTGCTCGATACCAGATGCTGCACCTGCATTTTCTTACATAGGGCCTCCATTAAGCAACACATGAACTGGGTCCCCTGGTCGGTAAGCATCTCACTGGGGAAGCCTACTCGCGAAAAGATGGCCAAGAGGGCGTCCGACACCTTATCCGCCCTAATTGAGGACAGGGCTACTGCCTCCGGATACTGGGTAGCATAGTCTATCACAGTAAGGATGAAACGTTTTCCAGAGCTGCTGGGTATGGCCAGTGGTCCCACAATGTCCACAACAATCCTCTGGAAAGGCTCCTCTATCACTGGCAAAGATATCAGGAGGGGCATTGGGAACCGGCCCTGACTTTCCCACTCTTTGACACATGGTACAGGAGTGACAGTAGTTCACCACATCTGTCCTCATTTTGGGCCAATAAAAGTAGTGAGACAGCCGGGCCTTGGTTTTGCTGACCCCCAAGTGTCCAGCAAGTGGAATCTCATGGGCGATCTGCAACAACTCACCCCTGAATTGGTAGGGGACGACCAGCTGTCTTCCCCTCAGCCACTCCTGTTGGGGTGTACAGGGAACTGTCTCCCAGTACAACCTCCTATGGTCCCACAATACCCTCTCCTTATCCGACTCGGAGGTGGGTTTCTCAGCGAGGCTCCTTAACGCCTCTAGGCTAGCATCTGAGTGCAGAGCTGCTTGAAACTCCTGGCTGGAGGAAGCCAGAAGTGAGGTTAAGGCCACGTCCTCACTGGGACCGGCTCTGGGTCCCTAACTGATTCCGTTATTCCTCTGTCCGAGGAGGGTCCAGAAGGCAGGGCGTTACTTGCGTTCTGGGCACTCTGACTGCGGGTAACAGCGGCTATATAGGCCGTCTCCCCGGGGAATAACACCGTCCCATCAGCCTGCGCGGCTATGCGTGCCACTTCCCCATCCTCCCCCATTACCTCAGGCGCAGTGCTACTTATGGGGCAGCTACCATCAGCCAGATCACCGTCTGTTGTGACACTGGTCGCTGGCACAGCACCACCTGCTTCATGGTCCCCGTGCCTCTCTCCATTACCCATAGCACTGACACTTGCTCCTGCTAGGGGATCTTCAGCAATATCACCCTGCAGCGTGACATGGCTGAGTTCTCCTGTACCTTCAAATACATCATCATCAGGTAAAGCTTTGACATTCACATTATCAGCATTAACCTTAACAACTGTATCAGATCGGGCAGGGGTGTCAGGGATATAATAAGCAAATATCCTCCCCAAATCAGATCCCAACAAAACATTTGCAGGCAGGTTTTCAGATACTCCCACTTCCTTCACCCCACTCCCCGCAACCTAATCAATAAAAACCTGGGCAAGGGGCATCGGACACCACCAATCCCGGTGACAGTCAGGGTCTTTCCTGGAATAAGCTCTTCAGCGGACTCCATTTCGGGTCGGATGAGGGTTCGTTCGGCCCCAGTGTCCTTGAGGCCTACAGTGACAGTATCCACCACAGTGACAGACTGCAAGTTTTCACAGGCCCTCCCAACCGGCCCACCCACCAAAAGAATTGATGCATTAGGCCCTGGGACCTTGGATGGGGGGTTCTTCCTCTGCTTCTCTGGGCAAGTGGCGCTGAGATGACAAGTCTGGTTGCAGAAATAACACTTGCGGGCATCAGATGCAGGCCGGGCGTTGGTAACGGGGACAAGGCCTCCAGAAGGTCGGATGCTGGGGCAGGGATGGCGATTGATGGCTTACCCCCTTTTCCAGCTGGCAACGCCCGGCTTCCACACCTCCGGTTGGCCTTGTAGGTGTCTGCGATCTGCGCTGCTTTATTGGCATCTGGTGGCTCCCGATCCATTACCTCAGTCGGACACAGATGCAGGAACTGGTCTTTCACCATCAAGTCCTTTAACTGCTCAAAGGTGGTCGCTGACAGTCCTTGGATCCACTGCTTGAAGTTGGTTCTGAGCCCATGCACCACATCGCTGTAACTGTCGTGCGGTCCACGTTGGAGGTTCCGGAACTTTTTACAGTACACCTCAGGAGTCAGTTGGAACCTCTGGATTAGGGCCTGCTTAATGGCATCATAGTTCCCATCTAGGCCCTGAGGAAGAGCCACAAACACATCCAGAGCTTTGCCTCGCAGCCCTGCAGTTAAGTACCGGGCCCACTGGTCCACAGGCAGCTGGTACTGTCTGCAAGTCTTTTCAAAACCCCTCAGAAAGGTGTCGAGGTCGCTGTCCTTTAACATCACAGGAAAATGCTCTGGACGGGGTTTAAACAGGGTCGCATTGTTGGTCTCACCGTTCCGTGAGGTGGATGGTGAGATCCTGAGCTGGGCCATCTGCAGTTCATGGGCCTTCTGAGCTTGGGCCTGCCGCTCGGCCTCTCGCTCGGCTCTCTCTGCCTCTGACTGGGCTTGGGCCTCCGCTCGTCAGCCTCCTGGTGCTGCTGAATTACTTTCAGCCGTCCTTCATGATCCTCTGCAGGAAGTTGCTGTAGAGCCATCTGCAGATAAGGGTCCAGGCTGCCCTGGTCGCTGACGCGGCATGCGTCTACAGGTGGGACCCCTGCAGCAGTACTGTCCATATCTTGGCTGACCCCTGGAGAAGGGCTTGCTCTGCCTCCAGTTGCGCCAGCGCATCAGCCATTTGTTCTTTGTTTTTGCCGAGGGGGTCCATGCCTTTGGTTATACATATTCCAATAAGAGTGTCCATTTTCTGCTGGCTGTACCAGAACTCCCCAACAATGACCTTAATCACCAAAATACAAATAGAAAGAAAAAACGAAGAAGGGTAGGGGTGACTGCTGCACATACAGTATTGTCTCAGATCTAATAAACACCGAGTTCAATCTTCAAAACTTTTGTGCAGGGTCCAGGTAAGAACCGTGCAAGTTTTTAGTGAGAGGAATGATTGCTCAAACCAGATCACTAATGTCCTATGATCCCACCGCTTGCCACCAATTGTCAGGAAAACTTGGTCAGACCTTGCAGCACTCTGGCACCCCCTTATCCTGCTGGTGAAACACGGTATTGACCGAGGATAAGCAACAGGGCGCAGCTGCTCTCATTTATGTCGACTATTGCGGCACGTGATGTGACAGGATGTATATATACCACCAGTTCCGTCCAGGAACGTATATATACCTCAATCCCACCACCCTCAACCACAATATCACATAAATACACCGTATGCTGCCACCACCGATCTCTTAACAGGTGGATCGGGTACCCGTTCGGTAACATGAATTAGCGGGTGAGGAACGGGTTTGCTCAACATAGGACAAGAAGAACGAAGCTAGTAAATAATAATTTACTCCTGAAAGTTGGCAGTGTTTGCAAAAGATATACAAGATATTATAAAAGACAATTTACATATATGCACAAAACAGTTATTAAAATAAAAGGGGTAAATAATAGCAAAACCTGCGCCACGAGGTGATGGTCTCAGATTCTGTGGGGGGGGGACGGCTCCCCGGAAATTAGGTGTGATTCCTCCACGCAGCTAGGAGTGCTTGCATCTGACGTCCCTGGGTCGGAATGAGCCAACATGGACGTTCTGGTTTTTAGTAAGGAGGCAAAACACTAGGACACACCCATGTTGTTTACCTCACACGGGGGCTCGGTTTTGTGAACCCACCCAGCTGCACAAGACATAAAAATCCTTCATCTTTCATATCTTGGTATGGGGGGGCCCACATCCAAGATGGATACATCATGTTTGCCGTCACCAATATTCACGGAGATTGATATCAAATTTGATATTTCTATGATGTTCAGAAGCTCAGAACCCATTTCCTAGGTTTCTGGTGGTTTCCCAGTTATGAAAGATACATCATAACTGGAAAAAGGTGAGCATCCCAAAAATGTGGTCCATGTGTTTGTGACAGTCATGTGCATTGTTAACCCCTTAACATTTGACGTACTAATACGCGTCTGTGCCCTGGGACTTAAGAGCCAGACCCGTATTAGTACGTCATGGCGATCGCGCGCGCATACAGGCTGTGCGGGCGCGATCGCCGCCGGGTGTCAACTGATTGTCACAGCTGACACCCGGTACTATGTGCAGGGAGCGGTCACGCACCGCTCCCAGCACATTAACCCCCGCGATGCTGCGATCGAAGTCGATCGCAGCATTGCGGTGGCAAGGGGAGGTGATCGCAGATACTCACCTCCTCTTCCGGCTTCCAGCGCTGTCTGCCGTGGCTTCCAGGATGTTGCCATGATGACCCGATGTTGTCATGACAACATCCGGGTCACCAGACAGCAGGAAGATTTTTTGGACATGCGCAGTGCATCTCCAAAAATCTTCTCCCTGTCCAGCGCTGACAGCCTGCATGACACAGGGATGGTGCTGCATTCCTGTGCCATGCAGGCGATCAGAGAAAAAAAAGTGAAAGTCCCATAGTGGGACAAAGTAATAAAGTATAAAAACTATCAGAAAGTGAAAAAATAAATAAAAAAAAATTGTAAAAATATATATATAAAAAAATAAAAAAAATAATCCACCAAAAATAAAAATATAATGTACCCATCAATGAATATTATTATATATATATATAAAAAAAAAAAAAAAAACAATAAAAGTACACATATTTGGTATCGCCACGTCCGGAACAACCAGACCTATAAAACTGTCCCACTAGTTAACCCCTTCAGTGAACACGTTAAAAAATAAAAATAAAAAACGAAGCAAAAAACAATGCTTTATCACCATACCGCCAAACAAAAAATGGAATAACACGCGATCAAAAAGACAAATATAAATAAAAATGGTACCGCTGAAAAAGTCATCTCGTCCCGCAAAAAACAAGCTGCCATACAGCTCCATCAGCCAAAAAATAAAAAAGTTATAGCTCTCAGAATAAAGCTATGCTAAAAAATAATTTTTTCTATAAAATTGCTTTTATTATTATGTAAAAGTGCAAAACATAGAAATACGATATAAATGTGGTACCGCTGTAAACGTACTGACCCGAAGAATAAAGCTGCCTTATCAATTTTACCACACACGGAACAGAATAAAAAAAAAACAAAAAAAACAATTCCTGAATTGTTGGTTTTTGTTTATTCTGCCTCCAAAAATCGGAATAGAAAGCGATCAAAAAATGTCACGTGCCTGAAAATGGCACCAATAACAACGTCAAATCATCCCGCAAAAAAAAAGCCGTCAAATGACTGTCTGCCAAAATCTGGAAAAATTATAGCTCTCAAAATATGGCGATGCAAAAACTAGATTTTACAAAAAATGCGTCTTTTAGTGTGTGACAGCTGTCAGTCATAAAAACCCCATATGATTCTGGTATCTCTGTAATCACACCGACCTGAAGAATAAGGTCATCTAATCACTTATACCGCATGAGGAACGGCGTAAAAAATAAACTCTCGAGTTGTGCTAGGGTTAGGGTTGTGCTACGGTTAGGGTTGTGATGGGGTTGGGATTTTTTTCAAAAGTAAGAAAAAAAGATGACGATATGGCGACTAGTGTTGAGCGCAAGTGCTCGCTACTTGAGTTTGCATCGGGTGTTCTGGTATGCATTGAGTATCGTGGGTATTTGAGTGACATGCTCGAGTCTCCGCCCCATATGCTTCATGGCCCAAAAAACTTTGCGGGGATTGCCTGCCATGCACGAGCGATCCCTGCATGTTTTTTTTCGGGTGTCTAATAACCGTGAAACATCCGGGCGGGGACTCGAGCATTTCACTCAAGCACACGCAGTACATGGTGCATACCCGAGTACCCGATGCAAACTCAAGTAGCGAGCACTTGCGCTCAAGACTAATGACAACTTATTCAATATGATGACCTAATGTTATCAAATTCTGTGTCGTACCTCCAAATGCAACATGGTGTCCACTAACAAATTGTCGGCTCAAATTGTTAGCGGACACCATGTTGCATTTGGAGAGTCCCTGTGTGCCCAAACATTGGAGCTCCCCCACAAGTGACCCCATTTTGGAAACTAGACCCCCCAAGGCACCTATCTAGGTGCTTCACAAATTGATTCATAAAAATGGAAAAGTATTTTTTTTCCTCTTTTTCATTTTTACGAATCAATTTGTGAAGCACCTGGGGGTTCCAACTGCTCACTATGCATCTAGATAGGTGCCTTGGGGGGTCTAGTTTCCAAAATGGGGTCACTTTGTGGGGGAGCTCCAATGTTTGGGCACATCAGGGGCTCTCCAAACACAATATGGCGTCCGCTAATTATTCAAGCAAATTTTACAATCAAAAAGTCAAATGGCGCTCCTTCCCTTCCGAGCCCTGCCGTGAGCCCAAACAGTGTTTTTTCCCCACATATGGGGTATCTGCGTGCCCAGGGGAAATTGCACAACAAATTTTATGTAGATACAAGTCTGTACATCAGTACAGGGGAGAACACAAGAGCGGTGTATGATCCGAGCTGCGGTAATACATTATACCTGTATAACAATTGGCGCAGGCTTTGGCACTTTCCGGTCTCCTTTCAGAGGCTGCCCGTTCTTCTGGGTCATTACTTGCTTGTTGCCATTTCCTAGAGCTTTTCTTGATGTTTTCCCACATGATACAGAACCGCGCACTTTGTCCTGGTGGCTTTTGACAAGTGACTTTACTTTAGGGAAATATAGATCATGTGAGGACGGTTCCTGAGCCAACCATATGGAGCATCAATGGGCGTGAAAGATTGCCAACACCAAAGCTGCAGAGGCAAAAGTCTTCAATACACAAGGAACAGAATTATGCCCACCTGGATGTCAGGTGTACTAGTAATCCCAGCACCCAACCCTCATGCCCAAAAGGACTACGTCATTTCTGCACTAAAAGTATTTCACGTGTCAAAACCCCACTGAAGTGGCACTTTAACCCCTTACCAACATGATTTGCAGTTACATCATATGCCAGCTCTGACTTCTTGCCTGGAAGATGATGGCTGTGATATTTAGCCATCATCTGCCTTTAATAGCCACATGTAGAGCAGAGCTCCACCTGTTAGAGATGGACAGCAGCATTAACAGCGAACTGAGAAGGGAGTCATGCCATGTGCCCAACTGTGCCCCTGTAACACGATCGTGGGATGCCATCACTGCCAGGAAGGAGTCTGCTGAAAAGACCCATGCCTGTCATGACAGATCTGTGAATGCTGGCTATATACTGCAGTATTGCTGTACATAACACAAGAAACCAGATGATTGCATGTTCACGTCCCCTAAGGCTATGTGCCCACGATGCAGAAATGCTCCGGATTTTTCCTGAGCCTTTCTGCATCTCTCCTGGCAGACAAAACGCATGCGGATTGTACATGCGGATAGTACATGCGTTTTTCCTGCCAGGGACATGCGGATGTGAAGCGTTCTTCACATGCATTTCTGCATGCGGGTTGACAAGCGCTTTTCAAGCGATTTTAGCGTCACTTGGAAAGTGCTTGTCAACTTGGTCACACTATATAAATCCATGCAAATGGAGTGTGACCCGAGAGAATGTCAAAAAAATAAAAAATAAATCTATACTTACCTTGTGATGGCCCCCGGAGTCTTGCTTCACTCGGTGCTGACTGCCGGCAGATCGCGGTACAGTGCACTGAAGGACCTGCCGACGTCAGCGTCGCGTGACCAGTCACAAGAATATGACGTCAGCGCAGGTCCTTCAGTCCATCGCGATTTGCCGGCATGAGAGGAGGAGCGCAACGGGGGCCGCCAGAAGGTAAGTATCATATTTATTTTTTATTTTATTCTTTTTTTCACAGTTTCTATGGTACCTGGGTCTGGAGGAGAGTCTTCTCTCCTCTAGACCTGGGTACCATCCGCACATTGGAACACGTGGATTGCGCATCTACAAATACAGTGATGCGTAGTCCATGCGTTCTAATGCAAGTCAATGGCGTATAGCAAATGTGGTGCCAATATTCAAAAAGGGGACAAAAACTGAACTTGGAAATTATAGGCCAGTAAGCTTAACCCCTACTGTGGGTAAAATCCTGGAGGGTTTCCTAAGATATGCTATGATAGAGTATCTGAAGAAGAATAACCTCATGACCCAATATCAACATGGGTTTATGAGGGACCGTTCCTGTCAAACTAATCTGATCAGTTTTTATGAGGAGGCAAGTTCTGGACTGGACCAAGGAAATGCAGTGAATGTTGTGTATATGGACTTTTCAAAAGCTTTTGATACGGTTCCACACAAAAGGTTGATACATAAAATGAGAACATTGGGGATAGGGGAAAATATATGTATGTGGGTTAAGAATTGGCTCAGTGATAGGAAACAAAGGGTGGTTATTAATGGAAAACACTCAGACTGGGTCTCAGTTAACAGTGGGGTACCACAGGGGTCAGTATTGGGCCCCCTTCTTTTTAACATTTATTAATGACCTTGTAGGGGGCATACGGAGTAATATTTCAATATTTGCAGATGACACTAAACTCTGCAGGGTAATCAATACAGAGGAGGACAATTTTATATTACAGGAGGATCTATGTAAACTAGAAGCTTGGGCTGATAAATGGCAAATGAGCTTTAATGGGGATAAATGTAAGGTAATGCACTTGGGCAGAGGAAATAAAATGTATAATTATATACTTAATTGTAAAACACTGGGCAAAACTGTAACTGAAAAAGACCTGGGTGTATTGGTGGACGACAAGCTCACGTTTAGTGGCCAGTGTCAGGCAGCTGCTGCAAAGGCAAATAAAATAATGGGATGCATTAAAAGAGGCATAGATGCTCATGAGGAGAACATAATTTTACCTCTATACAAGTCACTAGTGCGACCACACTTAGAATACTGTGTACAGTTCTGGTCTCCGGTGTATAAGAAAGACATAGCTGAACTAGAGCGGGTGCAGAGAAGAGCGACCAAGGTTATTAGAGGACTGGGGGGTCTGCAATACCGAGACAGGTTATTACACTTGGGGTTATTTACTGTGGAAAAAAGAAATGCTTAGAGGTGATCTTAATACTATGTACAAGTATATGAGGGGACAGTACAAAGACCTTTCTACTGATCTTTTTACTCTGAGGCCTGAGACGGGGACAAGGGGGCATCTTCTACGTCTGGAGGAAAGAAGGTTTAATCATAATCACAGACGGGGATTCTTTACTGTAAGAGTAGCGAGACTATGGAACTCTCTGCCGCATGATGATGTAATGAGTGATTCACTGTTAAAATTTAAGAAGGGCATGGATGCCTTTCTTGAAAAGTATAATATTGCAGGTTATAAATACTAGATTCCTTGATAGGGCGTTGATCCAGGGAACTAGTCTGATTGTCGTATGGAGTCGGGAAGGAATTTTTTTCCCCAATGTGGAGCTTGGTGTTTGCCACATGGGTTTTTTTGCCTTCCTCTGGATCAACATGTTAGGCTATGGGTTGAACTAGATGGACTTAGTCTTCCTTCAACCTTAAAAACTATGTTACTATATAATGGTGGCGAAAACGCAGCACTTCCGCAAAATAATTGGTAGTGCTGTTTTTTTTTCCTCAATGATAATCCGCAGCGGAAATTTCCACAGCATGTGCACAGCACATGCGGATCATCATTGGGGAACATGGCAGGCCTTCTACCATGCGTTTTTTAAGCATTTCTGCAGCGTTTTTGCCGCTGCGGAAACACTTAAAAAGGAATCGTGGGCACACAGCCTAAGGGGACAAAAAGGAAAAAGTTTAATCTGAACATTCAAATCACTCCTGCCCCTCTATGACCCATTTTAAAATAAAACATATGGGCGTTATCCAATCAAAATATAAAAATAATTAACCTGATCAGTGAACGGCATAAAAACAAAAACCACCCTCATATGGCTGTATGGACAGAAAAATAAAGCTACTGCTCTTAGAAGAATAAGAAAAATGCAGAGCCGGGAAATAACATGGTCAGGAAGGGGTTAAATTCTGCCACTTCTATATAAAATTGAACCCATTTCGCTGACTGCCTTCAATGGCAGCCAAATAAGGCAGAGGATTAGAGGAATACCGACCTTATATTGTAGACTTCTAGGATGCTTAAGAAGTGGACAATCCCTTTAAGCTACATTGTGCAGACAAAGCCATGGCAGTGTAGAAGGCCGACAAGATCTCAGTGGAAAGGCTGCAGGTTTGCGTCTGCATTAGGCAAGTTATAGAGGTAGAAGTGTTGGGACCTTGTTGCTGTGCAGGTAGAATCTGGAGCCTCGGCACCGTCCTGCGGAGCCCATACTACAGGGAGGAGGAGGCGCAGCGCCATGTGTAGTAATCTGAGCAGGATAGTCAGTGTTCAGCCAGCACTGATTGAGACTGACACCCCAACTCATTACCCAATACATGACCGGCTTAAAGACCCTCTCCCATCAGAGCTTATCCTCTTACTATATTGTAATCAGATTATACAGCACTGTACTTACAGCGGCTCATTATACCTTTCTACTGGGCTAATTATTCTCTTTTCTCTGCTCTATGTAGAATTAGCTGGGTCCCCTCCTGACCCAGCTGCTCTCATCCCCCTGCCAGGGACTTTTGCAGTGACTTATGACTCATACAAGGAAAACTGACCTCCTGTTTCTACATACAGCTTATAAATATTAGCAAAAATGTCCAATCACATTGTAAATACAACGACATCCAAAAATGTGTGCGTCCAATGGACATTCCACACGGACAGTGTAGAGCAGGGGTCTCAAACTCGGCTGGGTATATGGGCCGCATATGGAAAAAATTGGAATTTGGGGGGCCGCATTCTTTGCAGGTCAAAGTGACATTTTTAGTGATGCCATTTTTTTTGTATACACCGTCTGAACATTTTTGCTGTGTTTATTTTACTTTTTTATAGCTTGGGTCGTTACGGATATGGCGATAATAAATGTGCACTTTTTGTGTTTACTTTAGTTTATATATAAAGCAGCATTTTTAGTGGCAAAATATTTTTTCATGCTTTATTTTTATTTTTACAATTTTGTGTCCCTCTTTTGGCCACATAGAGTAATATAGTTTCAGAATTAGCACCATATATAGTAATTCTGGCAAACATCTAGTAATTTGCCCCATCCTGGTCCCCATCTTGCAGTAATGTGGCCCATCCTGGTGGTTCCCATCTTGCAGTAATGTGGCCCATCCTGGTGGTCCCCATCTTGCAGTAATGTGGCCCATCCTGGTGGTCCCCATCTTGCAGTAATGTGGCCCATCCTGGTGGTCCCCATCTTGCAGTAATGTGGCCCATCCTGGTGGTCCCCATCTTGCAGTAATGTGGCCCATCCTGGTGGTCCCCATCTTGCAGTAATGTGGCCCATCCTGGTGGTCCCCATCTTGCAGTAATGTGGCCCATCCTGGTGGTCCCCATCTTGCAGTAATGTGGCCCATCCTGGTGGTCCCCATCTTGCAGTAATGTGGCCCATCCTGGTGGTCCCCATCTTGCAGTAATGTGGCCCATCCTGGTGGTCCCCATCTTGCAGTAATGTGGCCCATCCTGGTAGTCCCCATCTTGCAGTAATGTGGCCCATCCTGGTGGTCCCCATCTTGCAGTAATGTGGCCCCCATCTTGCAGTAATGTGGCCCATCCTGGTAGTCCCCATCTTGCAGTAATATGCCCATCCTGGTGGTCCCCATCTTGCAGTAATGTGCCCCATCCTGGTGGTCCCCATCTTGCAGTAATGTGGCCCCCATCTTGCAGTAATGTGCCCCATCCTGGTGGTCCCCATCTTGCAGTAATGTGGCCCCCATCTTGCAGTAATGTGCCCCATCCTGGTGGTCCCCATCTTGCAGTAATGTGGCCCCCATCTTGCAGTAATGTGGCCCATCCTGGTGGTCCCCATCTTGCAGTAATGTGGCCCATCCTGGTAGTCCTCATCTTGCAGTAATATGCCCCATCCTGGTAGTCCCCATCTTGTAGTAATATGCCCCATCCTGGTGGTCCCCATCTTGCAGTAATGTGGCCCATCCTGGTAGTCCTCATCTTGCAGTAATATGCCCCATCCTGGTAGTCCCCATCTTGTAGTAATATGCCCCATCCTGGTGGTCCCCATCTTGCAGTAATATGCCCCATCCTGGTGGTCCCCATCTTGCAGTAATAAGCCCCATACTTGTGGTCCCCATCTTGTAGTAATATGCCCCATCCTGGTGGTCCCCATCTTGTAGTAATATGCCCCATACTTGTGGTCCCCATCTTGCAGTAATGTGCCCCATCCAGGTCCCCATCTAGTAGAATTGTCCTCTGCGCTGTTCTTCACACACATAAAAAAGAAAAAAAAAAAAAAAAAAAAAAAAAGATTCCTTTCACCTGTCCTCCGTTCCCTCTGCTTCCTTTGTGCACATGTGGCCCGCGGGCCGCATGTTTGAGACCTGTGGTGTAGACGGTTATGTAAAAGAATGGGAAGCCACTAGGTGGCAGCACAACGTCACATAACAGGATTTTTTATCCAGATGGCTGTGAATCTACTAGTCATTAGGTTACCTGACTCAAGTAATCATTCATAGATCTCCACAGCCAAATGTAGATGTATTGAAGTAGAACAGTGAGACCAGAACCAGTTAGGCTTGTATTTTACCAGTGAGATTCAAAGACACAATTTAAACTTCCTTGACATTACAATAATAAATACCAACCAAGGCCGGTTACCACAACACTGAAAACTGACAGCCACAAGTGGGTTACTATCCTGGCAGAGCTACCATCCGGCTCCCCTACGTAGAGGAATACCGAAAAGCCAATATATACGCCTAAGGAGAAATTGCTCAACGGTGAATGAGTACATGATAAAATCGAGGGAATTACAAAAACGCTTCCTACAAAAGGGATATCCTAAAAAAGTGCTAGGCCAACGCCCTTACAAGAGACAGAAATTCTCTATTGACCACTAAAGCACGAGAACAACAAGATAATGAGATCCATCTAATAGGAACCTACGACGACCGAAATCAGGGGGTGATGAACATACTCTATGATCTTTGGGCAATTTTGAGATCAGATAAAGATCTGCAAGATGTGGTCCCTGAGAGCCCCAGGGTCACATACAGGAGAGGCAGGAACCTTAGAGATCACCTTGTGCGCAGCCACTTTGTGGAGGACAACACGGGCAAAACAACGTGGCTGAGCAGTGACACCACGGGGACTTATAGATGTGGTGACTGCAAAGCCTGCAAATACATCTGTAAAAGCAAGAAATGTATCAGTGCCACAACCAAACTAGAAGACCAAAATCACGAATTCACAAACTGCAAGACGCAAGGAGTAATCTATATGGCAACTTGCCAATGTCCGATGAACTACATCGGCAAAACCAAAAGAGTTCCGGAGACGGATATTGGACCATATCGGTTATGTCAGACGTAGGGAGGACACAACTCTCTCGAGACACATGCTTGAGAAACACACCTTGGACCCGTTTTCTTTATACTTTCAAGCCATCGAAGTAGTACGCCCCCCCGAGAGGAGGTAATTGGAACCAACTGCTGCTTCAGAAAGAAAGTAGATGGATCCATAGAATGAAATCCTATAACCCACACTACATAAATGAAACATTGTCCTTCTCATGTTTCATTGACACATAATAACATTTTCACCCCCTATGAAACCTCTTGAACCTCGCTAGACCTAAAAACTCTCTAAAATATAATATGAAGAATCCAGTCCATGTTCTTTATAAAGGATATTGGTCCACATAACTATCAAATCAGCGCCATATAGGACCAAAACTATTAAAGTTATTATACTTTAAAATCACAAAATGACCTCTTGAACAAATTGAACTTTGATAACAATTGGACAAATTTCATCAGAATTTCTTCCTTTGTTTTTAGATTATAAAATACTCATCTGAAGACTTAATAATACAGATACATCGATACAATCAGACACACTGATACAATCAGAATAAAAGTCATCCCAATGTCTATTATTATGGACATATTGATACGATCAAATGAAATGAACTTTGAGGAAATAGACGTCCGCAAGCGTTTGCTGGTGTGGAAGCAGTGACATAGCCAGATGGCATTTGTCACGATGAAAGGAAGTTCTGCATCGATGTAAGTGTAGGTGGGACGAGGTAGCACATGAAACAGGCAGATCTGTCTGTAAACAAATGACAAACTCCGAACAAACACTATTAACAACTCATATCGCAACAAACTCATAGAGACGACATTATAAGATGCAATGCAATATACCAGTCTCCTTCCCTAGATATAAAAGACATATTAATACTGTGAGATCGCAGTGCAGCCAAGACATCTCTGTGAGAAAAAGATCCTCCTGGAAGAATGAGACGAGTCCCTGCATGATTATATGATCGCAACATGATACGCCTGCAACGCACCCGAGTCACTCGATTGGATGACAGAAGGGGGGCGCACAAGAGGTGGCACCAACTTTCCTATAAAGTCACGCTGGTTTAGCCGCCAGACGCTGCCGGCAACCCTGCCAATAAGTTTATTACAAAACCATCGTACTATCAAACCAAAACAGATCATAGACTGTGAGCCCCTGATGACCATGAGAGTCTCATATAAGAATGATGAAACGCGTAGGGCTGAGCATTTATATAGAAAGTACTACAAGAGATGATTAGCCAGGCTACCTCAATATAAAGCTCCTAGATCAGGAGAAACAAGCACCGCACCGGTATATGACGGCAGCACTATAAAGCCGTTCTGAAGAGAATAGCACAGGACATGGTAAAATGAAGATTATTAATGCCATTATCAGACTGCAGACTCACAATGAGGAGAAATGAGATGGCATGATTTCTAATAGCCAGAGGCTAAATTGAAAAGGGGGTTATAAATATAAATAAAGAGATACCCCTAGGAATTGTGACTAATCCCTGGCCTCCCAACAAGACAATATATATAAATGGTTAGCCGGTGAGATAAATTAAAACCATACACAATAGTCCTATGTTTAGGATAATTTTAGGAAATTTGTCACGGATTTTGGACACTTAAAAAAAAATCCTTTTTAAAATATTGAATAAAGGTTATTTTTTATATTTTACTCCCATTGGATTTGACTGTGAAATACTGCAGAATTATCTTGGAGCATATTTATACTATATAAAACAGTGAGGCGTCAAAATTGGTTTAGTAGTTTCCATGTTACTATGGATAGGCTTCTCAGTGTCTCCGGGATGACAGGCTGGATGGCAGCATTCTGCTACGATCCAGCCTGCCATCTCAATGTAGCAGAGCTGGAGCCGTCGTGGGAACCATGGAAAGGTAAAGATGAGGTTTGTTAATTATTTTACTTCTATTGCAGGAGACATTGGCTTCAGCTGGAATGGGCGTGACGGTAAGTAGAGTTTAATTTAGGATATTAAAGTATTGTGTGCTTATTTCAATTAAAGGATTTTATTCTGGGTGTTGGTGTTTTATTCACTTTCACTATGGGGTTAGTAATGGGCGCGTCTTAGAGACGCCTCTCCATTACTAACCTGGGCTTGATGTCAGCTGGCATTATAAGCTGACATCAACCCCAGCCCTATTACCCCACTGCCACCGCTACAGGGCAGTGGGAAGAGCGAGGCTAAGTGCCAGAATTGGCGTATCCTATGGATGCGCCATTCCTGGGGCGGCTGAGGGATGGTGTTTCTAGCCTGGGAGGGGGCCAATATTCATGGCACCCTTCCTGGGCTATTAATATCAGCCCCCAGCTGTCTGCCTAGCCTTTGCTAGCTATTAAAATAGGGGGAACCCACGTCATTTTTTTTTGGGTCTCCCATTTTAAGATGGCGGATACACAGGTGCAAAATACTGATGAAACAATCACTCACAACCTACAATTTCATGGAGGGGGTGACTGCCTAGTATTAGAATTGCACAAAGATAGGCTTGTATAGGGTGCTGTTCACACTAGGGTAGTGCACAGTATCCGGCTTACAGCCTATTAGTTACGCCCATACTATTCGACTAGGCGGGCTTCCCGGTACTAGGGGGTGCACTTGGATAGTACCAGGCAGCCCGCCTAGTCAAATAGTATGGGCGTAACTAATAGGCTGTAAGCCGGATACTGTGCACTACCCTAGTGGAAACAGCACCCTATACAAGCCTATCTTTGTGCAATTCTAATACTAGGCAGTCACCCCCTCCATGAAATGGTAGGTTGTGAGTGATTGTTTCATCAGTATTTTGCACCTGTGTATCTGTGGCGCCCCTGAGGGTTCGACCGCCACAGGGATGCTGCACCTCTTTAATGGGGTGTAGTGTTCCTCCTTTGAGGTAAGAACAGTGCGATGGTCAGGACCCCAGCTCCACATCCAACACCACACTTCTCCCACCAGAGGGGGCTATTCGGCACTAGGTGCTGCCCCTACTGCAAGTTGGGAGACTGGGGAACCAAGAGATAGGGGAACCAATTACTGGGTGAGGGTGGAGGATTCACATTTTAGTGACACTTTAAATTTCATATTTAATACACAGCCATTTTTGGTTCTGGGTTCTTTAATCGTGATTTCCCTCCCTGAGCGTGAATCCTGTGTGGACCTGCAGCGGATGGAGACACGGCCCTCGTGTCCTGGCCTTGGGTCGAGGGGCAGGTTGCAGATAATGTATGCCTCAGCCCGGTCAAGGACCATGACCAAGAAGGCCTGGAGCTTAGGAGTGTAGCTCCACCGCAAATGGATCCCGGGGGGGATGCAGACGGAGCGGTATACGCCACCTGTCCTCGCCATCCTGATCTATTCAGAGGGATTCCGGCTGCAAGAGGGGTACTGGCCCCCGACACCTGACCTTGCTACTCTATGTCCTGGTCAGGGAAGCCCGGTAGGCCCTGAGGAACCCACCGGGTAACGGAAGGAGCAGAGATGCCATCCGTACCCTTTTTCTGAGTGAAGTTCAGAGTGAGACCCAGCCTATCTACACACACACACACACTCACACACACACACAGACAGGAAAGGACTCTGTCTGAAGTCTAAGAACACTCTGGTGCGGGGTCCTGATTGAACACTGGACTTACTCGGAGGTTGTCGGAACCCCCCCCGTCTCTTGTCACCGCAGAACTCCGCGAGGAGCAGGGAGAAGCCTTTCAATTGCAATCTCCACCGTGAGTAAAAACCCTGGAAGTTAACCCCTATGGCCTCCGGACTCTTTATTCTGCATTACACCGCACTACGCAGCACCAGACCTCCTATACTACAACCCCCTCCATCCTGTCTCTCTGCCCTGAGGCCCTGCTCCACCTGTGGGGAGTAGTACCAACGACGGCTGCCATAACATCCTGCCTCAGCGGACTGCAGCAGCGCTGGTGACCTCCACCAGGCGCCACAGGTGGCGTAGTCGAGATCAGCCACTCAACTCGGTTAAGCCCGTACCATCCTTTTTAATGTGACGGCCCTGGGCACGGAGCAGGTCCGGCCCACGGCTGCACCCCATCGACAACATAGGACCCAGCTCCGAGTCCCCCATCCCCCAGGGTAGGGCTTCCAGCGTCACACATATCCGCCATCTTTATGTGGGTCTGCTGCATCCTGGTAGTGCATTTGGCTTTGAAGATCTGGCCAGGTAAACACTGCTGCCCTTTCCTCACCCCCAGCATAGTGAGCGGGGGTGAGGAGCAAGGGGGAATGGGTGTGTGGAAATAATATAAGGAACAGGGAGGGATGTGTCAGGAGACAGAGTAGGGGGAGAAAAGTTTGTGCGGGCACATAATAGAGACTGGGTAATGTGGGGAAAGGGGTAACATGAAGAGACAGTGTGAGGGCATACCAAATAGGAGACAGTACATGTACTGATGGTGGTTCTGGTGATGTTGTACTGTACTGATGAGGGTTGTGATGCTGTATTTCTGCATACTGCTGGTAGTTCTATTGATGTATTTTTGTGCAGTTATTGGTTCTGATCCTGTACACAAGGAACAGTCCATAACTTGTAAGATTACATGATACATGGCCATGTTAATAAAGTGTTGTGCTGTCTGAGAAGAGTTACTGTTTTTATTTGTTTTAGGAAAATTAAAGGGTTTGTTCAAGTTTGTGATGAAAGTCTGCAATCACTGACAGCATACCTCTGAATTCTCACCGTGCGCATGTGCACTGCATGCGGTCAGGATTCTCTGGTGCTAGTGGTGAGAGCAGGAAGTCTTGAAACCACAATTATGCGAATTGCATACACATGATCACATGCCGACTAGACATGCATGGCCTCATTCTATACAAATTACTTGAGTGAGGCTGGTTACGTTTAGTTGGAATGTGGCCAGAAGTATGAAAATCTCATACTTGCACGCACATGACCTTTCAGGATTCTCCTGTACTGGAGGAAAGGTGAAAGTGTACAGTGCATGCGCTGCGAGTATTCAGAAGTCTGCAGTCACCTAGAGTTCTTCCGACTTTAATCACAAACCTGGACAACCCTTTTAATTATACAATTAAGTACTGTAGCATGCCCAATCCTAATAGCGTGTAATATACTCAATGTCAGGATTCAGCTCGGCTAGCTGGGTCCAGCAGACACCACATGACCACTCGTATGTGATTTTCATACTTACGGTTATGTGACAACTAGCCTTTGATCCTGCTTCTCTTCATGAAATAGGGGCTGTAGTTTTTGACTGAAATTGAGAGAATTAGGAAGAGTAGCTAGTCACGTGACTGTCAAAAAGCAAATCGTATATGAGCGGTCACATGACTACTATTCAAACTGCATGAGCGGTGTGTGTGGGGGGCGCCAAACTGAATTCCTGCTCCGGGTGCCGGAAAACAGATCTGCCTCTGTGCTAAGCTTGCAGATATGGTCAGAAGGTTCTGTAAGACATTGCTCTATAGATCAGATATTCTTCCAGAAACAAACCGCCTGGAAGCCTCCTTGTCAGATTTATGCTTAAGAACTAATTATATTTTACTTTAAATATTTCTAATAAAGAAAATAATCAATACAGTAATTATAATCCATAATTTTCCAATATGTTCTATTACTTGTGATACGTCTGATATAGTCTAGCTTTATTAAATCATGTTTTGTTTCTGTAAAGGAAATCGAGGCTGAGCCTGCAGATATTGTTAGAAAGTTCTGTACCATGTTATTCTATGGATAAAATGTACTCACAGAAACCAGGCGTCTGGAGGTCTCCTGCAACAGACTTATCCTTGAGAACTAAGAATTGTAATGTTTAATCTGAACATGCATGGAAACTTTGTTACTGTGAGCCAGAACTTTGGTTTAGATACTGCACTCTTCTGTAACAGAGTAGGTCCCTCTCTCATTCATAGGGGTCCTGTATACACAATTTATGTCTCATCTCCATCTCTGAACTGTAACTATTATTCAAAATACATTTTTCTCTCATTCTAATCACCTGTGAATATGGATGTTTTGCTTGGAATACAGATTTCCATGTCATTTCATTATATTGTCTGGGCGTGCGTGGAAACTCCATGCATGAGAGAAATTTACATTTATATACTTCACCCTTTTACAAGAAGGCCGACCCACTCCTCATTCATAGAGGTTTCTGTAGAAGTGTTTTTTATATCTTAGCCTTATCTATACCTTTTTTAATTGTAAGTTTATTCTAAATTAACCTCCATTTTATTCAATTACCTATGAAGACCTGGTTTGTCCAGAAGTCTGCATCGACTTCTGCTATCAAGCTCATCCAGCGGCCAGTATCATTACGGTACGGCATCCAGCTGCCAGTATCATTACGGTATGGCATCCAGCGGCCAGTATCATTACGGTATGGCATCCAGCGGCCAGTATCATTACGGTATGGCATCCAGCGGCCAGTATCATTACGGTATGGCATCCAGCGGCCAGTATCATTACGGTATGGCATCCAGCGGCCAGTATCATTACGGTATGGCATCCAGCGGCCAGTATCATTACGGTATGGCATCCAGCGGCCAGTATCATTACGGTATGGCATCCAGCGGCCAGTATCATTACGGTATGGCATCCAGTGGCCAGTATCATTACGGTATGGCATCCAGTGGCCAGTATCATTACGGTATGGCATCCAGTGGCCAGTATCATTACGGTATGGCATCCAGTGGCCAGTATCATTACGGTATGGCATCCAGTGGCCAGTATCATTACGGTATGGCATCCAGTGGCCAGTATTACGGTATGGCATCCAGTGGCCAGTATCATTATGGTATGGTATCCAGTGGCCAGTATCATTATTATACACACTATAAGCCTCCCAATTGGCATCAAGATAACAGAACAGTAGTGTTGCGCAGACGTGCTTGGATAAGGTGTCATCTGAGCATGCTCGGGTGCTAACAGATTATCTTTTGCGTGCTCTAATAATATGTTCACACCGCCGCGGCTGCACACAAACTGGCAAGCCCTGCATGTATTGCGGCGGTCTAACAGCCGTGAGACATGCAGCCGCGGTGACGCAAACATATTTTTCAAGCACACCGAAGATACTCTTAGCACCCGAGAATACTCGGATAACGCCTTATCGGAGCACGTTAGCTTATCACTACAGAACAGATCTGAACAGTGCTCAGGATTCTCCTCACCTAGCACCCTGCTGAGAATAATCGATGCCTGTCGCCAATTTCCAAAAGTCCCTCCTACATTGCTCACCCTCCACCTCCCTATGCTTTTTCCCTGCTCCCACATTTCAGTGACGAAACACTGAAGTGGCAGTAAAGTAGATATAGCTGCAGTTTTCCTTTTCCAAATATTTTTAACTTCCATTTTTTAAATGAGGCCCTAATGGTCCTTGAAAGCATACACGCACGCTCCCAAGTCAGACTTTGTTGCAGACGGACAAGCCTATTTTTGGTAACAGTCTCTGCTGCCACTGGCCAAGTCCCAACACATCCTTCTGCATCATCAACCCTAACAGACCATGCTGCTACAGGCCCCTCACACTGTGGTCCCAACTGCAACACCCGGTGGCCTAAAAGATGTACCCAGGTTACCGTACGTGAGGTGTGAAAGCGTGTAACTGGCATGTCTCACCGGAGGTCATCACCACAACCCACTAATGGTCCATCCTAACTGACTCTGGGCACTCTGAGGACCTGATGCAAAGTATCTTCTGGATTAACGACCTCTGATGAAGCCTGCAATAATGAAAAATAATAATAATAATAAAGTAAACGCTGCATTGCACCGAATGACCAGCAGGTGGCAACGAAGTCACAACATTAACTAGCCCCCTATTGTAGAAAACCTAAACACCATCAGGAGGTGCTGAGGCTTCATGAGAACGCGCCACCCCCAAACTTAAAAGGCTTTTCCACTATTCAGACAACTTCTCAATCACTGTTTCCCCTGAGTAAAATAATAACTATTCTACTCTGTGCCATTCCAGCAGTGTCAGCACTGGCTCTCCCGGGGTCCGCGATCCCTGCGGCCAATCAGAGGTGTCTTCACTCTCTCGTACTTTGGAGGAATTGACCGCTGCAGCTGCTCTCCCACTTCCTCCAGATGTCAATGATGTCTGTAGGAGAGGAAAGTGAAGCCAGCGCTGAATGTCACGCCAAAGATGGCTGCCCTCCTATTATATAAATCTCACTAGAACTCCACCACCAGCCTATCACATTCCTAGCTCCACATCCAACCTCCATATCAAACCCTGTAATAAACCCTTCATTACCTGGTCTTGTCAGGACCTCAATAAACCCAGCCTTTTTGAGGCCTAGTTCTGTACGGCCATTAATAATGCACTGGTGTAAATAATGTGTGTGAGGTAAATTGTGTGGAAAACTGGATTGTAATCAAGCAATGATTTCTTCAATTGGACTGCAATGTCCTGAACCATACGACTTGTACCAGTCATGTGACTTATGCTGCCCCAGGACTACAGCCATATTGGCCAAAGCTGTGATATCACAGAGGCACATCCCAGCATGTGGAAGCATGGCGACATAGCGATGACATCACAATGGCAGGTGCCGGAATGTGGAATCCATGACAGCGATGACATCACAATGGCAGGTGCCGGAATGTGGAATCTATGACATAGCGATGACATCACAGGAGCGCAGGTGAGAGGAGACACACGGGAGCTCACAAACCACAAGGAAGGCAAGAAGCATCGATTGGAGAATAGGGACAGGAGAAGCCAAGAAGAACAGAATAACCCGCTTCTTAGCCTTCACTGAGCCATGACAAGACTGAGCAGATGGAAGCGGAGGAGGAGACCCAGGACCCCGTCACATCCACCTGACTGATGAGAAAGGTGAGAAATTATGTAGATTATGTAGCAGCATTACAACTATTCTCGTTACCCATAGCAACCAGTCAGAGCTCAGCTTTTATTAAAGGGGTATTCTCATCTCCAAAATCCTCTCCCAATATGTAGTAGGTGTAATAATAATAATAATATTAGATATCCATGCTTACAACCACCAGTTATCTAGTTGCTAGTGGTCGTAACCATGGATACCTAAGGTCCTGCAATGCCTGCACATGAGGAAAGAGACACAGCGAAGCAGAAAAACTATTCTACATTTCTAATTGAGGTTTTTTCTAATATTATTATTACACCTACTACATATTGGGATAGGATCTTGGAGATGGGAATACCCTTTTAATCTCTGATTGCTATGGGTAACTAGGAGAGTTTGTTGCTCAGCTTTGATGAGGGATGACAGATTTTACTAGACTAAGTGGATATCATTGGTGCTACCAGTGCAGCTGCACAGGGGGCTAATAGGTTAGGGGGTCACTCACCTTCATTTTGTTAATTCTGTGTATTGCTGTAGCAGTGCTGTGCGCGTATATTGATGCCGTGGGGCAGGGGCGTACATAGAAATCATCGGGGCCCATAGCAGAAGTTGAGTTGAGGTCTCCCCCTTCAAAAGAAATTAATAAAAAAAATTATATTTGTCAGTGTCACAGAAGAGCAGATCTCACAACTTTCCAGCCTTTACATAGTAATTTTCCCCCTGCTGAAGTCCTAGATTCCCCTCTCATTGCCACCATAACGTATGATGCCAACAAAAGTGCCCCCCAAACACAGTATGATACCCCCCATGGTGAATTCCTCTACCTTAACCTCCACATGTACAGTAGGGTCATCAAACTATGCCCCCCCTCAACTCCCAAGGCAAAGTAAGGTGACCACAACACAGCAATCCCCCAACTGTGACCCCCACACAGCCCTCCATGTACTGTAATGGGCCTACATACAGTATAATGGCCCCACACTGTACAATAGTCTGCACTAGCCCTCCAAACAGTATGATGGACACCACATACGTCAGAGTAATATTCAGCTCACCCTTGAAGGATTCCCAGCGGGTTCCATTTAACGAAGCACAGGATCCAGATTCCGCCAGATGTAGAAGCAAGGTGCATCCAAATCCAGTACAAAAAAAGTCTTTATAAGAACGATTGAAACAATGGCATTGTTGTGACACACCATTTAGGTGTAGTTGGGGGTTTGGAAGGTGCAGAAAATATATGAGTCTAAGAACATGCAGAGTGTTCGAAACGCGTTCGGTGTTGCACATTTTCTGCACCTTCCAAACCCCCAACTACAGCTAAATGGTGTCACAATAATCCATTTGTTTTTTTACTGGAGCTGGATATTCACTTCAATCCATGCATGATGGACCCCACACAAACCTTAACACTGTATAATTGCTTGCATACTGTATAATGGCCCCGCACATAACCCTTCAAATATTATAATGGCCCCCACATAACCCTTCACATATTATAATGGCCCCATATAGTGTAACACGCCACCATAATCCTCCATACAATAATACACTCCCCATGGTCCTCCACACAGTAATATGCACCCGCCCATAGGGTAAAAAGCAACCCCACCCCCGATAAGGTAAAAAACAACCCCACCCCCGATAAGGTAAAAAACAACCCCACCCCCGATAAGGTAAAAAACAACCCCACCCCCGATAAGGTAAAAAACAACCCCACCCCCGATAAGGTAAAAAACAACCCCACCCCCGATAAGGTAAAAAACAACCCCACCCCCGATAAGGTAAAAAACAACCCCACCCCCGATAAGGTAAAAAACAACCCCACCCCCGATAAGGTAAAAAACAACCCCACCCCCGATAAGGTAAAAAACAACCCCACCCCCGATAAGGTAAAAAACAACCCCACCCCCGATAAGGTAAAAAACAACCCCACCCCCGATAAGGTAAAAAACAACCCCACCCCCCATAGGGTAAAAAACAACCCCACCCCCCATAGGGTAAAAAACAACCCCACCCCCCATAGGGTAAAAAACAACCCCACCCCCCATAGGGTAAAAAACAACCCCACCCCCCATAGGGTAAAAAACAACCCCACCCCCCATAGGGTAAAAAACAACCCCACCCCCCATAGGGTAAAAAACAACCCCACCCCCCATAGGGTAAAAAACAACCCCACCCCCCATAGGGTAAAAAACAACCCCACCCCCCATAGGGTAAAAAACAACCCCACCCCCCATAGGGTAAAAAACAACCCACAGTTTTCCAGTATTATGAGCACCACGTACTCACTGATTTTTTTTTAAGAAAAATACAATACTCACCGCTCCTTGTTCCCCCACTGCTTCAGTCTCTGCAGCGCATATACTCACCTCAGCAGCTACACTATCTGACACAGCATGGAGTGCGATGATGTGTCATCATCGTGCCCGCTGTGTCAGATGCAGGAGGGAGGGAGCATTAAATGCTGCCGTTCAGTCAATACCATGGTTAATCACTAACAGGGACATTTAAGTGTCCTGGTAGCTACTTCACTCATGTACCTCTTCCCATCGCCCCATAGAAGTGATTGCCGAAGATTTACCATGGCAGTCAGGGGCCTTAAAGAAGGATTCAATCACTGCCATCTTAGTACTCCTATAAAGCTCGGCTTCACAAGAGAATGTCAATTAAACTACATGCATATACTGCAATAATACAAAATTACAAAATATAGTATAAGGGGTTAAATGATCACATAAGTCCACTAAGTTAACTTAAAAATAAAGAAAAAAATTGAAAAAGTTTTGAAAAATATGAACGTTTAAATTATACTTCAACCGTTATGTTAAAATACCCCCCAAAACATAAAATGAAATGCTCTTCTTCACAAAAAAACACAATCAAAAGCAATGACATTTAATGCAACCCAAAAAGGTATCAAAAACGGATCAATTCACTTGTATTGAGAGAGGCCGAACACATCCAGTCGGCACGTGATAGAGTGTATGCAAATTGCAATCTTGCGGCGCCAGTACTAGAGAAATTCTGTCCGCTCGCACACTGTGCACTTTAAGGAGCCACAAGTCTGACTGCAGATGGCGCCCCAAACCTGGGCAAACCTTTCAATATACCCCAAAATTGTATCAATAAAAGCTACGCAAAATCACACTGTCACAAAGGTCCATCAACAGAAAAAAAAATGTAAAGGTCTCAGAATATGGTGACCCAAACCAATTTCTTTAGTGTTGTTACATAGTTGTTTAACCACCGTGGGAGATAAAACACCTTGAATTTGGTATTGCGGTTATCTCAATGACCTGGAGAATTATATTATATTCTAAAAACAAAAGCAATTCCACTATTGTCTTTTAAAGATGTATCTCATTATTTCATCCCAACACAGATTTTGTTTCTCTCCACATTTCAGACATATGATAAATATATAGTTGTATAGTTTGTTTTTATCTTAGTGGTGAAAACATCATTTTGCAACAAAGAGAATAACTCGATTCCCACTATTTTCTGTGGCCAAATATTTTCCTATTAGTAAAGCAAAATGAGGATTTAGTTTGTGTGAGTGAAGCTCATGTTTTTATTCACAAAAGTTTGGAGAACAAAGAAGATTTTGATTCTTTTTTAAAATCATTATTTGGGTATGTTATATGATTATTAAAGGGGTAAATACTTGTTATGGTGCTAATATTATGGGTTCAATAATTTAACATTTTTATATGGCGAATTGATTAAATGATACTTCCGCGTCTTAAATTTTTATACTTTTGAAATCTGATCGGGGCCCGACCAACCGGGAGGGGACCAGGTGATCGGGGCCCGCCTCATGCCCGACCAACCGGGAGGGGACCAGGTGATCGGGGCCCGCCTCATGCCCGACCAACCGGGAGGGGACCAGGTGATCGGGGCCCGCCTCATGCCCGACCAACCGGGAGGGGACCAGGTGATCGGGGCCCGCCTCATGCCCGACCAACCGGGAGGGGACCAGGTGATCGGGGCCCGCCTCATGCCCGACCAACCGGGAGGGGACCAGGTGATCGGGGCCCGCCTCATGCCCGACCAACCGGGAGGGGACCAGGTGATCGGGGCCCGCCTCATGCCCGACCAACCGGGAGGGGACCAGGTGATCGGGGCCCGCCTCATGCCCGACCAACCGGGAGGGGACCAGGTGATCGGGGCCCGCCTCATGCCCGACCAACCGGGAGGGGACCAGGTGATCGGGGCCCGCCTCATGCCCGACCAACCGGGAGGGGACCAGGTGATCGGGGCCCGCCTCATGCCCGACCAACCGGGAGGGGACCAGGTGATCGGGGCCCGCCTCATGCCCGACCAACCGGGAGGGGACCAGGTGATCGGGGCCCGCCTCATGCCCGACCAACCGGGAGGGGACCAGGTGATCGGGGCCCGCCTCATGCCCGACCAACCGGGAGGGGACCAGGTGATCGGGGGCCGCCTCATGCCCGACCAACCGGGAGGGGACCAGGTGATCGGGGCCCATCAACACGGTGGCAGCTTCTGAAACTACTCTTAGTGTGCGGTTTTACAACTACTCCTGGTGCTGGTGGCTGCTTCTAGAACTCCCCCCCCCCCCCCGGTGGGCGCTTCTAGAACTCCCCCCCCCCCCCCCCCGGTGGGCGCTTCTAGAACTACCCTTGGTGGGTGCTTCTAGAACTCCCCCCCCCCTCCTCCCCCATAGGCGCTTCTAGAACTACCCCCCCGGTGGGCGCTTCCAGACCCCCCACCCCCCCCACCCGTGCGCTTCTAGAACTACCCCCAGTGCCGTGAGCGGTTCTAGAACTTCTAGTGTGCAGTTCTAATACTGCTTCTGGTCGGCACTTTTAGAAATACCCATGGTGGGCGCTTATAGAACTACGCCCGGTGCCGGTGGGCGCTTATAGAAATACTCCAAGTGTACGGTTCTAGAACTACTGCTGGTATGCATTTCTAGATCTACCCCTTGTGCCCGTGGGGCTTCTAGAACTACCCCTGGTGGGCGCTTCTAGGAAGTACACCCCCCCCCCCCCCGTGGGCTTCTAGAACTACCCGCGGTGCCGTGAGCGCTTCTAGAACTACCCCCAGTGCCGTGAGCAGTTCTAGAACTTCTAGTGTGCGGTTCTAATACTGCTCCTGGTGGGCGCTTTTAGAACTTCCCCTGGTGGGCGGCTCTAGAAGTACTTTTAGTATGCAGTTCTAGAACTATCCCTGGTGCCGGTGGGCGCTTCTAGAACTACCCCTTGTAGGCGGTTCTAGATCTACACCTGGTGCCGGTGGACGGTTCTAGAACTACCCCTGGTGCCGTGAATGTTTCTAGAACTTCTACTAGTGTGCAGTTCTAATACTGCTCCTGGTGGGCGGTTCTAGAACTACCCCCTGATGGGCGCTTCTAGAACTACCTCTAATGTGCAAAACCGACAAAAGGCAAAAAATATATCTCATACCCTACCATCATTATATATAAATGTAAAGCAAAGTTGCATATGACATATAGGGTACTTAGTACCCTATATGTCATATACAACTTTGCTTTACATTTATATATAATGATGGTAGGGTATGAGATATATTTGTCTTTTGTAGGTTTTGCTTCTTTTTGCTAGTGGGAACATGCTCCTATTTCTTGCATGTGTACCATCTTAGACCTCAGTTCACATTGCTTGGTTTTTTGTCTTGTTTGCATTCTGTGCAAATTAAGGGTGTGGCATCCCCCTTGTTGAGCTCGTTAGTATATATGTCGCTTACCATGGGCCTAGGTGGTCTGATATTGGGACCCGGTTCTATTTGTCTACCCTTTTATATGCATTACTTCAACTTTGATATACAGTAAGGTTTTTAATATAGACAGTGTAGGACCGTCCTAATTTAGGGTCACCTTGTCGCTGGTGGGACGGCTTGTATACTTTTTTTGATCAAAAATAGTTCACCAAGTACCCTATATGTCATATGCAACTTTGCTTTACATTTATATATAATGATGGTAGGGTATGAGATATATTTTTTGTCTTTTGTAGGTTTTGCTTCTTTTTGCTAGTGTGAACATGCTCCTATTTCTTGAATGTGTACCATCTTAGACCTCAGTTCACATTGCTTGGTTTCTAATATGCAGTTCTAGAACTACCCCTGGGGGTTCTAGAACTAACCATTGTGAGCGCTTCTAGAAGTACTCTTAGTGTGCAGTTCTATAACTACCCCGGTGCCGTGAGCGGTACTAGAACTACTCCTGGTGGGCAGTTCTAGAACTACACCTGGTGTCTGTGGGCGGTTCTAGAGCTACACCTGGTGCCGTGAGCAGTTCTAGAACTTCTTTTAGTGTGCGGTTCTAACACTGCTCCTGGTGGGTGCTTTTAGAACTTCCCCTGGTGTCGGTGGGCACTTCTAGAACTACCCCTGGTGGGTGGTTCTGAAACTACCCCTGGTGCCGTGAGTGGTTCTAGAACTTATACTAGTGTGCAGTTCTAATAATGCTCCTGGTAGGTGGTTCTAGAAGTGCTCTAGTGAGCAGTTCTAGAACTACCCCTGGTGCCAGTGGGCTCTTCTAGAACCACTCCTAGTGTGCAGCTCTAGAGCTACCCCCTGGGGGTGCTTCTAGAACTGCACCTAGTGCCGGTGGGCAGTTCTGAAACTACCCCCGGTGGGCACTTCTAGAAGTACTCTTAGTGTGCAGTTCTAGAACCGCCCACCATGAGCAGTATTAGAACTGCACACTAGTAGAAGTTCTAGAACCACTCACGGCACCAGGGGTAGTTTCAGAACCACCCACCAGGGGTAGTTCTAGAAGCGCCCACCGGCACCATGGGAAGTTCTAAAAGCACCCACCAAGAGCAGTGTTAGAACCCCACACTAAAAGAAGTTCTAGAACTGCTCACGGCACCAGGTGTAGCTCTAGAACCGCCCACCATGAGCAGTATTAGAACTACCCCTGGTGGGTGCTACTAGAAGTACTCCTAGTGTCCAGTTCTAGAACTACCCCCAGTGCCGTGAGTGGTTCTAGAACTTCTAGTGTGCGGTTCTAATACTGCTCCTGGTGGGCGCTTTAAGACCTACCCTTGGTGGGCGGTTCTAGAAGTACTACTAGTGTGCAGTACTAGAACTACCCCTGGTGGGCGGTTCTAGAACTACCCCTGGTGCCATAATCTGTTCTAGAACTTCTAGTTTGCGGTTCTAATACTGCTCCTGGTGGGCGCTTCTAGAACTACCCCTGGTGGGCAGTCCTAGTACTACCCATTGTGCTGGTGGGCACTTCTAGAACTACCACTGGTGTGCGCTTGTAGAACAACCCTTGGTGTGCAGTTCTAATACTACTCCGATGGGCGGTTCTAGAATTACCCCTGGGAACGGTGGCCGGTTCTAGAACTACACCTGGTGGGCGCTTCTAGAACCACCCCTGGTTGTCATTGTGTGCTTCTATAACTATATCTGGCGGGCGCTTCTAGAACTACATCTGGCGGGCGCTTCTAGAACTACTCTTAGTGTGCAGTTCTAGAACTACCCCAGTGCCGTGAGCGATACTAGAACTACTCCTGGTGGGCATTTCTAGAACTACACCTGGTCTGTGGGTGGTTATAGAGCTACACCTGGTGGGCGGTTATAGAACTACCCCTGGTGCATGTGAGCGGTTCTAGAGCTACCCCTGGTGGGCGCTTCTAGAACTACATCTGGCGGGCGCTTCTAGAACTACTCTTAGTGTGCAGTTCTAGAACTACCCCAGTGCCGTGAGCGATACTAGAACTACTCCTGGTGGGCATTTCTAGAACTACACCTGGTCTGTGGGTGGTTATAGAACTACCCCTGGTGCATGTGAGCGGTTCTAGAGCTACCCCTGGTGGGCGCTTCTAGAACTACCCCTGGTGGGCGCTTCTACAAGTACTCCTAGTGTTCAGTTCTAGAACAACCCCTGGTGCCGTGAGCGGTTCTAGAACTTCTAGTGTGCAGTTCTAATAACGCTCCTGGTGGGCGCTTCTAGAACTACTCCTTGTGTTCGGTTGCAGTTCTAGAACTACCCCTGTTGCCGGTGGATGCTTCTAGTACTACCCATTTTGGGTGCTTCTAGAGCTACTCCTAGTGTGCAGTTCTAGAACTACTCCTGGTGCCAGTGGGCAGCTCTAGAGCTACCCATGGTGGGCGGTTCCAGTACTACCCCTGGGGGGCGGTTCTAGAACTACCCCTGGTGCCGGTGGGCGGTTCTAAAACTACCCCTTGTGGGTGGTTCTATAACTACTCCTGGTAGTTTACATCTATTCTATATTTTTCTATTTTAACTATTGTATGTACATTGGTGTGAGTGCCTGTCTCTAGGGTGTCTTACTTAACCGTGTATTTATTATAGGTTTTTTAATTTCCTATTTATGCATAATTTGACAATTTTGTTTGGTTGTTCTTGATTGGTTCTTTGACATTCCTAGTTTGCCTATGGGGTCAATGCACCAAAATGAGTCATCTAGCGTCAATGAACTTTAACCACCTTCACTGCACACGTCAGTGTTGTGCTCTTCTCCCTCGCCGCCCCCCCCCCCAATAGCTGCAAAGTCCCACCTGTATACTGGGGCCCAAGACCACAAGATCATACTCTGGATCTCTGGCACTCCTGATGTCACGTGCAGGGGCCTCAGGAGCCTCCGAACACCACACTGACATCTGTCTGCTCTCCTCCACAACTGAGCAGCATCAGAAACCCAGCTAACAGACATTGCTGTCACTGCAAACACTCATTGGATTAACTGACACAATGTCAGCGAGTTGCTGAAGATCTGGATACTGCAGCCATGAGATCTGTGGCAGCATTAGGCAGATGGGACACTGCAGCTAATAGAGAGTAAGAGTGCAACAGAGATGGCCATAAAGTGCATTTAAAGGGTGTCAGGAAAACTTAGTCAGACTTTGCAGCCCTCTGGCGCTCCCTTATCCTGCTGGTCAAACACGGTATTGACCGAGGATAAGCAACAGGGAACAGCTGCTCTCATTTATGTAGACTATTGTGGCACGTGATGTGACAGGACGTATATATACCACCAGTTCAGTCTAGGAACATATATATACCTCAATCCCACCACCCTCAACCACCATATCCCATAAATACACCGTATGCTGCCACCACCGATCTCTTAACAGGTGGATCGGGTACCCGTTAGGTAACATGAATTAGCAGGTGAGGAACGCGTTTGCTCGACATAGGACAAGAAGAACGAAGCTGGTAAATAATAATAATTTACTTCCGAAAGTTGGCAGTGTTTACAAAACATAAACAAGATATTATAAAAGACAATTTACATATATGCATAAAACAGTTATTAAAATAAAAGGGGTAAATAATAGCAAAACCTGCACCACGAGGTGATGGTCTCAGATTCTGTGGGGGGGGGGGGGGACGGCTCCCCGGAAATTAGGTGTGATTCCTCCACGCAGCGAGGAGTGCTTGCATCTGATGTCCCTGGGTTGGAATGAGCCAACATGGACGTTCTGGTTTTTAGTTAGTAGGCAAAACACTAGGACACACCCATGTTGTTTACCTCACACGGGGGCTCTGTTTTGTGAACCCACCCAGCTGCACAAGACATAAAAATCCTTCATCTTCCATATCTTGGTATGGGGGGGGGGGGCCCACATCCAAGATGGATACATCATGTTTGCCGTCACCAATATTCACGGAGATTGATATCAAATATGATATTTATATGACGTTCAGAAGCCCAGAAACCATTTCCTAGGTTTCTGGTGGTTTCCCAGTTATGAAAGATACACCATCATAACTGGAAAAAGGTGAGCATCCCAAAAATGTGGTCCATGTGTTTGTGACAGTCATGTGCATTATTAAACTCGACATTAAAAGTTTGTACAGTTACACAATAGAGCTTAGGAGGAAATCCAGTGTAGACCAGTATGCGTGCCCTGGGCTGAGGTTTACGGCGGTTATAAAAATTCCTTGTTTGGGGGAAGCAAGAGTAGAGTTCTATGGAGGTCCCTTCCAAGTGAACAGGGGGCGGAGATATAAGACCTCTCTGGCTGTCCTTTCAACATTTTTAAAACTAGAACAAAAAGATGTAGTTAGTTACTTACCGGTAACGGGATTTCTCAGAGCCCATGACGGCACCACGGAGAGAGAGGGGATCCGCCCAACAAGGACAGGAAACCTACAGATAAAAGGGTGGTACCTCTCTCCCGCATCCGTTGTTTACAGAGCATGAGAGGACCACCAGGTTAGTAACACAAAATTTTACAATTTAAGACCTCACTAGACACACTACGTGGCTACAATAATTAACCAATAAGTGTGCGCACCCACACGTGAAGGGAGGGAATGTACGGGTGCCGTCATTGGCTCTGAGAAATCCTATTACCGGTAAGTAACTACGTCTTTCTCCTTCCCCTATGACGGCACCACGGAGAGAATTGCAGAGAAGTGACTCATTAGGGGGAGGACCACAGCTTCCAGAACCCTTCTCCCGAAAGTCAGGTCTGAAGAAGAGGTTAAGTCTATCCGGTAGTGATTAAAGAAGGTAGAGGGGGAAGACCAGGTTGCCGCTCTACATACCTGCTCTATCGTAGCACAGGCCTTCTCTGCCCAGGAGGCTGCCACCGCTCTTGTTGAGTGGGCCTTCAGTTTCTCCGGGGCAGCTTCTCCACGTGAGGAGTAAGATAATGTAATGGCCTCCCTTATCCATCTGGCCAGCGTGCCCTTAGAAGCTTTCTTCCCCTTACGAGGACCCTGAAAGCAGACCGAGAACTATCCTGCCTACACTCTTGTGTTGCCTCTAGATACTGGATTAGGCACCTTCTGACGTCTAGTGTATGCAGGACCCTCTCTTTTGTGTTCCTAGGGTTAGGGCAGAAAGAAGGGAGGGTGATTTCCTAGGACCTGTGAAATCTTGACGCCACTTTTGGTAGATAGGGTTATTCTGAAAACTGATCCTGCCTATCCTCCAAGATTTGTGTGAAGGGGGGGCCTGCCAATAGGGCCTGAATATCACCAACCCTACGTGCGGATGTGAGAGCTACCAAGAGTGCTGTTTTTAGGGACGCTTCTGACAGGGGTTCAAAAGGTGCCTCAGTTAGGGCTGAAAGGACCAAGTTCAAATCCCAGGGTGTAGTATTTCGGGATGGGATAGGGCGGGATCTAGCTGATGCCTTATTAAACCTAGATACCCATCTATCCCTGGCTAGGTCAAAATTATAGAGTGCTCCCAGGGCCACAACTTGAACTTTTAAAAAGGTACTTGTGGCCAGGCCCTGCTCCAAACCCCTCTGTAAAAATTACAGGATAGCCGTCAACGGAACCTCCCCACCCAACCTAGGACCTGAGACTGAAAGGAATTTCTTCCAGGTTTTCCCGTATAGTTTGGTGGCGACTGGTTTTCTACTTTGAAGTAGTGTGGTGATCAAATTTGGGGAGAAACCTTCGTCTTTCAGAAGAGCCCTCTCAAATTCCAGGCAGTCAAGTGTAAGCTTGACACCTGAGGATGGAGGACCAGATCCTGAGAAAGAAGGTCCGGGAGAACCAATGGATCGGAGATTGACAACCTCCTCAGCCATGAAAACCATGCTCTCTTTGGCCAAAAGGGGGCTATTAGGATTACCCTCGCTTCCTCTTCTCTGATTTTCCTCAGAACAGCTGGAATCAGAGCGATCGGAGGAAAAGCGCAAGCTAGAGGGTAATTCCAAGGGATCATAAAGGCATCCACGGCTACCGGGTTCCCTTTGGGATCTAGGGAGCAAAAAGAGAGTGTTTTTTTGTTCTGATTGTTGGCAAACAGATCTATGGAGGGACGGCCCCACCTTTGTACAATCTGCCGAAAAACCGCCTGACTTAATTCCCACTCCCCCTGCTTCAACTGAGTCTGACTGCGGTGCGGTTTTCTACCCCTTTTATCTGTAGAGCAGATAGGGATTGCAAGTTCTCCTCGGCTAAGTGAAAGATGACCTCTGTCGTCTGCATTAGGGAATGGGACCGTGTACCCCCCTGGTGGTTCAGGTATGCCACTACTACTCGGTTGTCTGAGAAGACCCTCACGTGATGTCCTTGTAGTGTGTGCATGAACTCCCGGAGTGCCTGCTCTACTGCTAGGAGCTCCTTCATGTTTGAGGACCGTTTCAGGCGTTCTGTCCAGACCCCCTGAGCTACCAGGTTGTTTAGGTGGGTCCCCCAGCCCCCAGGGCTTGCATCTGTGGTCAGGATTTGCGGTGTCGGGATTGTCCAAGGAATCCCCCAGGCCAGATTGTGTATGTTCCCCCACCACTCTAGGGAAAGTGTGGTTTTTACAGATAGCGTTAACCGCCCTTCTAAATGCCCTTTTAGTGCCTTTTCTGCTTCTAGGATTTCCCACTGAAGGGTCCTGGTATGTATTTGAGCCCATTGAACGGCCAGAAAGCACGCCATCAGGGAACCTAGCAGGGACATGGCCTTCCGAAGGGACATAGACAGGTGGGATTTCGCCTGTGATATCAGGTTTAAGATTTTTTGAATTTTCCCTGAGGGGAGACGACACTCCTGAATTTTTGAATCCAGTATGACGCCTAGGTACTCCTGTATCTGGCATGGTTCTGTTTTGGACTTTTCCAGATTCAAAAGCCACCCTAAGCAAGTCAAAGAATCCATGACCTTTTCCAGATGGGATTTGCAGTCTAGGAAGGAGCTGCCTATTATCAGGAAGTCGTCTAGGTATGGGACAACCTGGGTGTTCTGCTCCCTTTAGATGAGCCATCACCTCTGCAACCACTTTGGTTAAGACCCTTGGGGCTATGGCGATGCCAAATGGGAGGGCTCTATATTGGTAGTGCTTGACCACTCCACCCATAAGAACAGCTACCCTGAGGAACTTCTGGTAGTCCTTGTGTATCGGGACGTGATAATAAGCGTCTTTTAAGTCCAGGGCAGCCATGAAACCACCAGGAAACAGCATTTTTATTGAAAATTTTATTGTTTCCATTTTGAAGGGTTCCACCTTCAACAGCTTGTTCAGCTTTTTCAGAATCACAATCGTCCTGTACTGTATGTCCCATCTGTTTTTTTCTCAGGATAGTGGAGAATAGAAGCCCAAGCCTTCCTCCCCACCCAGGACCTCCTGGAGGACTGCTTTCCCTACTAGTCCCCGGATTTTCTGCTCCAAGGCTAGTTGCTCCTCGTTTGAAGATCTTTCAGGGGTTATAATAAAGTTTCTCTGAGGGACTTTAAAGAACTGGAGTTTCAGGCCCGATTGAATTAGGGTCAGAATCCATGAGCTGTTGGACATTAGCTCCCAGGCCGGGAGGGGGGGGCCTTTCTATCATCACTGGAGGGCTTGTTAAATAGGAATCCCTTGGTCTTCCTTCTCCTGTCTTCCCACCTATCCTGCTCTTTAGGGGGTTTCCTACGCATAAATCTTCTACTCCGAAAAGGCTTCCTGTAAGCAGCATTAGACGGGACAGGAAACCGTTTTTTATTATCCCCCGCTTTATCCAGGATGTCATAAAGGGCAGGCCCAAATAGAAACTCGCCCTCACAGTGGGTGGAGCACAATCTGGATTTAGTTTGTAGGTCCCCGGGCCAACATTTGAGCCAGAGGGCTCGTCTAGCCACGTTGGCAAGCCCCGCCGCTCTAGCACTTAACCTGATGGAGTCCACCAAGGCGTCTGCCAGGAAGGCCGCTGCCCTTTTCATTATCAGGATGGCTTCAAGGATTGTGTCTCTGGATGTCTCCTGCCTCGGTTGTGATTCTAGCTGGTCCAACCAGACCATTAGGGATCTGGCCATACACGTGGCAGCTATCGCCGGTTTTAACCACCCCCAGAGGCTTCCCAGGAACCCTTTAAGAAGGTGTCTGCCTTTTTATCCATGGGGTCTTTCAAGACACCCATGTCTTCAAATGGAAGGAAGTATTTTTTTGAGGCTTTGGCTATAACGACATCCAGTTTCGGTGCTTTCTCCCAAAAGGAGCATACGGGGTCCTCAAACGGGTACCTTCGTTTAGGGGAAAGGAAGCCCTTCCTCTCAGGTCTTTTCCACTCTTTCATAATCAGCGAATGAACATGTTCATTGAGTGGAAAAGATCTCCTTTTTTGCTGTTCTAGGCCACTAAACATGTCTTGTATGGATTTTTTGGGACAGGGATCTGTTAGACCCATGGTAGACCTGACTGCCTTGATAAGGCTGTTTCCTCAACGGGAAAACAGCTCCGACCTCCTCTAACTGTAGACGAGGAAGGGGAGGAGGAAGAGGTGGAAGTGTCCGAATCCCCGTCATCCTCAGAACTACTAGATGTGGACTCGGGGGGATATGTTTTTAGTTTTCTTTAATCTTTTGCCCTGAAAAGATTTAATAGTGTTTTCAACTTGCGACTTAATTAGGTCTCTAAGATCAGAGGCAAATCTCGGGGTTCCCTCGTATATGGTCTGCTCAATGCAGGAGCTGCAGAGTCTCTTTTCCCAAGTAGTGGGCAAGGCCTCAGTGCATAATGCACAAGTCCTATTTTTTGTTTTCCCTGTACTCTTTTTCCCTACGGGAGACAAAAGAGAGAGAGAGCAAGGGCCCCTAGTTACAAAGTGGACTTTCACGAAGTTCACTTACCAACCAGACGGAAGAGCAGGTACCGGTTCAGGATGTGGAGCCATCTTTGTAGCCGAAGTCCTCCTGGAAGATGCCGAGGTGGAGTCCTTGCTACGCTGCGATGATCTGCCAGAGCGCCCGCTTCCACTCCGGTCCTGGCCTTCCGGTCCCTTTTTCCATTGGGTTGGCAGTGGTGGTGGTGACTGAGGATGTAGCTGCTGCTCCTCAGGTAGGTCCTGGTCACTCAGTTTTTTTTTTTTTTTTTTTTTTCACACAGCGTGCCAGAGCCCAGAAGAGCAAATACTGGCGTCCTCTGCTGTGTTTTAAGTGCCTGTAGTAACCTGGTCCCCCCTTGCTCCCCCGCACCCGTGGGGGAAAGCCCTCACCTGCACAGACTGGTTACCCAGTCATGCATTGCAGCGCCGCGTCATCCGGGGGAAATTGCGCAGTGAACCCGGAAGCTTAAATGCATGTTGCCGAGCAGCGTGCGTTCTCACCTCTGCAACCAGGGGGGTCTAGCACAGTCCTGGCGGCCTCCTCTTCATCCAGACCCCCCCTCCGCAGACCCTAAAGGCCCACTGACCTCAGCAGTGGCGCTTCAGGACACCGCACCAGCCGAGGCAGGGGGACCCCCGCTGCCTGGATCGGACTGGCCGGGCCTGGCATCCCACGACGTCCATCTTCTGGCACCCCGCAGGTATGCCTCCTCCGGACTGTAGGGTCCCGTCAAGGACAGGAAACCAACTGATGCGGGAGAGAGGAACCGCCCTTTTATCTGTAGGTTTCCTGTCCTTGAAGGGCGGATCCCCTCTCTCTCCGTGGTGCCGTCATGGGTGAAGGAGAAATACATTTTGCCTGACAAAGGGAATGTCACCAGGTTTATTGCCACCTGATCTGAGCACAGCACAACGTGGGGACAAAGATCCACAATTCCAGCGACATGTTGCTTTCTGGGCTGACTGCTGTAGTTTTGATAAGTGATCCTCCACCAGCAGGAGACTGCCACAAGAGGACTAGTAAAGCTGCTGCCATGTAGTCCAACCCTGTCCCCACAACTGATGAATAGCTCTGTACAGTGTGCATTGGTAGCTTTCTGCCTATCAGTGGTGTGGGTGGGGTTATACAGAGCCCAGCATTCAGAGAATTTGTAGATCTGCAGCAGACACATTTACTCTGAACTGCACCAAGCGATCCATCACTGGAATCAGGGTCTCTGCCCCTTAATCACCCTGCTCTCAGATGGGGCAGCAAAATCCTGGTGACAAATTCACTAACCCCATCCAGCTTCAGGTGCAAGTATTAGAATTGATTCTGATGCTCAAAATTAAATGTAAAGGCCAGTGGCTAATGGCAGGCAATAGGTACAGCAAAGTGTGGAAAAGTTACCTGCAGGATTGTAGGGAACAAACTTCTCAATGTCGGGGTACTGCAGCTCATCTGTCTTATCAGAAGTGCCAGAAACCTAGTGGGGAACAGGAACCAGGTCACAAGCTTCATTTATCCAGGGTTTACCATTAGGTTCTCCATATAGGATCTAAAATGGAGTCAGCCAAGTTCTTGTGGCATAGCTGTGGCCTGGCCATACACTGTTTGGCTAGCAGCCATCTCTCCCAACATACAGATGAGCTCTCATGTGTTCTGTGGGGAGGAGGGTAATCTGCTGCCTCTAAGCAATTTGTGCCTAGAGAACAAGGAGCGGGTATTTGAAATGAACATTTGTTAGGTGAGGAGACCCCCATACACATTACACAGCTAGATTAGCCAGATATTAGCCCACTTTAATCCAACAGAAAACAATGGGACTTGTAATTGTGGCGCCCCTGAGGGTTCAGTCGCCACAGAGGTACTGCACCTCACCCAGAGGTGTGGTGTCCCCTTCTCTCAGGTAAGGAGGGAGTGCTGCAGAGAACCCCAACACCCGCATTCAACACCACACTGCTCCAGGCCGGCTGGAGGAACAACATGCATGAGCACAACTGCTGAGCCCTGTCCCTGGCTGGAGTAGGAGGAACCCAGAGGTAGGGGGAACCAGTAGTGGGTGTGGGTGGAGGAAATAGTTTAAGGGAGCACTATAGTAGTAGGTATATAAAGGGGAGCCATTTTAGGGTGGCAGGAGAGTTCGGTAGAGGAGTCAGTGGAGAACAGTCAGGGAGCAGAGTCTCTTTAGGTGCTCTGCTCCTCAAGCAGGGCCCGGTGCTAGAGGCTCAGGAGGGGAGCAGAGGAGTAGGCTCCGATCTAAGGAAGGGGTCCTAGGGGGTACGGGCGAGTGTAGGACAGCACCCGTACGCCCTGCATCTGTCAGAAGACAGAGGGATCGTAGGCCGCAGGAAGGGGACCGGCCCCTGGTCCAGCCGTGTAACTCCAGGTCTCGGCTGGGAAAACCGGAGCTTCTGGCTTGTATAGTAAGTTGCCGAAGCATCATTCTAATCCTCGTGAGCGTCAAGCAGGTCCAGGAACTCCAACGTACAGGAGGGGCTTCAGAGCACCCGAACGGGATTGAGAGTGGGAAAGAGCAGGGCAGGAGTGAGAAAGCTAGACAGTCTTCACGCTGGGTCTAGGAACACAAGAAAGAGGGGTTGTCAGGTGCTCCTAATCTACCTGAGGAAGTGCTGAACCTCTGCCTGGTGAACGCAGTGCGACGTGGGAGGCCGACAACTGTACAGTGCACCAATGGAACCGTCATAAGAACTGTGAGTAAAGACTGATGACTGCACCGCACTGCCTCCGTCCATTCTTTATCTGCGCCATCTTTCCCTCCCTGCACTACAACGCCCAGCGCAACTTTCACCAGCTTATACTGCCGTGGAGCAAGCTCTACCTGTGGAGAGCCACACCATCCCTGCTGCCTTAACACCAGCTCCAGAGGACTGCCCCACAGCGGCGGCTCCCTTTGGCCGCATTTCACAGGTGGCGTCACAAACACTTTCCCCAGATCCCCCAATATCTTCCCCTTTTTACTGACTGCCCTGGGTCACAGACCGGGCCAGCCACAGTGATATCCCCTATACCGGCATCCATAGGTCCGGCTGCCGAGTACCCCACGGCCCAGGGGGCGCATCATAATAGTAGAAAATGCCATGTGATCTTCTTGCCGATGTTTCCTATAGTATTTTAGGATTATGTAGCTACAAGGCCGCACTTAGAATATTGTGCACAGTTCTGGGCTCCGGTGCTCAGGAAAGACATATTGGAGCTAGAGAGGGTACAAAGGAGGGCGACTAAGGTAATAAAGGGAATGGAGGGACTAGAATACCCAGAGAGGTTGTCAAAATTAGGCCTATTTACATTGGAAAAGAGAAGGCTTAGGGGAGACCTCATAAACATGTATAAATACATCAGGGGGCAGTACAAAGATCTCTCCCATGACCTGTTTATACCAAGGATGGTGACAAAGACGAGGGGGCACACTATGCGTCTGGAGGAAAGGAGGTTCCTGCACCAGCATAGAAGGGGATTCTTTACGGTCAGAGCCGTGAGACTCTGGAACTCTCTGGGAGAGGAAGTGGTGATGTCCAACTCACTTAATGAGTTCAAGAGAGGCCTGGACGCCTTTCTTGAGAACAATAAAATTACATCTTATGCTTAGTGATAGTTAATTAATCCAGGGATTTAATCTAACTGCCAGATTGATGTCGGGAAGTGAATTTTTCGTCAATGATGTAAATTGGCCTATACCGCATGGTATAGGAATAGCGGAATAGCTGCAGTGCACAAGAAATAGGCTGAACTGGATGGACGCTTGTCTTTTTTCGGCCTTATAAACTATGTAACTATGTAAAGTCTGTACATCAGTACAGGGCAGAACACAAGAGCGGTGTATGATCCGAGCTGCGGTAATACATTATACCTGTATAACAATTGGCGCAGGCTTTGGCACTTTCCGGTCTCCTTTCAGAGGCTGCCCGTTCTTCTGGGTCATTACTTGCTTGTTGACATTTCCTAGAGCTTTTCTTGATGTTTTCCCACGATACAGAACTGCGCACTTTGTCCTGGTGGCTTTTGACAAGTGACTTTCCTTTAGGGAAATATAGATCATGTGAGGATGGTTCCTGAGCCAACCATGTGGAGCATCAATGGGCATGAAAGTGAAAGATTGCCAACACCAAAGCTGCAGAGGCAAAAGTCTTCCAATACACAAGGAACAGAATTATGCCCACCTGGATGTCAGGTGTACTAGTAATCCCAGCACCCAACCCTCATGCCCAAAAGGACTACGTCATTTCTGCACTAAAAGTATTTCACGTGTCAAAACCCCATTGAAGTGGCACTTTAACCCCTTACCAACATGATTTGCAGTTACATCATATGCCAGCACTGACTTCTTGCCTGGAAGATGATGCCTGTGATATTTAGCCATCATCTGCCTTTAATAGCCACATGTAGAGCAGAGCTCCACCTGTTAGAGATGGACAGCAGCATTAACAGCGAACTGAGAAGGGAGTCATGCCATGTGCCCATCTGTGCCCCTGTAACACGATCGTGGGAAGCCATCACTGCCAGGAAGGAGTCTGCTGAAAAGACCCATGCCTGTCATGACAGATCTGTGAATGCTGGCTATATACTGCAGTATTGCTGTACATAACACAAGAAATCAGATGATAGCATGTTCACATCCCCTAAGGCTATGTGCCCACGATGCAGAAATGCTCCGGATTTTTCCTGAGCGTTTCTGCATCTCCCCTGGAAGACAAAACGCATGCGGATTGTACATGCGTTTTTCCTGCCAGGGACATGCGGATGTGAAGAGTTCTTCACATGCATTTCCACATGTGGGTTTTCAAGCGCTTTCCAAGCGATTTTAGCATCACTTAGAAAGTGCTTGTCAACTTCGTCACCGGCATGGATTTATATAGTGTGACCCGAGAGAATGTCAAAAAATAAATCTATACTTACCATCCGATGGCCCCCGGAGTCTTGCTTCACTCAGTGCTGACTGCCGGCAGATCGCGGTACACTGCGCTGAAGGACCTGCCGACGTCAGCATTGTGTGACGTCAGCGCAGGTCCTTCAGTCCATCGCGATTTGCCGGCATGAGGAGGAGCGCAGCGGGGGCTGCCAGAAGGTAAGTATCATATTTATTTTTTATTTTATTCTTTTTTTCACAGTTTCTATGGTACCTGGGTCCGGAGGAGAGTCTCCTCTCCTCTACACCTGGGTACCATCCGCACATTGGAACACGTGGATTGCGCATCTACATATACAGTGATGCGTAGTCCATGCGTTCTAATGCAAGTCAATGGCAGCGAAAACGCAGCACTTCCGCAAAATAATTGTTAGTGCTGTTTTTTTTTCCCGCAATGATAATCCGCAGCGGAAATTTCCACAGCATGTGCACAGCACAAGCGGATTATCATTGGGGAAGATGGCAGGCCTTCTACCATGCGTTTTTAAGCGTTTCTGCAGCGTTTTTGCCGCTGCGGAAACGCTTAACCGCTTCCCGACCGCCCACTGTACATAAACGTCCACGCTGCCTGGGCTCTGCGCAGCACGGACGTTTAAAAACGGTGGGTGGTCTCGCAGCGCTCTGGACCCCCAGGGTCCTTCAAGAGCGGTGCAGAGCGATATCTGTGACAGGGAACATCATCGGGACCTGATTGGATCAGGTCCCAGTGATGTTAACCCTTTGCTGTCTTCTATATGCCACGATCTATAGTGATCGCGGCATATAGAAGACAGCAGGAGGAGAGGGGGTGATATACTTACCTCTCCGAAGACCCCTGATACCTTCCAGGACCTTGGGTTGCTATGGCAGCTGGAGGTCACATGACCGCCTCCAGCTCTGCCATATATGGTGTCCTGCCAGGGTCAGCCTGCAGCTGAAGCCTGGCAGGACACACTGACTGTGTGAAGATCTCATGTAATGTAATACATGTCTATTACATTACATGAGATCAGCATCAGAAAAATAAAAATTATTGTCCCATACAGGGACTAAGTAAAAATGTAAAAAAAAAGTTAAAAAAAATGTTTTGAAACTGTTAAAAAAAAAATACAAAATAAATTAAAATAAATAAAATATTAAACCGATAAATCCGTATATTTATGCAAAAATAAAAAAAGTACACATATTTGGTATCGCCGCGTCCGAAACAACCTGAGCTATAAAACTGTCACACTAACAACTTCTGTGCACACCGTAATAAAAATAAATAAAAAACGGAGCAAAAAACTATGCTTTTTCCTCATATCGCCAAACAAAAAGTGGAAAAAAATGCGATCAAAAAGCAAAATGGAAATAAAAATGGCACCGCTGAAAAAGTCATCTTGTTCCGCAAAAAAAAAGCTGCCATACAGCTCCATCAGCCGAAAAATAAAAAAGTTATAGCGCTCAGAATAAAGCAATGCAAAAAAAATATTTTTTCTATAAAACTGTTTTATTCTATAAAAGCGCCAAAACATAAAAAAAAATATACAGTAAGTGTAGTATCGCTGTAAACGTACTGACCCGAAGAATAACGCTTCCTGATCACTTTTACCACACGCAGAACGGCATAAAAAAAAACCTCAAAAAACAATTCCTGAATTGTTGGTTTTTGTTAATTTTACCTCCCAAAAAACGGAATAGAAAGCGATCAAAAAAGGTCACGTACCCAAAAATGGTACCAATAAAAATGTCAACTCGGCCCGCAAAAAACAAGCCGTCACATGACTGTCGGCCGAAATATGGAAAAATTATAGCTCTCAAAATATGGTGATGCAAAAACTAGATTTTGCAAAAAAAAAAGCATCTTCGTGTGTGACAGCTGTCAATCATAAAAACCCGATATGAATCTGGTATCTCTGTAATCGCACCGACCTGAAGAATAAAGTAATCTCATCACTTATACCGCACGAGGAACGGCGTAAAAAAATAAATAAAACCAATTCTTCACCTGCTACTGATTTGTTTATTATGTCTCCCAAAGATCGCAGTAAGGCTCTGCCCACATTTATCCTGCGTTCTGCGCTGAGCACTTAGAGTTTCCGTGTAAATCTCTGAAATACGTGATTCAGACGGAACCCATGACGGAAGATTCCCTGTAATGAGGCAGATATAGGCCACTGTGGATGCCGTCTGGCCTGGGATTCCACAGTGTCAGTTTTTTTAGGCGTGCATAAAAGTGCGGTTGGCCACAGTTTTGTGTACTAATGAAAAAAAGGACACCGCTAAACAGAGGCCAGACGGAGTCCAGAGTAACTCTGCTGCCTCATTATAGTGAATGGATCCTGCAGGGGGTTCATCTGAATTACATCACTTGGAAATTTAGATGGAAACCCCGATGTAAGTGCTCAGCCTAGAGCGCCGGATAAATGTTACGTAAAATGTTCCCAATAAAAGCTTCAACTCAGTCCTCAAAAAAAGCTAGTCCCCACTCAGGTCCGTCATCTGTTAAAAATATAAGGGACTTCCAAGTTACTGGTAGCAGAAAGGCTCTGGAAAAGCGAAATGGCCCTTGCCCCCCAAAAGAAATTCAGAAAATGTTGTGCTCCCAAATCCAAATGCCTATTCTACAATAATTTGTTCTCCAATTGTCAAATAGCACTCCGTCACCCCCAGATCTCGCCGTATGGCCGAGCGGTACGATACAGCCACATATGGGGTATTGACACTTTTAGAAGAATTGTGTGACACATTTCGGCACCATTTTTACCCATTGCCCTGTGTGAAAATGTAAAATCTGAGGGTAAAACATTTTTTTGTGGTAAAAATATAATTATGCTTTTTTCACTGCCCAATGGTATAAATTTAAAAATTGAAAAATACTCACTACTTCCCTAGATGAATTCCTTGAGAGGTGTAGTTTACAAAATGGGGTCACTTGTGGGGGTTTCTGCTGTTTCGGCATGTCAGCGACTCTTCAAATGTGACATGGTGTCTGCTGCCTATCCCAGCCAACATAGCGCTCCTTTCTCTTCTGAACCCTGCCGTACACCAAAGCAGTGGTTTTCCCCCACATATGGGGTATCAGCGTACTCAGGAGAAATTGCACAACAAATTTCATGGTGCAATTTATCCTGTTACCCTTATGATCATACAAAATTAGGGAATGAAAAACATTTTTTGTGGGAAAATGTGAAAATTTTATTTTTATGGCTCAATATTATAAACTTCTGTGAAGCACTTGGGGGTGCAAGGTGCTCACCACACATCTAGATAAGTTCCCTAAGGGGTCTAGTTTCCAAAATGGTGTCACTTGTGGGGGGTTTCAACTGTTTAGGCACATTAGGGGCCCCCCAAATGCAACATGGCGTCCATTAATTATTCAAACAAATTTTACATTCAAAAATTCAAATGGCGCTTCTTCCCTTTCGAACCCTGCCGTGCGCCCAAACAGTGGTTTGCCTCCACAAATGGGGTATCAGCGCGCTCAAGAGAAATTGCACAAAAAATTTTGGGGTCCATTTTTTCCTGTCACCCCTGTAAAAATAAAAAAAAAATGGGTCTAAAGTAACATTTTTGTGAAAAAAGTTAAATGTTCATTTTTTTCTTCCACATTCCAAAAATTCCTGTGAAGCACCTGAAGGTTTAATAAAGTTCTTGAATGTGGTTTTGAGCACCTAGAGGGGTGCAGTGTTTAGAATGGTGTCACTTTTGGGTATTTTCTGTCATAAAGACCCCTGAAAGTGACTTCAAATATGATGTGGTCCCTAAAAAAATGTTTTTGTTAATTTTGTTGGAAAAATGAGAAATCGCTGGTCAACTTTTAACCCTTATAGCTCCCTAACAATAAAAAATTTTGGTTCCAAAATGGTGCTGATGTAAAGTAAACATGTGGGAAATGTTATTTATTAACTATTTTGTGTGATATATCTCTCTGATTTAAGGGCATAAAAATTCAAAGTTTGAAAATTGCAAAATTTTTGCCAAATTTCCGATTTTTTCACAAATAAACGCAAGTGATATCGAAGAAATTTTACCACTATCATGAAGTACAATAGGTCACGAAAAAACAGTCTCAGAATCAGGGGGATCCGTTGAAGCGTTCCAGAGTAATTACTTCATAAACTGACAGTGGTCATAATTGAAAAAATTGGCCCGGTCACGAAAGCAAAAACAGGCTCTGGCGCGAAGTGGTTAAACAACTAATCGTGGGCACACAGCCTAAGGGGACAAAAAGGAAAAAGTTTAATCTGAACATTCAAATCACTCCTGCCCCTCTATGACCCATTTTAAAATAAAACATATGGGCGTTACTTCTGTAAAAGTCCAATCAAAATATAAAAATAATTAACCTGATCAGTGAACGGCATAAAAACAAAAGCCCTCATATGGCTGTATGGACAGAAAAATAAAGCTACTGCTCTTAGAAGAATAAGAAAAATGCAGAGACGGGAAATAACATGGTCAAGAAGGGGTTAAATTCTGCCACTTCTATAGAAAATTGAACCCATTTTGCTGACTGCCTTCAATGGCAGCCAAATAAGGCAGAGGGTTAGAGGAATACCGACCTTATATTGTAGACTTCTAGGATGCTTAAGAAGTGGACAATCCCTTTAAGCTACATTGTGCAGACAAAGCCATGGCAGTGTAGAAGGCCGACAAGATCTCAGTGGAGAGGCTGCAGGTTTGCGTCTGCATTAGGCAAGTTATAGAGGTAGAAGTGTTGGGACCTTGTTGCTGTGCAGGTAGAATCTGGAGCCTCGGCAGCGTCCTGCGGAGCCCATACTACAGGGAGGAGGCGCAGCGCCATGTGTAGTAATCTGAGCAGGATAGTCCGTGTTCAGCCAGCACTGATGGAGACTGACACCCCAACTCATTACCCAATACATGACCGGCTTAAAGAACCTCTCCCATCAGAGCTTATCCTCTTACTATATTGTAATCAGATTATACAGCACTGCACTTACAGCTGCTCATTATACCTTTCTACTGGGCTAATTATTCTCTTTTCTCTGCTCTATGTAGAATTAGCTGGGTCCCCTCCTGACCCAGCCGCTCTCATCCCCCTGCCAGGGACTTTTGCAGGGACTTATGACTCATACAAGGAAAACTGACCTCCTGTTTCTACATACAGCTTATAAATATTAGCAAAAATGTCCAATCACATTGTAAATATAACGACATCCAAAAATGTGTGCGTCCAATGGACATTCCACACGGACAGTGTAGAGCAGGGGTCTCACTCGGCTGGGTATATGGGCCGCATATGGAAAAAAATAGATTTTGGGGGGCCGCATTCTTTGCAGGTCAAAGTGACATTTTTAGTGATACCATTTTTTGTATACACCATCTGAACATTTTTGCTGTGTTTATTTTATTTTTTTTATAGCTTGGGTCGTTACGGATGTGGCGATAATAAATGTGCACTTTTTGTGTTTAGTTTATATATAAAACAGCATTTTTAGTGGCAAAATATTTTTTCATGCTTTATTTTTACAATTTTGTTTCCCTCTTTTGGCCACATAGAGTAATATAGTTTCAGAATTAGCACCATATATAGTAATTCTGTCAAACATCCAGTAATGTGCCCCATCCTGGTGGTCCCCACCTTGCAGTAATGTGCCCCATCCTGGTGGTCCCCACCTTGCAGTAATGTGCCCCATCCTGGTGGTCCCCACCTTGCAGTAATGTGCCCCATCCTGGTGGTCCCCACCTTGCAGTAATGTGCCCCATCCTGGTGGTCCCCACCTTGCAGTAATGTGCCCCATCCTGGTGGTCCCCACCTTGCAGTAATGTGCCCCATCCTGGTGGTCCCCACCTTGCAGTAATGTGCCCCATCCTGGTGGTCCCCACCTTGCAGTAATGTGCCCCATCCTGGTGGTCCCCACCTTGCAGTAATGTGCCCCATCCTGGTGGTCCCCACCTTGCAGTAATGTGCCCCATCCTGGTGGTCCCCACCTTGCAGTAATGTGCCCCATCCTGGTGGTCCCCACCTTGCAGTAATGTGCCCCATCCTGGTGGTCCCCACCTTGCAGTAATGTGCCCCATCCTGGTGGTCCCCACCTTGCAGTAATGTGCCCCATCCTGGTGGTCCCCACCTTGCAGTAATGTGCCCCATCCTGGTGGTCCCCATCTTGTAGTAATGTGCCCCATCCTGGTGGTCCCCATCTTGTATTAATATGCTCCAATTTTGGTGGTCCCCTTCTTGTAGTAATATGCCCCATCCTGGTGGTCCCCATCTTGCAGCAATGGGCCCCATCCAGGTCCCCTTCTGGTAGAATTGTCCTCTGCGATTAAGTAAAAAAATAAAAAAAGATTCCTCTCACCTGCCCTCCATTCCCTCTGCATCCTTTGTGCACATGTGGCCCGCGGGCACAGACCCTTTGACGATCCGACCTGGTCCAGGAGGAGCAGCTGACAGCAGCGTTGCATCGACGTGCAGATACCAGCTCTCTGCACAGCATTTCCAATGCCAGCCGCCAGCCAATCAGAGGCCAGCAGCTGACATCTGCGCATGGTAGTGACGTCAAGAGGTCTCTGCCTGCGGGCCGAATAAAGGAGCCTCAGGGGCCTCATGCAGCCCTCTGGCCAAGTGTTTGAGACCTCTGGTGTAGACGGTTATGTAAAAGAATGGGAAGCCACTAGGTGGCAGCACAACGTCACATAACAGGATTTTTTATCCAGATGGCTGTGAATCTACTAGTCATTAGGTTACCTGACTCAAGTAATCATTCATAGATCTCCACAGCCAAATGTAGATGTATTGAAGTAGAACAGTGAGACCAGAACCAGTTAGGCTTGTATTTTACCAGTGAGATTCAAAGACACAATTTAAACTTCCTTGACATTACAATAATAAATACCAACCAAGGCCGGTTACCACAACACTGAAAACTGACAGCCACAAGTGGGTTACTATCCTGGCACAGCTACCATCCGGCTCCCCTACGTAGAGGAATACCGAAAAGCCAATATATACGCCTAAGGAGAAATTGCTCAACGGTGAATGAGTACATGATAAAATCGAGGGAATTACAAAAACGCTTCCTACAAAAGGGATATCCTAAAAAAGTGCTAGGCCAACGCCCTTACAAGAGACAGAAATTCTCTATTGACCCCTAAAGCACGAGAACAACAAGATAATGAGATCCATCTAATAGGAACCTACGACGACCGAAATCAGGGGGTGATTAACATACTCTATGATCTTTGGGCAATTTTGAGATCAGATAAAGATCTGCAAGATGTGGTCCCTGAGAGCCCCAGGGTCACATACAGGAGAGGCAGGAACCTTAGAGATCACCTTGTGCGCAGCCACTTTGTGGAGGACAACACGGGCAAAACAACGTGGCTGAGCAGTGACACCACGGGGACTTATAGATGTGGTGGCTGCAAAGCCTGCAAATACATCTGTAAAAGCAAGAAATGTATCAGTGCCACAACCAAACTAGAAGACCAAAACCGCGAATTCACAAACTGCAAGACGCAAGGAGTAATCTATATGGCAACTCGCCAATGTCCGATGAACTACATCGGCAAAACCAAAAGAGTTCTGGAGACGGATATTGGACCATATCGGTTATGTCAGACGTAGGGAGGACACAACTCTGTTGAGACACATGCGTGAGAAACACACCTTGGACCCGTTTTCTTTATACTTTCAAGCCATCGAAGTAGTACGCCCCCCCGAGAGGAGGTAATTGGAACCAACTGCTGCTTCAGAAAGAAAGTAGATGGATCCATAGAATGAAATCCTATAACCCACACTACATAAATGAAACATTGTCCTTCTCATGTTTCATTGACACATAATAACATTTTCACCCCCTATGAAACCTCTTGAACCTCGCTAGACCTAAAAACTCTAAAATATAATATGTAGAATCCAGTCCATGTTCTTTATAATGGATATTGGTCCACATAACTATCAAATCAGCGCCATATAGGACCAAAACTATTAAAGTTATTATACTTTAAAATCACAAAATGACCTCTTGAACAAATTGAACTTTGATAACAATTGGACAAATTTCATCAGCATTTCTTCCTTTATAATCTAAAAACAAAATACTCATCTGAAGACTTAATACTACAGATACATCGATACAATCAGAATAAAAGTCATCCCAATGTCTATTATGGACATATTGATACGATCAAATGAAATGAACTTTGAGGAAATAGACGTCCGCAAGCGTTTGCTGGTGCGGAAGCAGTGACATAGCCAGATGGCATTTGTCACGATGAAAGGAAGTTCTGCATCGATGTAAGTGTAGGTGGGACGAGGTAGCACATGAAACAGGGAGATCTGTCTGTAAACAACTCATATCGCAACAAACTCGTAGAGACGACATTATAAGATGCAATGCAATATACCAGTCTCCTTCCCTAGATATAAAAGACATATTAATACTGTGAGATCGCAGTGCAGCCAAGACATCTCTGTGAGAAAAAGATCCTCCTGGAAGAATGAGACGAGTCCCTGCATGATTATATGATCGCAACATGATACGCCTGCAACGCACCAGAGTCACTCGATTGGATGACAGAAGGGGGGCGCACAAGAGGGGGCACCAACTTTCCTATAAAGTCACGCTGGTTTAGCCGCCAGACGCTGCCGGCAACCCTGCCGATAAGTTTATTACAAAACCATCGTACTATCAAACCATAAAAGATCATAGACTGTGAGCCCCTGATGACCATGAGAGTTCATATAAGAATGATGAAACGCGTAGGGCTGAGCATTTCTATAGAAAGTACTACAAGAGATGATTAGCCAGGCTACCTCAATATAAAGCTCCTAGATCAGGAGAAACAAGCACCGCACCGGTATATGACGGTAGCACTATAAAGCCGTTCTGAAGAGAATAGCACAGGACATGGTAAAATGAAGATTATTAATGCCATTATCAGACTGCAGACTCACAATGAGGAGAAATGAGATGGCATGATTTCTAATAGCCAGAGGCCAAATTGAAAAGGGAGTTATACATATAAATAAAGAGATACCCCTAGGAATTGTGACTAATCCCTGGCCTCCCAACAAGACAATATATATAAATGGTTAGCCGGTGAGATAAATTAAAACCATACACAATAGTCCTATGTTTAGGATAATTTTAGGAAATTTGTCACGGATTTTGGACACTTAAAAAAAAATCTTTAAAATATTTAATAAAGGTTATTTTTTATATTTTACTCCCATTATATTTGACTGTAAAATACTGCAGAATTATCTTGGAGCAAAATCACACAAAAATCATCAATGGAAATCAAATTTATTAACCAATGGAGGCCTGGATTCAGAGTCACCCCCAAAATTAAAGTGGAAAAAACACACTACAGGCTGATCCAACTTTGATGTAATGTCCTTAAAACAAGTCAAAATGAGGCTCAGTATTGTGTGTGGCCTCCACGTGCCTCTATGACCTCCCTACAACGCCTGGACATGCTCCTGATGAGGTTGCAGATGGTCTCCTGTGGGATCTCCTCCCAGACCTGGATTAAAGCATCCGCCAACTCCTGGACAGTCTGTGGTGCAACTTGACGTTGGTGGATGGAGCGAGACATGATGTCCCAGATGTGCTCAAATCGGATTCAGGTCTGGGGAATGGGCTGCCAGTCCATAGCTTCAATGCCTTCATCTTGCAGGAACTGCTGACACACTCCAGCCACATGAGGTCTGGCATTGTCCTGCATTAGGATTAACCCAGGGCCAACCGCACCAGCATAAGGTCTCACAAGGGGTCTGAGGATCTCATCTCGGTACCTAATGGCAGTCAGGCTACCTCTGGCGAGCACATGGAGGGCTGGTAGGTCCTTTGACAAGCATTCTGGTTGTACTATCGCTTCTGGTCGGCCTGGGCTCTCGTCATATTGTTGTGCACCAGGTGTGCCAAGGCCTGTATTTTGTCATGGAAGCGTAAGACATTCAATGACTGACACTCCAAGGGAGGCCAAGTCCCCTTTCCAGACCTCCTTCACCAGAGTCAGGCGCCCCCGCACGCCGGTCGTACAGGAGCTCAAAAGGGAGAACCTCCCGGTAGGCAAAGAGCAGGTGTGGGAGGTACCGCACCCAGTCGTGCCCCTAGGAGTCAACCAACATCTTAAGCATCTGCTTCAGAGTGCCATTGATCAGTTCGCACAGGCCATTGGTCTGTGGGTGGTATGGGCTGGTCACCAGATTTTGCATCTGTATTTGCTTACAGAGGGTCTCCATCAACTGCGACATGAACTGGGTTCCCCGGTCGGTGAGCATTTCCTGGGGAAAACACTCGGGAGAACATCGGGCAGGCCACCTTGCCTGCCCGAATGGATGACAAGGCTACCGCTTCCGGGTACCGGGTGGCATAGTCTACTACCATCAGTATGAAGCGTTTCCTGGAGCTGCTGGGAGTGGCCATCGGGCCAGCCAAATCCACAGCCACCCTCCTGAAAGGCTCTTCGATGATGGGCAGAGTTACCAGTGGGGCTTTGGGGCATTGCCCCACCTTCCCCACCCTCTGACAGGTGTAACAGTTACCTCAGCCCCCAACCTTGGCCATTAGAAATGCTGGGCTAGCCTGGCCTTGGTCTTATGGATCCCTAGATGTCCAGCCATCGGAATTTCGTGTGCCATCTGCAGCAAACTCCACCCTGAACGGATAGGGTACCACTAACTGTCGATCCCTGGGCCACGCCTCCGGTGAGCCTCGCTGGACTGTTACCCGGTATAGCCATCCTTGGTCCCAGACCACCCACTGGAGGACAGAGTTCGAGGGAGGCTGTGCCACCTGCTCCTCACGAGCCTTCAGGCTGTCAGTCTCTAACGCCACCTGAAACCCCTGACTGGACGTGGCCAGAATAGACAAACCTGCCACGTCTCCTGGCCTCCGTCTGACCCGGCAGCCACTTGGTCGGAAGGGGAGAAGCCGTCGGACTCCTGAGGGGCCACTAGGGCCCGGGTGCCGCCACTGCGGGTAGCGCCAGTTTCTCCTCCTCTTCTGACCAAGCCTCTGGTCTGAACGGACTACCCTGGCCCTCTAACATCCTGGTTGTGGAGGAACCCTACCATGCGGCCTTACCTGGTAGCCCCATCTCTCCTGGAACTTCCACTCAGTTTTATAAAAAAGAACTTTACTTGAACGTTTGAATTCAACTTCATACAGCATGCAGCATTGATCACATACACCTTGGCGATGGACAGCGCCGGCTTGATGCCTCCAGTCCCGGAGCCGGCGAAAGTTTTACCAGGCATCAAATCCTGGGGTGACACCAGTTCGGGCTGCACAAGGGTCATCTCAGCACCGGTGTCTCACAGTCCCATTGCTCTGGCGTGGCCTATGGTAACAGTCTGAAAGTTGTCAAGGGACCTCCCACCACCCCCACTCACACACAAAACAGTGGACAGAATCTGGGACGAGGATCAACTGCTCTCATTAGGGCCCACATGTGATCGACCCAGCAGTCTGCAGGACACCACTGCATACTCTGGAGCTTCTTCCGGTATGACTCAGGAGTCAAGTTGTACTGCCAGACCAGAGCCTGCTTGATGTCCTCATAGCTCAGGGTGGTCTCACTGTGCAAGTACCCAAAGATTTCCAGGGCCTTACCCCTAAGCTGAGGGGTTAGGAATTGGACCCACTGTTCCTCAGGCAGATGGTACTGATGGCAGTTTTTTTCAAATGCCAGCAAGAAAGTGTCCAAGCCCCCTCCTTTGTCCAGCAGGGAGAAGTCATTCGTCCATAGCTTCGGGACTCGGATCTCAGGGGACTTGCGACTGGCTGGGGCCTGCAGTTGGAGCTGGAACACATCTTTCTGGTGCTCGTGCTCCCGCTGACGTTCTGCCATGAGGGTCTCATAGGTGGCCCTGTCCCCAACTTGGAGACTCGCTAGGGAAACTTGTATGAGGGGGTCAGGTGGTGGATAGCCCACTGCGGGACCGACCGCTGGTGAATCTCTCTCTGGGGGGGCCTAGGTTGGACTCCCCTTCTCTTAGAGTGACGTGGTCTTCCACCTCCTCAACACCATACGGAGCATTGGCCATCTCCTTGGTTCTGGCCCTGGTGCCACTGGCCATCCTTGCACTCTATGGTCAGTGACACCGAAATGCCACCTGATGCACTCACACACACCTTACAGTATTTGCACTCGGACTGTCTAGTGCCGAGCTGATCTTAAGACCCCAGCAGCAAAAGCTACTACTACGGGCAGTCTTTAGTGCCTGAGTATGCGTTACACTATTATCTTGATCCCACCGCTTGCCACCAATGCAGAGAAATTGGCAGCAGGAGGGACCCCACAGAATCCTACCGCTGTCGGAACTGATGAATCCACACCCCACCACCTGCCTGACGTCACAATTACGTCAGACGGAGCAAGTGGTACGGATCTGTCATTTGCACCATCGAAACATTCCGCACCCCCTCGAGGACGTGTAAGGTCAGATTGGTACAGTTCTACACAGACAATGGGACCTCTGCTTATAAAATATATAATTCCCGGCATGACTATATTCTCAACTACAGCTGGAACTTTTATGCTGAAAGGGGCCCTGCCCACACATTCCCCTGTCATGACCTCACTGTGGGCAGGGCACCACTTCATGGTTTTATTAAGTTCTCTAACTTCCACAATAACTCCTTGCTGGTTGACCGCAGAAGTTTGCAAGTAATATCACATTTCTTATTACAAATTTACCTTTCTTTAGAGACTAGACATGACATATCTTCGGTTGGTCATTCCTGCCTTCTTGCGTCATAGCGCACCCGTACTGTTCTCAGATAAGGAAAAATATGCATATTGTTCCTTAGCTAACCCTGCCACTAAAAATATGTGTCCTATCACAATCTGTGTTATAGAAACTCTGATATTCCATATTTCATTTCAGTGCCTACCAGACTGCAGCTTGAATACATGTGCAAATGGAGATGAGCTAAGCTTCAAAGGAATTCTAGGAGCTGTATCCTCTTCACCCAGGTGTCAATTCATCACTCCTGTCTCCATTTTATATGGTGATTAGCCTGAACACTTGGTGGATCCCGCTATTTGCATATGGGCAATTGGGTAGAGTGTAAGCTCTTGCTCCTTTGACAAATGGTAGATAGGGAAGGAGGGAAGAGTGAGTGGGATTTCGGAGGGGGAGAAAGATTCTCAATATTTCTATGACAGTGACATTTCCCATTCTCTTGGGATCTCGAAAATCTAGATTATGAATAACTAGGACATGCTATAATTCAATACAGAGTTATGGAAATACTGTATCTGCCACAAAGGGCATGCTGCATGGCTGGGGTCCAAAGGGGGTCTTGTTGTGGCAGCTTCTTGGCTGAGAGCTGCTGTGAGACATTTGTCACTCGCTGCCTCTCTGCCCCCTCCCTTCTTAGCTGCAGAAGTGTCCAGTTACAACTGTATGCTGTAGACCTCTATAATCCCGCCAAACAGGGCACAATGATGGACATGGGGTTAAATTTTCAATATTCTTCTCAAGGCAAAATCACATTAAAAAAGATGGCATCACTTGCTAACTTCTGTGATCAACCAGTGAGAAGTTATTGCAGAAATTATAGATTTCATAAAACCATGAAGGACAGAGATGAGCCCACGTGAGGTCATCACAGGGGAGTGTGTGGGCAGGGCCACCCCTTCAACATAAAAGATCCAGCTGAATATGGGTCTATACTCATGCCGTGAGATACAAATTTGTAAGCACAGGTCCTGCTCCATAATAGTCCATTGGAGCACCTCTCCTCCAGGTAAATTGAATAGTCTCTGATCTGTCTAGTAAGTTCTTCCATTAATACCTTTTATTTTGTGTAACTGTATATGTATTGTACTGTCCCTCTTTGTAAAATCCTTTGTATATTTTTACATAAACCCTGCCTCCCTTTGGATTAAATATAACCTGTATTAGTCCTGTTTCTTCTGTTCTGTAATCGTTCCTCCCCCGAAGCCATACGCTACCAGAAAGCAGGAGTCCGATCAGGCCTGTATTTAGAACTGATCGGTGGTGGCAGTGAATACTATTAATTGGGTTATCGTGAAGCTCCGACAGGGAGCTGAGGCTCAGCTCCACGAGGCAGGCCTAGAGAAGAGGCCGGGGCCAGGAAGGAGAAGAGGAGAAGGAGAAGGATGGAAGAAAGGTGGAGAGAAAGAGGAGTAGAAAGGCTCCAGAAACAAGAAGGACAGAGAGACATAACCAGACGCACAGAGAGACATAACCAGACGCACAGAGAGACATAACCAGACGCACAGAGAGACATAACCAGACGCACAGAGAGACATAACCAGACGCACAGAGAGACATAACCAGACGCACAGAGAGACATAACCAGACGCACAGAGAGACATAACCAGACGCACAGAGAGACATAACCAGACGCACAGAGAGACATAACCAGACGCACAGAGAGACATAACCAGACGCACAGAGAGACATAACCAGACGCACAGAGAGACATAACCAGACGCACAGAGAGACATAACCAGACACACAGAGAGACATAACCAGACACACAGAGAGACATAACCAGACACTGGGATCCAAGGCTGTCAGGGTTGCAAGCCCGGCAGCAGATAACCTACCTGCGAGGGATTTTAGGTCCCTTGGCCTGAGAAGCCTGGAGGCTCTGCCACACAGAGGGCCCGGTACAGCACAGAGAAGCAACAGGTACCTAAGGCCCGAGTCGCAAGCCATACAGGCGTAGTACACGGCCAGCTCAGGGACATGGGCTATCACACCAGTAAAGGGGGAGATAGTCAGCAAGGGCAGAGAGAGAACAGTAGGCCTACCCACTCACCCTGACCAGTGGGGCTCGCCTGAATGTTCTCAGACACCCAGGCCCATTCCTACCCTGTACTCCTGTTGGGTCATAAGTACCACCTACAATAAAGACCCTGGACTGTTTGAAGTAGACTCTGGACCTTTATTATTGTGGCCTGCACCATCACCCCCAGCATCCTATTACCTGCTCTGAGGCTACACTCTTCCCGTGGGGAGTTATCCTATCCCTGTGCTGCATATCTACATCAGCCTCAGCGGTCTGCCTTGCAGCGGCGGTCCTCCCTGACCGCAATCCACGGGTGGCGTAGTCGGACATTCAAAACCCTACAAATAGATTGTCACAACATTTGGTCTGACCACCCTGAGCCACGGGATCAGGTTGCCACTACTACCCCCATCATCACACTGTAGCCCGGTTCCAAGTACCCCACGGCCCAGGGGGCGAGTCACAGTCACTGATTGGCTGCAGGGATCCTATGATTAGTCATGCATGTGACTCGCCCCCTGAGCCGTGGGGTACCCGGAACTGGGCCTTCTAGTGTACGGTGCTGATGGTGGTAGTAGTGGCAACCCGATCCCGTGGCTCAGGGTGGTCAGACCAAATGCTGTGGCAGTCTATTTACAGTTTTGTGAATGTCCGACTACGCCACCCGTGGATTGCGGTCAGAGATAACCGCCGCTGCGAGGCAGACCGCTGAGGCTGGTGTTAGTGTGCAGCACACGGATAGGATAACTCACCATGGGAAGAGTGTAGCCTCAGGGCAGTGAAAGTGAATGCTGGGGGTGATGGTGCAGGCGCAGCATAAATGACACAGAGTCCAATGATGCAGTCCAGGGTCTTTTACTCACAGTTGATATCCAAGTCACTTCTGTCAGCAAGGACTGCCCGAGCCGTGTTGCGTCCACCAGGTAAGGAGCTCAGTCAACCCCCAGGCAATTCAGGAATATGGCACAGGACCCCCTTCTGTCCTTTCTCTGGCCTCTCGTGCCCCACCAGTGTCCTGACTTCTGTCCGGCTACCGCGGACCGTGTCGGGTAAATGTTGGCCTTCACTTCCCGCTATCCTATATGGTGCCCTCCTAGCAGGGGGTCGCACCAATAAATGGTCACAACCTCCGGCTCTTGGCTGAGGGTAGATTCGCCTCCACCAACTTAGGGATCCGGTACCTTTCCACGGCCTGACCCTTTCACCCGGTATAATGGGGTTTGCAACAGTTGCTGGCCGTTCTGCACTCTTAGGATCCCTCCTGCCTTCTTGTTTCTGGAGCCCTTCCACTCCTCTGTCTCTTCTCCTTCCTTCCTCTTCTCCTCTTCTTCTCTCTGGCCCCAGCCTTCTCTCTAGGCCTGCCTCGTGGAGCTGAGCTCAGGCTGAGCTGCTGCTCCCTGTCAGCTCTCTCTCTTACTACTCCTACTATTCTCCTAGACTTAAGATGGCTCCCACCTTAAATCTGCTCCTCTCTGCTGAGCTCAGGTGACCTGCACCCAATGAGCTCCTTCCTATGCTCCAGAAACCGTCCCCTTCTGCTCCTACACCACTGGGTTCTCTCCCCCCTCCAGCCAGGGACATGGTCAGTTGTGCCTGCAAAAATGGGAGCACCATCGAGCTGTCCCCCAGAAATTGGGAGTGTGTGTGTGTGTGTGTGTGTGCAGCTAACTGAGCCCTGATCCACACTCCATCCTTACCTGGGAGTGGAATATCACACCTCTGGTTGAGGTGCAATACCCCTGTAGCAACCGAACCCTCGGGGTGCTACACATGCCCCAGGAGACCAGACACAGACATCACTGGAATGGCGTCGGCTGCAGGGTTCCTGTGATACGTTATGCATGCTCCAGGAGACCAGACGCCGACATCACTGGAATGGCGCCCGCACCAGAAGAGAGCATAGCTGCTATTTCACATGATTGAAACCGTAATTAAGAAGGGGTTGTCTGAGTAATGGACAACCCCTTTATTACAGTCTGCATCAGACACGTGTGGAAGGAGTTCAGCTCCTGAGCCGCCTCCACATGCAGTCACCTCAGCGCGGACGTACAGTTACGCCCATATATGCAAAGGGGTCAAATTCATATAAGACATTAAATGTTATTCTGAATTTATCTGCCTTTCATTCATTTCTAACAGTAAATCCTCATAGTAGTTGGTGCTCAGTTTTTCAGATTCAGAGCTCCAAATTTTCATAAGCAAAATTAAAGGGGAGGCATCATAAAAAAAGTTTACTTTAAATGCATTCAAAAAAATTGGCAATATTTTCCCATATCAAAATTTATATTTAAAATTAGAAATCTTAGAATTTTTTTACACTGACCACTGAGGCTATTCTATGTTCATATGTCCTGTTCTTTCAGGAAATCTACATTAACAGCAATAAACTCACTTAGACACTATGGGCCTCATTCAAAGCCAGAATACTAGTGCAAAAAGCTTTGAAAAGTCAAAGTTTTAGCGCAACTCGAAGCTGGGCTGAAATTGTGACTTTTTAGCGTTCACACACCATTTTCACCCAGCCCTGATAAAGTGGGCACCAGCAAAATTTTATAAGCTGTGGCATTCTCTGTGCGACATATCTTACTCCAGTCACTGACTGGAGTAAGATTATTGGCAAGGCACACAAGGCGCTCGCTAGTTCTCTGATAGTCCTGATTCATTGACCTCTGCATGACTCTAGCACACCGACCTCATCAAGATTAGCATGAACACCACCGGTCTGAAGTCAGGGCCTCTGTTTTGCATTGAAGCATCCAATGAGCTTGTACAAAGATCATTGGGTGAAGGGGAGTAAGGTCAGGTGTGACATCAACTGTGATTGGTGGAACCTGCGTTATCAGCTGTATGTTACCGGTCATTGTAATCCGGCCTCTGATAAAAAGCTTTGCTGAAAATTCTTCCTGAAAGGACAGAAGTAAAGGTCTAAAATAGCCCTGGTGGCCAGTGTGAAAACTGCAAGATTGTGAGAAGAAAGTATGAAAACATTAAAAAAAAACACACAGAAAACAAACTAATTTAAACATTTTCTGATGACTAGATCTGAGCGAATCCATTCAACGGGAATCAAATTCATGTTGAATTTTTGTGCCTAAAATGAATGTCACCTTTTGAGACATTGCAGAAGATTGCATCAGTCAGAGAAGACGGGCTTTCCCAGAATGCCTTGCTGCCATCATATTAGGTCTCATCTGCATTGCACGCACGAGTTGTAGCAGTTTTAATGGATAGAACGTGTACTCAATGTATGGTGCTATTCACACACCAGTGTTTTTACACACCCCTTGTGTCCATACAGAACACACAGAGCCATGTCCATTTTTTTTCCGGCAGCACGGATGACACGGAGGTCCAATAGTGGTCTATGGGTCGGTCAGTGTGCCATCAGTGTCCTGTACAAGTTTAACATTGTATAGGAGAAGCTTTGTAATTTCTTTATCCATCGGTGAAAAACACTGATCGAAAACTGAGGACACCGGTACCATTTTTTCACGTACAGGTTTAAACCCTGCACATGTGAATGAGGCCTAACATAGTATAGCTCAGACAATTAAGAAGGACTATTATAGCAAGTATAAAAGCAGAAGCAGGAAAGGAAGCAGCCATTTTGTGGTGAACCTGGATAGAGAAAAGTACATCACAGCTCACAGCCTAGCCATAGAAATAGGGAGAGAAAGCCATGAAACATGATAGAAAACAGACAGAGAGAGAGGGCGACATCAATGCAGTGAAGGGGATTAGTGTGTTAAGGAAAAAAGGGAATGGCGTCATACATGTTTTTCAGGGCAAGTAGAGGCTTTGGAAGACATTTGCAGAGAATGGAATTTCCTGGGAAAACTCTGCAAATGTAAGTTTCAAAAGTCTTGCTCATCTTTACTGATCGGTCATTATCCATTGGTGGCAGTTTTACCTATAGTACGTTCCCCTCCATACAGGGCAGTAACTCCCCTGTGGGCCTCATTGTTCCAGTTACCTTACACATCTTCCTTCCGTGTAGTGCACATTCCCATCATCTTCATGCTTTCCCATCCTGCACAGCCGGCTGCAGCGGAGGAGGATCAGGACAAATTCCTATCCTCCTCCTTGAGGGATAAGAGGGAATGTGGAGCCATCACCCTGCTCCATGCTGCTCTGCTCCTCCAAGCTAATTACTCTAAAGGCAAACCTGTGACTGAGCTTTATATTAACTCTTCTCCTCCCGCCTTCTGGATGCTACATAGCTAATCTGTTGGGTTAACCCTGTAGTGTGTAAAGTGCTGAATTATACAACAGTGATATGTCTTCTACTCACAAAAATGGTGTAAGTATGATGAGTGTTTTTGATCAGTTTCATCACAGTTTGGTCAGGGTTCATTAGCTTTTCTCAGCTGAAAATAAAACTGATGAATGTTTCTCCCCCTTCTCATAACCAACAGTCCATTTCATGACTGGCACACAGATGACATCCAAATGCTGTCCACATTTTTTGCGGCCTAATAGACTTGCATTGGTGATACTGTATATAATTTTGTGTGGACCACTTAGGCCTCATTCAGACATCAGGTTTTTTCATGTACGAGAAAAATGGAGCGAGTTTAATCAGTGATTTTTACCTTAGGTTGGTCAGAATTACATCAGTACTTTTCCCATCGGTCAGTCAAAAACGGACAAACTTCATCCGAGTTCTGGCCCATCTTTTAACAGACCCGGACACTTTCATTGATGAATTTGATCTGACACTTGAATCAATATAAAACATATCTCAATGAAAAATCATGGACATGTGAGCATCCCCATAGACTGTCATAGGTACACATGCTACCTGTGAAAAAAATAAAAAATAGCACTATACGTGATAGCACAGAAACTAACATGTGAATGAGCCCCAAGACTGTGAAAATACACTGGCATGTAAACAGGCCCATAGACATGGGTGTACATGGAAATCATGGGATCCCATAGCAGAAGTGCTAATTACCCCCCACCCAACAAAAAAAATAACATTCGACGGGGTCACAGAAGAGCAGATCTCACAACTTTCCAGCCTTTAGAAAGTAATTTTCCTCCTACTGAAGCCCCAGATTCCCCTTTCATTGCATGTTTAACCCCTTTCCAACCCTTGCCGTATTAGTACGCACATTTGCGTACACCCGGTTCAGTGAGGGCTCCTGCGCTGAGCCCGCACTGAACCGAGCACATGTCAGCTGATTCTTACAGCTGACATGTGCCCGCAACAGCCGCGGGTGGATCGCATGTTAAATGCCGCTGTCAAGCTTCCGGGTTGCGCGTCATAAGCCCCGCCCACCGGCGACCCCGTCACGTGATCGCGGGTCACCGATGGGCGTGCATGACAACCCAGGGTCTGCAGCAGACGCCTGTGGTTGTCATGATCTCGTCGCTATAAGCGCCACCTAGTGGTCGGCGCTCATAGCACAGGACCATTTCTGCTATATGCAGGGGATCTGCTGGTCCCCTGTATGTAGCAGAGACGATCAGACAACTGCTGCTTCTAGTCTCCTATGGAGACTATTGAAGCATGCAGTAAGTGAAAAAAAATGTTTTTAAAAATATAAAAAAAATATAAAAGTTTAAATCACCCCCCTTTCACCCCATTCAAAATAAAATATAAAAAAAAAAAAACCCACATACACATATTTGGTATCGCCGAGTTCAGAATCGCCCGATCTATCAATATAAAAAAAGAATTAATCCGATCGGTAAACAGTGTAACGAGAAAAAAATTCTAAACGCCAGAATTGCGTTTTTTGGTCGCCGCAAAATTGCAATAAAATGCAATAACGGGCGATCAAAACATCGGATCTACCCCAAAATGTTATCAATAAAAATGTCAGCCCGGTGCGCAAAAAATAAGCCCTCACCCAGCCCCAGATCCCGAAAAATGGAGACGCTACAGGTCTCGGAAAATGGCGCTATTTTTTTTTATTTTTTTTTACCAAATTTTGGAATTTTTTTTCACCACTTAAATATAAAATAACCTATACATGTTTGGTGTCTACGAACTCATAATGACCTAGAGAATAAGAATGGCAGGTCAGTTTTAGCATTCAGTGAACGTGGTAAAAAAAATAAATAAAAAACAACTGTGGTATTGCACTTTTTTTGCAATTTTACCGCACTTGGAATTTTTTTACCGTTTTACCGTACACGATATGGTAAAACTAGTAGTGGCGTTGAAAAGTACAACTTGTCCCGCAAAAAATAAGCCCTCAGACGGCCATATTGTCAAAAAAATAAAGACGCTATGGCTCTGGGAACAAGGGGAGCAAAAAACGAAAAAGCAAAAACGACAAAACCCAAGGTTGCGAAGGGGTTAAAGTATGATACCAACAAAAGTGCCCAACAAACACAGTATGTGAATTCTTTCACAGTACCCTCCACATGCACATTATGATAACCCTACTGTACTCGACTTCAACTCCCCCGGCAAAGTATGGTGACCCTGACACAGTGTGATCCCCCAGCTTTGGCCCCCACACGGCCCTCTATAAAGTATAATAGGTCATCATACAGTATAATGGCCCCACACCTCACCATGCTGTATAATGGCCCCCACTAGCTCCCCAAACAGTACAACCAAACAGTGCAATGACCCCCACACTGCCCTCCACATGGTATGATGGTCCCCACTCAAACCTTCACACTGTATAATTGCTTGCATACAGTATATTGGCCCTCACATAGCCCTCCACAAAGTATAAAGGCTCGCACATAGCCCTCGAAATATTATAATAGCCCCCACATAGCCCTCTATATACTATAATGGGCCCCATATTCCTCCATATTGTATAATGCAAAATCATAATCTTTTATATAGTGTGCTGAACCCTATAGTCCTCCATATAGTATCATGCACTCCCCATAGTCTTCCATATAGTATAATGCACTCCCCATAGTCCTGCATATAGTATAATGCAATCCACATAGTCCTCCATACAGTATAATGCACTTCCCATATTCCTCCATCTACTATAATGCACTCCCCATAGTCCTCCATATAGTATAATGCACTCCCCATTGTTCTACATACAGTATAATGCACTCCCCATAGTAAAATGCATTCCTCATAGTGCTCCATACAGTATAATGCACTCCCCATAGTCCTCCATATAGTATAATGCACTCCCCATAGTCCTCCATATAGTGTAATGCACTCCTCCATATAGTATAATGCACTGCCCATAGTTCTTAATACAGTATAATGCACTCCCCATAGTTCTCTATATAGCATAATGCACTCTCCATAGTCCTCCATATAGCATAATGCACTCCTCCATATAGTAAAATGCACTCCTCATAGTGCTCCATACAGTAAGATGCACTCCTCATAGTCCTCCATATAGTATAATACACTCCCCATAGTCCTCCATACAGTATATGGCACTGCCGATAGTCCTCCATGTAGTATAATGCACTCCCCATAATCCTCCATATAGTATAATGCACTCCCATAGTCCTCCATATAGTATAACACACTCCCCATAGTCCTCCATATAGTATAATGCACTCCCCATGGTCCTATATAGTCTATACAGTATAATGCACTCCTCATAGTCCTCTATACAGTACTATGACCACCACAATGTGTTCATTGATTTAAAAAAAAAATACTCACCTCTCCTCCTTGTTCTCCGCTGCTCTGGTCTATGCAGCAAGCATTCTGAAGTGCCTGCACATCTCAGGGCGGTGGATGTCATATAATGATGTCATAGGGCCCGCTGTACTGAGACGTCAGATGCTGAGGAAGAATGACGAAGTAGGAAGTCACAGGCCCCATAGTACTCGCGTGGCCTATGTTCCAACAATGAGCTTTTGGTTTGTTTTTGACACTAATTATTTTCTGTGGCAAAAACTGAGTGTTTTACAATTCAAGCAAAGTGGATGGGATTTATAGAAACCTCATGGCCACTATGCTTTAATTTTATTCAGCGTAAACTGAGCTGCTGTGTGTGTATCAAATCCACATCATGTCAATTTCTCTTGTGAGTATGCTGAGTTTTATGTGTGGATTTTCCCCATAGATTTCCATTAGATGCCGAAAATCTGCAGGTAAAAACGCACATACATAGTCCTGCATATAGTATAATGCAATCCACATAGTCCTTCATACTGTATAATGCACTCCACATAGACCTCTATATAGTATAATGCACCCCATATTCCGCCATATAGTATAATGCACTCCCCATAGTCCTCCACATAGTATAATGCACTCCCATAGTCCTCCACGTAGCATAATGCACTCCCCATAGTCCTCAATGTAGTATAATGCACTTCCATAGTTCTCCATATAGTATAATGCACTACCCATAGCCCTCCATACAGTATAATGCACTACCCATAGTCCTCCATATAGTATAATACACTCCCCATAGTCCTTCATATAGTATAATGCACCTCCATCGTCCTCCATACAGTATAATGAATTCCCCATGGTCCTCTATACATTACTATGACTACCAAAATGTGCTCATTGATTTAAAATAAAAAATACTCACCTCTCCTCCTTGTTTCCCGCTGCTCCGGTCTATGTAGCAAGCATTCTGAAGCGCCTGCACATCTCAGGGCAGTGGGTGCCATGTAATGATGTCATCAGGCCCGCTGTGCTGAGACGTCAGACGCTGAGGAAGAATGATAGAGGAGGAAGTCACAGGCCCCATAGTACTCTTGTGGGTTATGTTCCCACAATGAGCTTTCGGTTTGTTTTTGACAATATTTATTTGCTGTGGCAAAAACAGAGTGTTTTGCAGTTCAAGCAAAGTGGATGGGATTTTATAGAAACCTCATGGCCACTGTGCTGTAAAGGGGTTGTCCACTACTTTCACATTGATGCCATATCCATAGGATAGGGCATCAATTTATGTTTGCCCGGGGTCCCGCACACAGCACCCCCGCCATCAGCTGTTTTCGGTGCTGGCGGTGGCCGCCGGCCGGAAGTGCTTACCTTCCGGTGACTGTTCGTCATGTTGTAATGGTCGGCACTTGTTAGTGCACATCTGCCTCCCATTCAATTGAATGGGAGGCGGATGTGCAGTACCCCGCGGCGGCCACTACAGATGGACGGCCAAACACCGCAGGCAAGTACTTCCGGCCGGCGGCGGCGGCCGCCGCCAGCACCGATAACTTTTGATCGGCAGGGGTGCTGCGTGCAGGACCCCGGCCGATCATACATTGATGCCCTATCTTATGGATATGACTCGCCCCCTGGGCTGTGGGGTACCCGGAACCGGGCAACAGTGCAATAATGGGGGTAGTAGTGGCAACCCGGTCCATGGCTCAGGGTGGTCATACCAAATGTTGTGGCAGTCTATTTGTAGGGTTTTAAATGTCCGACTACGCCACCCGTGGATTGCGGTCAGGGTTAACCGCCGCTGCAGTGCAGACCGCTGGGTCAGATGTTGGTGTGCAGCACTAAGTAGTATAACTCCCCACGGGAGGAGTGTGGCCCCAGGGCAGTATATAGATGGATGATGGAGGGGATGATTCTGACCGCAATAGCCAGGAAACGGAGGCCTCTTAAACAGTTCAGGGTCTTTATTAGAACAGGTGAGACGACCCAAAAACAGTCCCGGCTAGGAGGGGGCCTGATTGTCTGAGAACAAGTGGGAAGCTGGCCCTGGTCAGGGTGAGGGTGAAGGCCTACCGTGCTCTCTGCGCTCTTTCTGGCTATTTCCCTCCTTGTGGTGTAACAGCCCACGTTCCTGAGCTCACCGTGTCTTCTCGCCCGTATGGCTTGCAACTTGGGTCCCTTTCTACTCTTGGCCTGGTGAAGCTTTGCTGGTCCCTTCTGCTGTGGCGGAACCTCCGGGCTTCTTAGGCCAAGGAACATACAGTCCTCTGCGGGCTGGTTATTTGCTGTAGGACTTGGATTCCTAACAGCCTCGGACACCAAGTCCAGTAGATCAGTTTCTCTCTCAGCCAGGACAGGCTATTCTCGCCTTCCGTCACTGGCTCGTGGCTCCTCTACTGCCACAAGACCTCCTCAGCTTCAGCTGAACTGGCTCTCCCTTCTCTGGGACACCTCTCACTCCAGAGACAGGTCGTCCAGAACTCTCTAACCCTGCCCCCAGTTCCAGCTTTTATAGGGGCAGCCTGCTCCCCCTACTGGCCTGGGACAGGAGGTGCTGCATGCTAATGGTCCCTGACCAGAGAACCTCCCCTTTGCTCTCAGACACAGCTTTATTATACATTTGTGGCATCCAGGCCAGGTGACACATTCCCCCCTAGTAAAACTTAGTACTCCGGGACTAACAGGAAACACAAATACAGGTTATAAACAACAACATAACATATGTACAAGTGCATTTTGTCCTTAAGGCCACGGCGCTTCCACGACCGGGTGTCCATTTCACCCAACAAAGCGAAGTCTTTGAGCGATGTGGGGACCTGTCCAAAGCAAACCCCAAACGTTGGCCCTGGGAGTGGCTGCAAGGCAAAACTACCTACTTTGGACCACACGGGGCCACGCCAGACAGGTTTTTGTTCAGTGGCCGTCATCGCAAGAGGCACCAAGTGCAACTATCTACATGATCGTTTTGGTTATTCACCGTCCATAACCTGTCAGTCCATGAGCTAGAAAAACTAGAAAAACATAATTAATAACCAGGGTACAACATAACACATTAAATACATACATTATCCACTTAGATCTTCCAGCGAGCTGGCATTTGCCCCTTAGTGCTTCGGGTTGACCTACGTAACCCACTGTCTGGTGGTGGTCTAACCTGGTTTTTCTCACTAGCGCTCGGGGTGCAGTCACTGGCTAAACTTACAGACAGGGCAGGCAGCTGTCTGCGGGTCCTCTGGCTTACCGCAGGCATGGCAGGCTCACTGTCAGCAGAGGGTTGACTCTACCGGGCTGCTGGCACAGGCTCTTCTGCCTCTGGAACTGCTTGTTCTTCTCCATCTTCCTGCTCTGGTGTAGGTTGTTGCTGAGCCGGTTGCAGGAAATGCAGGACGGGTACCACTATGGCACCGTTTGTTCGAGTCCTGGACTGAGGGAATTCTCCGAGAACGGTGCTGATCATTTCTTCCTTGTTCTTTGCGGGTTCAAGGTCACTTTGATCCTCTTCTGCATTCCGTAGTTGCTCGGGGCACCTTTTTAGGTGGTCTCTGGAGACGGTACTAGTGGTTTCTCCTCCATCCTTAGTGACCACGCACACCTTCGGGTTGTCGTGATCAGACTGCAGTACTGTGTAGGGTTCCCTTTCCCACTGGTCGTCCAGCTTGTGTAGCCTTCTCTTTCGCTTCAGGACCTGCTCAACAGGTTCCAGGGGACCAGCAGGGGCATGTTGGTTGAAGAGTCTCTCTTGCTTTTCTCTCGCCTGAGCCAGGCTCTTCTCCACACTCTCCTGTACCTTCTTGCACTGCTGTCGCCTTTCCGTATCCCAGTCCGCATCTGGGGAGGTGTCCTCGGGTGTTAGGACTCCCATCTCCAGGTCTATGGGCTGCTTACCTGGTCTGGCTCGCATCAGGTACACCTGGGTGCAGTTTGTAGCATTCACCGGGATATGGTTGTATAAGTCTATCAGGTCCGGCAGTTTTTCTGGCCACAGGCTGCGTTCCTCCAGGGGCAACGTCTTCAGGAGATCAATGACTATATTGTTCATTTTCTCACACATCCCGTTGGTTTGTGGGTGGTAAGGCGTTGTCCGAATCTTCTTACAGCCATAGAGGTTGCAGAACTCTTGGAAGATTTCGGCCTCGAATGCTGGACCTTGGTCTGTCAGGACCTGTTCCGGATATCCGTGTGGGTGGCAGAAGTTTTGCTGGAAGGCTCTGGCCGCCGTTTGAGCTGTCAAGTTTTTTACCGGGACCACCACTAGAAAACGGGAATAGTGGTCCACGATTGTCAGGGCATAAACGTATCCTAACCGGCTTGGAGCCAATTTGACGTGGTCCAGAGCTACCAGCTCAAGAGGCTGCTTGGTGATGATGGGCCTCAAGACTGTCTTCTGGCTGGTGCGGTCCTTCCTCCTTAGATTGCAAGGGCCACAGTCTCTGCACCACTTCTCTACAGCCCCTCTCATGCCGATCCAGAAGAACCGTCCTCTTAGCAGGAACTCCAGTTTCTTCCAGCCGAAGTGCCCCGCTCTGTCATGGTAAGCCTCCAGGACCATAGCTGCATCTCGCCTTGGGACCACGACTTGCCAGGTCAGCTCGTGCGTCCGGTGGTTGACGAGTCTTCTGCACAGCTTACCTTCATAGAAGAACAGCCTGCTCTTCTCTTTCCATAGCTGCTTGGCTTCCTCTGGGGCATCCGGATCTAGACGGGCGTCTTCTCGGGTCAGCAGGTCTTTCACCATGCGGACTACAGGGTCACTATCTTGGGTCTCGGCCCAGCAGTGGTGAGGTAGGGGATTGATCATGATGGTTGTTAAGTCTTCCTCCTTCACGTGGTGGGAGTATTGAGTGGCCCCATACCGGTGGAATGCAGGGAGCTCTACTTCCTCCAACTCGTCCGGATCTTCTCCCTCATCGGGTAAGTGGGGCATTCTCGAGAATGCAGATGCCCTAGCATTGGCTCGGCCTGCCCGGTACTTGATGGTGAAGTTATAATTTGCTAGCCGGGCCATCCACCGCTGCTCTAGGGCACCAAGTCTCATTGTCCAGATGCGTTAACGGATTGTTGTCCGTGTACACAGTGAACTTCACAGAATCCAGGTAATGCTTGAAACGTTCCGTTACGGCCCACACCACTGCCAAGAATTCTAGCTTGAAGGAGCTGTAATTCTCCGGGTTTCTCTCCGTGGGCCTCAGCTTCCGGCTGGCGTAAGCGATCACCCTTTCTCTGCCCTGTTGGTTCTGTGACAGTACGGCTCCCATCCCCACATTACTGGCGTCTGTGTGGAGGATAAAAGGCTGGCCATAATCGGGGTAGGCCAGGATCTCATCCCCTGTGAGGGCCATCTTCAACTGGCGGAAGGACTCCTCTTCCGGCTTGTCCCACTTGAAGGGTGGCTTTTGGCTTCTGGACTTAGACTGTCCTATCAGGAGGTCCTGCATAGGGGCTGCCATCTTAGTGAACCCGGGGATGAACCTTCGGTAGTAGCCTACCAACCCGAGGAATTGCCTCACTTCTTTGATGTTAGAGGGGCTTGGCCAGCTCTTAATGGCTGTCACTTTGTCGGGGTCGGGGGCTACTCCCTCAGCACTCACCACGTGTCCCAGGTACTGGACCTTCGGTTTCAACAGGTGACACTTTGAGGGTTTCACCTTCAGGCCATAGCCTGCCAGGGCTTCGAACACCTCGGCCAGGTGCTTTAGATGGTCCTCGTAAGTCTTCGAATAGACGATCACGTCGTCCAGGTAAAGGAGGACCGTCTCGAAGTTTCGGTGCCCTAGACAGCATTCCATCAGCCTCTGGAAGGTCCCTGGTGCGTTGCAGAGCCCAAAGGGCATACAGTTGAACTCGCTCAGTCCCATCGGGGTGGTGAAGACGGTCTTCTCCTTGTCAGCCTCTGCCACAGGAACCTGCCAGTACCCGCTAGTAAGATCCAAAGTAGAGAACAAGTTAGCTGATTTTAGGGCTGCTAAAGACTCCTCTATCCTAGGTAGCGGATAAGCGTCTTTATGAGTGATGCGATTGACCTTTCTATAGTCCACGCACATTCTCATGGTACCGTCTTTCTCTTTTACCAGAACCAAGGGGGCTGCCCAGGGGCTACAGCTATCTCTAATGACCGCAGCTTCTTTCATTTCTCTCAGCATGCCCTTTGCGTTCTGATAATGTGCAGGGGGTACAGGCCTGTGTCTCTCTTTTATTGGTGGGTGGCTCCCCGTGGGGATGTGGTGTTCTATCCCTCTTACTCTGCCGAAGTCTAGCGGGTGCTTACTAAAGATTCTCTCGTACTCCTGTACCACCCGGTAGACTCCTTGTTTTTGGTGCAGGGGAGTGGAGTCAGCACCCACATGGAGTTCCTGGCACCAGTCCTCCTTGTGTGTCTGTGAGCCATTACTCTCCACTGGGGAAGATGGAGGCAAGGGTTCCACGACCCTGATAGCATTGTGTTGGACGGCAAACAATTTGGCTAGTGTAGCGTACCGGGGCAAGTATACTTCCCTTTCCCCGATGTTTAAGATCCGGACGGGCACCCTTCCATGGTGGACATCAACCACCCCCCTGGCTGTCAAAATGGTGGGCCTGCTGTCTGAGTACACGGGTTCTACCATGGCTTGGTAGTCTCTCCCTCTTAACCCGATTGCAGTCCGACACCAGATCATCATTTCACTTTTGGGAGGCATGGCAATGGGGAACGGGTCGCTCATCCTCACGCTACCGATCTCACCACCAGACAGTTCTACCTGTTGCCGTCTCATCAGGGCTCTTATCTCTTTCTGGAGGACCCTCTGTTGGCTGGAGCTTGCATTCATCGCCACCTGCTGCAAAATCATAATTACTTCTGAAAGACAGTTTTCAATCACGTTAGTACCCACAGTTATTTTAGGGTGACTCTCACGGCGATCAATGTCCACAATGATCACTCCCTGTGCCGGCAGTTCAACTTTACCAATCTTGATGGTCATCTCTCTGAACCCCACTTGCGGCACAAGTTGGCCATTGCTGGTGATGATGCTTAAGTCATCGTCTGGATAACGGGTTATATCCGCGTCATTCCAGTACCGCTTGAAAAGTACGTAGGGGATGGTAGTCACTTGAGACCCGGTGTCCAGCACTGCACTCATGGGGATACCGTCCAGCACTACGGGTAAGACCGGGGGTCCCCCCACATACTTATCACGCCAATTAGACGGGCCTGGTGACCTTATGCCTGGGGGTTGGCCCTCTGCCCCAGGTTGGGCCCATTTAAAGTACAGTACCTTGCTAGGTGTCCTGGCTGACTGCAACGGCGGCAAATCGGCTGTCCATCCTCAGTGTAGCGGTTGGCGGGCCTCCCTCTGAATGGTGGGATCCTCCTCTGTCGACGCCACGGGACATCCTCCGGACTGGAAGCCAGCTTGATGGGTCCTGACGGGTCCACCTGTAGCGACTGTACGGTCCTGGTCAATGCAGCAACACTTCTGGTTAGTACCTGGACCTGATGGTGCAGGTCTGCAGGCGGGGATGGGCTTGAGACCTGCGCATCAGCCCCCACAAGGTCTGCAGGGTAGGGCGCCTCCCCCTGGTGGTAAGTAATGGCAGGGCGCCGGGAAGCTACAGTGCCACTTGGTGGGGGTTCTCGGAGCACCCGGGTGGCCCTATCCTTGAACTGCGCAAAAGTCAAATTGGGGTTCTGTAGGGCCATGAGGCGCAGCTAGGTCCTGTGGGCGCTGGACAGCAGACCTTTTATGAACTGGTCAGTTAAGAGCTTATCATTATCCTGCACACTACCAGGGTCAGCTTGTTTGATAGCTCTCAGGGCTTCTTGCAGGTTCAAGGCATAGTCTCTGATACTATCCTGGGCTCGCTGCTTACAGCCATAGAACCACATTTTAATTTCTGCTGAGGTACGGGTATCAAAGGTACTCCACAGCCGGGTCAGAATGTCCTTTACTGTCCTTTTCTCCTCATGTGACCATGATTTCACCTCCCGCTGTGCTGCACCGGTGAGCTGCCCCGTCAGAATGCTCACTTTCTGTTCCTCTGTCAGGGGATAAACTTTAAATAGACTGTGCAGTCTTTCTTTAAAATCAGTCAATGTGACTTCCGGGTCAGGCCCTGGCTGAGAGGCGGTAAGAAGAAATAGCTCCGCAGCCCCGGCAGATTTCACCCCCTCAAAGCAGTAAAAACTGTTAAGAAAACTTAGGATCAAAAGCACAGAACAGTGAGAAGCAGATTAACCATGGAACGTTATCTCCTCCGCAGCAGTAAAACCCCGCTGAGTGGTATGACGGGAGATTCAGGAGATATCCAAAATGGCCACCAATGAAGATTCTCAGTGTGCCTTGCCTTTATCACAGACGCCAGCACAGAAGCCAAGAAGGGAGGAACTGTGTACAGACTCCCAGCAGGAGATGGGGGTGAGAGAAGATGGGAGAGGACAGAGAGAGTCTGGCCAGCTAATGGGAGAGATGCAGGCAGACTTCAGCAGTATAAACTACAAAGAACTTACTGAATCAGTAATCGAACACCTCACCCCACAGATAAGAGTTTCCCTTGAGAATGCAATGAAACAGACACTGATGGGTCTTAAAGAAGACATCTCACAACATGAAGTGAGAATAGAGGAGGCAGAAGGCAGAATTGGGCGCCTGGAGGATATAAATGAACAGGCTGATAAAGACATCAGTTTACTGCAGAAGCAAGTTCATATTTTGGTAGATCGCATTGAAGATCTTGAAAACAGATCACGTAGGAATAATTTAAGGGTCGTTGGACTCCCGGAGACTATCAAGCCCAGACAACTTCAGAGAATATTTGAAGATGATTTACCAGAGGCTCTGGGAATAACCTCTCACAGGAGGGTAGAAAGGGCACACCGAATAGGCCCTCAAAGACCGAACAATACGCCAGAGACAAACCAGAGACCAAGGCAAGCAATAGCCAAGTACTTGGACTTTAACGATAAGGAAAACATTCTGCGAGCGTTTAGACGTCGAAGAGAGCCGTTAACTTTTCAAGGACACAAAATTATCATTTTCAATGACTATTCTGTGGAGCTTAATAAACGGCGCAGAATGTTCAGTGACTGTTGTTCTAGACTATTTAAAAATCATATACAGTTCCAATTACTGTACCCGGCCATATTGAAAGTAAGGCACACAGATGGCTCAACAAAAAGCTTTCAAAATCAGAAGGATGCAGAAGAGTACATATCGAAGCTGCTGAGGAAAAACGGACAAGATGAAACAGAGGTCGGAACATCGCCGAAGCAGGGGAGAAAAGCAGAACAAAGTACAGAGAGAGAAGAGGAATCCGAAAATTGGAGGTTGAGCCCACAGACCCAAAGGCAAAGAACACCCAGACATCACAAGATAATCCAGGAAGTGGACATTGAAGCAGATAAGTAATACACATTGGAGGGGATAAAGCAGGGAGAAGGACACTTTAATAAGACTGGCGACCCAAGGACTCTCCTATTTGTAGTCACTTGAGGGGGTGACCACTTAAAGAACTTAGAGGTGGTTTAACAAAAGAAATATTGCCGGGGAGGAGCTTGTGGGGGAATAAGCCAGAAAAAGGAAGTCACAGAAAAATGCTATTGAGTGATTGTTTGTTGTTGGTTGTTAACTTGTTTTTTGTTCAAAGGGGAGACATGCAGGAACACAATGTAAGTCAGAACAAAATTGTGATTATTTGGTGTGAGCACCCAACATATAATCAAAAATGAAAATATCATAGTATGCACATTGTATCATGGAATGTAAAGGGGCTTAGAGCCCCGACTAAAAGAATGATGGTTCTGCGACATTTAAAGAAACTAGAAGCAGATATTGCATTACTGCAGGAAACGCATTTGAGAAATGAAGATTTGTTTAGGATGAAAAAATTGTGGGTGGGAGAGGTGTATGGTTCAGAGGGGGTGGAAAGAAAGGCGGGTGTTCTAATATTGCTGCACAAAAATCTACCGTACAAAGTAACGCAGGTAGAACGGGATACAGATGGAAGGTACATAATGCTAAAGCTAGAAAGAAATGAGGAAGAAATTGGTGTAATCAATATATATGCGCCCAATACAGACCAAAAACCTTTTTTTGAACAACTACGTTTTAAGATATTACAAAACACAACAAAGAACATGATAGTAGGAGGAGATTACAACAACACACACTCTATAGAGGAAGATCGATTGAGTCACGTGAGGACAAGAGGGGAAAAAGCTAGTGGGAAATCAACTCTATTGGCAGAGTTAATAGAAGACACAGATTTGTCGGATATTTGGAGGTTGGAATCACCCAATGAACGAGAATTTACACACTTTTCCCACCCACATCAAACTTGGTCTAGAATTGACTATATATTGGTGAGTAGAGGGCTACTAGACAGATGCAAAAAGTCAAAAATTGAGGAAATGGTGATTTCGGATCATGCGCCAATCTCTCTAAATTTAATTGAGCAATATCCAAGGGGAACGGACTACATATGGAGATTCTCATCGTTTCTTCTTGGAGACGAGCGATTTAAAGTGATATTACAGCAATGGTGGGAGGAGTATTCTTACCACAATTCGGTGGATGGTCTGAAACCACAAACATACTGGGAAGCAGGAAAGACGGTCCTGAGAGGGAAACGAATAGCGTATGTGCATACATTAAAAAAACAAACACTAAATATGAGGAATTTAGTAGGAAATGAAGGGAGAAATGCTTGCACTTTCAACAACAAAAAACAGCTAAAAATAGGGATGAATGGAGGGAGGCCAAGGGATTTTGACATATGGGCGGGAAAAAAAGAATTATTTAGAAAGACGGAAATGGAAATAGAGTTGAGGAGATACGGAGATAAAGCAGGAAAGCTATTAGCAAACTTGGCAAAGGGCAAGAAGGGAAAGAGTAATATCTTAAAGCTTAAGACTAGAGAGGGTTTAATGGTGGATAACCCTAGGGAAATAAACTCAACCCTGCGGGAGTATTATGCTACCTTATATTTAGAAGAGGCCAAGGGCACAAGTAGGGGTGAGGACTTTCTAAAAAAAATTAACATACCTTGTGTCTCAGAGCCACAGTTAAATATGCTAAAAGCTCCCATTACAGAGGAGGAAGTGAAGAGTACCATTGGGGGATTGCCAGCTGGAAAAGCACCTGGGCCGGATGGGTTCACGGGCGATTTTTATAAGGTCATGTCCCAACAAATAACCCCTACTTTGACTGCATGGTATAACGAATTGTTACAGGGGGGGGATCTGTTGGTGGGCACTAATGTGGCTCATATTAGCTTAATACCAAAAGAAGGGAAAAATGTGGAGGACCCAGCATCTTATAGACCTATATCCTCGATAAATCAAGATGTTAAAATAATATCCAAACTCATGGCAAACAGATTAGCAGAGATACTCCCAACATTAGTAACACCCGCACAGGTGGGCTTTGTGAAAGGTAGGAGTGCAGTTACAAATGTAAGACGCACATTGTTAGCCATAGATGCAATAAATAAAGAAGAAAACAGTCGAGGTAAGCCGGCTCTGGTTACACTAGACGCAGAGAAGGCCTTTGATAAGGTGAAGTGGAGCTGGGTAGGTCAAGTTTTGGACAAAATTGGGCTTGTGGGAAACTTCAGAAATTTTATAAAAGCCCTATATGCTAACCCCGCAGCAAGAATTCAAACCCCAGGTCATTTATCGGCAAATTTCCCTCTTGAAAAGGGGACACGTCAGGGATGTCCTTTTTCCCCGCTAATGTTTGATCTGGCATTAGAACCCCTTGCGCGATACCTAGAACAACATGAAGTTTATGAAGGGATACCAATAGGGGGCATGAAGCTTAAGGCCTCGTATTTCGCAGACAATATCATACTTTACATGGCTGAGGTGGCAAGAGATCTGCCAGGGGTCCTGGATCTTATGGAAAATTTTGGTAGGTATTCGGGATTCACTCTAAATAAAAGCAAATGCGAAATTCTCCACTTAACAAATAGAAACAGAAGTAGTATGGTGGAAAAGGAAATGTGCAGTATTCCAATATCCAAAACACATATAACATATCTGGGTATCAAGCTGGGGAGAAAACCAGAGTCAATATATAACTTAAACTTTCCTCCAGTCATCTCCAAAATTCAACAGGAATTAGAAAGGTGGCAAAATTTGCCTTTGAGTCTATTTGGCAGGATTCACCTTTTAAAAATGATGAGTTTTCCGAAACTCATGTATCCACTGCAGACCATTCCAGTTCTCCTAAAACATGTAGATGTGCAGAAAGTATACTCAACTATTAGGAAATTTATATGGAGAGGTCGAAGACCCCGTATAAAACTGAATACATTGATGGCTTCCAGGGAAGAGAGAGGGGTAAACTTGCCAGACATAAGAGGATATAATCTAGTGTGTATTTCCCGTCACATAGTAGATTGGTTTAAAGACACTAGTGGGTTCTCTGATACGGTCCTGGAAACATCGTATGCGTACCCGTGGAACTTAGTCGCCTTATTACACACACCACAAAGCCTAATGCCTAAAAAAATAAAAAACTCAATAGTGTATCGGGATACAATAGCTACATGGAAGGAACTTAGGAGAAAACTTAAATTATCATGGAGAATATCGAGAGATTTACCCATATGGGGAAATCCTGTGTTCCAACAAATAGCAGAGAACAAACTATTTCAGGAATGGAGGGTGAGGGGGATCCATAAAATAGCTAATCTACTACATGAAGAAGAAACTAGGTGAATGAGTAGGGAAGAGATAATATTAAAATTCAAGCTAAGTGAAGAACAATTCCTACAATTCGGACAAATAAAAGGGACAATTATGACGCATTTGATAAATGTGAGTGAAGAGAAGAGAAGGAATGCAATGGATAATCTATTATTTGACCGAACAGGTACATGCAATATATCCGCAATATACAGAAATCTGAAAGGCATCCTTGGAAAAATAGATACAGAGAAAACATTCAGATCCTGGGCCAAACAAATAGAGGGTGAGGAAATCGGGGAAAAAATGCTGGCGGGTTGGCAGGCGGTACGGAAAAACATCTTAAGTGAGGTTTGGAGAGACACACAATTTAGGATTTTGCACAGAGCTCTACTGGCCTTCAACATACCAGTATCTAGAACAATGAGGGATCGTCTGGTACATTGTCCAAAATGCAAACTCGGAAAATCTGATCTGTTACATGGACTCTGGGGATGCCCTAAAGTACAGGAATTCTGGGAAGATATAAAACATATGATGGAAAATATAGGTATGGGGAACATATCATTGCACCCATTACCGTTCCTCTTCCATTACTGGAAAGGAGAAGAAGCCCCACAACAAAAAGGAAAGGACACATTAACTCCAATGTTCCACTTAATTTGTATGATAGCCAAAAGAAGCCTATTAAAGGATTGGTTGAGCGATTCCATTCCAAATCGGAAAGTTATAATGAAAACTTTGTTTCACTTAGAATGGTTGGAAGCCGAGTGTAACAAGGAAAAGAGTATAAAATCGCTCATAATAAAATGGAAAAGCTTCTTACTTAGACATTACAGAAACAAAGAACTTCAGGAAATTATGAAACCCTTTGAACAGACCAGTTGGTACATACTGGAAGACTTGGGTGGAACATTGGGGAAGTTGAAAATAGTTTATCTGAATGTTGATGGAAAAGGTTGAAGAGAAACAGGTTAAGACGTTGTATAAAATATGGATACAGACTAAATATTCAATAATGTTTAAGGGATTAAGAAGAAGACGAAAAGAAAGGAGAGGTGCACACAAGAAATATACAAGTGTTTCCTGCAGGTTGGGGAAGAGGGAGGGCAATGGGGAGGGTTTGTTTTTCTTTTTTTTTTCTTCAATGTTTACTTTGTTCCTAGACCATACAATTAGTAAGGTGATAATCAAAACTGAAATGATGAACACTTAAGCTAAGAATAATGCATTGGAATGTACATTTACATACTTATGTTATATGTTAAAAATCAATAAAAATTATTATTTAAAAAAAAAAATTATCCTCAGAAGCAGAGGTGACTCTTGGTCTTCCTTTCCTGGGGCGGTCCTCATGTGAGCCAGTTTCTTTGTAGCGCTTGATGGTTTTTGCAACTGCACTTGGGGACACTTTCAAAGTTTTCCCAATTTTTCGCACTGACTGACCTTCATTTCTTAAAGTAATGATGGACACTCGTTTTTCTTTACTTAGCGGCTTTTTTCTTGCCATAATACAAATTCTAACAGTCTATTCAGTAGGACTATCAGCTGTGTATCCAACAGACTTCTGCACAACACAACTGATGGTCCCAACACCATTTATAAGGCAAGAAATCCCACTTATTAAACCTGACAGGGCACACCTGTGAAGTGAAAACCATTTCCGGTGACTACCTCTTGAAGCTCATCAAGAGAATGCCAAGAGTGTGCAAAGCAGTCACCAAAGCAAAAGGTGGCTACTTTTAAGAACCTAGAATATAAGACATATTTTCTGTTAAGTATGTGATTCCACATGTGTTAATTCATAGTTTTGATGCCTTAAGTGCGAATGTACAATTTTCATAGTCATGAAAATACAGAAAAATCTTTAAATGAGAAGGTGTGTCCAAACTTTTGGTCTGTACTATATAATCAAAAGATGTCAGCAGAACATCGGTTGGAGTCAGTTTATTATCTGCAATGGAGCAGCTTAACATTGTATGTACCTTTCACATTGCCATGTAGTCCAAACCATCATAGCAGTTAAAGACCACACACTGCACGGCCAGCGCCTTGGCCAAATCTTTGGTGGTCTCGGTTTTTCCTGTGCCTGCCGGACCTTCTGGAGCTCCACCAAGATTTAGATAAAAAGCACCGATCTACCAATGAAACATGAAAGAACTGGTATGAAATATCAATAAACTTTCTAATAAGTTTCATGCATCATACAAAAGTCAAAAAGATTTCTGAGCATAACCCATCACCTCATACCAGAGTCCGCTAGCATCTGTCAGTGAGCGGAGTGATGACCAGGCGTGGGGAGTTGCCCAGGTACTCATAGGCGGACTTCACATTGCAGTTGATGATTCGCACTCTCGCATTCTCATTCTCCCAGTAATAGCGGAGTTGGGCAAGCCACTGGAAGTCTGTTTCATGAGAAACTCCTGAGCAATGTAGGAAAAGATAGTCAACCTCTAAGACACTGCAGAATCACAAGGGAGAGTTTCTAAAGGGAAGGCAAATGCACATACATTATAGGACAAAACTCCTAGTCACCGAATTCTGCTTTTTTCATTTAGTCCCATTGCCCACGGTGTATAACATCCGGACTCTCAGCCCCCAGTTTATAAAATCCGGCCTCTCGCCTCCCCCGGTGTATAACATCCACCCCTCGCCCCTAGTTTAGTATAACATCCATCCCCTCGCGCCACCGCCAGTGAATAAAATCCATCCCCTCAACCCCACTGTATAACATCCAACCTCAAGCCCTCCATTGCATAACATCCGGCCCCCAGGGTATAATATCCGGCCCCCAGCCCCGGTGTATAACATCTGTCCCCTTGCTCCCTCCCCCTGGTGTATAACATCCGGCCTCTCGCCCCCCCGGTGTATAATATCCGTCCCCTCGCTCCCAGTGTATAACATCCATCCCCTTGCCCACGGTGTATAATATCCGTCCCCTCGCCCCTGGTGTATAATATCCGTCCCCTCACCCCTGGTGTATAATATCCGTCCCCTCGCCCCTGGTGTATAATATCCGTCCCCTCGCCCCTGGTGTATAATATCCGTCCCCTCGCCCCTCAGTGTATAACATCCAGCCCTCGGACTTGTATAACATCTAGCCCCTCGTATCCCCAGTGTATAACATCTGGTCCCTCGGCCTTGTTGTATAACATTAAGACTCTCGCCCACCCCACCAGTGTATAACATCAATCCCCTCGCCCCTGGTGTATAATATCCGTCCCCTCACCCCTGGTGTATAACATCAATCCCCTCGCCCATGGTGTATAATATCCGTCCCCTCGCCCCTGGTGTATAATATCCGTCCCCTCACCCCTGGTGTATAATATCAGTCCCCTCGCCCCTGGTGTATAATATCCGTCCCCTCGCCCCTGGTGTATAATATCAGCCCCTTGCCCCGGTGTATAATATCCGTCCCCTCGCCCCTCAGTGTATAACATCCAGCCCTCGGACATGTATAACATCTAGCCCCTCGTACCCCTAGGGTATAACATCTGGCCCCTCGGCCTTGTTGTATAACATTAAGACTCTCGCCCCCCACCAGTGTATAACATCAATCCCCACGCCCCCCGGTGTATAACATCCGCCCTCCCATGCTGTGTGCTGTTACTAACATATGACAGAACGGCTGGTGGTGCAGAGCTCTCTGATACCAGCGCGGTCCTGTAATAGGAGCCACCGGGGTAACAAGTCTGGATATTACATTTCTTCCCTCCTAAATCTTCCCCCATCACATGTGAGTGATATTATTAAGGAGTGGAAGGAACTGCAGCAACTCAGGAGACCCCGGAACATTACAGAGCAGGGTCACTGATTGCTGAGGAGCAGAGGGCAGAACGCTCTCCTGACTCCATAACTGCAGAGTCCAGATCTCCTTTGGTAACAACATCACCACAAACACTGCGCCCCCGCCAGGAGCTTTATGGCCAAGCAGCTGCATGCAGCCTTACATAATAATAATAATAATAATAATAATTTTTATTTTGATAGTGCCAACATATTCCGCAGCACTTTACAAATTTTAGGGGGGACTTATACAAACAATATAGAATAAACATAACTCAGATCGAAAGGAGTGAGGGCCCTGCTCGCAAGCTTACAGTCTATGAGGAAATGGGGGAGACACAAATAGTAGAATGTACATACTGTATATTGTATAATGCAGCCTTGATATACTACAGTATATAGGATAAATAATACATGGACTGGTCGCCTGCCAGTATGTGTGCAGTCCTGACCGAGGCTATTATGTGCATGGTTGGTATGAACCTGAAATTGAAGAAGATTTTAATATGAGGGAAAACTGGGATGGACAACTGGGATGGATAGATAGTGTGTGGAGGCGATACGCCAGTCTAAAGAAATGGGTTTTTAGGGTCCGCTTGAAACTGTGGGTATTGGGAATTAATCGAACTGTCCTGGGTAATGCATTCCAAAGAATTGGCGCAGCACGCAAGAAATCTTGGAGACGAGAGTGGGAAGTTCGGATTATGGAGGATTTTAGTTTTAAGTCATTGGCAGAACGGAGGGCACGTGTAGTGTGGTAGACTGAGACAAGGGAGGAGATGTAGGGGGGTACTGAAGCATGGAGCGCTTTGTGGGTAAGTGTGATACGTTTAAATTGAACTCTATATTGGATGGGTAACCAATGCAATGACTGTAAGAGGGAAGAGGCATCGGTGTAGTGGTTGGCGAGGAATATGATCCTGGCTGCTGCGTTAAGGACGGATTGGAGAGGGGAGAGTTTAGTAAGAGGGAGCCCGATAAGTAGAGAGTTGCAGTAGTCCAGACGAGAATGAATAAGAGCGACCGTAAGAGTTTTTGCCGAGTCAAAGGTGAGAAAAGTCCTGATGTTTTTGAGGTGTAGATGACATGAACGAGCGAGTAATTTGATGTGAGGAGTGAAGGAAAGATCTGAGTCAAAAATTACCCCAAGACAGCGGGCTTGTTGCTGGGGAGTAATGATTGAGCCACAAACGGAAATGGCAATATCCGGCATAGGTAGGTTAGTGGGGGGAGGAAAGACGAGTAGTTCAGTTTTTGACAGATTCAGTTTTAGGTAGAGGGAGGACATAATGTTAGACACAGCAGAAAGACAATCACTGGTCTTTTGTAGTAATGCAGGGGTGATGTCCGGAGCAGCGGTGTATAATTGGGTGTCATCAGCATAGAGATGGTACTGAAAACCGAATCTGCTGATTGTTTGTCCAATGGGAGCGGTGTATAAGGAGAAAAGGAGGGGGCCTAGGACTGATCCTTGAGGTACCCCGACAGTAAGGGGAAGGAGAGAGGAGGAGGAGCCGGTGAAAGACACAGAGAAGGAGCGGTCAGAGAGATAGGAGGAGAACCAGGAGAGAACAGTGTCCTTGAGGCCAATAGTGCGGAGCATAGCGAGGAGGAGTACCAAGGATCTCCAAGCACGATGCCGAGCGTCGGATGGAGTGGTGTGAAGCCGCCACCACAGGACTCTGGAGGAGACCTGTTCTGTGCAGTGATGGATCACACTTCTCTATCTGGCATCTGATGACGAGTCTGGATTTGGTGAATGCCAGGAGAACGTTACCCTATTAACTGCATTGTGCCCGCTGTACAGTTTGGTGGTGGAGGTAAGGCCTTGTTTTTAGGGGTTGGTCTAGGCCCCTTAGTTCCAGTGAAAAGATATCTTAATGCTTCAGCACAAGACATTTTAAACAATTGTAGCTTCCAACCCTAAAGGAATAGAAGAGCAGAACTGTTTCACACACGTTCTCAACCTCAACCCCACTAAACACCTTTAGGATGATTAATTAGAACAAATACTGCACAATAGCAGCATAAATATGTCACCGCAACATAGGGAAGAACAATGTCAGTCACACATCAATTAAAGTGACATATGTCTGTGACGCGCCCCCTGGGCCTGTGCTGTGCAGGGGGATACCCGGAGCCGGATCGCTGGGGGTTGTAGTCCTCCGTGGCGGTGACCCGGTCCGTGCCCAGGGCGGTCAAACCAGTGGCAGTCTGAGTGTGATAATAATGTCCGACTACGCCACCCGTGGATTGCGGTCAGTGGGGACCGCCGCTGCGCTGCCGACCGCTGAGGCTGATGTTGTTTGCGCAGCCGAGTATGGGATAACTCCCCACGGGAGAAGTATTGCCTCAGGGCAGCTAATGTGGATGATGGGAGTGATGGTGTGAGCGTCCCAGTAGTAATGGTGCTGGCGCGGCAAGGAATCACAGAGGCGTGTGGTGCAGTTCAGGGTCTTTACTGATGGTATAAAGCAGACCCTCCCGGGAGTACTGGTTAGCAGTAGGGGCCTGGTCAGTCTGTGAGCAAGCAGGATCTCCCCTGGCCAGGTGGAGTTGTAGGCCTCCCCGACTATCTGCACTCTTTCCTGGCTACCTTGCTCTATGCGGGCAGAAGTAGCCCACGTCCCTGAGTATACCGTGTGGTGCTCACCCGTATGGCCGGTGACTTGGGGCCCTCCGTTAGCCTTCGCTTCACGATGGCGGTGCTGGTCCCTTGCTTGTGACCGTGCCTTCGGGTTTCTAAGGCCAGAGGACATGGAATCCCCTGCCGGTTGGATTCTGCTGCTGGACCTGGATGTCCCCACAGCCTCGGACTCCGTGTCCGGGTTAGTGTCTTCAGCCAAGGCGAGCTCTCTAGCTTCCAGCCTCTGGCACTCGCTCCTGCTCCTACAGAGCTCCTGTTGTCTCTTTCCCTCTGTCTGGAACTTCACTCCAGGCTCTGACTGACTTAATCCCGCCCCAGACCCAGTTTATAAGGGCAGATTCCTCCCCTCCCAGGTCTGGGTGGGCCGTGTTGCATGCTTAGGGCTCCTGACCAGAGAAACCTCCCACTTGCTCTCAGACATAATATCTCTATTACTGTGGCAACCAGACCCCTGGGGTGTCACATTCCCCCCTAGTAAATTTTAGTACTCCGAGACTAAACACATTTACAATAACATATTTACAAGAAGCTTTAGTTCTTTAAAGGTCACGGCGTGTCCGCAACCGGGTGTCCATATCACCCAAGGTGAAGTTTTAAGCGAAGTAGGGGACCTGTCCAAAGCAAACCCCTTGCGTTGTCCTTGGGCGTGGCTGCAAGGCTGGAGCTAGCTACTTTGGGCTGCAAGTAGGCCACGCCAGACAGGTTTTCTCTTCTGCGGCCATCTTCACAAGAGGCACCAAGGTGCAACTATCTACAAAATTGTTCCTGTTATCAGCGTCCATAACCTGTTAGTCCAAATAAATCTGCAGGGTAACTGAGAAACATAATTAATAACAGGCAACAAACATAAACCATAAACAGTTAAACAGAAACAGGTAAATTTACAGTGCATTACTTTAGATTTTCCAGCGAGCGGGCATCTGACCTCTAGTGACTCTAGTGGACCTACGGAGCTCACTAACTGGTCCTGCACTACAGGGTGTAGAAGGTGTTATGGGTAAGCTGGGCAGCTGTCTGCGCACTCTTTGGCTCACTAGGGGCACGGCAGGCTCACTACTAGCAGAGGGTTGATTCTCCTGTGCTGCTGGTGTGGATTCTTCTGCCTCCTGGGCAGGCTGCTCTTCCAGCTCTACCTGGTCTTCTGTAGGCACTTGAGGGGCTGGCTGGAGAAAGGTGAGGACGGGCACCACGATAGCGTTGTTTACTTGTGTCCAGGACCGGGGAAAGTCTCCGAGTACGGTGGTGATCATTTCCTCCTTTTCCTCTACGGGTTGAGGGTCTTACTGATCTTCATCCGTGCTTTGCAACTTCTCGGGGCACTTTTTTCAGGTGGTCTCTGGAGACAGTGGCTGTGGTCTCTCCTCCATCCTTGCTGATGACGTACACCTTTGGATTATTGTGGCTTGAGGGCAGTACGGTGTACGGGTCCTTTTCCCACTGGTCGTCCAACTTATGGAGCCGCCTTTTTCTTTTTAAGACCTGCTCTCCAGGTCCCAGGGGAACAGCGGGAGCATGTTGGTTATAAGTCCTCTCCTGCCTTTCTCTTGATTGACAGAGACTTCGCTCGATGCTCTCTTGTACTTTCCCGTACTGCTGCTGCCGTTCTGTATCCCAGTCTGTCTCTGGTGAGGTGTCCTCGGGTATCAGGACTCCCATATCCAGGTCAACAGGCAGCTTACCAGGTCTTGCTCGCATTAGGTAAGCCGGGGTACAGTTGGTGGAACCTACCGGGATGTGGTTATACAGGTCCACCAGATCGGGCAGTTTCTCAGGCCACAGACTGCGTTCTTCCAGGGGCAATGTTTTTAGCAGATCTATCACCACCTGGTTCATCTTCTCGCAGAGTCCATTGGTTTGGGGGTGATAGGGCGTTGTTTTTATCTTCTCGCAGCCATACAGGTTGCAGAACTCCTGGAAGACCTCTGCTTCGAAGGCTGGTCCTTGGTCTGTCAGCACTTGGTCCGGGTACCCGTGTGGGCGGCAGAAGTGCAGCTGGAAGGCTCTGGCTGCTGTCTGAGCCATCAGGTCTTTGACAGGGACCACCACCAGGAACCGGGAGTAGTGATCCACGATGGTTAGGGCGTAGACATACCCGCTTCTGCTTGGAGCCAGTTTAACATAGTCCAGAGCGACCAGTTCCAGCGGCTGCCTGGTGATGATGGGCTGCAGGGCAGTCCTCTGGCTGGCACGGTCCCTTCTTCTTAGATTGGACGGGCCACAGTCTCTACACCACCTCTCAATGGCTCCTCTCATGCCTATCCAGTAGAACCGTTCACGCAGCAGGAACTCCAGCTTCTTCCATCCGAAGTGCCCTGCCCCGTTGTGGTAGGCCTCCAGCACCATAGCTGCGTCCCGTCTCGTTACCACAACCTGCCAGATCAGTTCATGTGTCCGGGAATTGACCATTCTGCGGCACAACTTCTCCTTGTAGAGAAACAGTCTGCTCTTCTCTGTCCACAGTTGCTTGGTCTCTTCCGGAGCGTCTGGGTCCAGGCGGGCGTCAGCCTGGGTCAGCATCTCCTTCACCAGACGGACTGCGGGGTCACTGTCTTGCGTCTCCGCCCAGTTGTAGTGGGGTAAGGGGTTGAACGTAGCGGATCGCTGGCCCCTCACACTGTGGGAATACTGGGTAATTCCATGACGGTGGAACGCAGGGAGTTCGATCTCTTCCAATTCTTCTGGATCCTCCCCTTCGTCCGGTAGGTTTGGCATCCTGGACAGGGCGTCCGCGTTGGTATTGGAGCGTCCTGCCCGGTACTTGATCGTGAACTCAAAATTGGACAGGCGGGCCATCCATCTCTGCTCCAGGGCACCCAGTCTTGCAGTGTCCAGGTGTGTCAACGGGTTGTTGTCCGTGTACACGGTGAACCTGGAAGAGGCAAGGTAATGCTTGAAACGTTCGGTTACTGCCCACACCACTGCCAGGAACTCTAGCTTGAACGAGCTGTAATTCTCAGGGTTTATTTCTGTGGGTCGCAGTTTTCGGTTGGCGTAAGCAATTACCCGTTCTCTCCCCTGCTGGATCTGGGACAGTACGGCTCCTAGCCCGATGTTGCTTGCGTCCGTGTAGAGGATAAAGGGCTGGCTGTAATCAGGGTACGTCAGGATTTCATCCCCCGTGAGGGCCATCTTCAGCTGGCGGAAGGACTCCTCTTCCAGCTTTTCCCATTTGAAGGGTGGCTTCTGGTTTTTGGCCTTCCTGGACTGGCCTATCAGGAGGTCCTGCATAGGAGCTGCCTTCTTGGTAAAACCGGGAATGAATCTTCGGTAGTAGCCTACCAACCCGAGGAACTGCCGCACTTCCTTTATGCTGGATGGTCTTGGCCAGTCCTTAATCACGGTGATCTTGTCAGGGTCGGGAGCCACTCCGTCAGCACTCACCACGTGTCCCAGGTATTGTATCTTTGGCTTCAGTAGATGACACTTTGAGGGTTTTACCTTTAGGCCATAGTTTGCCAGGGCTTCAAACACTTCTGCCAGGTGTTCCAGATGGTCCTCATAGGTCTCGGAATAGACGATGACGTCGTCCAGGTATAATAGGACCGTCTCGAAGTTCCGGTGTCCCAGACAGCATTCCATCAACCGTTGGAAGGTTCCTGGTGCGTTGCAGAGCCCGAACGGCATACAGTTAAATTCGCTGAGTCCCATCGGGGTGGTGAATGCGGTTTTCTCCCGGTCCGCCTCTGCTACAGGAACCTGCCAGTACCCGCTAGTGAGATCCAAAGTAGAGAAGAAGTTAGCAGATTTTAATGCAGCTAAGGACTCTTCTATCCTTGGTAACGGGTACGCATCTTTGTGTGTGATACGGTTGACCTTCCTGTAGTCTACACACATTCTCATGGTGTTGTCTTTCTTTTTCACTAAGACTAGTGGAGCTGCCCAGGGGCTACAGCTGTCCCTAATTACCCCAGCCTCCTTCATGTCTTTTAGCATCCCCTTGGCGTGTTGATAGTGTGCAGGGGGTACGGGTCGGTATCTCTCCTTTATAGGAGGGTGGTCTCCCGTGGGGATGTGATGTTCTACCCCCTTTACTCGCCCGAAGTCTAGCGGGTGTTTACTAAACACTCTCTCGTACTCTTGAACCACCCGATAGACTCCCTGTTTTTGGTGTGAGGGAGTGGAGTCAGTACCCAAATGCAGTTGCTGACACCAGTCCTCCATTGGTTTCTTAGAGCCGTTACCTTCCTCTGGTTGAGATGGAGGCAAGGGTTCCACGGCCTGTACAGAGTTCTGGTTGATGGTGAACAATTTGGCTAGCGTGGCATACTGGGGCAGGTATACTTCTCTCTCCCCGATATTTATGATGCGGACGGGCACCCTCCCATGGCGTACATCGACCACCCCCCGTGCTGTCAAAATGGTGGGCCTACTGTCTGAGTAGACGGGTTCTACCATTGCTTGGTAGTCTCTACCTCTTAGACCAATAGCTGCCCGGCACCAAATCATCATCTCACTTTTTGGGGGCATGGCAATAGGGAACGGGTCACACATTCTCACGCTACCTATCTTACCACCAGATAGTTCCACCTGTTGCCACTTCATCAGTGCCCGGATCTCTTTTTGGAGCACACGCTGCTGGCTGGAACTGGCGTTCTTGGCAACCTGCTGCAAAATAAGAATCACCTCTGCAAGACAGTTTTCAATTACATTAGTACCTAAGGTTATTTTTGGGTGACTCTCGCGACGGTCAATGTCCACAATGATAAGTCCTTGTGCTGGCAGTTCAACTTTACCGACCTTGATGGTCACCTTCTTAAATCCTATCTGTGGCACGGGCTGACCATTGCTGGCTATAATGCTCAGGTCGTCATCTGGGTAGCGGGTTATGTCCGAGTCATTCCAGTACCGCTTGAAGAGCACGTACGGGATGGTGGTGACCTGTGACCCGGTGTCTAGTAGGGCACTCATAGGAATGCCATCCAGTACCACAGGCAAGACCGGACGTCCCCCTACGTATTTGTCGCGCCAGTTCGATGGGCCTGATGATCTTAAGCCTGGGGGTTGGCCCTCTACCCCAGGTTGTGCCCGTTTAAATGACAGTACCTTGCCATATGTCCAGGTTGATTGCAGCGGCGGCAGATGGGTCGTCCGTCCTCGTTGTATCTGTCGCTGGGTCTTCCTCTGGCCGGTGGGGTCCTCCTCAGTCGGCGCCACGGGACGTCCTCCGGTCCGGATGCCAGCTGGATCTTTCCTGGAGAAGAGACCTGTAAAGACTGCACAGTTCTGGTTAGCGCGGCAACGCTCTTAGTCAGCTCTTGGACCTGATGGTGCAGGTCTGTAGCCGGGTCATTGTTCAAAGCCTGCGCATCAGCTCCCACAGGCCCTGCAGACAAGGGCGCCGCGTCCTGGTGATAAGTGATAGCAGGACGCCTGTGGGTCACAGCGCCACCTGGTGCCGGTTCTCGGAGCACCCGGATGGCTCTGTCCTTGAACTGTGCAAAGTCCAGATCAGGGTCCTGTAAGGTCATAGCCCGCAACTGGGTTCGGTGGGCATTGCACAGTAGACCCTCAATAAATTGTTCAGTCAACAGCTTGTCTTCATTTCCCACGCTGTCAGGGTCTGCCTGCTTAATGGCTCTCAGGGCCTCTTGTAGGTTTAGAGCATAGTCCCTTATACTTTCATGTGCCCGTTGTTTGCACCCGTAAAATCTTAGTTTTATCTCGGCTGAGGTTCGGGTATCAAATGTGTCTTTCAGCCGGGCTAGTATCTCTCGGACAGTCCTCTTCTTCCCAGGTGACCAGGACTTTACCTCCCTTTGGGTTGCCCCGATTAACTGGGCCACCAGAATGCTCACTTTTTGCTCTTCTGTGAGGGGGTATACCTGGAAGAGGCTATCAAGTCTTTCCCTAAAGTCACTCAGGGTATGTGACTCCCCTGAGTACTGGGGTAGCCAGGTTGCCCCCGGGATATAGGGCATGGTGAATGGCATGACCGCTGCAGCGGTTGCGCTGGCGGTGGCTGTGGCAGTGGAGCTCCCCTCGGTGTCCGACATCCTCCTTCCCCCCTAGTGGACCGTGGCCTACCTTGCGATGCTCTTCTTCCGTAGGCCGCGGCTCCGCAGTCGATCGTCGGGGTTGAGGACCTGGCGTCGCGCTCCGATGACGTCAGCGTCGCTCTTCCTTCCTTCCAGGACCTTACGCAGCGTCGGAGCGTGGGGCGGAGCGTGGGGCGGAGCTTCGGATCTCGCGCTCTTTTGGCGTCCACGCCCCTCTTCTTCCCGCGCAGCGTCCCGAAGATGGCGTCCGAAAGCGGGAAGCAGCTGCGGATGGCGGGAAGAAGGCAGAAGATAGCGGGAAACGGTCCAAGATGGCGTCTGATGGCGGGAATCGGCTCCGGATGGCGGGAAACGGCTCCGGATGGCGGGAAACGACTCCGGACGGCGGGAAACTTCACCACAGGTAAGTTTAAAAGTCTCTTTTTCAGGCACGCAGTACCCGGTGGTTGCGGTCACGAAATCCTGCCGACTACGCCAAAGTTGACGCACCCCCTGGGCCTGTGCTGTGCAGGGGGATACCCGGAGCTGGATCGCTGGGGGTTGTAGTCCTCCGTGGCGGTGACCCGGTCCGTGCCCAGGGCGGTCAAACCAGTGGCAGTCTGAGTGTGATAATAATGTCCGACTACGCCACCCGTGGATTGCTGTCAGTGGGGACCGCCGCTGCGCTGCCGACCGCTGAGGCTGATGTTGTTTGCGCAGCCCAGTATGGGATAACTCCCCACGGGAGAAGTATTGCCTCAGGGCAGCTAATGTGGATGATGGGAGTGATGGTGTGAGCGTCCCAGTAGTAATGGTACTGGCGCGGCAAGGAATCACAGAGGCGTGTGGTGCAGTTCAGGGTCTTTACTGATGGTATAAAGCAGACCCTCCCGGGAGTACTGGTTAGCAGTAGGGGCCTGGTCAGTCTGTGAGCAAGCAGGATCTCCCCTGGCCAGGTGGAGTTGCTGGCCTCCCCGACTATCTGCACTCTTTCCTGGCTACCTTGCTCTATGCGGGTAGAAGTAGCCCACGTCCCTGAGTATACCGTGTGGTGCTCACCCGTATGGCCGGTGACTTGGGGCCCTCCGTTAGCCTTCGCTTCACGATGGCGGTGCTGGTCCCTTGCTTGTGACCGTGCCTTCGGGTTTCTAAGGCCAGAGGACATGGAATCCCCTGCCGGTTGGATTCTGCTGCTGGACCTGGATGTCCCCACAGCCTCGGACTCCGTGTCCGGGTTAGTGTCTTCAGCCAAGGCGAGCTCTCTAGCTTCCAGCCTCTGGCACTCGCTCCTGCTCCTTCAGAGCTCCTGTTGTCACTTTCCCTCTGTCTGGAACTTCACTCGAGGCTCTGACTGACTTAATCCCGCCCCAGACCCAGTTTATAAGGGCAGATTCCTCCCCTCCCAGGTCTGGGTGGGCCATGTTGCATGCTTAGGGCTCCTGACCAGAGAAACCTCCCACTTGCTCTCAGACATAATATCTCTATTACTGTGGCAACCAGACCCCTGGGGTGTCACATCTGCTCAGGCTTAGAATGGCTGACCATTCGGAGAATTACATAATACCTACAAAGAAACCGAACAAAAGGTCATTAAAGGAATTGACATAAAACCCCTTTATTAGTACATCCATGGTTATGGAAGGACACCGCACAGAGGAGGGCACACACACCATTGATAGAAAATATTACACACCGCACCTAGGCCATCCACAACACTGACTATAAAGAATATCAATTGTGGCAATGAGTCATATACAGGGGACGCCGACACCTACAGATGCAAAAACATTCCTATATAGTGACCACCATCTCAATATGCAGAAATGACTACTGCCCCATAGACGTCATTGTAAGTACACCCCAAGATTGCTTTACTGTGACAAGATCAATTGTGTCCTATGAAAACTCAAAGAAAAGAGGGGGGAATATAACATAGATATGGAAAGAACATAGGAATGGGGTGAAATGTATGAAGGTGCTCTGCATATTGAGCTGTGATATCTGTAGAGGGACGGACTCCATATTAACATAATGGATATGGATTTAGAATAGGGGGCCATAAAAGCCCCTGTAGGTGTAATGTGGAGGGGGCACAATACCTTTCTCCATGTACTGTATGATAAATAGAACATGGTATTGGAAAGTTTGGTGTTAGCCATGATGTTTGCACAAACCTGTTTGGATCATTTCCATGACCACGTCACGAGCGTGCCCCTCTATGGTGACGAGAGCCCCCAATGTGCAGCGAGTCTGCTGGGACAATTTGCCTCCTCGCACAAGCTCCACAATATCATTTAGCTGGAGCTGCAGATTATCATAGGAGTTTTTCAGGCCCTACAAGAAGGATGTGACGGTGAAATCATCTGCAGAAACATTCATAGAACATACATATTGCAAGGGGGCTGAAATCTATACAGATTATTAGCTGCAGAGTAGATTGAGAACTCCACAATATGCAGGCACTTTTTAATGTACACAACAATTTTACAACATATCTTTATAGAAGTTGGAGATCTGGATTGAACCCAGAGCTCCAAATACCCAGATGTACCTCTATAAAACCCTGCCACAAACAGCATGGAAAACTCAATGCAGATGGATTCATTTTATGCTGGTATTATGGGAAATCCCATACAATGTCTTCCCTTATTGGTAGATATGACGAGAGTAGAGATGAGCGAATGGATTTGCAGGACTCTGGTCCAAAAGTCGGGTCAGTATTCCACGGCCGCAGGACCGGAGCCCCATGAACCGGCATCTCCGGCTCCTCTTTTGATGTCGATGTCATAGTTGTGGTGTGAGGCACAAATGACATCACGCCTGGCCGGCTAATCAAAAGAGGAGCCAGGGATGCAGGCATGTAAGAGGCGGTTAGCAAGGCTCCCATCCAACAGCCACAGACTACTAACCTGCACTCTTAGACCAAGGTCCTGCAAATTTAGTTGCTCATCTCTAGGACAAGATGCATGAATCAATGCAAAATCCCAACAATACTATGGAGCCTTTTGGGTACCTTCAAGATATTGAGCCGCTGTACAACTGCAACCCCCAGGAGAAGACCCCTGGGCAAGAACAGTACATGGGCTCTTTGCAGTCTAATAACGTACTGTGAAAGAAGCTGCTTGCATCTTTTGATGTGAATGTGGGTCCCCTTACCTCTGTTGCACCAATGGTATATCCACCCCTGGAAACTCCTATAAGCTGCGTCCCTGGGTATGACAGTCTATTAGTAGGAGAACTCATGAAGTCTGTCTATGAATGTATATATATGTATTTCTCCCAGAAAATTATTACAATTACACGTTTTGTTGTTCACATGTTTATTTCATTTGTGTGTATTGGAACAACACAAAAAGAAGATATTGGTCAACAATTTTGGTTCTCAAGTCCTCAGACAGTTCTCTTCTCCTCTTTCTGTTCTCCCTGCTTAGTGAGGCACGTAACAACGCAAAGATTGAGTCAACTTTTCCCCTTTGAATCGGGTTTCAGGTGTGATTTTCATATTGCCCACACCTTTTACTTGCCACAGGTGAGTTTGAACGAGCATCACATGCTTGAAACAAAATTGTTTACCCACAATTTTGGAAAGATGCCAACAATTTTGCCCGGTCCATTTTTGGGGTTTTGTGTGAAATTATATCCAATTTGCCTTTTTTTCTCAGTTTTTTTTGTGTTGTTCCAATACACACAAAGGAAATAAACATGTGTATAACAAAAAATACACATGCAATTGCAATAATTTTATGGAAAAATACTTCATTTTCTGGAACAACTTCAAGGGTGCCAACACTTCCGGCCATGACTATTTATAGTGAAGCAACCTTGATCAGTAAAGGAGCTTATGCCGTACCTCTGGGCCACTGCCGATAGCTTCATGCACTTCACTTGTCCAGAACATCTGAGACGCACAGAGCACGACCTGTCCCGGCCATTCCCTCACCCAGTCTTTTCTTGCAGTCTCAGGGTATGCCTTTTAAAAAACAAAGTTAAATTACGTTGACAGAAGCATTTAAGAGAGGGACAACCTTACTAGTATTATCTAGCAAATTCATTTCTACCGATTGCTGGTAGAAGATCTGCTACCTGGCTCTATAGCAAGAGATACATCATCCACAAATCATTCACTGCCGCCAAATAATCTCATACAAATATAAAAGTACTAGATTAGTTTCAATTAATGCTTTTGGTCTGTAGGTAGATCCGTACCATTCGTGACCGAGCAATAACATCATGCACGCTCCTTAACATGACATCTTCCCCTTGGATGAGCCACTTCTCCACGGCCCCCCGAGCCTCGGAGGTGGAGATGGTCTGGATGAGCTCTACGCGTTCCCCCTCGGTGCTGTACATGGCTTTGATGTCCAGGTTAGGAAGGAACTCCAGCTTTGCGATGCCTTCAAAGCCCTTCTTTAGATGTGGTTGGACCCGCAGAGGATCTTTAGTCTCAGAGAGAATTTCTAGCATTTCGTCGTTGGACAGGAAGAAAAAGCTAAAGCGAAAATGCACAATATGATAAAGATGTCATTAAAGTATTGGGTCAGGCGCCATTTGTATTAGTGTCTATGTGAGAAAATAGAAAAGCAAAGCTTTAAAGTAAAGATTCAGTCCCCATACACATTGGATTAAAATAGTTTAAACCTAACGATTGCAGCAGGACCGGCCTACCCACTGATGTGTATGGGGGTCTCCTGACTCTCCCCCGATAGAGGATGTCAGGGCCAGAAGGATCGGGCAGATGGGATTTCAATACCCGGTCTTTTGGTTCTCAGGGGAGATAACCCGCTGCCGGAGGTGTCCAGTACCGACTTTCTCCTCTCTCCCCATTAAAAACACATGACTGTTCAGCAGAATATGTGGGAGTCAGGAGAAGTAGCCAAATAACCATTCAGACCACGGGTATCTCATATCTCATGCGTATGGCTAGCTTAAAGGGGCTATCCAGTTTTGGGAACTTTTTTTATTTAACTGAAATGGGTATTCCCATCTCCAGGATTCTACCCCAATATGTAGTAGGCGTAATAATAATAATATTAGCAAATACCTCCAATTAGAAGTGTAGTATAGTTCTTCTGATTTGCTTTTTTGCTTACCCCATGTGCAGGGCATTGCAGTAGCTTAGGTTACGACCACTAGCAAATAACTGTCACTATATGAGTGGTCGTAACCATGGATACCGAAGCTGGGGAAAGCGACATAGCGAATCAGAAGAACTATACTACACTTCTAATTGGAGGTATTTGCTAATATTATTATTATTACTATACCTACTACATATTGGGATAGGATCTTGGAGATGGGAATACCCATTTAATTGAGAGTATTTGCGACAATTCAGTTTCATTAAAAATGTTGCACCGTTAGGCTTTTTGTTTCCTGCATATTCAGCTTTGATGTGATCTGTGGTCATAAATCGGCTAAGAGGAGCTGAAAAAAGACAGATAATAAAATAAGTCCAATAGCCAGCGCAACACAGAGCCAATAGAAGGCAAACAGTGCAAAATTATTAATGAAATCCAATTACAAAAATGATTTCAATGCGTTTAAATAAGAAAAAAAAAAATTTCTTTAAGTAGTATATAGAATCATTGCAACAAGTGAAAGGACTATACCGTGGGAAAAAAGCCTCTTCTCCAGATAGGCATTCAGCCCTTTCATGATTTTATCCAGAAGCACATTGCTGTCCTGAAGTTTCTCCAGAAGTCCGGTCAGAGAAGTGGCGCTTAAAACCTAAAACAAAGTAGATAGCCCATAAGTAAGATTCCATTATATAGTTATAGAGACTGAAAAAAGGTCACATTCATTGACTATTGTGCCAATAGTTCATATTAAAAAAAAATTAGAACCTATTTGGATAGAAAATAGAAGATGCGGGAGGCTGGAGTCCAGGCAGTGCGGAGCCCCATAACCCGGGATCCTTGTGATGGAAGCATCAGGACACGGACTCTTGGAAAACATCAATCCTGGATGCAAGATGACCGTGCTTTCTTGTATCAGTCCACCATGAAGCATCCATTTACCTCCGGGTCTTTAACGCAATGTTTCATGATCTCTCTCCAGTTTCTGTCCACAGTCTGGAATAAGCGTCCTTCTTCAGGCGTTTGCTGCATGATGTCCTCAGAAGAGAAGATGGGGTCTAGATAAAGCCACTGGGCCTGCACCTTCAGCCATTCATCAATGGTTTCCTGGATCCTTATCAGTCGTTCCTCCCATTGCTTAAAGGAGGAGAGCAAAAAGTTAATTACACATAAAATGAAAATGATAGAAAAAAATGCTATCATTTTAGAAGATAAATTATCAATAGATATGAATTCTGAATTGTTGGACATTTGTAGGGAAAGTTTGGTGAGACTCCTTGATACCATCCCCTTTACATGTAAGCTGGAGCCGCATGTAACTTTAGCCTCGGAGATCCTAATGAAACCTTAGCTTCTGCTAATAAGCAAGTGAACATTTTATACCTTGATTTCTTTCTCATAGGGCTTGATGAAAGGCGATCCCCTCATTGTCTGAGTCTTCACAATTTGGTCATCCAGAGTGGTTTGGATTTCATCCACTGCTGATAGAATAGAAACGCCAGATTCTCGATAGGGACTGGTATTAAAGGATATGGAGTCCCACATTTCTTCCATGGTATGCATCGCTTTCTCCAGGGAAAACTCCTAATAAGAAAACACAGAAACTTTTCACTAGTAGCAGATTCCTCTTTGTTCCGATATTTGCCAACAGGGGAAAGCGAGACGGCCTTCATTCACATTAGATTGTTGGCTGATCAAGTTGACTTTTAGGTTGAGCTTTAGGTTGGTCATTAAGGCTACCCAACAGCTATCTATCCCACCCCATCTCTCAAAATATACATGCATGCCTATCTGACCTCAGCGTGCATATGTCCTGTACATGAAGAGGAGAGTAAGCGGATGTCAGTCTCTGCTAACTGGACTATTTGGCAAACAGACAGTTGAAATTCAAGTTATCACCTCCACATTTGTGATCGTCATTCCCCCATCTCAACTCCATGCACATTGGATGGTTAGTCCTGTCAAAAATGTAGGTTCGGCCAATATATCTAAAGTAAGTGGGTAAGTGACCAGTTTCATACTGTAAAAAAAGTTGAACTGGTCGCACTCTTGAGATAGCCATTGGCGAAACTGCCACACTCTTGAGAAAGCCACTGGTGAAACTGTCATACTCTTGAGAAATCCACTGGTGAAACTGTTATACCCTTGAGATAGCCACTGATGAAACTGTTATACCCTTGAGAAAGCCACAGGTGAAACTGCTATACCCTTGAGATAGCCACTGGCGAAACTGTCACACTCGAGATGGCCACTGGCGAAACTATTACACTCTTAAGATAGCCACTGGCGAAACTATTACACTCTTAAGATAGTCACTGGCGAAACTGTCACACTCTTAAGATAGCCACTAGCGAAACTGTTATACCCTTGAGATAGCCACTGGTGAAACTGTTATACCCTTGAGATAGCCACAGGTGAATCTGTTATACCCTTGAGATAGCCACAGGTGAAACTGTTATACCCTTGAGATAGCCACTGGCAAAACTGTCACACTCTTGAGATAGCCACTGGTCAAACTGTTATACCCTTGAGATAGCCACTGGCGAAACTGTTATACCCTTGAGATAGCCACTGGTGAAACTGTTATTCCCTTGACATAGCCACAGGTGAACTTGTTATACCCTTGATATAGCCACTGGCGAAACTGTTATACCCTTGAGATAGCCACTGGTGAATCTGTTATACCCTTGAGATAGCCACAGGTGAAACTTTTATACCCTTGAGATAGCTACTGGCGAAACTGTCACACTCGAGATGGCCACTGGCGAAACTGTTACACTCTTAAGATAGCCACTGGCGAAACTGTCACACTCTTAAGATAGCCACTGGTGAAACTGTCACACTCTTGAGATAGCCACTGGCAAAAAATCCACTGGTGAAACTGTTATACCCTTGAGATAGCCACTGGTGAAACTGTTATACCCTTAAGATAGCCACTGGTGAAACTGTCACACTATTGAGATAGCCACTGGCAAAGTTTTAAGATAGCCACTGGCAAAACTGTCACACTCTTGAGATAGCCACTGGCGAAACTGCCACACTCTTGAGATAGCTACTGGAGAAACTGTGACACTCTTGAGATATCCACGGGCGAAACTGCCACACTCTTCAGATAGCCACTGGCGAAACTGCCACACTCTTGAGATAGCCACTGTCGAAACCATCACACTCTTGAGATAGCCACTGGCAAAACTGTCACCCTCTTGAGATAGCCACTGGTGAAACTGTTATACCCTTGAGATGGCCACTGGCAAAACTGTCACACTCTTGAGATAGTCACTGGAGAAACTACCACACTCTTGAGATAGCCACTGGCGAAACTGCCACACTCTTGAGATAGCCACTGGCGAAACTGCCACACTCTTGAGATAGCCACTGTCGAAACTATCACACTCTTGAGATAGCCACTGGCAAAACTGTCACACTCTTGAGATAGCTACTGGCGAAACTGTCACACTGTTGAGATAGCCACTGGAGAAACTGTCACACTGTTGAGATAGCCACTGGCGAAACTGTAACACTCTTGAGATAGCCACTGGTGAAACTGTCATACACTTGAGATAGTGTAGCATCGGAGTCTCTGCCCCCTGCCAGGCAGAGACGCCGCCCCTCTCACCGCCGCGCTCCTTGCCCGGCGTCCTCCAGCGCTCCTCTTCCTGCTTCTGCCGGCGCGTGCAGCTTCCCGGGCACTGTGCTTAGGGTGCAAGCGCGCTCCCTCCCTCTTAAAGGGGCCACGTGCGCCGCCCTAAGGAGTCCCCGTCCAATTGTCGGAGGTCCTCCCATATTTAAAGCACCTCCTCCAATATGGAGGTGTCCGAGCAATGGTTGATGCACAGTGTACTTACCTTTGCTTCAGCCCTCAGGTTCCGCTGCTAGCCTGACTACTAGTCCTGCCCACCAGCCTGACTATCAGTCCAATCCGCCAGCCTGACTAGTCTCCAGCCCGACAGTCTGTTTTCCGTTCAGTCCGCCAGTCTGTCTATGGGCTTTATCCGCCTGCTTACCTGGAAGCACCTGCCTGTTACCTATCAGCCTACCTGGAGGCTCCTGCCCGTCACTTGCCGTGACTACCGGTGTGCCTACCTGGAGGTTCCGGCCCATCACTTGCCGTGACCACCTGACAGCCTACCTAGAGGCTCCCGCCTGTCACTTGCCGTGACCACCTGTCTGCCTACCTGGAGGCTCCTGCCCGCCACTTGCCATGACCACCTGTCAGCCTACCTAGAGGCTCCTGCCTGTCACTTGCCGTGACCATCTGTCAGCCTACCTGGAGGCTCCCGCCTGTCACCTGCTGTCTCTGCCAGTTCATCTACCCGGACCTCTCGTCAGCCTGCCTGCTGTGCCCATCTGCAGTATCGGTCAGTCTCTGCCATCTGACCCGTGGGAGTCACCTGCTCTCTTACAAGGTCGTCCCCAGAGTAGCACCTGGTCCCTCTTTTCGGTCCCTCCCTGGTCACAGTGTCGTTAGCCGCCATACGACCTAGGTCGGTCCGAGTTGATACTTAGTTACGCCCCTCTGGGTCCCTCCTTGCACCGCAGCACAGAGGTTCCACCACCCGGATCCGTAACAGATAGCCACTGTCGAAACCATCACACTCTTGAGATAGCCACTGGCAAAACTGTCACACTCTTGAGATAGCCACTGTCTAAACCGTCACACTCTTGAGATAGCCACTGGCAAAACTGTCACACTCTTGAGATAGCCACTGGTGAAACTGTCACACTCTAAAGATAGCCACTGGTGAAACTGTTATACCCTTAAGATAGCCACTGGAGAAACTGTCACACTCTTGAGATAGCCACGGGCAAAACTGCCACACTCTTGAGATAGCCATTGGTGAAACTGTCACACTCTTGAGATAGCCACTGTCGAAACCATCACACTCTTGAGATAGCCACTGGTGAAACTGTCACACTGTTGAGATAGCCACTGGCGAAATTGTAACACTGTTGAGATAGCCACTGGCGAAACTGTCACACTCTTGAGATAGCCACTGTCGAAACCATCACACTCTTGAGATAGCCACTGGAAAAACTGTCACACTCTTGAGATAGCCACTGTCGAAACAATCACACTCTTGTGATAGCCACTGGCAAAACTGTCACACTCTTGAGATAGCCACTGGCGAAACTGTCACACTCTTGAGATAGCCACTGGCAAAAAATCCACTGGTTAAATTGTTATACCCTGGAGATAGCCACTGGTGAAACTGTCACACTCTTGAGATAGCCACTGGCAAAACTGTCACACTCTTGAGATAGCCACTGGCGAAACTGCCACACTCTTCAGATAGCCACTGGAGAAACTGTCACACTGGTGAGATAGCCACTGGAGAAACAGTCACACTGTTGAGATAACCACTGGTGAAACTGTCACATTGTTGAGATAGCCACTGGAGAAACTGTAACACTCTTGAGATAGCCACTGGCGAAACTGTCACACTGTTGAGATAGCCACTGGCAAAAAATCGACTGGTGAAACTGTTATACCCTGGAGATAGCCACTGGTGAAACTGTCACACTCTTGAGATAGCCACTGGCAAAGCTGCCACACTCTTGAGATAGCCACTGGCAAAAATCCACTGGTGAAACTGTTATACCCTGGAGATATTCACTGGTGAAACTGTCACACTCTTGAGATAGCCACTGGCAAAACTGTCACACTCTTGAGATACCACTGGTGAAACTGCCACACTCTTCAGATAGCCACTGGTGAAACTGTCACACTGGTGAGATAGCCACTGGAGAAACTGTCACACTTTTGAGATAACCACTGGAGAAACTGTCACACTCTTGAGATAGCCACAGGCAAAACTGTCACACTCTTGAGATAGCCACTGGTGAAACTGTCACACTCTAAAGATAGCCACTGGTGAAACTGTTATACCCTTAAGATAGCCACTAGAGAAACTGTCACACTCTTGAGATAGCCACTGGTGAAACTGTCACACTGTTGAGATAGCCACTGGAGAAACTGTCACACTGTTGAGATAGCCACTGGAGAAACTGTCACACTGTTGAGATAGCCACTGGAGAAACTGTCACACTGTTGAGATAGCCACTGGCGAAACTGTAACACTGTTGAGATAGCCACTGGCGAAACTGTCACACTCTTGAGATAGCCACAGGCAAAACTGTCACACTCTTGAGATAGCCACTGGTGAAACTGCCACACTCTTGAGATAGCCATTGGCGAAACTGTCACACTCTTGAGATAGCCACTGTCGAAACCATCACACTCTTGAGATAGCCACTGGTGAAACTGTCACACTGTTGAGATAGCCACTGGAGAAACTGTCACACTGTTGAGATAGCCACTGGAGAAACTGTCACACTGTTGAGATAGCCACTGGAGAAACTGTCACACTGTTGAGATAGCCACTGGCGAAACTGTAACACTGTTGAGATAGCCACTGGCAAAACTGTCACACTCTTGAGATAGCCACTGGCAAAAAATCGACTGGTGAAACTGTTATACCCTGGAGATAGCCACTGGTGAAACTGTCACACTCTTGAGATAGCCACTGGTAAAACTGCCACACTCTTGAGATAGCCACTGGCAAAAATCCACTGGTGAAACTGTTATACCCTGGAGATATTCACTGGTGAAACTGTCACACTCTTGAGATAGCCACTGGCAAAACTGTCACACTCTTGAGATAGCCACTGGCGAAACTGCCACACTCTTCAGATAGCCATTGGTGAAACTGTCACACTGGTGAGATAGCCACTGGAGAAACTGTCACACTGTTGAGATAACCACTGGAGAAACTGTCACACTCTTGAGATAGCCACAGGCAAAACTGTCACACTCTTGAGATAGCCACTGGTGAAACTGTCACACTCTAAAGATAGCCACTGGTGAAACTGTTATACCCTTAAGATAGCCACTAGAGAAACTGTCACACTCTTGAGATAGCCACGGGCAAAACTGCCACACTCTTGAGATAGCCATTGGCGAAACTGTCACACTATTGAGATAGCCACTGTCGAAACCATCACACTCTTGAGATAGCCACTGGTGAAACTGTCACACTGTTGAGATAGCCACTGGAGAAACTGTCACACTGTTGAGATAGCCACTGGAGAAACTGTCACACTCTTGAGATAGCCACTGTCGAAACCATCACAATCGTGAGATAGCCACTGGAAAAACTGTCACACTCTTGAGATAGCCACTGTCGAAACCATCACACTCTTGAGATAGCCATTGGCAAAACTGTCACACTCTTGAGATAGCCACTGGCGAAACTGTCACGCTCTTGAGATAGCCACTGGCAAAAAATCCACTGGTGAAACTGTTATACCCTGGAGATAGCCACTCGTGAAACTGTCACACTCTTGAGATAGCCACTGGAGAAACTGTCACACTGGTGAGATAGCCACTGGCGAAACTGTCACACTGTTGAGATAGCCACTGGAGAAACAGTCACACTGTTGAGATAACCACTGGCGAAACTGTCACACTCTTGAGATAGCCACTGTCGAAACCATCACACTCTTGAGATAGCCATTGGCAAAACTGTCACACTCTTGAGATAGCCACTGGCGAAACTGTCACGCTCTTGAGATAGCCACTGGCAAAAAATCCACTGGTGAAACTGTTATACCCTGGAGATAGCCACTCGTGAAACTGTCACACTCTTGAGATAGCCACTGGAGAAACTGTCACACTGGTGAGATAGCCACTGGCGAAACTGTCACACTGTTGAGATAGCCACTGGAGAAACAGTCACACTGTTGAGATAACCACTGGCGAAACTGTCACACTCTTGAGATAGCCACTGTCGAAACCATCACACTCTTGAGATAGCCACTGGAAAAACTGTCACACTCTTGAGATAGCCACTGTCGAAACCATCACACTCTTGAGATAGCCACTGGCAAAACTGTCACACTCTTGAGATAGCCACTGGCGAAACTGTCACACTCTTGAGATAGCCACTGGCAAAAAATCCACTGGTGAAACTGTTATACCCTGGAGATAGCCACTGGTGAAACTGTCACACTCTTGAGATAGCCACTGGCAAAACTGTCACACTCTTGAGATAGCCATTGGCGAAACTGCCACACTCTTCAGATAGCCACTGGAGAAACTGTCACACTGTTGAGATAGCCACTTGCGAAACTGTAACACTGTTGAGATAGCCACTGGCGAAACTGTCACACTCTTGAGATAGCCACTGGCAAAAAATCGACTGGTGAAACTGTTATACCCTGGAGATAGCCACTGGTGAAACTGTCACACTCTTGAGATAGCCACTGGTAAAACTGCCACACTCTTGAGATAGCCACTGGCAAAAATCCACTGGTGAAACTGTTATACCCTGGAGATATTCACTGGTGAAACTGTCACACTCTTGAGATAGCCACTGGCAAAACTGTCACACTCTTGAGATAGCCACTGGCGAAACTGCCACACTCTTCAGATAGCCACTGGTGAAACTGTCACACTGGTGAGATAGCCACTGGAGAAACTGTCACACTGTTGAGATAACCACTGGAGAAACTGTCACACTCTTGAGATAGCCACAGGCAAAACTGTCACACTCTTGAGATAGCCACTGGTGAAACTGTCACACTCTAAAGATAGCCACTGGTGAAACAGTTATACCCTTAAGATAGCCACTAGAGAAACTGTCACACTCTTGAGATAGCCACGGGCAAAACTGCCACACTCTTGAGATAGCCATTGGCGAAACTGTCACACTATTGAGATAGCCACTGTCGAAACCATCACACTCTTGAGATAGCCACTGGTGAAACTGTCACACTCTTGAGATAGCCACTGGAGAAACTGTCACACTGTTGAGATAGCCACTGGAGAAACTGTCACACTGTTGAGATAGCCACTGGAGAAACTGTCACACTGTTGAGATAGCCACTGGCGAAACTGTCACACTCTTGAGATAGCCACTGTCGAAACCATCACAATCTTGAGATAGCCACTGGAAAAACTGTCACACTCTTGAGATAGCCACTGTCGAAACCATCACACTCTTGAGATAGCCATTGGCAAAACTGTCACACTCTTGAGATAGCCACTGGCGAAACTGTCACGCTCTTGAGATAGCCACTGGCAAAAAATCCACTGGTGAAACTGTTATACCCTGGAGATAGCCACTCGTGAAACTGTCACACTCTTGAGATAGCCACTGGAGAAACTGTCACACTGGTGAGATAGCCACTGGCGAAACTGTCACACTGTTGAGATAGCCACTGTCGAAACAGTCACACTGTTGAGATAACCACTGGCGAAACTGTCACACTCTTGAGATAGCCACTGTCGAAACCATCACACTCTTGAGATAGCCACTGGAAAAACTGTCACACTCTTGAGATAGCCACTGTAGAAACCATCACACTCTTGAGATAGCCACTGGCAAAACTGTCACACTCTTGAGATAGCCACTGGCGAAACTGTCACACTCTTGAGATAGCCACTGGCAAAAAATCCACTGGTGAAACTGTTATACCCTGGAGATAGCCACTGGTGAAACTGTCACACTCTTGAGATAGCCACTGGCAAAACTGTCACACTCTTGAGATAGCCATTGGCGAAACTGCCACACTCTTCAGATAGCCACTGGAGAAACTGTCACACTGGTGAGATAGCCACTGGCGAAACTGTCACACTGTTGAGATAGCCACTGGAGAAACAGTCACACTGTTGAGATAACCACTGGTGAAACTGTCACATTGTTGAGATAGCCACTGGAGAAACTGTAACACTCTTGAGATAGCCACTGGCGAAACTGTCACACTCTTGAGATAGGCACTGGCAAAAAATCGACTGGTGAAACTTTTATACCCTGGAGATAGCCACTGGTGAAACTGTCACACTCTTGAGATAGCCACTGGCAAAACTGCCACACTCTTGAGATAGCCACTGGCAAAAATCCACTGGTGAAACTGTTATACCCTGGAGATATTCACTGGTGAAACTGTCACACTCTTGAGATAGCCACTGGCAAAACTGTCACACTCTTGAGATAGCCACTGGTGAAACTGCCACACTCTTCAGATAGCCACTGGTGAAACTGTCACACTGGTGAGATAGCCACTGGAGAAACTGTCACACTTTTGAGATAACCACTGGAGAAACTGTCACACTCTTGAGATAGCCACAGGCAAAACTGTCACACTCTTGAGATAGCCACTGGTGAAACTGTCACACTCTAAAGATAGCCACTGGTGAAACTGTTATACCCTTAAGATAGCCACTAGAGAAACTGTCACACTCTTGAGATAGCCACTGGTGAAACTGTCACACTGTTGAGATAGCCACTGGAGAAACTGTCACACTGTTGAGATAGCCACTGGCGAAACTGTAACACTGTTGAGATAGCCACTGGCGAAACTGTCACACTCTTGAGATAGCCACAGGCAAAACTGTCACACTCTTGAGATAGCCACTGGTGAAACTGTCACACTCTTGAGATAGCCATTGGCGAAACTGTCACACTCTTGAGATAGCCACTGTCGAAACCATCACACTCTTGAGATAGCCACTGGTGAAACTGTCACACTGTTGAGATAGCCACTGGAGAAACTGTCACACTGTTGAGATAGCCACTGGAGAAACTGTCACACTGTTGAGATAGCCACTGGAGAAACTGTCACACTGTTGAGATAGCCACTGGCGAAACTGTAACACTGTTGAGATAGCCACTGGCGAAACTGTCACACTCTTGAGATAGCCACTGGCAAAAAATCGACTGGTGAAACTGTTATACCCTGGAGATAGCCACTGGTGAAACTGTCACACTCTTGAGATAGCCACTGGTAAAACTGCCACACTCTTGAGATAGCCACTGGCGAAACTGCCACACTCTTCAGATAGCCACTGGTGAAACTGTCACACTGGTGAGATAGCCACTGGAGAAACTGTCACACTGTTGAGATAACCACTGGAGAAACTGTCACACTCTTGAGATAGCCACACGCAAAACTGTCACACTCTTGAGATAGCCACTGGTGAAACTGTCACACTCTAAAGATAGCCACTGGTGAAACTGTTATATCCTTAAGATAGCCACTAAAGAAACTGTCACACTCTTGAGATAGCCACGGGCAAAACTGCCACACTCTTGAGATAGCCATTGGCGAAACTGTCACACTATTGAGATAGCCACTGTCGAAACCATCACACTCTTGAGATAGCCACTGGTGAAACTGTCACACTGTTGAGATAGCCACTGGAGAAACTGTCACACTGTTGAGATAGCCACTGGAGAAACTGTCACACTGTTGAGATAGCCACTGGAGAAACTGTCACACTGTTGAGATAGCCACTGGCGAAACTGTAACACTGTTGAGATAGCCACTGGCGAAACTGTCACACTCTTGAGATAGCCACTGTCGAAACCATCACACTCTTGAGATAGCCACTGGAAAAACTGTCACACTCTTGAGATAGCCACTGTCGAAACCATCACACTCTTGAGATAGCCATTGGCAAAACTGTCACACTCTTGAGATAGCCACTGGCGAAACTGTCACGCTCTTGAGATAGCCACTGGCAAAAAATCCACTGGTGAAACTGTTATACCCTGGAGATAGCCACTCGTGAAACTGTCACAGTCTTGAGATAGCCACTGGAGAAACTGTCACACTGGTAAGATAGCCACTGGCGAAACTGTCACACTGTTGAGATAGCCACTGGAGAAACAGTCACACTGTTGAGATAACCACTGGTGAAACTGGCACATTGTTGAGATAGCCACTGGCGAAACTGTCACACTCTTAAGATAGCCACTGTCGAAACCATCACACTCTTGAGATAGCCACTGGAAAAACTGTCACACTCTTGAGATAGCCACTGTCGAAACCATCACACTCTTGAGATAGCCATTGGCAAAACTGTCACACTCTTGAGATAGCCTCTGGCGAAACTGTCACACTCTTGAGATAGCCACTGGCAAAAAATCCACTGGTGAAACTGTTATACCCTGGAGATAGCCACTCGTGAAACTGTCACACTCTTGAGATAGCCACTGGAGAAACTGTCACACTGGTGAGATAGCCACTGGCGAAACTGTCACACTGTTGAGATAGCCACTGGAGAAACAGTCACACTGTTGAGATAACCACTGGTGAAACTGGCACATTGTTGAGATAGCCACTGGCAAAACTGTCACACTCTTGAGATAGCCACTGGCGAAACTGCCACACTCTTCAGATAGCCACTGGAGAAACTGTCACACTGGTGAAATAGCCACTGACGAAACTGTCACACTGTTGAGATAGCCACTGGAGAAACAGTCACACTGTTGAGATAACCACTGGTGAAACTGTCACATTGTTGAGATAGCCACTGGAGAAACTGTAACCCTCTTGAGATAGCCACTGGCGAAACTGTCACACTCTTGAGATAGCCACTGGCAAAAAATCGACTGGTTAAACTGTTATACCCTGGAGATAGCCACTGGTGAAACTGTCACACTCTTGAGATAGCCACTGGCAAAACTGCCACACTCTTCAGATAGCCACTGGCAAAAATCCACTGGTGAAACTGTTATACCCTGGAGATATTCACTGGTGAAACTGTCACACTCTTGAGATAGCCACTGGCAAAACTGTCACACTCTTGAGATAGCCACTGGCGAAACTGCCACACTCTTCAGATAGCCACTGGTGAAACTGTCACACTGGTGAGATAGCCACTGGAGAAACTGTCACACTGTTGAGATAACCACTGGAGAAACTGTCACACTCTTGAGATAGCCACAGGCAAAACTGTCACACTCTTGAGATAGCCACTGGTGAAACTGTCACACTCTAAAGATAGCCACTGGTGAAACTGTTATACCCTTAAGATAGCCACTAGAGAAACTGTCACACTCTTGAGATAGCCACGGGCAAAACTGCCACACTCTTGAGATAGCCATTGGCGAAACTGTCACACTTTTGAGATAGCCACTGTCGAAACCATCACACTCTTGAGATAGCCACTGGTGAAACTGTCACACTGTTGAGATAGCCACTGGAGAAACTGTCACACTGTTGAGATAGCCACTGGAGAAACTGTCACACTGTTGAGATAGCCACTGGAGAAACTGTTACACTGTTGAGATAGCCACTGGCGAAACTGTAACACTGTTGAGATAGCCACTGGCGAAACTGTCACACTCTTGAGATAGCCACTGTCGAAACCATCACACTCTTGAGATTGCCACTGGAAAAACTGTCACACTCTTGAGATAGCCACTGTCGAAACCATCACACTCTTGAGATAGCCATTGGCAAAACTGTCACACTCTTGAGATAGCCACTGGCGAAACTGTCACGCTCTTGAAATAGCCACTGGCAAAAAATCCACTGGTGAAACTGTTATACCCTGGAGATAGCCACTCGTGAAACTGTCACACTCTTGAGATAGCCACTGGAGAAACTGTCACACTGGTGAGATAGCCACTGGCGAAACTGTCACACTGTTGAGAGAGCCACTGGAGAAACAGTCACACTGTTGAGATAACCACTGGTGAAACTGGCACATTGTTGAGATAGCCACTGGCGAAACTGTCACACTCTTGAGATAGCCACTGTCGAAACCATCACACTCTTGAGATAGCCACTGGAAAAACTGTCACACTCTTGAGATAGCCACTGTCGAAACCATCACACTCTTGAGATAGCCATTGGCAAAACTGTCACACTCTTGAGATAGCCACTGGCGAAACTGTCACACTCTTGAGATAGCCACTGACAAAAAATCCACTGGTGAAACTGTTATACCCTGGAGATAGCCACTCGTGAAACTGTCACACTCTTGAGATAGCCACTGGAGAAACTGTCACACTGGTGAGATAGCCACTGGCGAAACTGTCACACTGTTGAGATAGCCACTGGAGAAATAGTCACACTGTTGAGATAACCACTGGTGAAACTGGCACATTGTTGAGATAGCCACTGGCAAAACTGTCACACTCTTGAGATAGCCACTGGCGAAACTGCCACACTCTTCAGATAGCCACTGGAGAAACTGTCACACTGGTGAAATAGCCACTGACGAAACTGTCACACTGTTGAGATAGCCACTGGAGAAACAGTCACACTGTTGAGATAACCACTGGTGAAACTGTCACATTGTTGAGATAGCCACTGGAGAAACTGTAACCCTCTTGAGATAGCCACTGGCGAAACTGTCACACTCTTGAGATAGCCACTGGCAAAAAAATCGACTGGTGAAACTGTTATACCCTGGAGATAGCCACTGGTGAAACTGTCACACTCTTGAGATAGCCACTGGCAAAACTGCCACACTCTTGAGATAGCCACTGGCAAAAATCCACTGGTGAAACTGTTATACCCTGGAGATATTCACTGGTGAAACTGTCACACTCTTGTGATAGCCACTGGCAAAACTGTCACACTCTTGAGATAGCCACTGGCGAAACTGCCACACTCTTCAGATAGCCACTGGTGAAACTGTCACACTGGTGAGATAGCCACTGGAGAAACTGTCACACTGTTGAGATAACCACTGGAGAAACTGTCACACTCTTGAGATAGCCACAGGCAAAACTGTCACACTCTTGAGATAGCCACTGGTGAAACTGTCACACTCTAAAGATAGCCACTGGTGAAACTGTTATACCCTTAAGATAGCCACTAGAGAAACTGTCACACTCTTGAGATAGCCACTGTCGAAACCATCACACTCTTGAGATAGCCACTGGAAAAACTGTCACACTCTTGAGATAGCCACTGTCGAAACCATCACACTCTTGAGATAGCCATTGGCAAAACTGTCACACTCTTGAGATAGCCACTGGCGAAACTGTCACGCTCTTGAGATAGCCACTGGCAAAAAATCCACTGGTGAAACTGTTATACCCTGGAGATAGCCACTCGTGAAACTGTCACACTCTTGAGATAGCCACTGGAGAAACTATCACACTGGTGAGATAGCCACTGGCGAAACTGTCACACTGTTGAGATAGCCACTGGAGAAACAGTCACACTGTTGAGATAACCACTGGTGAAACTGTCACATATTTGAGATAGCCACTTGAGAAACTGTAACACTTTTGAGATAGCCACTGGCGAAACTGTCACACTCTTGAGATAGCCACTGGCAAAAAATCGACTGGTGAAACTGTCATACCCTGGAGATAGCCACTGGTGAAACTGCCACACTCTTGAGATAGCCACTGGCAAAAATCTACTGGTGAAACTGTTATACCCTGGAGATATTCACTGGTGAAACTGTCACACTCTTGAGATAGCCACTGGCAAAACTTTCACACTCTTGAGATAGCCACTGGCGAAACTGCCACACTCTTCAGATAGCCACTGGTGAAAATGTCACACTGGTGAGATAGCCACTGGAGAAACTGTCACTCTCTTGAGATAGCCACTGGCAAAACTGTCACACTCTTGAGATAGCCACTGGTGAAACTGTCACACTCTAAAGATAGCCACTGGTGAAACTGTTATACCCTTAAGATAGCCACTGGAGAAACTGTCACACTCTTGAGATAGCCACGGGCAAAACTGCCACACTCTTGAGATAGCCATTGGCGAAACTGTCACACTCTTGAGATAGCCACTGTCGAAACCATCACACTCTTGAGATAGCCACTGGTGAAACTGTCACACTGTTGAGATAGCCACTGGAGAAACTGTCATACTGTTGAGATAGCCACTGGCAAAACTGTAACACTGTTGATATAGCCACTGGCAAAACTGTCACACTCTTGAGATAGCCACTGTCGAAACCATCACACTCTTGAGATAGCCACTGGAAAAACTGTCACACTCTTGAGATAGCCACTGTCGAAACCATCACACTCTTGAGATAGCCACTGGCAAAACTGTCACACTCTTGAGATAGCCACTGGCCAAACTGTCACACTCTTGAGATAGCCAGTGGCAAAAAATCCACTGGTGAAACTGTTATACCCTGGAGATAGCCACTGGTGAAACTGTCACACTCTTGATATAGCCACTGGCAAAACTGTCACACTCTTGAGATAGCCACTGGCTAAACTGCCACACTCTTCAGATAGCCACTGGCAAAAAATTCACTGGTGAAATTGTTATACCCTGGAGATAGCCACTGGTGAAACTGTCACACTCTTGAGATAGCCACTGGCGAAACTGCCACACTCTTCAGATAGCCACTGGAGAAACTGTCACACTGGTGAGATAGCCACTGGCGAAACTGTCACACTGTTGAGATAGCCACTGGAGAAACAGTCACACTGTTGAGATAACCACTGGTGAAACTGTCACATTGTTGAGATAGCCACTGGAGAAACTGTAACACTCTTTAGATAGCCACTGGCGAAACTGTCACACTCTTGATATAGCCACTGGCAAAAAATCGACTGGTGAAATTGTTATACCCTGGAGATAGCCACTGGTGAAACTGTCACACTCTTGAGATAGCCACTGGCAAAACTGCCACACTCTTGAGATAGCCACTGGCAAAAAAATCCACTGGTGAAACTGTTATACCCTGGAGAAAGCCACTGGTGAAACTGTCACACTCTTGAGATAGCCACTGGCAAAACTGTCACACTCTTGAGATAGCCACTGGCGAAACTGCCACACTCTTCAGATAGCCACTGGTGAAACTGTCACACTGGTGAGATAGCCACTGTCGAAACTGTCACACTGTTGAGATAGCCACTGGAGAAACTGTCACGCTGTTGAGATAACCACTGGTGAAACTGTCACACTGTTGAGATAGCCACTGGAGAAACTGTAACACTCTTGAGATAGCCATTGGCAAAACTGTCACGCTCTTGAGATAGCCACTGGAGAAACTGTCACACTGTTGAGATAACCACTGGTGAAACTGTCACACTGTTGAGATAGCCACTGGAGAAACTGTCACACTGTTGAGATAGCCACTGGCGAAACTGCCACACTCTTCAGATAGCCACTGGTGAAACTGTCACACTGGTGAGATAGCCACTGGCGAAACTGTCACACTGTTGAGATAGCCCCTGGAGAAACTGTCACGCTGTTGAGATAACCACTGGTGAAACTGTCACACTGTTGAGATAGCCACTGAAGAAACTGTAACACTCTTGAGATAGCCGTTGGCAAAACTGTCACGCTCTTGAGATAGCCACTGGAGAAACTGTCACACTGTTGAGATAACCACTGGTGAAACTGTCACACTGTTGAGATAGCCACTGGAGAAACTGTCACACTTTTGAGATAGCCACTGGCGAAACTGTCACACTGTTGAGATAGCCACTGGCGAAACTGTCACACTCTTGAGATAGCCACTGTCGAAACCATCACACTCTTGAGATAGCCACTGGCAAAACTGTCACACTCTTGAGATAGCTACTGTCTAAACCGTCATACTCTTGAGATAGCCACTGGCAAAACTGTCACACTCTTGAGATAGCCACTGGTGAAATTGTCACACTGTTGAGATAGCCACTGGCGAAACTGTAACACTCTTGAGATAGCCACAGGCGAAACTGTCACACTCTTGAAATAGCCACTGTCGAAACTATCACACTCTTGAGATAGCCACTGGCAAAACTGTCACACTCTTGAGATAGCCACTGTCGAAACCATCACACTCTTGAGATAGCCACTGGCCAAACTGTGATACTCTTGAGATAGCCACTGGAGAAACTGTGACATTCTTGAGATAGCCACTGGAGAAACTGTCACAATCTGGAGATAGCCACTGGCGAAACTGTCACACTGTTGAGATAGCCACTGGTGAAACTGCCCTTTGGTAGACAGCTATTTCTCCCAATACACATTCACACCCTGCTCGGCTGAGCATGCATGCTTAATTAAACAGCGAGATGAGAAAAAGTCCCTGACAAACAGTTTGCAGCAATTTATTCCTTGTGGGAACTAAATGTTGCGCTTTCTAAAATGTAAAAAGCTCCAGCACTTTCCCCTGACAGCTATCGGCTTTCTTTTAACTCAATTCTCCTTTAGTTTTTTTTCGGTTTTCCATTGTTTGTTATTCATTTCAATAACAGGATAGTATTTTCGACCACCGATACACATTTATTAGCCAGAGATGCTTACCTTACTAGCTGCCGCACTAATCTGTTCACACTGGTGTAAGTGCGGATCCAAGCTCAGCTTCAGAACCTTCCTCAGGCTGGTGGCAGAATTCGGAGCGAGCTCATAGCCAACTATCTCAGACATCTCCAGCCAATGTTGGGTTCTGATTCCTGGGTTGCAAAGGATGCTCAACAAAGGGATATATTCCTGAAAAGGAGTCAATCATAATCAGTGTCCCGGGATTACGGCTACAAAAATGAATTAAAGGGTTATTCCCATCTTCATAGATATTGTAAAAACCTGCACTTTTGCAATTTACTGCTTCTTGACATTTGCAGCCGTTCTTGAGATATTAACACTTTTCTTTTGTTTACAGATCGTTGCCTAGGAGACCGACCACCGCTGTGGTCTCGATAGTAACCACTGTGCTGAAGTTGGCTGGGATTGGGAGGTAACAGCGCGCTCCAGCAAACCGGGCCCAGATTACTGATATATCCATTATTTGATGTATCTACCTTAAAAGCCTTGATTTGCTCGGTGATGGCAGAACACATGAGAACTATGCGGCTTTCCTTCTTTTCCTCGTCCACCGAATCCATATCTTCAGACAGTGTCCGGTGTTGAGCCGCCTTTTTCTTCTCCTCTTCTAACGTCTTCTGCTGAAATAGTTTCATCATCTTGTAGACCTCTTGGAAGAATTCGTCCACCTCGGCTTCCATGCTTTCTACGTTCAGGTCAAGGAAAGCGCCGTCGATCCACCTGGAAGCGTGAGATTTTTCAAGACATATTTTGATAAATCTCATGTTTTTAGCTCATCTATTACTGTTTATTCTGCTTTTTTTCTCTTCTACATCTATGGCTATGGTTGTCCCATAAATAATCTTTAATCACCTATCCACAAGGTTGTTGATAAATGTCTGATCACTGGGAGTCCGACTGCTGCAGCCCCCAGCAGTTTTGAAAGCGGTGGTCCTAGATACAGCTTTGTGAATGAAGCATGTGTGCATCTATGGGAGTGATGGTTACGCATGCGCATGACTGCTCCCACAGACATGAATGGAGCACTGGCTACGCATGCGCACGATCACTCCATTCACACAGCAGACTTTGGAACCTCTGTCCTCTGGATTACTGGAGGACCCTGTGGTTAGAGCACCCCTACCGATCATACATTTATCTCCTATTTTGCAGAAGGGATTGTCCGGCCTTGGGGTACAAGTCTACAGTCTATGTAACTACAGACTTGTAAATCCTCACATTGCACGCACTGCGAGGATTTTCCGGTGCCGGGAACGGGCTGTTATGTGACCACAAGTATGTGATTTGCATACTTCTGACCACATTCCGACTAGACGTGTCTGGCTCCACTCAATATGCTTGCATTGAGCAAGGCCGGATATGTCTAGTTGGGATGTGACCGTATGTATGCAAATCACATACTTGCTGTCACACGCCTGTGCTCCCGATGCTGGAGAATCCTTATAACGCGCACAGTACACATGCTGTGAGGATTCACATGTCTGCAGTCACATGGAGTGACTGCAGACTTGTGCCCCAAGGCCGGACAGCCCTTTAATAACACATAATCCCCTTGTAATATATGCAAGACTTTTGGCGCTTGGTTATTTCCAGGACCGAAGAACAGTGATGGGGACAGAACGATTGGTTATTAGATATACTTTGTCCCTATAACGTTACAAGGGGCAAAGTGCTGTAGATAAAGATGATTTTTGCTGCCATAAATGATTCGTTCCCGACGAATTAGTGTTTTGCTTGTTCATCGGGTGATTACTGGCACATTTACACAGGCTGATAATTGGGAATGATCATCAGCTTGTTTAAATGCGCCATTTACTCTCCACTTCAGATCATGTATGGTGTTAATAAATAACGGTATGCCAAGAGTTAACTCAGAATTCCCCAATGGGGTGCACATACTTTTTTTCAGTTTTTTGCCATTTGTAAATCAGTGCAAAAAGTTTCTGGTAAGGTTCGATGTTGAGTTTTGAAGAATCCAGCTGAGGGTATGTTGTAAGGTCCCATTTATACAGTGCTTCTTCTTTGTTAATATAAGCCACCGCCTCCTCTGCGTCTGCTATTCGCTTCTGTACAGTCCTCACATCTGTCACTTACTGAAACCAGACACAATAAACACAGATAAGTAAAGGGTTAACCGGACTGCCTCCATTAAAGAAAATGAGTTAGACATTCACAAGTTACAGTATGAGACTGACTTCTCACCGGTGAACTTTACTTCTCGTTTGCAGAATACAGACTCCTATATGCTCCACTTTATAGACAGCTGATGTCAGAGGTGTAACTTTCAGGCCTTTCAGGTCTATTGGACACAAATCGTTTCAGGCCTATTGGACGCAACGCATTTCAAGCCTATTGGACACAACGCGTTTCAGGCCTACTGGATGTAAATCATTTCAGGCCTATTGGATACAACGCGTTTCAGGCCTATTGGACGCAATGTATTTCAGGCCTATTGGACGCAATGCGTTTCAGGCCTATTGGACGCAATGTATTTCAGGCCTATTGGACGCAATGCGTTTCAGGCCTATTGGAAGCAATGCGTTTCAGGCCTATTGGACGCAACACGTTTCAGGCCTAGTGGACGCTTTCATACGCCAGTGCTCAGGTGTGACGACTGCCTCTGACCTGCCTTTGCTTGACTGCACTTCAGGTTAAGCACTAGGGACTGGCTCTATAAAGACTGTTCTGGCTGATAATGGTGGTCAGTCGGGTTTATGTTTTTTTCATAGGTTTTTTTTGTATAGCAAAAATAATGCTGCAGTCAAGGGCGTAACTACAGTGCGTGCAGGGGTTGCAGTCGCATCTGGAGCTAAGGGGGGCCCAAAAGGTCTCTTTGACTCATATGAGAAGACCACTACTATTAAAGACCTGCAATAGTTGGGGGCCCTAATGGAGATTTTGCATTGAAGCTTCAGGTTACACTATTGGCTGTAGTCTCAATATTCTTGATTCTTGCCTTTAAAAAGGGATAGAACCTCCCCCAAAAAAACAACATAAAAAAATCCTAATGCAACTCCAAACCGGAGTTAGGGAGCATTTTATAACTACTTCCCAGGAACGCTCGTTTAAGGATAATTGTGCTGTATAAATAGGCTGCCAATCACCGACGAATGGCCAAACGCTTGTTCGTCGGGTGAAATGATCTTTTGTGTTGCACAAAAAAATTATCGTTCACGACAACCATGATGCGTTTTGGGTAAAAAGGATCTGTACAAATATGAAAAGAGTCTTAAAGTAATGAAAATAAGAAGATGGAAAACTATAACACAGCCTGTGACTATCATACCTGCTGCATCATATCCAGCTCAGAGTACTCTGCAAATTCTTCCATCCGACGCAAAAGTTTCTCCAGTTCCAGCACAAGCTTCTCTCTTTTCCCCAGCAGATCACCCTCTCCTTTATGCTTGGCATTTTCAATCAGCTTTTAGAAAGGAACAGTTATCAAAAAATGCTCCCAGAGCGTTCCCTGTTTAATTACCTGGACACTGCAGGGGGCTGCTGCTTCATTGGAGCTGGCACCCGAGACCCCATTTTCAGACATGAGCCCACATACCTGGTCATTTTCATCAAACACTGGGTTGATATTTTTTGGCCACAGTGACACTGTTGAGTTCAGGATGATATCTTCAGGTACAAATAAATGAACATCTAGAAGAAAATTCATCCTCCGCTGACACTCCTAAAATTAATAAAATGAAACTCACTATGTATTAATGGATCTAGCATCTACAATCACAGGGGTTGCACCAATTATATTTCTTCCAAAAACTTAGGTTATAAAATTATACTGATGCTCCACAACTCCAGTTCCCTCCATCGGTTTGTGTTCTTCCTGCTCTATGTGGACATGTGATTTCTGTAGCCAATCACTGGCTGTAGCAGGTTACCACCGTAGTCACTGATAGGCTGCAGCAATCACATGATCATGTTGGGGATCTGATCACTGAAACCTGGAGAGGGACTGGTAAGTATAGCTAGTATGACATGACCAATATATGGAAAAATACATATTAACCAGGACACAAGAAATATCGGAATAATCCTATATATTATGTTTTTCACTAATTATACCCAGGGACGTACGTACAGCAATTTGGGACTTTAGCTCTACCAGGCTTTTATTCTTCGCCTGCTCCACAAGCGCAATCTCCTCTATTACATCTTCAGCAGTTTCAGGAACCTTTAACGCTTGTTCCTTGATTTTCTCAAATTCCAAGCAGATTCTAAGCGAAGCAAAGATTATTACATACAGGTGCATCTCACTAAATTAGAATATCATCAAAAAGTTCATTTATTTCAGTTTTCAGTACAAAAAGTGAAACTCCTATATTATATAGAGTCATTACACACAGAGTGATCTATTCCAAGTGTTTATTTCTGCTAATGTTGATGATTATGGCTTACAGCCAATGAAAACACAAAAGTCATTATCTCAGTAAATTAGAATACTTTATAACAGCTTGAAAAATGTTTTTAAAATCTGAAATGTCCTACTGAAATGTATGTTCAGTAAATGCTGTCAATACTTGGCCAGGGCTCCTTTTGCATCAATTACTGCATCAATGCGGCAATGTGGCCCTGCTGAGGTGTTATGGAAGCCCAGGTGGCTTTGAGCCTTCAGCTCATCTACATTGTCGGGTCTGGTGTCTCTCATCTTCCTCTTGACAATACCCTATAGATTCTCTATAATAGATTCTCTATGGGGTTAAGGTCAGGCGAGTTTGCTGCCAATCAAGTACAGTGATACTGTTGTTTGTAAACCAGGTATTGGTACTTTTGGCAGTGTGGACAGGGGCCAAGTCCTGCTGGAGAATGACATTTCCATCTCCAAAAAGCTTGTCGGCAGAGGGAAGCATGAAGTGCACTAAAATTTCCTGGTAGACGGCTGCGCTGACTTTGGTCTTGATAAAACACAGTGGACCTACACCAGCAGATGACATGGCTCCCCAAACCATCACTGATTGTGGAGACTTCACACTAGACCTCAAGCAGCTTGGATTGTGGCCTCTCCACTCTTCCTCCAGACTCTAGGACCTTGATTTCCAAATGAAAATTGGGACTCTGGGACCTTGTGGAGTGGGTCAATGACTGCCTTCTGGACATCTGTGAAGTCACCAGTCTTCCCAATGATTGTGGAGCCTACTGAAACAGACTAAGGGACCTTTTTAAAAGCTTAGGAAGCCTTTGCAGGTGTATTTGTTAATTATTTTAATTTACTGAGATAATAACTTTTGTGTTTCCATTGTAAGCCATAATCATCAACATTAACAGAAATAAACACTTGAAATAGATCACTCTGTTTGTAATGACTCTATATAATATATGAATTGAAATTTTTGTATTGAAGAACTGAAATAAATTAACTTTTTGATGATATTCTAATTTAGTGAGATGCACCTGTATATTATATACTGGAATGTGATGATATTTTATGGTATCATAAGTAAAGTAATATGAGATTCTTAACTTTTACTGTAGCATCAGCATCTATAACTCACTGTATGAAATCATAGCAGAAGTAGCACTTGACCTCGACCCCAAGGGCCCCTGAACGGCACATGGCAGGTAGAGGCCCATTACAGATTATTTTTTTCTATTGTGAAACCTCCTTGAATCCAGGATTTTACTCACTCTTCATTCTCCAATCTGTGATTTGTCTCCAGTCTATCTAGTAATATATTTGCAAAACTTTTTGCTTTGTCAGCCAGGCCTTGCTTTAAGTCATCGCAGTCGAGGTGTACCATGGTGAAGTAAGCGCGGGTGGGCAGTCCCATGATATCTCTGGCCAGGGTGTGAAATTGTTCTATAAACTGGAATACAAATATAAATCAGTCTCATATACCCGTGAGATTTCTGATTTGACCCTCTATTATTATCGGATACGTTGCACCCCTCGCTCTGTAGGACTTAGGACAGTATTGATTCTAATAGGAATGGTAAGAAAATGATTCCTGCAACTTAGTCCTTGTTGCTGCGTCCATCCGACTCCAGCTGTGATCAGCTTATTGCCAAGGGACCCTTCAAACGAACCAAAGGGGGTCCTCGTAAAGTGAACCTGTCAGGTCCTTCATGCATGCCAAATTCCTGCATTGACATCCACGGTATATATCTGGCAAAAATGTTTCTACCTTAAAAAACTAAACTTTTAATGTGCCGGCCGTCAAATGCAAATTGGGCATGTGAAATTAAGCATTATACACCTGTCTTGGGTATCCGAGCTCTGCTTCCTTCACTTCGGTCTGCTGCCCCGTGTTGTGCTCCACGTCAGGTTTTACAGGTTGTCCCGTGTAGCTCAGTGACATAATCTCCTAAATCCTATTTATGGACCGTTAGGACACACCTGGGTCTTAGGATTGAGTTTTTAGACTTTTGTTTGGTGTGCTCCATCTTCTGCGTTAACTTTCTTCCATTCCTACTGGGTTACGCTACATCCATCCTGCAGCTCCCAAGATTCCTGAGTGCCAATTCCTTGCTGCTCATGTACCTTCCTGCTTGCCACACCAACGCCCGGGGTCCGCGTGCCCACCCGGACCCGAGGCTTAGAAGATCCACCTCGCCAGGTGAGACTAAGATGCCATGATTTGGGTGTGATCACAGCATCTGAGGTGGGATTTGTTTGTGGGAAGTGACGTCCCGCTGGACTAGTCCTAGATAACTTTCATATGATGAACGGCGCATACGCAGTCGATTTTTACTAGAAACATCAAAGCCAGTGTTGCTGTGCAGGGATGAGTTAATTTAACATAAAGAAGGGGGCTGGAGGCATGGGAACCTAGAAGGAAGCCCCACATGACCGGGATTGGCCAGGAGGGTGCAATTTTTAAATCCCAATGGTCGGGATTGGGTATAGGTTTGGAGGGGCTGGCATTTGGATGGGGGTGGGGTAAAGGGGGGAAGAGGTATAATAGGGAAAAGTGCGGGAAAACGGGCAGTCCAGGGAAGAAGCCATTGAGAGAAGTTCTGGAGCACTGATAAAAAAAAAAAAAAAAAAAAATAATAATTTTACCTTTTAATTGCTGGGACACTCTTCTCGCTATTATGGAGTCTGTGGAGTCCCTTATCGCCAGGCTGAGGGAGACTGCCAGATCCAGGCAAGGAGGGTGGCTTGAGGCCCAGCTGGCCGGACTTCTGGGGAATGCCGGAGAGGAAGAATCCCCGTCGGGTTTGGGAAGAAGTGCCAGGAGGACGCGGCCCCCCGAGAGGCTTTCCCTGGAGATGGTTGGTACGGGCAGCAGGCGCAGGCTGCGGAGCCCCTCAGGGGACCCTGTGTCCGGGGAGCATGCCGGCGGAATCCCCTGCCGGCGTGCCCGCCGCGGCAGGAATCCGCCCAGCCGGTCTGCGGGCTCCCCCTGCATCGGGTCGCGGTCCGCGACTGAAGTTCCCCGGTCCGTCGCGGTGCAGCCTCCCCCGTCGGCGCGCCGCAGTACTAGAGCCCAGGCCACGCCGGAAGCAAGGCCCGGGCCGCAGACGCATCATCCGGGGGGCGGGGCCTCACCGGAAATGGGGACTACGTCACTTCCGGCCCCGGAGACAGACGAGAGGGACGCACAGCCAATGAGCGGCGGGCGCAGTGACACGCCCCCCGCTCCAAGATCTAGTGGCGATTCAAGACGCCGGTTATTTAAAAGAAAAAAGGGCGGCAATCCTGCAGCGGGGAACGGAGGGAACACCAGCGCGGCAGGCACACCTGGCGACGTTCCTGTCGGGGTGCCTGCCAGACAGACCAGAGGGCGCAGACAGCAGCGGAGCTACACGGGCAGGCAGCAACAATTCCAGGACCTGCTGCCTGGCTCAAGTTTCTCCAGGCAGAGGGATGGAGCGGCGGGCAGCAGCACGGATTTGCCTGGCAGTTATCCACGGACCAACACGGATCGGGCTGGTGAGTCCGGGTCTAAAAATCGCGGATGTGCACGGTCGGCGGTGAGGAGTGGAGGACGAACGGCGGGGAGGTCGGCACGGGCTCGGGTCCCCCCTGGTGACGAGGAGGCCAGGGGCGCGGGCCTTGAGCAGCAGGGGTCGGTCGGACTGGATTATGGAGAAGAACAAGACGAACCAAGGACTCATCAGGACTCGGCGAGTACGGCTGGCAGGGACACAGCACCTGCGCAGCTTCGTGAGTATGCGTCTATGTATGGTTTGTCGCCCGCGGGGTCTGTAGCGGATGGGGTAGGCGATAGGCAGGTGTCTGGGCCCAGCGGGGAAAATGTTAGGGGAGGTAGTGGGTCAGATGTAAGTGGGTTTAGGGATTTGTTGGTTAGCATGTCGCGCATTTTGGCGAGAATAGACGGCGGGGGGGCCATTCAAAGGGGGTTGTCACCGGCGGGGGCTTGGCTACCTAGTCAACCGGCGTTGTTGCAGGTGGGGAGCGAGTCGGCCAGGTCGGCGGGGTGTACAGCTGGGACACCTTCTGGGGTGTCGGTGTGTGTGCAGACAGAAAAGGATAATGCGGATAGTATAAAACTGGATGATAGGGCGAAAGGGGAGGTATACGTGTGCTTTGAGGGGCCATTGGGGGCGCATTTAAAAAAAGGGGTTAAAGAAAAAATTTGGCGGGACGAGTATGTCGAAATTTTTTCCCTTCTTCCGTTGGAAAAGTTTAACCTGGATAAGGGAAAAAAGGAAGACAGTAAAAAAGAGGAAGAAGAGAAGCGTAGGTGGAGGTTGATTCCACAGACGTTTGTCAATTGGTTGCAAGCTTTTGCAATAATGGCTAGCGTTATTGGAGAAAAAGCTCCTGATAATTGTTCGGGTTTGTTTTGCTACCTTGATGCTATTGGGGAGGCTCATAGGACTTACGGGGGTCAGACATGGTTACGTTATGACGAGCAATTTCGTCAGAGGAAGGCAGTCCGCCCTGAGATCAGATGGGATCAAAAGGACATTGGGTTGTGGCTGAAGGTTATGGCCCCAGTGAGGTATGGGCAGTCCTTTCACGGGAGCAGCAGTAGTGGTAACCAACCAGCAGGACAAGGGGGAGGTAACCAAGGGCCACAAAGCACTAAGAAGGAAGTGGGAACTTGCTGGCAATTTAATGACGGCCAATGCAAGTACGGGACCTCCTGTAAATTCAAACACGTGTGCTCCCATTGTAATGGAAACTCACACGGAGCATCAAAATGCTTTAAGAAGGGTAAGGGAAAGCCGACAGTGGGTACCGGTCAAAGGGGCGACTCCGGTGAGGGTTCACGCGATGGCCCCCTTTCTAAGTAGGTATCCTGATCAGTCGAAGGCTAAGGTCATTTTGGATGGGTTTTTGGAAGGTTTTAGAATCCCTCCTCCTGAGCACGAGGTCCCCTTTTCACTAAAAAATTTGACGTCGGCTTCCCTTCATCCGGATGTGGTTAGCGTGAAGTTGGCTAAGGAGGTGGAATTGGGCAGGATGGCGGGACCGTTTCGGGTATTACCTAGCAGCAGGGTGATTATCTCGCCACTGGGGGTTGTGCCCAAAAAAAAAAGAGCTGAATAAGTTTCGTTTGATTCAGCATTTGTCGTACCCGAAGGGGCTCTCGGTGAATGATGGCATTGCACAGGAATTATGTTCAGTTGAATATACATCATTTGATGCGGCGGTGCGATGGGTACAGCGTTATGGGTCAGGATCGTTGCTAGCCAAGACGGATATCGAGTCGGCTTTTCGGTTGCTGCCAGTTCACCCGGATAGCATCCCGTTGTTAGGTTGTTTTTGGAATGGGGCATATTACATGGATAGGTGTTTGCCAATGGGTTGTGCAATTTCGTGTTCTTTGTTTGAAACGTTTAGTACCTTTTTGGAATGGGTGGTGATGGACCTGGCATCAGTTAATTCAGTCATTCATTATTTGGATGATTTTTTGTTTATAGGCCCTCCGCAATCGTTATTGTGTAGGAATTTGTTAGGTACTATGGTGTGGGTAGCGGAGCATTTTGGTGTACCATTGGCAAAAGAAAAGACAGAAGGCCCTTGCACAATCCTAAGTTTTTTGGGCATTGTAATTGACACAGAAAGGATGGAGTGCCGGTTACCTGAAGATAAATTGTGTCTGCTCAAGCAGGAGGTCGATAGAGTCAGGAGGTTGCGCAAGGTGACCCTGAGGGAGCTACAATCGCTGTTGGGGCGCTTAAATTTTGCATGCAGGATTATGCCAATGGGCAGAATATTTTGTCGCAGGTTGTCAGGCGCCACAGCAGGAGTGCGTGCGGCTCATCATTTTATCCGCCTAAATAAGGAACACAAGGAGGATCTGAGGGTTTGGAAGTTGTTTTTGGAAAGCTATAATGGCAGGTCATTAATCCAGCAGGAGTTTGTAAGCAGTTTTGATTGTGAGATTTTTACAGATGCTGCGGGAGGTGCTGGATACGGGGCCTACTGGAAAGGGCGGTGGAGTGTTGGGGCATGGCCGATTGGGTGGACGGAGAGGGGACTTACGAGGAACCTGGCGTTTTTGGAATTGTTCCCTATTGTTGTTGCGGTTACTATTTGGGGGGAGTGTTTTGCCAACAGGAGAATTCGGTTTCATTGCGATAACATGGGAGTGGTGTCTGTCATCAACAGCTTGTCGGCCTCATCCCCGCCTGTGATTAGGCTACTGAGGGAACTAGTACTTTGTTGTCTTAAGCTGAACGCTTGGATTACAGCGGTCCATGTTCCAGGTGTACAAAATTCTATAGCAGATGCCTTATCTCGTTTTCAGTGGGACCGTTTTCGGGCGCTAGCACCAGAGGCCGAGGACGTGGGTCAAGAATGCCCTTCGCATTTGTGGCAACTGGTTATGGAGGAGCCGGACGGTTAATAAGGGAGTCCATTACGAGGCAGACCTGGGCATCATACGAGGCATCGTGGCGAGTATGGCGAAGTTGGATTCTGGAGTGGGGTGTGGTGGAAAGTGAAGGAGATAGAGAGATGGCGGTGCTGTTTCTTGTGGGAAGGGCAGCAGAGATTGGATGGTCTGTGTCAAAAGTTAGTAAATTTGTAGCAGGATTGGCATTCGCTTTTAAATTGCAGGGGTTTAAAGATGTTACAAAATCGTTTTTAGTGAAGCAAGCACTTAGGGGCTTTAGGAGAGGCGGTAAGGTGTTAGATAAACGAAGACCGGTGACTTTTAGTATTTTAGAGCGGTTGGGTTTAGTGTTGGATAAGATTTGTTGTTCAGTTTTTGAAGCCACACTGTTTAGGTTGGCTTTTTCATTGGCGTTCTTTGGCGCACTAAGATTAGGTGAGTTGGTGGCACCAAGTAGGAATAAGGTTGGGGGTTTGTTTGCCGAGGATGTGAACGGTCGGAAAGGGGGCATCGAATTTTGGATTAGGAGGGCGAAGACGGATCAATTGGGCAGAGGCAAGCTAGTGGTATTGGGGGAAGTTGATGGATCGTTTATGTGTCCTAGGAGATGTTTAATGGCTTACTGGCAGGTTTGGTCGGGACGTAAGGGCCCATTATTGTGTCATAAAAACGGAGAGTTTCTGTCACGTTTTCAATTTATTGCAGTATTTAAAAAAGGGATTCGGGAGTTGGGCCTTAGTCCTGAGGTGTACGGGTCGCATTCTTTCAGAATCGGTGCGGCGTCAGAAGCGGACGGTTTGGGTTTAGGAAAGGATGTGATAAAACGCAAAGGGAGGTGGAGTTCAGATCGTTATCTGTCCTATGTACGGCATTAGGTGTGCAGGCTTATGTTTTATCTGGTCAGGAGTGAATACAATTCTTTGGTTATCTTATTGCAGGTGACGTCCCGTTATTAGTCTGGATTCTTGGACACTCTTTCGTTCATTGGGGGGCGCTGCGGGCGGATGTGAGGCCAAACGGTAGGCAATTGGGTTTTAGCAGAGAGCAAGTGGTGGTCCGGTGGCTGGGTTTTAGAGGGATGGTATGGAGAAGGGTGCTTCCTGAATTCCATAAGGCGGCTCGTTTGGACCGGGCGCCGGACATTTTGGTGGTGCATATGGGGGGGAATGATTTGGGGGTTCGGCCAGTTAGGGAATTGATGAGGGATATTCGAATTGATTTTTTAAGGTTATGGACATCTTTTCCTGGGGTGTTGACGGTTTGGTCTGACATTGTGCCGAGAAAAAATTGGAGGGAGGCCAGATCAGTGAAGGGCATTAATAGGGCACGAGTAAAGTTGAATAGAGCCATAGCAGCTTTTGTTGGTAGAAATGGGGGTGTAAGTGTTCGGCATCTTGATCTTGAGGCAGGGGTTGGTGATTTTTGGGCAAAGGATGGGGTGCACCTGAACGATATTGGGATTGATTTATGGGCATTATCTATACAGGAGGGGATTGAGAGGGCTTTGGCAGTGTTGGGGCGCTCACGAGCCTGAGGTGGTCAGGGCTGTTCGTTTGTGGCGGGGGGTGGGGTTCTTGGAGTTGGCACAGAAGTGTCGGTGGGAAAGTTATTGGAAATTTACAGGCAGTGGCTTGATTAAGCGGGGTGATCTGGCATTTGGTTTTTGGGGCTCTGGACGGGGTTTTACCCTGGGAGCTTTTGGTGCCCTCGAGCTGGTGATGGACGGCTGAGGGTAATACGGTGGTTCGATTTCGGTTTAGTTATGCCAGATCTAATTTTTAACTCCAAGAACCCTCCCTTCTTATTTATTTATTTGAATAATAATGTTTATATGTTAATGTTGTTTGTTAATAAAATGGCCGCTGTGGCCAAATTTATCCAAAGAAATTACAGGTGCAGTGTTTTTATTTGTTAAGCTACTTGAGGTCGGTAAGATGGGGAGGGGTATTACGGAACTATGGAACCCGGGTTGGCCGTACACGGTCATGACGGTTCGAGATAATATGCAAGAAGGCCCAATATGTAAAAAAAAAAAAACATTATGATCACACATACGTACCTCTGTGTATTCATCAAAACTGTGCTCCTCGGATAAGAAAATTTCTACTTTCTCCGCGGCTGAACCATCCACCAGCCAGCTGAAGCTTTCAACTATCAAATAATATAACACAGAATTTATAGTTGTATCTAGACTCATCTTAATGTCGGGCGGAGAAAACTCTCAAAGAGGATTATACAGCTGATCGGACATGGATTTTTGAAAGCAAGTTCTCTGGCTTCATCAGGTCTAAGAGATCAATTTGATAATCTACATTTATATGGTGAAATCTAGAGACAGATCCTCTTTGAAGTGCTTATTAGACCAATGATATATAGTATTTCTGCATGATAATGTCTGATAGATGAGGATCACACCTCTGGGAACCCCTAACACTGGGTTCAATGGCTTTTGGAAAGGTATCAGGATCAAAGCGTCCACAGGAAGATCACGCTGCAAGCGCCGGCAGGAGATTTCTGATTGTGATTGTTCCATCCCTTTAATACTAGATTCACGTCCAGCTTCCCATATGTTCCATCGCTTTAATACTTACGATTCACGTCCAGCTTACTGTATGTACCATCCTTTTAATTATTCGCGGCCAGCTTACCATATGTACCATCCCTTTAGTGACTCACGTCCAGCTTACCATATGTACCATACCTTTAATGACTCATGTCCAGCTTACCATATGTACCATCCCTTTAATGACTCACATCCTGCTTACCGTATGTACCATCCCTTTAATGACTCACATCCTGCTTACCCTATGTACCATCCCTGTAATGACTCATGTCCAGCTTACCGTATGTACCATGCCTTTAATGATTCGCAGCCAGCTTACCGTATGTACCATCCCTTTAAAGACTCACGTTCTACTTACTGTATGTACCATCCCTATAATGATTCACGTCCAGCTTACAGTATGTATCATCCCTTTAATAACTCACGTCGAGCTTACCGTATGTATCATCTTTTTAAAGATTCGCAGCCAGCTTACCATATGAACCATCCCTTTAATGACTCACGTCCTGCTTACTGTATGAACCATCCCTATAATGATTCACGTCCAGCTTACCGTATGTACCATGCCTTTAATGATTTGCGGCCAGCTTACCGTATGTACCATCCCTTTAATGACTCACGTCCTGCTTACTGTATGTACCATCCCTATAATGATTCACGTCCAGTTTACAGTATGTACTATCCCTTTAATAACTCACGTCGAGCTTACCGTATGTACCATCCCTTTAATGATTCACATCCAGCTTACAGTATGTACCATCCCTTTAATGACTCACGTCCAGCTTACCATATGTACCATCCCTTAAATGATTCACGTCCAGCTTACAGTATGTACCATCCCTTTAATAACTCACGTCGAGCTTACCGTATGTACCATCCCTTTAATGATTCACGTCCAGCTTACCATATGTACCATCCCTTTAATAACTCACGTCCTGCTTACTGTATGTACCATCCCTATAATGATTAACATCCAGCTTACCATATGTACCATCCCTTTAATGACTCATGTCCAGCTTTCCATATGTATCATCCTTTTAATGATTCACGTCCAGCTTACCATATGTACCATCCCTTTAATGATTCACGTCCAGCTTACAGTATGTACCATCCCTTTAATAACTCACGTCGAGCTTACCGTATGTACCATCCCTTTAATGATTCACGTCCAGCTTACCATATGTACCATCCCTTTAATGACTCATGTCCAGCTTACCGTATGCACCATCCCTTTAATGATTCATGTCCAGCTTACCGTATGCACCATCCCTTTAATGATTCATGTCCAGCTTACAGTATGTACCATCCCTGTAATGACTCATGTCCAGCTTACCATATGTACCATCCCTTTAATGACTCACATCCTGCTTACCGTATGTACCATCCCTTTAATGACTCACATCCTGCTTACCGTATGTACCATCCCTTTAATGACTCACATCCTGCTTACCCTATGTACCATCCCTGTAATGACTCATGTCCAGCTTACCGTATGTACCATGCCTTTAATGATTCGCGGCCAGCTTACCGTATGTACCATCCCTTTAAAGACTCACGTTCTACTTACTGTATGTACAATCCCTATAATGATTCACGTCCAGCTTACAGTATGTACCATCCCTTTAATGACTCACGTCGAGCTTACCGTATGTACCATCCCTTTAATGATTCACGTCCAGCTTACCATATGTACCATCCTTTTAATGACTCATGTCCAGCTTTCCGTATGTATCATTCTTTTAATGATTCACGTCCAGCTTACAGTATGTACCATCCCTTTAATAACTCACGTCGAGCTTACCGTATGTACCATCCCTTTAATGACTCACGTCCTGCTTACCGTATGTACCATCCCTTTAATGACTCACGTCCTGCTTACCGTATGTACCATCCCTATAATGATTCACGTCCAGCTTACCATATGTACCATGCCTTTAATGACTCACGTCCTGCTTACCGTATGTACCATCCCTTTAATGACTCACGTCCTGCTTACCGTATGTATCATCCCTATAATGATTTGCGGCCAGCTTACCATATGTACCATCCCTTTAATGATTCACGTCCAGCTTACCATATGTACCATGCCTTTAATGACTCACGTCCTGCTTACCGTATGTACCATCCCTTTAATGACTCACGTCCTGCTTACCGTATGTATCATCCCTATAATGATTTGCGGCCAGCTTACCATATGTACCATCCCTTTAATGATTCACGTCCAGCTTACCATATGTACCATGCCTTTAATGACTCACGTCCTGCTTACCGTATGTACCATCCCTTTAATGACTCACGTCCTGCTTACCGTATGTACCATCCCTATAATGATTCACGTCCAGCTTACCATATGTACCATGCCTTTAATGATTCACGGCCAGCTTACCGTATGTACCATCCCTATAATGATTCACGTCCAGCTTACCATATGTACCATCCCTTTAATGATTCGCGGCCAGCTTACCATATGTACCATCCCTTTAATGACTCATGTCCACCTTACCGTATGTACCATGTCTTTAATGATTCGCGGCCAGCTTACCGTATGTACCATCCCTTTAATGACTCACGTCCTGCTTACTGTATGTACCATCCCTTTAATGACTCACATCCAGCTTACAGTATGTACCATCCCTTTAATAACTCACGTCGAGCTTACCGTATGTACCATCCCTTTAATGATTCGCGGCCAGCTTACCATATGTACCATCCCTTTAATGACTCATGTCCAGCTTTCCGTATGTACCATCCCTTTAATGATTCACGTCGAGCTTACCGTATGTATCATCCTTTTAATGATTCACGTCCAGCTTACCATATGTACCATCCCTTTAATGACTCATGTCCAGCTTTCTGTATGTACCATCCCTTTAATGATTCACGTCGAGCTTACAGTATGTATCATCCCTTTAATGATTCACGTCCAGCTTACCATATGTACCATCCCTTTAATGATTCCCGTCCAGCTTACCATATGTACCATCCCTTTAATGACTCATGTCCAGCTTTCTGTATATACCATCCCTTTAATGATTCACGTCGAGCTTACAGTATGTATCATCCCTTTAATGATTCACGTCCAGCTTACCATATGTACCATCCCTTTAATGATTCCCGTCCAGCTTACCATATGTACCATCCCTTTAATGACTCATGTCCAGCTTTCTGTATATACCATCCCTTTAATGATTCACGTCGAGCTTACAGTATGTATCATCCCTTTAATGCTTCACGTCCAGCTTACCGTATGTACCATCCCTTTAATGATTCACGTCCAGCTTACCATATGTACCATCCCTTTAATGACTCATGTCCAGCTTTCCGTATGTACCATCCCTTTAATGATTCACGTCCAGCTTACCATATGTACCATCCCTTTAATGACTCATGTCCAGCTTTCCGTATGTACCATCCCTTTAATGATTCACGTCGAGCTTACCGTATGTACCATCCCTTTAATGACTCATGTCCAGCTTTCCGTATGTACCATCCCTTTAATGATTCACATCCCGCTTACCGTAGGTTTGGAAATGCCTGAATGGCTGGTGCAGATTGTGGCTGACGGCCTCCTTCAGCTTCAGCGCGGCAGAATGAAAGATGTAATCAGGGAGTTTGGCCTCGATGATCTGAACCGTGTTACTACCAGAAAGCCACGGCTGCACCGTCTGAATGTTCTGGACAAAGAAGAACGTTCTATAAAGTGACATGAATACTGCAGAAGTCTCTAATATAAACCCCCTGAACATCCACCTATTATGATATAAATAAATCAAAAACTCCATACAAAGCTCCATATCCTCAGCATAGACATGGAATAAAAGCTGCCATGCTGTGTATCCTCAGTGGCCACTAAAGGGAGCTTAAAGGCCATCTGTCACCCCAAAAATTCAGAGTTAACCACTTATACATTTAAAGCGCACCTGTCAGCAGGATTGAGCTCAGTAAAACACATACATTGTCAGGTGGGTGCCACTACACTGATTAAAATGATACCTTAGTTGATTAAATCCGTTCTGTGGTTCTTGTGTAACCTTTACTTTCAGTTTGGAGATAATGATATGCTCGTGCTCCGGGGCGGCCTGTGGGGGGCGCTCTATCTGGTGCTCTGCTTACATATTCATCTGTATGCTCTTATGACAGCTCACTGTGCCTTCACTGACCTGCCTCCTATTTTACATAATGCATCTAGTAGTGCGGGGCTAGGTAAAATAGGAGGCAGGTCAGTGGACGATCAGTGAGCTGTCATAAGAGCATACACATGAATATGTAAGCAGAGCACCAGATAGAGCGCCCCCACACGCCGCCCCGGAGCATAAGCATATCATTATTTCCAAACTGAAAGTAAAGATTACACAAGAACCACAGGACGAATTTCATCAACTAAGGTACCATTTTACTCTGTGTAATGTCGCCCTCCTGACAGTGTATGTGGTTTACTCAGCACACTCCTGCTGACAGGTGCACTTTAATGGGGGACTGGAGTGGAGAGCCATCCCTTCATGGGAGCCCACCGGAGGATTCTCCAGTTCTCCTGTTGGCCAGTCCGAGCCTGTAAAAGTATTCATGCTATCCAACTCTTCTACTTATAATTCTCATATATTTTTGCAATGTGTATTACAAAGTCAATATACTCGTTGTCCTACCCCTGCATGGGGGCCCACCGGAGGATACTGCTGCGGACGCTCATATACTAGGTGACAGCCAATAGCAATTGTAAATCAGCCAGTACTATATTTTTTTTGCTGTGATATTCCAAAATGGTGGCAGCAAATTTCCAATTTTTTTTACTGCAGTTTTTACCTGTGAGCCACACATGTACCTACTATAAAAAGTAAGTTGTCAGCATTGAAAAAAATCCTGATACCCGAAGGGGCTTGGAGATCCGAGTTAATATAAATAGTACAACTTCTTCTACGTCCTGGAAGCTTGGATAGAAATCCATTTTCTCGTCATCAAATGTAAGTTGCATTTTGAAGATTGGTAAAAATTGCAGGTCTATCAGGTCAAATAAACGGACATAAGTTTCTACAGTTTTCTGCAGAAGGTCTCTCACCTGTGGGGGGAGAAATCAGCAAGTATATATTAGTGTTTATAAGGAGAAAAAATACATGACTACGAGAGTGGTGCAGAAAACAGGGAGACGGGCTGGGCCATAAGAGAAGAAAGCTGAGTGACAACATTTACTGTGGGTGGGAAATCCTTCATCCCTTCAGGACCGGGTAATTTTTTGTTTTGCATTTTTTCCTTCTCTTCTTCAAAAAGCCATACATTTTTTAATTTTTCCATTGATATAGCTGCAAGAGGCTATGTAATGTGCTGTAGCTTAAACCCTTCCCAACATATGACATATTGTTATGCCATATGTCATGTTCCTGTAGATGTGCAAAATTTGGACCTGGGCCCCCACCAGCATGTTGGTCATATGTATGGGCCCTTGTAGCGTTCTAGATCCGATAATGATGCGCGTGTTCGCCCCTGCCTTGGATGTTTCCTGTAATAATCTCCCCCATCATAGCCCCATCCTATAATAATGTCTCTCCTTCTAGGCCCCTTCCTGGTACAATGTTCCCCATCCTGCGCCCCTTCCTGTTATAATATCCCCTATCCAGGGCCTCTTCCTGTTATAATATCCACCTTCTGTGTATAATACCCCCCACCCTGAGCCCCGTTCAGCAATAACGTGCCAATCCTGGGCTCCTTCCTGGTATAATGTCCTTGGTCCTGGGACTCTTACAGTAATAATGTCCCCCATCCTGGCCCCTTCCTATAACAATGTCCCCCATCCTGGTACAATGTCCCCCATCCTATAACAATGTCCTCCATCCTGGTATCCTGTCCCCCATCCTAGGCCCCATTCCGGTATAATGACCTCCATCCTTGTGCCCTTCCTGGTGTAATGTCCTTCATCCTGGCCCATGTCATGGTATAATGACCCCCATTCTGGTATAATGCTCCCTATCCTGGACCGCTCTCTTGTACAATGCCCCCCATCCTGAACCCCTGCCTTGTATAATGCTCCCCATCCTTGGCCCCTTCCTTGTGAAATGCTCCCCATCATGCGCCCCTTCCTTGTATAGTGCTCCCCATCCTGCGCCCCTTCCTTGTATAGTGCTCCCCATCCTGCACCCCTTCCTTGCATAGTGCTCCCCATCCTGCGCCCCTTCCTTGTGTAATGCTCCCCATCTTGCACCCCTTCCTTGTATAATGCTCCCCATCTTGCACCCCTTCCTTGTGTAATGCTCCCCATTTTGGGCCCCTTCCTTGTGTAATGCTCCCCATCCTGCGCTCCTTCCTTGTGTAATGCACCTCATCCTAGGCTACTTCCTTGTATAATGCTCCCCATCCTGCACCCCTTCCTTGTGTAATGCTCCCCATCCTGCACCCCTTCCTTGTATAATGCTCCCCATCATGCGCCCCTTCCTTGTATAATGCTCCCCATCCTGTGCCCCTTCCTTGTGTAATGCTCCCCATCCTGCGCCCCTTCCTTGTATAATGCTCTCCATCTTGCGCCCCTTCCTTGTGTAATGCTCCCCATCCTGCGCCCCTTCCTTGTGTAATGCTCCTCATCCTAGGCTACTTCCTTGTATAATGCTCCCCATCTTGGGACCCTTCCATGTCTAATTCTCCCCATCCTGGGACCCTTCCTTGTATAATGCTTCTCATCGTAGGCTACTTCCTTGTATAATGCTCCCCATCCTGGGACCCTTCCTTGTCTAATTCCCCCCATCCTGGGCCCTTTCCTTGTATAGTGCTCCCCATCCTGGGCCCCTTCCTTATATAATGCGCCCCTTCCTTGTCTAATTCTCCCCACCCTGAGCCCCTTCCTTGTATAATGCTCCCCATCCTGGGACCCTTCCTTGTCTAATTCCCCCCATCCTGGGCACCTTCCTTATATAATGCTCCCCATCCTGGGCCCCTTCCTTGTCTAATTCCCCCATCCTGGGCCCTTTCCTTGTATAATGCTCCCCATCCTGGGACCCTTCCTTGTCTAATTCTCCCCATCCTGGGCCCTTTCCTTGTATAATGCTCCCCATCCTGGGCCCCTTCCTTATATAATGCTCCCCATCCTGGGCCCCTTCCTTGTCTAATTCTCCCCACCCTGAGCCCCTTCCTTGTATAATGCTCCCCATCCTTGGCCCTTTCCTGGTATAATGTTCTGTCGTTCTTTTCCAATAAATTAAATAAACAAAAATAAATGATTCTTCTTACCTTCCTCCGCTCCCACGACATGCGGCGTCTTCTTCTGTAGCTGATTTCAGTGTGCCGGGACGGGCAGCGCATGACGTCACTTCCATGCGTCGCTCGTGACTGGCACGCCGACATCAGCTACCGGCCTTTGATTGGCTGGCGGCATGCATTGCAGCTCAGGGACCCGGCATGTCCCTGCGCAGCAATATACTTCAGCCGGATGTGCGTCCTCAGGCTGTGGATGTGCCATAAATATATGAGATGGGAATACCACTCTGAGTCTATGTTTGATCCAGAGATACAATAATGAACATGAATCCTTATATATCACGGATCTTGCAGCCGCCTTTACCTGGTTGGACATAAGTGTCGAGACGCAGTTATAAAAGGAATCCAATTTGTCCACTTTAATCAACTGCAGGACATCTTGATTGGCAAATAGATTGATCACTTTGGGGTACCAAGTGTTCAGCAACTTTTCTTCTGTCTTGGCACAAGCCAAGGATCCGCTGCTCCTCAGGGATTCACATTCTACAGGACCCCTGGACCTGACAAAGAATAAAGCACTTTATCATATTAAACCTGACAGGGCACACCTGTGAAGTGAAAACCATTTCCGGTGACTACCTCTAAGCTCATCAAGAGAATGACAAGAGTGTGCAAAGCAATTGACGCGCCCCCTGGGCCATATTCTTTAGGGGGAATATCCGGAGCCGGATCAGATGGGAGTTGTAGTCTTCCGAGTGGCTGTGACCCGGTCCGTGCCCAGGGTGTCAAACTCAGTTGTATGTGGCAGTCCTACAGATGTTATTAAGTTCTTTATTGTCGACTACGCCACCCGTTGTATTGCGGTCACTATGGCCGCCGCTGCAGCAGGGTCCGCTGAGGCTGATGGTGTAGGTGCAGCTTGTGATGGTATAACCCCCAACGGGTGGGGTATAGCCTCAGGGGGTCAGGTGCAGAGGATGGGGGTTGTGGTGGTGCAGCGTAGATGTAAAACGAAGACAGAGTCGGGTTGTGCAGTTTAGGGTATTTACTCACTGCTGATGTTCCGGTCACTCCAGCTTCAAGGGACCTCCCGAGCCGTGCTGCGTCCACCAGGTCCTGGATCCAGCCAACCCCCAAGCGAGTCCGGAGCGTGACCCTGAGCTCTCCTTCTGTCCTTTCTCTGGCCGTCCCCACTAGTGATCCACCCAGGTCCAGCTCCCTCGGGCCTTCTGTTGGGAGACCCTTGGCCTTGGGTTCCCTGACCCTCCACGTGGTATGCCTTCGGGGTGGATGTGGTGGGTGGCCGTGGCAGACGCTGCCCACGGCCTCCGGTCTCTGGCTGGGGTGTGTTTTTGCCCCCACCAGCTTGGGTTCCGGTACCCTAATGCCAACTCTTCACCCGTTGATGGACTTTGGGTTCTCAGAGTTCCTTTTCTGTTTCCCCCTCTGGGTCTTTCTGGCTTTCTCCTCTCTCTCTCTGGGACTTCTCTGCTCCTCTTCCTCTGCTCTGCTCTGACAGACTGACCCTGTTCTCTGATGGTGCCCACCTTATATACACCCTCTATGTGTGAGCTCAGGTGACCAGCACCCAATGAGCTCCTATCTTTACCCAGGCTGCTCCCCCTATCTGCCCCTACACTACTTGGGATGTTCCACCCCCCTCCCACTCCAGCCAGGAACAGACTCGGTCGTACCTGCACATTTCTAAGTGGGAGTACCGTCGGTCTGCTCCTCGGAAATGGGATGTGTGTAGTGCATGCAGCCTACCGAGCTCAGGTCCACACTCCATCCTTACCCGGGAGTGGAATATCACACCTCTGGGTTGAGATGCAATACCCCTGTAGCAGCCGAATCCTCAGGGTGGTTACACAATCATCAAAGCAAAAGGGGGCTACTTTGAAGAACCTAGAATATAAGACATATTTTCAGTTGTTTCACACTTTTTTGTTAAGTATATAATTCCACATGTGTTAATTCATAGTTTTGATGCCTTCAGTGTGAATGTACAATTTTCATAGTCATGAAAATACAGAAAAATCTTTAAATGAGAAGGTGTGTCCAAACTTTTGGTCTGTACTATATATACACACCCATATACAGTATACATATACATACACATATACAGTATACATATATATATACACTTATACAGTATACATATATATACACACATATACAGTATACATATATACACACATATACAGTATACATATATATATACACACTTATACAGTATACATATATACACACATATACAGCATACATATATATACACACATATACAGTATACATATATATATACACACATACAGTATACATATATACACACATATACAGTATAGATATACAGTACAGACCAAAAGTTTGGACACACCTTCTCATTTAAAGATTTTTCTGTATTTTCATGACTATGAAAATTGTACTTTTACACTGAAGGCATCAAAACTATGAATTAACACATGTGGAATTATATACTTAACAAAAAAGTGTGAAACAACTGAAAATATGTCTTATATTCTAGGTTCTTCAAAGTAGCCACCTTTTGCTTTGATGACTGCTTTGCACACTCTTGGCATTCTCTTGATGAGCTTCAAGAGGTAGTCACCGGAAATGGTTTTCACTTCACAGGTGTGCCCTGTCAGGTTTAATAAGTGGGATTTCTTGCCTTATAAATGGGGTTGGGACCATCAGTTGTGTTGTGCAGAAGTCTGGTGGATACACAGCTGATAGTCCTACTGAATAGACTGTTAGAATTTGTATTATGGCAAGAAAAAAAGCAGCTAAGTAAAGAAAACTGAGTGGCCATCATTACTTTAAGAAATGAAGGTCAGTCAGTCCGAAAAATTGGGAAAACTTTGAAAGTGTCCCCAAGTGCAGCAGCAAAAACCATCAAGCGCTACAAAGAAACTGGCTCACATGAGGACCGCCCCAGGAAAGGAAGACTAAGAGTCACCTCTGCTTCTGAGGATAAGCTTATCCGAGTCACCAGCCTCAGAAATCGCAGGTTAACAGCAGCTCAGATTAGAAACCAGGCCAATGCCACACAGAGTTCTAGCAGCAGACACATCTCTTCAACAACTATTAAGAGGAGACTTTGTGCAGCAGGCCTTCATGGTAAAATAGCTGCTAGGAAACCACTGCTAAGGACAGGCAACAAGCAGAAGAAACTTGTTTGGGCTAAAGAACACAAGGAATGGACATTAGACCAGTGGAAATCTGTGCTTTGGTCTGATGAGTCCAAATTTGAGATCTTTGGTTCCAACCACCGTGTCTTTGTGCGACGCAGAAAAGGTGAACGGATGGACTCTACATGCCTAGTTCCCACCGTGAAGCATGGAGGAGGAGGTGTGATGGTGTGGGGGTGCTTTGCTGGTGACACTGTTGGGGATTTATTCAAAATTGAAGGCATACTGAACCAGCATGGCTACCACAGCATCTTGCAGCGGCATGCTATTCCATCCGGTTTGCGTTTAGTTGGACCATCATTTATTTTTCAACAGGACAATGACCCCAAACACACCTCCAGTCTGTGTAAAGGCTATTTGACCAAGAAGGAGAGTGATGGGGTGCTACGCCAGATGACCTGGCCTCCAGAGTCACCAGACCTGAGCCCAATCGAGATGGTTTGGGGTGAGCTGGACTGCAGAGTGAAGGCAAAAGGGCCAACAAGTGCTAAGCATCTCTGGGAACTCCTTCAAGATTGTTGGAAGACCATTTCCGGTGACTACCTCTTGAAGCTCATCAAGAGAATGCCAAGAGTGTGCAAAGCAGTCATCAAAGCAAAAGGTGGCTACTTTGAAGAACCTAGAATATAAGACATATTTTCAGTTGTTTCACACTTTTTTGTTAAGTATATAATTCCACATGTGTTAATTCATAGTTTTGATGCCTTCAGTGTGAATGTACAATTTTCATAGTCATGAAAATACAGAAAAATCTTTAAATGAGAAGGTGTGTCCAAACTTTTGGTCTGTACTGTATATACACACACATATACAGTATACATATATATATACACACATATACAGTATACATATATATATACACACATACAGTATACATATATACACACATATACAGTATATATATACACACACATATACAGTATACATATATATACACACATATACAGTATACATATATACACACATATACAGTATAGATATATATACACACACATATACAGTATACATATATACACACACATATACAGTATACATATATACACACATACAGTATACATATATACACACATATACAGTACAGATATATATACACACACATATACAGTATACATATATATACACACATATACAGTATACATATATATACACACATATACAGTATACATATATACACACATATACAGTATACATATATATATATACACTTATACAGTATACATATATATACACACCCATATACAGTATACATATATATACACACATATACAGTATACATATAAATACACACATATACAGTATACATATAAATATATACACTTATACAGTATACATATATACACACATATACAGTATACATATAAATACACACATATACAGTATACATATATATACACACACATATACAGTATACATATATATACACACACATATACAGTATACATACAGTACAGACCAAAAGTTTGGACACACCTTCTCATTTAAAGATTTTTCTGTATTTTCATGACTATGAAAATTTTACATTCACACTGAAGGCATCAAAACTATGAATTAACGCATGTGGAATTATATACTAACAACTGAAAATATGTCTTATATTCTAGGTTCTTCAAAGTAGCCACATTTTCTTTGATGACTTCTTTGCACATTCTTGGCATTCTCTTGATGAGCTTCAAGAGGTAGTCACCGGAAATGGTCTTCCAACAATCTTGAAGGGGTTCCCAGAGATGCTTAGCACTTGTTGGCCCTTTTGCCTTCACTCTGCGGTCCAGCTCACCCCAAACCATCTCGATTGGGTTCAGGTCTGGTGACTGTGGAGGCCAGGTCATCTGGCCATCACTCTCCTTCTTGGTCAAATAGCCCTTACACAGCCTGGAGGTGTGTTTGGGGTCATTGTCCTCTTGAAAAATAAATGATGGTCCAACTAAACGCAAACCGGATGGAATAGCATGCCGCTGCAAGATGCTGTGGTAGCCATGCTGGTTCAGTATGCCTTCAATTTTGAATAAATCCCCAACAGTGTCACCAGCAAAGCACCCCCACACCATCACACCTCCTCCTCCATGCTTCACGGTGGGAATCAGGCCTGTCGAGTCCATCCGTTCACCTTTTCTGCGTCGCACAAAGACACGGTGGTTGGAACCAAAGATCTCAAATTTGGACTCATCAGACCAAAGCACAGATTTCCACTGGTCTAGTGTCCATTCCTTGTGTTCTTTAGCCCAAACAAGTCTCTTCTGCTTGTTGCCTGTCTATAGCAGTGGTTTCCTAGCAGCTATTTTACCATGAAGGCCTGCTGCACAAAGTCTCTTCTTAACAGTTGTTGAAGAGATGTGTCTGCTGCTAGAACTCTGTGTGGCATTGATCTGGTCTCTTATCTGAGCTGCTATTAACCTGCGATTTCTGAGGCTGGTGACTCGGATAAACTTATCCTCAGAAGCTGAGGTGACTCTTGGTCTTCCTTTCGTGGAATGGTCCTCATGTGAGCCAGTTTCTTTGCAGCGCTTGATGGTTTTTGCAACTGCACTTGGGGACACTTTCAAAGTTTGCCCAATTTTTTGGACTGACTGACCTTCATTTCTTAAAGTAATGATGGCCACTCGTTTTTCTTTACTTAGCTGCTTTTTTCTTGCCATAATACAAATTCTAACAGTCTATTCAGTAGGACTATCAGCTGTGTATCCACCCGACTTCTGCACAACACAACTGATGGTCCCAACCCCATTTATAAGGCAAGAAATCCCACTTATTAAACCTGACAGGGCACACCTGTGAAGTGAAGACCATTTCCGGTGACTACCTCTTGAAGCTCATCAAGAGAATGCCAAGAGTGTGCAAAGCAGTCATCAAAGCAAAAGGTGGCTACTTTGAAGAACCTAGAATATAAGACATATTTCAGTTGTTTCACACTTTTTTGTTAAGTAAATGTAGCACCCTGAGGATTCGGCTGCTACAGGGGTATTGCACCTCAACCCAGAGGTGTGATATTCCACTCCCGGGTAAGGATGGAGTGTGGAACTGAGCTCGGTAGGCTGCATGCACTACACACATCCCATTTCCGAGGAGCAGACCGACGGTACTCCCACTTAGAAATGTGCAGGTACGACCGAGTCTGTTCCTGGCTGGAGTGGGAGGGGGGTGGTACATCCCAAGTAGTGTAGGGGCAGATAGGGGGAGCAGGCTGGGTAAAGTTAGGAGCTCATTGGGTGCTGGTCACCTGAGCTCACACATAGAGGGTGTATATAAGGTGGGCACCAACTAAGAACAGGGTCAGATGCAGAGAGAAAGTCAGGAGCAGAGGAGAAGAAAGACCCAGAGTGAGAGAGGAGAAGAGAGAGACCCAGAGGGGGGAAACAGCAGAAAAGGACTCCAAGAACCCAAATTAAATCCCCGGGTGAAGAGTCGGCATCAGGGTACCGGAACCCAAGCTGGTGGGGGCAAAAACACACCCCAGCCAGAGACCGGAGACCGTGGGCAGCGTTTGCCACGGTCACCCACCACATCCACCACGAAGGCATACCACGAGGAGGGTCAGGGAACCCAAGGCCAAGGGTCTCCCAACAGAAGGCCCGAGGGAGCTGGACCTGGGTGGATCAATAGTGGGGACGGCCAGAGAACGGGACAGAAGGAGAGCTCAGGGCCACGCTCCGGACTTATTTGGGGGTTGGCTGGATCCAGGACCTGGTGGACGCAGCACGGCTCGGGTGGTCACTCGAAGCTGGAGTGACCAGTACAACATCTGCAGTAAGTAAACACCCTTAACTGCACAACCCGACTCTGTCTTCATTGCCGTCTGCACTGCACCACCACAACCCCCATCCTCTGCACCTGTCCCCTCTGAGGCTATACCCCTCCCGTTGGGGGTTATCCCACCAAGCTGCGCACCCATCATCAGCCTCAGCGGACCCTGCTGCAGCGGCGGCCACAGTGACCGCATCACAACGGGTGGCGTAGTCGACACAAAAGAACTCTTAATAACATCTGTAGGACTGCCACATAACACTGAGTTTGACGCCCTGGGCACGGGCCGGGTCGCAGCCGCTCGGAGACTACAACCCCCCATCTGATCCGGTGCCGGGTATTCCCCTCAAAAAGGAATATGTCCCAGGGGGCGCGTCAACTTTGGCGTAGTCGGCAGGATTACGTGCCCGCAACACCCGGGTACTGCGTGCCTGAAGAAAAGTGCAAGTTTACCTCAGAAAGAAGTCTCCCGCCGGTTCCGGAGGGTCCACGCCATCGGACCCCATCACAGGTCGTTTCCCGCCGATTGTCCGCCATTTCCAGCTTGTTCCCGCCATCTGCAGAGTTTCCCGCCACTGGGCGACGCTTCCCGCCAAATCCGAAGATTTCCCGCCTTGGAAGAGCAGCGGACGCCATTATGGGCGTGCCAAAGGAGGGCAAGAGGCCGCCTCCCATCGTGGGCCAGGACAGAAAATGGCGCCAAAAGTGGAAACCGCCCCCACCAACAGAGACTGTGATGCTGGAGGTGTCTGTCAGCGTGAAAGAACTACCCCTGGAGCTGACAGTCACCGAGTTGCCCCGGGACCGCCCTCGAAGTGGGAGGAGACGAAAGGAAAAAACAAAGATGGGTGCCGCCTGGAGCAGTCTGGAGCGAGCGCACCCGGAGGCAAGAAGCCTGGAGAGGAGTAGCGGAGGAGCTTACCCGGAGATGGAGAGAAAGCAGAACAGCACCGGCCCGCTGGCCAGGAGTCTGCTAGAGACCGAGGAAGGAGAGCGGAGCAGCACCGGCCCGCTGGCCAGGAGCCTGCTGGAAGAAGAGCAGAGCAGCACCGACCCGTTGGTCAGGAGCCTGCTAGACACCACGACCCCACTAGGCCTAGTGGAGGTCCTTGCACAGCTCCCCCAAGACCGGGAGTGTGCACAGACTGCCCTGGAGGGCCTCGCACGGAGGATGGCCCGGGTACAGCGCGAGATATTGGCGGAATGGAGCCGGGAGATGGCCCAGCAAGCTGAGACCAGTCAACGGAGCACGCTACCCTGGAAGAGGAAACAGACCGCCTCTGAGGATGGCGCGGGAGGACCAAAGGCCGGAGACGGCGCCGAGAAGGGAGCCGGACGCAAGGAGGCAGGTAAAGGGGACGCCTATACCCCAAGCCGGGAAACCGCCCACCTGCCCCAGCTCCCCGTCGCAGAGCCCGAAAGTCCCCCTGCTGTGCCCGTAGCCGCCATGTCACCGCTATGGACTAGACCCCGACCGGAAGCCGCCGCAGCGACCCCTGTGACGTCACGCGCCTCGACCCGGAGCGTGACAAAGCAGGAAATACCACCAGCCTGGTCGCAAGGCCTAGTACCCCCGGGCGCCGCATCACCAACAGCGCCCCCTACCTCCGCGGAGCCTCCGGCCTGGCCGCAAGGCCAGGTAGCCCAGGGCGCCGCCGTCCTAACGGTGCCCTTCACCTTCCAGGTGCCCCAGGCCTGGCCGCAAGGCCTGGGCAACCCGGGCACCACCACCACCGCGCCCGCACCCGTAAAACCAAGGGTGCCGCGTCTGGGAGAGGACTTGTTTGCCCAGCACACGTGGCCGGACGGGCAGCCTTTCATCTGGCCCCAGAGATATTATGAACTGGAGCACCAGAGGAGAGTTGGGGCCATGTGTGCACCCCTGATTCCGGCTCCGAAGCCCGTGATAAGGATCTCGCCCCCGCTTGAAGAGACCCAATTTGAGTGGGACCCCACCGGAGAAGACCTAATGGGGTTCACTCAAGAAACCAGGGCAGCTGCAGCGGAGCGTGCTGCGTGCTGCCGACAGCAGCTCGAAGAGTTTGCGAGGGAGCGGAGAGAGAGGCGGGTCCGGGAGCAACAGGCCCAAGTACGGAGCGCCGAGCAGAAGAGCCGAACCAGGAGGGACCCCCGTGCAGCGCACAGTCCCCGTACCACCGGGACTGTAATAAAGTTCAACATGCAGCATGGGTGGGGCTTCATCAGAGACCACAACACCCCCGGCGACGTCTTTGTCACGCGCAGAGATGTGGAGTCCCATCTGCCGGAGGGGCACAGAGGTCGTGACCTTTATATCGGGGACGAGGTCACCTTTACCCGGCACAAGTGTGCCAAAGGACCTTACGCCCTCCATGTGCATCGCCTGACAGAGGAGGAGCTGCGATGTGAGGAGGAAGAGCAAGAGGATCCGGACGGGTCTGAAGCTGAGATCCCCAAAGAAAGAGCAGGAGGAAGACGTTGTTGAGTACAGCGGAGTAGGTGCTGTAAATAGTTACCCGATCGGGTACCAAAGAAACTGTTGCTACATATATATAGTCCCCGTTGGGACCAGCATGAGTGAACTGTTTACCCGTTATTCCGTATCCATACCAGGCTGAGGACTGTGAGCAGCCATTCCCTTCCCTTTACCTGGCCGAGGACTGAGAGCGGCCAACTTCCCCTGTATATAGTTGCGCTTCCTAAAGCGCCCCCTACCGGTTTTATAGGAAAACCAGTTTTCCAGAGAGACTGTCGCACTTTACCCGGTCACACGTTGCACAGTGACCGGAGGAGGAGCCAGAGGCGACGAGAATGTTTTATATTGATATATATATATATGTTGTTTTATATGTTTTATATGTTTATGAAAAATTTGTATGTTTTTGGTGTTATGTCTTACAGCCCGAGGACGTGCTGTGGTTTACCAGGGGGGAATGTAGCACCCTGAGGATTCGGCTGCTACAGGGGTATTGCACCTCAACCCAGAGGTGTGATATTCCACTCCCGGGTAAGGATGGAGTGTGGAACTGAGCTCGGTAGGCTGCATGCACTACACACATCCCATTTCCGAGGAGCAGACCGACGGTACTCCCACTTAGAAATGTGCAGGTACGACCGAGTCTGTTCCTGGCTGGAGTGGGAGGGGGGTGGTACATCCCAAGTAGTGTAGGGGCAGATAGGGGGAGCAGCCTGGGTAAAGTTAGGAGCTCATTGGGTGCTGGTCACCTGAGCTCACACATAGAGGGTGTATATAAGGTGGGCACCAACTAAGAACAGGGTCAGATGCAGAGAGAAAGTCAGGAGCAGAGGAGAAGAAAGACCCAGAGTGAGAGAGGAGAAGAGAGAGACCCAGAGGGGGGAAACAGCAGAAAAGGACTCCAAGAACCCAAATTAAATCCCCGGGTGAAGAGTCGGCATCAGGGTACCGGAACCCAAGCTGGTGGGGGCAAAAACACACCCCAGCCAGAGACCGGAGACCGTGGGCAGCATTTGCCACGGTCACCCACCACATCCACCACGAAGGCATACCACGAGGAGGGTCAGGGAACCCAAGGCCAAGGGTCTCCCAACAGAAGGCCCGAGGGAGCTGGACCTGGGTGGATCAATAGTGGGGACGGCCAGAGAACGGGACAGAAGGAGAGCTCAGGGCCACGCTCCGGACTTATTTGGGGGTTGGCTGGATCCAGGACCTGGTGGACGCAGCACGGCTCGGGTGGTCACTCGAAGCTGGAGTGACCAGTACAACATCTGCAGTAAGTAAACACCCTTAACTGCACAACCCGACTCTGTCTTCATTGCCGTCTGCACTGCACCACCACAACCCCCATCCTCTGCACCTGTCCCCTCTGAGGCTATACCCCTCCCGTTGGGGGTTATCCCACCAAGCTGCGCACCCATCATCAGCCTCAGCGGACCCTGCTGCAGCGGCGGCCACAGTGACCGCATCACAACGGGTGGCGTAGTCGACACAAAAGAACTCTTAATAACATCTGTAGGACTGCCACATAACACTGAGTTTGACGCCCTGGGCACGGGCCGGGTCGCAGCCGCTCGGAGACTACAACCCCCCATCTGATCCGGTGCCGGGTATTCCCCTCAAAAAGGAATATGTCCCAGGGGGCGCGTCATATATAATTCCACATGTGTTAATTCATAGTTTTGATGCCTTCAGTGTGAATGTACAATTTTCAAAGTCATGAAAATACAGAAAAATCTTTAAATGAGAAGGTGTGTCCAAACTTTTGGTCTGTACTGTATACAGTATACATATACACACACATATACAGTATACATATATATACACACACACATATACAGTATACATATATATACACACATATACAGCATACATATATATACACACATATACAGTATACATATATATATACACACATACAGTATACATACAGTACAGACCAAAAGTTTGGACACACCTTCTCATTTAAAGATTTTTCTGTATTTTCATGACTATGAAAATTGTACATTCACACTGAAGGCATCAAAACTATGAATTAACACATGTGGAATTATATACTTAACAAAAAAGTGTGAAACAACTGAAAATATGTCTTATATTCTAGGTTCTTCAAAGTAGCCACCTTTTGCTTTGATGACAGATTTGCACACGCTTGGCATTCTCTTGATGAGCTTCAAGAGGTAGTCACCAGAAATGGTCTTCACTTCATGGGTGTGCCCTGTCAGGTTTAACAAATGGGATTTCTTGCCTTATAAATCGGGTTGGGACATCAGTATTGTTGTGCAGAAGTCTGGTGGATACACAGCTGATAGTCCTACTGAATAGACTGTTAGAATTTGTATTATGGCAAGAAAAAAGCAGCTAAATAAAGAAAAATGAGTGGCCATCATTACTTTAAGAAATGAAGGTCAGTCAGTGCGAAAAAATTGGGAAAACTTTGAAAGTGTCCACAAGAGCAGCTGCAAAAACCATCAAGCGCTACAAAGAAACTGGCTCACATGAGGACTGCCCCAGGAAAGGAAGACCAAGAGTCACCTCTGCTTCTGAGGATAAGTTTATCCGAGTCACCAGCCTCAGAAATCGCAGGTTAACAGCAGCTGAGATTAGAGACCAGGTCAATACCACACAGAGTTCTAGCAGCAGACACATCTCTACAACAACTGTTAAGAGGAGACTTTGTGCAGCAGGCCTTCATGGTAAAATAGCTGCTAGGAAACCACTGCTAAGGACAGGCAACAAGCAGAAGAGACTTGTTTGGGCTAAAGAACTCAAGGAATGGACATTAGACCAGTGGAAATCTGTGCTTTGGTCTGATGAGTCCAAATTTGAGATCTTTGGTTCCAACCACCGTGTCTTTGTGCGACGCAGAAAAGGTGAACGGATGGACTCTACATGCCTGGTTCCCACCGTGAAGCATGGAGGAGGAGGTGTGATGGTGTGGGGGTGCTTTGCTGGTGACACTGTTGGGGATTTATTCAAAATTGAAGGCATACTGAACCAGCATGGCTACCACAGCATCTTGCAGGGGCATGCTATTCCATCCGGTTTGCGTTTAGTTGGACCATCATTTATTTTTCAACAGGACAATGACCCCAAACACACCTCCAGGATGTGTAAGGGCTATTTGACCAAGAAGGAGAGTGATGGGGTGATACGCCAGATGACCTGGCCTCCACAGTCACCAGACCTGAAACCAATCGAGATGGTTTGGGGTGAGCTGGACTGCAGAGTGAAGGCAAAAGGGCTAACAAGTGTTAAGCATCTCTGGGAACTCTTTCAAGATTGTTGGAAGACCATTTCCGATGACTACCTCTTGAAGCTCATCAAGAGAATGCCAAGAGTGTGCAAAGCAGTCATCAAAGCAAAAGGTGGCTACTTTGAAGAACCTAGAATATAAGACATATTTTCAGTTGTTTCACACTTTTCTGTTAAGTATATAATTCCACATGTGTTAATTCATAGTTTTGATGCCTTCAGTGTGAATGTACAATTTTCATAGACATGAAAATACAGAAAAATCTTAAAATGAGAAGGTGTGTCCAAACTTTTGGTCTGTACTGTATATATACACATATATACAGTATACATATAAATACACACATATACAGTATACATATATATATATATACATATATACAGTATACATATAAATACACACATATACAGTATACATATATATACACCCATATACAGTATACATATATATACACTTATACAGTATACATATATATACACACATATACAGTATACATATATATACACACACAGTATAAATATATACACACCCATATACATATATATATATACACACAGTATACATATATATACACACACATATACAGTATACATATATATACACACATATACAGTATACATACATATATATACACATATATACAGTATACATATATATACACATATATACAGTATACATATATATACTCACATACAGTATACATATATATATACACACATATACAGTATACATATATATATACACACACATATACAGTATACATATATATATACACACATATACAGTATATATACATATATATACACATATATACAGTATACATATATATACACACATATACAGTATACATATACACACATATACAGTATACATATATACACACACACACACACAGTATAAATATATACACACCCATATACAGTATACATATATACACACACATATACAGTATACATATATATACACACATACAGTATACATATATATATACACACCCATATACAGTATACATATATATACACACACATATACAGTATACATATATACACACACATACAGTATACATATATATACACACATACAGTATAAATATATACACACCCATATACAGTATACATATATATACACACACATATACAGTATACATATATACACACACATACAGTATACATATATATACACACATACAGTATAAATATATACACACCCATATACAGTATACATATATATACACACACACATATACAGTATACATATATATACACACACATACAGTATACATATATATACACACATACAGTATAAATATATACACACCCATATACAGTATACATACAGTACAGACCAAAAGTTTGGACACACCTTCTCATTTAAAGATTTTTCTGTATTTTCATGACTATGAAAATTGTACATTCACACTGAAGACATCAAAACTATGAATTAACACATGTGGAATTATATACTTTACAAAAAAGTGTGAAACAACTGAAAATATATCTTATATTCTAGGTTTTTCAAAGTAGCCACCTTTTGCTTTGATGACTGCTTTGCACACTCTTGGCATTCTCTTGATGAGCTTCAAGAGGTAGTCACCGGAAATGTTTTTCACTTCACAGGTGTGCCCTGTCAGGTTTAATAAGTTGGATTTCTTACCTTATAAATGGGGTTGGGACCATCAGTTGTGTTGTGCAGAAGTCAGGTGGATACACAGCTGATAGTCCTGCTGAATAGACTGTTAGAATTTGTATTATGGCAAGAAAAAAGCAGCTAAGTAAAGAAAAACGAGTGGCCATCATTACTTTCAGAAATGAAGGTCAGTCAGTGCAAAAATTGAGCAAACTTTGAAAGTGTCCCCAAGTGCAGTTGCAAAAACCATCAAGCGCTACAAAGAAACTGGCTCACATGAGGACCGCCCCAGGAAAGGAAGAACAAGAGTCACCTCTGCTTCTGAGGATAAGTTTATCCAAGTCACCAGCCTCAGAAATCGCAGGTTAACAGCAGCTCTGATTAGAGACCAGGTCAATGCCACACAAGGTTCTAGCAGCAGACACATCTCTTCAACAACTGTTAAGAGGAGACTTTGTGCAGCAGGCCTTCATGGTAAAATAGCTGCTAGGAAACCACTGCTAAGGACAGGCAACAAGCAGAAGAGACTTGTTTGGGCTAAAGAACACAAGGAATGGACATTAGACCAGTGGAAATCTGTGCTTTGGTCTGATGAGTCCAAATTTGAGATCTTTGGTTCCAATCACCGTGTCTTTGTGCGATGCAGAAAAGGTGAACGGATGGACTCTACATGCCTGGTTCCCACTGTGAAGCATGGAGGAGGAGGTATGATGGTGTGGGGGTGCTTTGCTGGTTACACTTTTGGGGATTTATTCAAAATTGAAGGCATACTGAACCAGCATGGCTACCACAGCATCTTGCAGCGGCATGCTATTCCATCCGGTTTGCGTTTAGTTGGACCATCATTTATTTTTCAACAGGACAATGACTCCAAGCACACCTCCAGGCTGTGTAAGGGCTATTTGACCAAGAAGGAGAGTGATGGGGTGCTACGCCAGATGACCTGGCCTCCACAGTCACCAGACCTGAAACCAATCGAGATGGTTTGGGGTGAGCTGGACCGCAGAGTGAAGTCAAAAGGGCCAACAAGTGCTAAGCATCTCTGGGAACTCCTTCAAGATTGTTGGAAGACCATTTCCAGTGACTAACTCTTGAAGCTCATCAAGAGAATGCCAAGAGTGTGCAAAGCAGTCATCAAAGCAAAAGGTGGCTACTTTGAAGAACCTAGAATATAAGACATATTTTCAGTTGTTTCACATTTTTTGTTAAGTATATAATTCCACATGTGTTAACTCACAGTTTTGATGCCTTCAGTGTGAATGTGCAATTTTCAAAGTCATGAAAATACAGAAAAATCTTTAAATGAGAAGGTGTGTCCAAACTTTTGGTCTGTACTGTATATACACACACATATACAGTATACATATATACACACACATATACAGTATACATATATATATACACATATATACAGTATACATATATATACACACACATATACAGTATACATATATATACACAAACATATACAGTATACATATATATACACATATACAGTATAAATATATACACACCCATACACATATATATACACATATATACAGTATACATATATACACACATATACAGTATATATATATATACACACATACAGTATAAATATATACACACCCATATACAGATATATACACATATATACAGTATACATATATATACACACATATACAGTATACATATGTGTCACCCTGGCCTGGATGCCACAAGTGTAATTAAACTGTGTCTGAGAGCAAGGGGGAGGTTCTCTAGTCAGGGGAACATTAGCATGCAATGCCTCCTGTCTCAGGCCAGTAGGGGGAGCTGGCTGCCCCTATAAAAGCTGGTACTGAGGGCAGGGTTAGAGAGAACTTGAAGGCCTGTCTCAGGACTGAGACTTGTCCCAGAGCAGAGCAGGGACAGAAAGTTGTATTGCACCTAAGAGGAAGTGTGGCAGGAGGAGAGCCACAAGCCAGAGACAAGAGGCGAAGACAGCCTGTCTTGGCAGATAAAAGACTTACTTTACCAGACTTTGGTGTCGGAGGCTGGAAGGATTCCACATTCTCCAGCAGATAACCAGTCCGCAAGGGACTGTATATTCCTTGGCCTAAGAAGCCTGGAGGCCCTGCCACAACCGAAGGGACCAGTAAAGCCGTACAAGGCTGGGAGCAGAAAGGAACCCACGTCGCAGGCCAAACAGGCGAGGATACACGGAAAGCTCGGAAGCGTGGGCTGTTATCCTATAAAGAGGAGATAGTCAGAAGGAGCGCAGAAAGCACGGTAGGCCTACACCCTCACCCTGACTAGGGCCAATTTCCCCGTTGCTCTCAGACATCCAGGTCCGCTCATAGCTGGGACTGTTTGTGGGTCAATTTACCTGTTCTAGTAAAGACCCTGGACTGCAACCTGTTGTCTGTGTGCTCCTTGCTCCTCCAGCACTATCAGCACTGGGACTCTCACTACCATCACGCCCACCATCCACTACACTGCCCTGGGGCCGCACTCTTCCCGTGGGGAGTCACACCATCCCAGCTGCATACATCATCAGCCCCAGCGGTCTGCCTTGCAGCGGCGGTTCCTAATGACCGCAAATCCACGGGTGGCGTAGTCGGACATAATCAACAACACATAACGGACTACCACTGGCCTGACCACCCTGAGCCACGGAACCGAGTTGCCACTACTACTCCCATCGTTCCCCCTATTGCCCGGATCCGAGTGCCCCACGGCCCAGGGGGCGAGTCAGCTTTGGCGTAGTCGGCAGGATTGCAACCAACCCGCCACAAACGGGTATTGCGTGCCTGAAAGAGACTGTACACGCACCTGAAAAGAGGTTTCCCGTCATCCGGAGCCGATTCCCGCCATCAGACGCCATCTTGGACCGTTTCCCGCCGTCTTCTGCCGTCTTCCCGCCATCCGCAGCTGTTTCCCGCCATCGGACGCCATCTTCAGGACGCCGCGCGGGAAGAAGAGGGGCGTGGACGTCAAAACCGCGCGAGATCCGAAGCTCCGCCCCACGCACCGACGCTGCGCAAGGTCCTGGAAGGGAGAGAGAGCGACGCTCACGTCATCAGGACGCGACGCCAGGTCCTCGTCCATAGCAGCAGCAGCGGAGCCGCGGCCTACAGAAGAGGATCGTCGGAAGGTAGGCCACGCTTAACTAGGGGGGAGGAAGATGTCGGACACAGAGGCGCCCACTGTAACGGGTCTGGGAGGCGGAACCTCTGAGCTACTATACAAGGGGGCGGTCCTTGTAAGGGAGCGGGTGGCGACCAGGGAAGACGGGCAGGAAGTCACAGCAGGTGACCAGGACAGTCTCTGAGTGAACGGGCTGGAGGTCACGGCAAGTGACCGGGGCAGTCTCTGGATGAACGGGCAGATGGTCACGGCAAGTGACCGGGGCAGTCTCTGAATGAACGGGCAGATGGTCACGGCAAGTGACCGGGGCAGTCTCTGAATGAAGGGCAGATGGTCACGGCAAGTGACCGGGGCAGTCTCTGGATGAACGGGCAGATGGTCACGGCAAGTGACCGGGGCAGTCTCTGGGTAAAGGGTTGGTACGACCTGTGGCGGCTGATGATAGACGTGAGCTCCCAGGTGAGAAGGCGAGAGTCTCTGGATGAACGGGTGGTCACAGCATGTGACGGCGGAGCCTCCAGGAAGACCAACAGACAGGCGGCAGATGAGCGCTCCCAGGTGAGCGGGCAGAAGTCTCTGGACAGGCGGGTGGTCACAGCACGTGACGGCAGAGCCTCCAGGTAGGCTAGCAGACAAGCAGCAGATGAGCGCTCCCAGGTGAGCGGGCAGGAGTCACTGGACAGGCAGGTGGTCACAGCACGTGACGGCGGAGCCTCCAGGTAGGCTAGCAGGCAGGTAGCAGATGTGTGCTCCCAGGTGAGCAGGCAAGCTGGTCCATAGACAGACTGACAGGAGTTGGAAGGCAGACCGTCGGACCTCAGGCAAGCAGGCAGGTGGCTGAAGTGCGCTCCCAGGTGAGCGGACAGGCTGGTCCTTAGACAGACTGACAGGAGTAGTAAGGCAGACCGTCGGACCTCAGACTAGCAGGCAGGTAGCAGATAATCAGGCAGGAATAAGACAGCAAGCTGGCAGGAATCTGGCAGGTATCTGGCAGGTAACTGGCAACGGGACCTGAGGGCTGAAGCAGAGTAGTGAACAGTGCAACAACATTGCTCGGGCACCTCCATTTTGGAGGAGGTGCCTTATATATGGTGAAGTCCTCCGGCCATTGGCCGGGGACTCCTTAGGACGGCGCGCGCGGCCCCTTTAAGAGGGAGGGAGAGCGCGCGCGCGTGCCCTAAGCACAGTGGCCAGGAAGGAGCGCGCGCTGCCAGCAGAGCGGGAGGAGGACGCCGGGCACGGAGCAGAGAGGTGAGGGGAACAGCGTCCCTGCCTAGCAGAGGGCAGGGACGCCGGCGCTACAGTACCCCCCCCTTTAGGCCCCCCCTTTTTTAGGCCAGACAGAAATTTAGCTAGGATGAGAGGGGCATGGATGTTCTCCCGGGGCTCCCACGTTCTCTCCTCAGGACCAAACCCCTTCCAATCTACTAGAAAAAAGGTCTTTCCTCTTACCCTTTTGGTGGCAAGAATGTTCTCTACCTCAAACTCGTCCTCAGCAGAAACCGGAGCAGGAGGCGTACCTGTAGACTTGGAAAAAGAGTTAAGTACCACAGGTTTGAGGAGAGATACATGGAAGGAGTTAGGGATCCGTAAGTTGGCCGGGAGTTTCAATTTATAGGCCACCGGGTTGATCTGACTGATGACCTCCAGAGGACCGATGAACCGAGGCCCTAACTTGTAAGAAGGTATCTTGAGTCGGACATATTTAGATGAGAGCCAGACTTTATCTCCAGGACGAAATTGTGGAGGATCCAGGCGTTTTTTGTCAGCGTGTCTTTTCATCCGTTCGGACGACTGAAGGAGTGCGGATCGAGTACTCTCCCAAATGGAGGAAAATTTGCTAACGAGAGATTCCGCAGCCGGGTTGTCCACAGAGGTGGAGACAGGAAAAGGAATCCGAGGATGCTGACCGAAGACTACAAAAAACGGGAATTTGGAGGAGGATTCGCTCTCGTGATTGTTATAAGAGAACTCGGCCCATGGTAGGAGATCCACCCAGTCTGAATGATGGGCATTAACGAAGTGCCGGAGGTAACTGGTCAGGTTCTGATTGATCCGCTCCACTTGACCATTGGACTGTGGGTGGTAAGCGGAAGAGAAGTCCAGGGTGCATCTAGCAGTTTACAAGTGGCTCTCCAGAAACGTGAGGTGAACTGTACCCCACGATCCGACACGATGTGGAGGGGCAGGCCATGAAGACGGAAGATGTGGCGGATAAAGTCTTTAGCCAGCTCGGGTGCAGACGGGAGGGCTGGCAGGGGAATAAAGTGAGCCATCTTGGAAAAGCGATCAGCGACCACCCAAATGACCGTACAACCGGCGGAGACGGGGAGATCAGTTATGAAGTCCATAGCAATATGCTGCCAGGGGGCAGCAGGCACAGGAAGCGGAAGGAGGCGACCGGCTGGCAGGTGTCTCGGGACTTTGTTGCGGGCGCAGGACACACAGGCAGAAACAAAGTCTATTACGTCCTTGTGCAGGGTAGGCCACCAGTAGTGCCGGGCAATAAGCTGGAGGGTCTTTTTCTGACCGGCGTGGCCAGCTAGTTTAGACGAATGGCCCCAGTGTAGGATCTTCTTCCGATCAGGTACTGAAACAAACGTCTTACCGGGAGGGAGACGATTTAGACTCACGGGAGCCACCTGCATTACTCTGGTGGGATCGATGATATGTTTAGGTTCTTCCTCGAGATCGGACACCAGAAAGGATCGGGACAAGGCGTCTGCTTTGACGTTTTTGTCAGCCGGGCGAAAATGAAGAACAAAATCAAGCGAGCAAAAAACAAGGACCACCGGGCTTGGCGCGGGTTAAGTCTCTGGGCATGCTGGAGGTAAGCCAAGTTCTTGTGGTCAGTGTAAATTATTACCGGGTGAAGAGCCCCCTCGAGTAGGTAACGCCACTCCTCCAACGCCAGCTTGATGGCCAATAACTCTCGGTCTCCTATGGAATAGTTGCGCTCAGAGGAGGAGAAGAGTTTGGAGAAGAAGCCACAAGTTACCATTCTCCCGGAAGATGATTTTTGAGTAAGTACCGCTCCGGCTCCAGAGGAGGAGGCGTCAACTTCCAGGAAGAACTGCTTGTTGCCGTCCGGGCGATGCAGCACCGGGGCGGAAGAGAAGGCCTGTTTTAGGGAAAGAAAGGCCTCCTCTGCTTCGGGCGGCCACTCTTTGGGATTAGTACCCTTACGGGTGAGCGCGGAAATTGGGGCAGTCCGGGAAGAGAAGTGTGGTATGAAGAGGCGGTAGTAGTTAGCGAAGCCCAGGAATCGCTGAATGGCCTTCAACCCCTCCGGTCGAGGCCATTTCTCGATGGCAGACAGCTTCTCTGGATCCATTCGTAGGCCGGTCTGAGAAATAATGTAGCCCAAAAACGGAAGCGAGGTCTGCTCAAAGAGGCACTTCTCGTATTTAGCGAAGAGGTGATTCTAACTGAGCCTGAGCAGGACCTGACGAACGTCCCTCCGGTGAGTCTGGAGATCCGGAGAGAAGACCAAGATGTCGTCCAGGTACACCACTACGCAGGAGTAGAGAAGGTCCCGGAAGATGTCATTGACCAACTCTTGAAAGACGGCAGGAGCGTTACAGAGACCAAAGGGCATTACCAGATATTCATAGTGGCCGTCCCGGGTGTTGAATGCCGTCTTCCATTCATCCCCCTGACGGATACGAACCAGGTTGTACGCCCCACGGAGGTCCAGTTTGGTGAAGATTCTAGCCCCCCTCAGACGATCAAATAACTCCGGAATGAGCGGAAGGGGGTACTTATTCTTCACCGTGATCTGGTTAAGGCCTCTATAGTCTATACAGGGACGGAGAGAGCCGTCCTTCTTTTTGACGAAAAAGAAGCCTGCTCCCGCCGGGGAGGTAGATTTCCGGATGAATCCCCTGGCCAGATTCTCCTCAATATATTCGGACATCGACCGGGTCTCAGCAGCGGATAATGGATAAATACGCCCACGGGGAGGAGTAGTACCAGGTAACAGGTCGATAGGGCAGTCGTATGGTCTATGAGGGGGTAGTGTCTCTGCTTCCATTTTATTAAAGACATCAGCATAAGACCAATAAGGAATCGGAAGTCCAGGTAGATTAGCTGGGGTAGGAGAAGGACGGACGGGATGGACGGGAACCAGACAGGTCTTATGGCAGACCTGTCCCCAGCGAAGGACTTCTCCGGTTTGCCAGTCAAGCACGGGTGCATGTCTCTGGAGCCAAGGTAGGCCTAGCAAGAGGGCGTGGGAGAGTCCAGGCAGAACATGAAAGGAGATACTCTCAGAATGCAGCATTCCCACCTGCAGAGTAATGGATTCGGTGATGAGTTGGATGGGGCGTGGTAAGAGACCCCCATCCACGGCAGCAAAAGACAAGGGTACAGCCAGAGGTTTGGTGGGGATGCGGTATTTCTCTACCAGGGACTGTGAAATAAGATTCCCGGCTGCTCCAGAGTCAAGTTGGGCTAGTTCGAAATAACGGTTCTCCCCGCAGACGATTGAAACTGACAACAACAGAGATGGAGAGGATTTATTCTTGTCTAGGTTGACCTCTGTGAGCGAACCTAGACACAGGCGTTTCCCGACCTCTCCGGGCAGGTACGGATCCGGTGCTCCTTACTGCCACAGTAGAAGCAGCTCCCCTCGGCACGGCGTAAGTCCTGACGGGTTTTGACCATCTTGGTCTGGTCGACCTGCATAGGCTCAGGAGAGTGTACCTGGGTAGAGACGGAGGGAGTGACGGGTTTCTGAAAAGTAGGAGCTAGACGTGGTAACCTCCTTTCACGGGTGACCTCTTTGGCACGCTCCTGGAACCGTAGGTCAATCCGGGTGGCAAGAGTTATTAGATCATCGAGAGTGGTAGGGATGTCCCGACCGGCAAGTTCATCTTTAATACGGCCGGACAGACCCTCCCAGAAGACGGATACCAGAGCGTCGTTATCCCAGGCCAGCTCCGAGGCAAGGGTACGGAACCGTATGGCATATTGGCCCACGGTGAGACTTCCCTGACGGAGGCGTAGCAGTGATGATGCGGATGAGGTCTTCCGTCCGGGTTCGTCGAAGACTTTCCGGAAAGCCGTGAGAAAAGCAGGCAAGTTGGACACCAGGGGGTCTCCTCTCTTCCATAGAGGATTTAGCCAGGCCAGGGCCTCCCCGGTGAGATGGGACATGATGAATGCAATTTTGGCTCGGTCGGAGTTAAACTGGTGGGACAATAGTTCAAAGTGCAGGGTGCACTGATTTATGAAGCCCCAAGCCTGGGCGGAGTCACCTCCGAAGCGAGGAGGTGCAGAAAGCCGGGGTCCGGGGTAGGATACCATGGTATTAGTGGGCAGCGGAGCTGCCGGATTGCGAGACATGGCACTGGCGGAGGTTGCTGGTGGAGCAGTCAGAGTGTCCAGGCGAGTATTGACATTCCGCAGGTGACCCAGGATGGACTCCTGTTGGGACCTTTGACGGGACAGTTCATGACACAGGTCCGAGAGCGAGGGAGCTTGGGTGCCACCGGGTTCCATGGCCCGAGCAAACTGTAGCGGGTCTGGGAGGCGGAACCTCTGAGCTACTATACAAGGGGGCGGTCCTTGTAAGGGAGCGGGTGGCGACCAGGGAAGACGGGCAGGAAGTCACAGCAGGTGTTATGTTCTGCTACCAAAGCTAAGGAAAGAGAGGAGATCTGTCCCTACTATAAGACTCAGCTGAATCCCTACGATGTAACAGGGAACCTGATCCTGCGATCAGACCTGCTAAAGTCCTAATCTAGTCTGTACGGAGACCTATAGATGTGAGGAGGGAATCCCTACAAGTACTAAGGACTGGGAGGAATATGGGACACCTCCTAACAGAAATAGTAGCAGACAGACGAACAAACAAAATAGATAGAACATAGAGGTCCGTAGACCAAGCAAACTAACAGAGATAGATACAGAGCACAGGCTAGCTAGAAAGTAGATATACAATGAAGTCCAGCAAAGCCAGAAGGGCGGAGCAGGATTAAATAGGCCAACAAGGTCATGTGACCAGCAAAGGAAAAAAAACCTAACAGCAAGGTTCTAACAGTACCCCCCCTTCTAAGAGGATCCTCCGGATCCCCTAGGACCAGGCTTATCAGGAAATCTCCTGTGAAACGCTCTGATAAGTCTGGACGCGGAAACATCATCTGACCTCACCCAAGAGTTATCCTCGGGTCCGAAACCTTTCCAGGCCACAAGATACTGCAAACTACCTCTATACCGTCTAGAGTCAAGGATGCGAGAAATTTCATATTCCCCGTCCTCCACCACCGGAGGAACAGAGGCAGAGGCGTCACCATCCGACACAACAGCTTTTTTTAACAGAGAGACATGAAAGACCGGATTAATTCTCCAGGAGGTAGGAACCTCCAACCTAACAGCAGATTGGTTGACAACCTGAAGCACCTTAAAGGGCCCTACAAACTTGGGACCCAATTTCTTAGAAGGAATCCTCAACCGCAGATTCCTAGAGGACAACCAAACCATGTCACCAACAGCGAACAAAACCTCCTGTCGTTTCCTATCAAAGTAGTCTTTAGATTTTCTGTTGGCCTCCTGAAGATTACCACGCACATCCGTCCAAACTCTTTCCAAATTACCGGAAAAATTCTCCTCCTCAGGCACGGCAGATCCCAACTTGGAGAACGACCCAAACGACGGATGTCTCCCAGAACAACAAAAAAAAGGCGAACAACCAGCAGAAGAAGATGTATGATTGTTCAGAGCAAATTCGGCAAGTGGCAGAAACTCAGACCACCCCTCTTGATTGTCTGCCACAAAACAACGCAAGAACTGCTCAACATCCTGGTTTTTCCTTTCTGTCTGGCCATTAGATTCAGTATGATATCCGGACGAAAACGACAAATGAATTCCCAACCTGTCACAAAAGGCACGCCAAAAACGAGCCACGAACTGAGGACCCCTATCAGAAACAATGTCAGTAGGAACGCCATGAAGTCTGACAATTTCCTTGACAAAGGCCTTAGCGAGAGTTTTAGCGCAGGGCAGTTTGACGAAGGGAACCAAGTGACACATCTTGCTAAAACGGTCCACGACCACCCAGATGACAGTAAAACCCTCAGAGGAGGGAAGGTCAGTTATAAAGTCCATAGCCAAATGTGTCCAAGGAGCACTGGGGACCTCGAAAGGACAAAGCAACCCCGCAGCAGGAGTATGTGAGGACTTAGATCTAGCACATATAGTACATTGGCGCACCCACTTAATGACTTCCTTCTGCCATCCAGGCCACCAAAAACTGCGACCCACCAGTCTCTTGGTCTCAGAGATTCCGGGATGACCTGCCAACCGAGATTCGTGACACTCAACAAACAAATCTCTCCTAAAGGTCCCAGGCACAAACAACCTCCCATGAGGAGTGTTAGATGGGGCATTCTCCTGAGCTTTAAGAATCTCATCTTCCAAAACGGAGTCTAAAGCAGCTATCACAACACCTTCTTGTAAAATGTTTTCCTCTTTCTCAGCACCGACTATGGGAGAAAAACTGCGAGACAAGGCATCCGCCTTAACATTCTTAGTACCAGGGATGTAAGTAACGGAGAAATTAAACCGCGAGAAAAACAGTGCCCACCTAGCCTGACGGGCATTCAGGCGCTTGGCAGCATCAAGATATATCAGATTTTTATGATCCGTAAGAACCTGAACGGGAAATTCCGCACCTTCCAAGAAGTGGCGCCAGTGTTCAAATGCGAGTTTAATAGCCAATAATTCCCGATTACCAATATCGTAATTCAGTTCAGTCTCCGAAAAATTTTTTGAAAAAAAGGCACAGGGATGTAATCCATCCCCGTTATCCTGAGACAATACTGCGCCAACCCCCACAGAGGAAGCATCAACCTCAACCAAAAACGGCCTAGTAACATCAGGCTGCATAAGGATGGGAGCAGAGGTGAACCTCTCCTTGAGATACACAAAAGCTTCAATGGCCTCAGAAGACCACTGAACCGCATCAGCACCTTTCCTGGTGAGATCAGTCAGAGGTTTGACAATACTAGAAAAATTTTTTATGAATTTTCTGTAGTAATTGGCGAAACCCAAAAACCTCTGTATCGATTTCAAACCAATAGGCCTAGGCCATTCCTGCACAGCCTGAACCTTAACCGGATCCATCTCAAAACCTTTGCTGGAGATAATGTAGCCCAAAAAACTAATTCTCTGTACAGCGAACTCACATTTCTCCAGCTTAGCAAAAAGCGAATTGTCCATTAATAACTGTAATACCTCACGCACGCTCCGCCAATGAGACTCCAGATCTGGCGAATAAATCAAAATGTCATCCAAATACACAACCACATTTTTACCGATCAAAGGTCTAAGGATGTCATTAATCAGATTCTGAAAAAATGCAGGAGCATTAGTAAGACCAAAAGGCATAACCAGATTCTCAAAATGACCCACAGGAGTGTTAAAAGCAGTCTTCCATTCATCACCCTCCTTCATGCGCAACAGATTGTATGCCCCCTTAAGGTCAATTTTAGAGAACCACTTGGCCCCCAATAACTGGTTAAACAGATCAGGAATCAATGGCAGTGGGTAAGGATTGCGTACCGTAATTTTGTTAATCTCACGAAAATCCAGACAAGGACGTAAACCGCCGTCCTTTTTTTTTACAAAAAAAAATCCAACCTCCACAGGAGACTTAGAGGGCCTAATGTGACCGGCGGCCAAACTTGTCTGTATGTATTCCTCCAAAGCCTTCCTCTCAGGAATGGTAAGGTTAAATAAACGACTTTTAGGAAGAGTCGCTCCAGGGACAAATTCAATAGAACAATCATAGTCTCTATGGGGAGGCAAAACCTGCGATTCCTTCTCAGAAAAAACTCTCCAAAAATCCTGAATAGGAACAGGCAATTCTCCCCTATCCAAAGCTGCAATACGCCCGTTACAACACTTGTCATAACATTTATGGCTCCAGGATTTAATTTCACTGGTAGACCAATCCAGTACAGGATTGTGAAATTTTAACCAGGGCAATCCCAATATTACTGGAGAAGGCAAGTTATTCAACACTACCAAATCCAATTTCTCATGGTGAACACCATTAATAGTGAGAGGAAATTCACTGACCTTAAGAGTAATATTCTTCAAAGGGGAGCCATCCACAGAAACCACAGCAATGGGGGATGATAAAGGTTCAGGTTTTAAATTGAGTTTTTCCACGAATCCCCCATCAATTACATTCAGTGTAGACCCGCAATCAACAAACACCCGAAATTCCATTAATTTTTCCTGAGCAATTGTGGAAGCAGCTAAAAATATACCCTTGGAATTTAAACAGGCAATACGGGCGTGACTGACCATTTTTTTTTCCTTTCTTCATACGAAGCTCACAGCCTTTAATCAAATGACCAGATTTTCCGCAATAGAAACACAAGCCTTCTGAAAAACGACGGTCTTTTTCTTGAGAGCGAGGTGCCACCGATCCAATCTCCATCGGTTCACCACTGTTAGTACACACATTATCATAACCAGAAACTGACATAGCAGAGGATTTGCTCTCATTAACCCTAGCACGCAGTCTTCTATCCACCCGTATAGCTAATTGCATAGCCTGTTGCAAATCCTCAGGTGTAGGATAAGCAATTAGCAGGTCTTTAACCCTTTCACTGAGCCCAGCAAGAAATAGACTTTTCAGAGCAGAATCGTTCCACCCTGTTTGAGTGGACCAACGACGAAAATGAGTACAATATTTTTCGACATTACCTGATCCTTGTTTTAAACGTCTCAACTCAGTCTCAGCTGATGCCACACGGTCAGGATCATCATATAATAGTCCTAAAGCAGAAAAAAAACTATCCACTGATCTGAAGCATGTATCACTAGGTTGCAAAGAAAAGGCCCACTCCTGAGGCTCTTTGCGCAAAAGTGACATTATGAACCCTACGCGCTGGGATTCATCCCCAGAGGACTTGGGTCTCAAACGAAAATACAATAAGCAAGCATTTTTAAATGAAAAAAATTCTCGATGTTCACCAAAAAATAAATCCAGCAAACATACCTTAGGCTCCAAGAAATATGCTCCAGGACAGTTACTCACGTGCTGACGGAGCTCGGCCACTTCCAGAGAGAGTCCCTGCAGGTGTTTAGCCAAATCCTGAACCGACACCATGATGGAACAAAAAAAAAAAAAAAAAAAAAAATCTTTCCTTAGAGAATTTGCAGGCTGGACTTACTGTTATGTTCTGCTACCAAAGCTAAGGAAAGAGAGGAGATCTGTCCCTACTATAAGACTCAGCTGAATCCCTACGATGTAACAGGGAACCTGATCCTGCGATCAGACCTGCTAAAGTCCTAATCTAGTCTGTACGGAGACCTATAGATGTGAGGAGGGAATCCCTACAAGTACTAAGGACTGGGAGGAATATGGGACACCTCCTAACAGAAATAGTAGCAGACAGACGAACAAACAAAATAGATAGAACATAGAGGTCCGTAGACCAAGCAAACTAACAGAGATAGATACAGAGCACAGGCTAGCTAGAAAGTAGATATACAATGAAGTCCAGCAAAGCCAGAAGGGCGGAGCAGGATTAAATAGGCCAACAAGGTCATGTGACCAGCAAAGGAAAAAAAACCTAACAGCAAGGTTCTAACAGCAGGTGACCGGGACAGTCTCTGAGTGAACGGGCTGGAGGTCACGGCAAGTGACCGGGGCAGTCTCTGGATGAACGGGCAGATGGTCACGGCAAGTGACCGGGGCAGTCTCTGAATGAACGGGCAGATGGTCACGGCAAGTGACCGGGGCAGTCTCTGAATGAACGGGCAGATGGTCACGGCAAGTGACCGGGGCAGTCTCTGGATGAACGGGCAGATGGTCACGGCAAGTGACCGGGGCAGTCTCTGGGTAAAGGGTTGGTACGACCTGTGGCGGCTGATGATAGACGTGAGCTCCCAGGTGAGCAGGCGAGAGTCTCTGGATGAACGGGTGGTCACAGCATGTGACGGCGGAGCCTCCAGGAAGACCAACAGACAGGCGGCAGATGAGCGCTCCCAGGTGAGCGGGCAGAAGTCTCTGGACAGGCGGGTGGTCACAGCACGTGACGGCAGAGCCTCCAGGTAGGCTAACAGACAAGCAGCAGATGAGCGCTCCCAGGTGAGCGGGCAGGAGTCACTAGACAGGCAGGTGGTCACAGCACGTGACGGCGGAGCCTCCAGGTAGGCTAGCAGGCAGGTAGCAGATGTGTGCTCCCAGGTGAGCAGGCAAGCTGGTCCATAGACAGACTGACAGGAGTTGGAAGGCAGACCGTCGGACCTCAGGCAAGCAGGCAGGTGGCTGAAGTGCGCTCCCAGGTGAGCGGACAGGCTGGTCCTTAGACAGACTGACAGGAGTAGTAAGGCAGACCGTCGGACCTCAGACTAGCAGGCAGGTAGCAGATAATCAGGCAGGAATAAGACAGCAAGCTGGCAGGAATCTGGCAGGTATCTGGCAGGTAACTGGCAACGGGACCTGAGGGCTGAAGCAGAGTAGTGAACAGTGCAACAACATTGCTCGGGCACCTCCATTTTGGAGGAGGTGCCTTATATATGGTGAAGTCCTCCGGCCATTGGCCAGGGACTCCTTAGGACGGCGCGCGCGGCCCCTTTAAGAGGGAGGGAGAGCGCGCGCGTGCCCTAAGCACAGTGGCTGGGAAGGAGCGAGCGCTGCCAGCAGAGCGGGAGGAGGACGCCGGGCACGGAGCAGAGAGGTGAGGGGAACAGCGTCCCTGCCTAGCAGAGGGCAGGGACGCCGGCGCTACACCCACTACCACCAACGCGGCTGCAGCAGCGGTGATGCCCTTTTCCCTGCCCTACATCCCTGGAGCGGCCTGGCTGCCCAAGTACTCAAGGGAGCCCCATGCCCTAACTGACTTTAAGGAAAGGCTGTACAGTTTGTTCCAAGTCTACCCCCTGACAGAGGAACAGAAGGTCAGCATACTAACAGGGCAGTTAACTGGCGCAGCCCAAAGGGAGGTAAAATCATGGCCCACTGAGGAGAAAAGGACTGTGAAGGGTATTCTGGCCCGGCTGCAGGGTACCTTTGACACACGTACCTCTGCTGAGATTAAAATGAGGTTCTATGGATGTAAGCAGCGGGCACAGGACAGCATCAGAGACTATGCCCTAAATCTGCAGGAAGCCTTGAGGGCTATTCAACAAACTGACCCTGGCAGTGTGCAGGAAACGGATAAGCTGCTAACAGAACAGTTCATAGAAGATCTGCTGTCCAGCGCCCACAGGGCCCAGCTGCGCCTCATGTTCTTTCAGAACCCCGACCTGACCTTTGCCCAATTTAAGGACAGGGCCATAAGGGTGCTCCGTGAATCTGCAACCAGTGGCGCTATAAACCCCCGGCGCCCTGCTCTCACCTACCACCAGGAGGCGGCGCCCTCCTCCATGGACCCCGTGGGGGCTGATGCACAGGCCCTGAACCAAGCCCCGTTGAAAGACCTGCACCACCAAGTCCAGGAGCTGACCAGGAGCGTCGCGGCGTTGACCAGGACCGTCCAGGCGTTGCAAGTGGACCCGTCAAGACCCATAGAGCTGGCTTCAAGTCCGGAGGATGTCCCGTGGCGTCGACAGAGGAGGATCCCGTCGTTCCGAGGGAGGCCCACAGACCGCTACGCAGAGGATGGACAGCCCATTTGCCGTTGATGCAACCAGCCCGGACACATTTCCAGGAACTGTAATTTAAACGGGTCCAACCTGGGGCAGAGGGCCAACCCCCAGGCATAAAATCACCAGGCCCTTATAATTGGCGTGATAAGTACGTTGGGGGGCGCCCGGTTTTACCCGTGGTGCTGGACGGTATCCCCATGAGAGCCTTGCTGGATACTGGGTCGCAAGTAACCACTATCCCTTATGTACTTTTTAAGCAGTATTGGACTGATGCTGATATCACACGGTATCCAGACAGTAACTTGAGCATCATCGCCAGTAATGGCTTACCCGTGCCGCAGATGGCGTTCAAGGAGATGACCATTAAAATTGGTAAAGTTGAACTACCGGCACAGGTAGTAATTATTGTGGACATTGACCGACGTGAAAGTCACCCTAAAATAACTGTGGGTACTAACGTAATTGAAAATTGTCTTTCAGAGGTAATTGTAATTCTACAACAGGTGGCGGTGAATGCTAGTTCCAGCCAACAGAGAGTCCTCAACAAGGAGATAAAAGCCCTGATGAGACGGCAGCAGGTAGAACTGTCTGGTGGTGAGATCGGTAGCGTAAGAATGAGTGACCCATTCCCCATTTCCATGCCTCCCAAAAGTGAAATGATGATCTGGTGTCGGACTGCAATCGGGTTGAGAGGCAGAGACTACCAAGCCATGGTAGAACCCGTGTACTCAGACAGCAGGCCCACCATTTTGACAGCCCGGGGGGTGGTTGATGTCCGTCATGGGAGGGTGCCCGTTCGCATTCTCAACATTGGGGAGAGAGTGGTACACTTACCCAGGTACGCTACACTCGCCAAACTGTTTGTTGTCGAACACAAAGCTATCAGGGCTGTGGAACCCTTGCCTCCATCTCCTCAGGCGGAGGGTAATGACTCCCAGAAACAAAAGGAGGACTGGTGCCAGAAACTCCACGTGGGTGCTGACTCCACTCCCCTGCACCAAAAACAAGGAGTCTACCGTGTGGTACAGGAGTACGAGAGAGTCTTTAGTAAGCACACGCTAGACTTCGGCGGAGTAAAAGGGATAGAACACCACATCCCCACAGGGAGCCACCCACCGATAAAAGAAAGACACAGACCTGTACCCCCTGCACATTATCAGAACGCAAAGGGCATGCTAAGAGAAATGAAGGAAGCTGGGGTCATTAGAGATAGCTGTAGCCCCTGGGCAGCCCCCTTGGTTCTGGTGAAAAAGAAAGATGGCACCATGAGAATGTGGGTGGACTATAGACAAATCAACCGTATCACCCACAAAGACGCATATCCGCTGCCTAGAATAGAGGAGTCTTTAGCCGCACTAAAATCTGCTAACTTCTTTTCTACTTTGGACCTTACTAGCGGGTACTGGCAGGTTCCTGTGGCAGAGGCTGACAAGGAGAAGACCGCCTTCACCACCCCGATGGGACTGAGTGAGTTCAACTGTATGCCCTTCGGGCTCTGCAACGCACCAGGGACCTTCCAGCGGCTGATGGAATGCTGTCTAGGGCACCGAAACTTCGAGACGGTCCTCCTTTACCTGGACGATGTGATCGTCTATTCGAAGACCTACGAGGACCATCTGAAGCACCTGGCCGAGGTGTTCGAAGCCCTGGCAGGCTATGGCCTGAAGGTGAAACCATCGAAGTGTCACCTGCTGAAACCAAATGTCCAGTACCTAGGGCACGTGGTAAGTGCAGAAGGAGTAGCCCCCGACCCTGAAAAGGTCACGGCAATTAAGAGCTGGCCAAGCCCCTCAAACATCAAAGAGGTGAGACAGTTTCTCGAGTTGGTAGGCTACTACCGAAGGTTCATCCCCGGGTTCACTAAGATGGCAGCTCCTTTGCAGGACCTCCTGATTGGACAGTCTAAGTCCAGAAGTCAAAAGCCACCCTTCAAGTGGGATAAACCTGAAGAGGAGTCCTTCCGCCAGCTAAAGATGGCCCTCACGGGGGATGAGATCCTGGCCTACCCTGATTATGGCCAGCCTTTCATTCTCCACACAGACGCCAGTAATGTGGGACTGGGAGCCGTACTGTCCCAAAACTAACAGGGCAGAGAACGGGTGATCGCGTACGCCAGCCGGAAGCTGAGGCCCACCGAGAGGAAACCGGAGAATTACAGCTCCTTCAAGCTAGAATTCTTGGCAGTGGTGTGGGCCGTGACGGAACGCTTCAAGCATTACCTGGCCTCCGCAAAGTTCACCGTGTACACGGACAACAACCCGTTGACACACCTGGACAATGCAAGACTGGGTGCCCTAGAACAGCGGTGGATGGCCCGTCTCTCCAACTATGACTTCGTGATCAAGTACCGGCCCGCCAAAACCAATGCCAATGCTGACGCCCTATCGAGGATGCCTCACTTACCTGAAGGTGACGAAGACCCAGAAGAGCTGGAGGAGGTAGAACTCCCCGCGTTTCACCGGTATGGAGCCGCTCAATACTCCCACCGCGTGAAGGAGGAGGATCTAACAACCGTGATGATCAATCCCCTACCTCACCACAGCTGGGCCGAGACCCAAGATAGTGACCCTGCCATCCGCCTGGTGAAAGATCTGCTGACCCAGGAAGACGTCCGCATGGATCCGGATGCTCCAGAGGAAGCCAAGCAGCTGTGGAAGGAGAAGAGCAAGCTGTTCCTCTACGAAGGCAAGTTGTGCAGAAGGATTGTCAACCACCGGACGCACGAGCTGACCTGGCAAGTCGTGGTCCCAAGGCGGGATGAAGCTATGGTCCTGGGGGCTTACCATGACAGAGCGGGACACTTCGGTTGGAAGAAACTGGAGTTCCTGCTAAGAGGAAGATTCTTTTGGGTCGGCATGAGAGGAGCTGTAGAAAAGTGGTGCAGAGACTGTGGCCCTTGTCACCTGAGGAGGAAGGACCGCACCAGCCAGAAGACACCCTTGAGGCCCATCGTCACCACGCAGCCTCTTGAGCTGGTAGCTCTGGACCACGTCAAATTGGCTCCAAGCCGGTCTGGATACATCTATGCCCTGACAATCGTGGACCACTATTCTCGTTTTCTAGTGGTGGTCCCGGTAAAGGACTTGACAGCCCAAACAGCGGCCAGAGCCTTCCAGCAATATTTCTGCCGCCCACACGGGTATCCGGAACAGGTCCTGACAGACCAGGGTCCAGCGTTCGAGGCTGAAATCTTCCAGGAATTCTGCAACCTCTATGGCTGTAAGAAGATTCGTACAACGCCTTACCACCCCCAAACCAACGGGATGTGTGAGAAGATGAACGATATAGTCATTGATCTCCTAAAGACGTTGCCCCTGGAGGAACGCAGCCTGTGGCCAGAAAAACTGGCGGATCTGATAGACTTATACAATCATATCCCGGTGAATGCTACAAACTGCACCCCGGCTTACCTGATGCGAGCCAGACCAGGTAAGCTGCCCATAGACCTGGAGATGGGAGTCCTAACACCTGAGGACACCTCCCCGGATGTGGACTGGGATACGGAAAGGCAACTGCAGTACAAGAAGGTACAGGAGAGTGTGGAGAAGAGCCTGGCCCAGGTGAGAGAAAGGCAAGAAAGACTCTTCAACCAACACGCCCCTGCTGGTCCCCTAGAACCTGGTGAGCAGGTCCTGAAGCGGAAGAGAAGGCTACATAAGTTGGACGACCAGTGGGAAAGGGAACCCTACACTGTACTGCAGTCTGATCACGACAACCCGAAGGTGTGCGTGATCACCAAGGACGGAGGAGAAACCACTAGTGTCGTCTTCAGAGACCACCTCAAAAGATGCCCCGAGCAACTCCGTAGTGCAGAAGAGGATCACAGTGACCTTGAACCCGCAGAGGACAAGGAAGAAATGATCAGCACCGTTCTCGGAGAGTTCCCTCAGTCCCGGACTCGAATAAATGATGCTATAGTGCTACCCGTCCTGCATTTCCTGCAACCGGCACAGCAACAACCAACACCAGAGCCGGAAGGTGAAGAGGAGCAAGCAGTTCCAGAGGCAGAAGAGCCTGTACCAGCAGCCCAGGAGAGTCAACCCTCTGCTGACAGTGAGCCTGCCATGCCTGCGGTAAGCCAAAGGACCCGCAGACAGCTGCCTGCCCTACCTGTACACCCAGCTGGTAGCTGCGCCCCTAACGCTAGTGGGGAAAGCCAAGTCAGTCCACCACCAGACAGTGAGCTACGTAGATCAACCAGGAGCACAAAGGGGCAGATATCCGCTCGCTGGAAAATATAGAGCGCGCTGAAATTGTAAATAACCCTGTTGCCAAATGTTGAATTGTTTGCCAAGTTACATGCATGTTTGGTAATTCTGTGTTTCAGTTTCTTGCAGCTACCGTAAGGACTCAATGGTTATGGACTTTTTATAACCGGGACCTTGTATGGACTGCGTTCGGAGCCTAACCCAGGAATGAACTAAGACTGTGAAGGACTTGGGGTAGGACAAACCCCCACCTGGTTAAGGCTCCCCGTTGTATTGGTGATATGGACACCCGGTCACAGGCCACACTGTGACCTTAAGAACTCAATCTGTGCGTCGTTTGTCTATTAATGTTTTATAGTCATGTATATTATCCTTGTTTATTGTTTAGTCCCGGAGTACTAAATTTCACTAGGGGGGAATGTGTCACCCTGGCCTGGATGCCACAAGTGTAATTAAAGCTGTGTCTGAGAGCAAGGGGGAGGTTCTCTAGTCAGGGGAACATTAGCATGCAATGCCTCCTGTCTCAGGCCAGTAGGGGGAGCTGGCTGCCCCTATAAAAGCTGGTACTGGGGGCAGGGTTAGAGAGAACTTGAAGGCCTGTCTCAGGACTGAGACTTGTCCCAGAGCAGAGCAGGGACAGAAAGTTGTATTGCACCTAAGAGGAAGTGTGGCAGGAGGAGAGCCACAAGCCAGAGACAAGAGGCGAAGACAGCCTGTCTTGGCAGATAAAAGACTTACTTTACCAGACTTTGGTGTCGGAGGCTGGAAGGATTCCACATTCTCCAGCAGATAACCAGTCCGCAAGGGACTGTATATTCCTTGGCCTAAGAAGCCTGGAGGCCCTGCCACAACCGAAGGGACCAGTAAAGCCGTACAAGGCTGGGAGCAGAAAGGAACCCACGTCGCAGGCCAAACAGGCGAGGATACACGGAAAGCTCGGAAGCGTGGGCTGTTATCCTATAAAGAGGAGATAGTCAGAAGGAGCGCAGAAAGCACGGTAGGCCTACACCCTCACCCTGACTAGGGCCAATTTCCCCGTTGCTCTCAGACATCCAGGTCCGCTCATAGCTGGGACTGTTTGTGGGTCAATTTACCTGTTCTAGTAAAGACCCTGGACTGCAACCTGTTGTCTGTGTGCTCCTTGCTCCTCCAGCACTATCAGCACTGAGACTCTCACTACCATCACGCCCACCATCCACTACACTGCCCTGGGGCCGCACTCTTCCCGTGGGGAGTCACACCATCCCAGCTGCATACATCATCAGCCCCAGCGGTCTGCCTTGCAGCGGCGGTTCCTAATGACCGCAAATCCACGGGTGGCGTAGTCGGACATAATCAACAACTAGTGTTGAGCCACCCCCGTAGTGTTCGGGTTCGGTTCGGTTCGTCGAACACCGGGATGTTCGAGGAACTGTTCGTCGAACTGTTCGTCGAACACCTTAGAACACCGTCGAACACCGTTAAAACCAATGGCAGGCAAACAAAAACACATAGGAACACATAGAAAACACCTTCAAAGGTGTCCAAAAGCTGACAAACTGCTCAGAAGACGCTTTCTTTAAAAAAGCCGGCCGGCAATTCAGCAGCGGCATACACCGGTACCCGACAATTTAGACATGAAAGAATAGAGCATCACACATAGATTAGATAGATAGAAACATGTCAGTCACATATATATGAAGTACAGTGACAGTGTTGCTTACTGTACTTGTCATTTAGTGTAAAGGATTTATTAAAAAATATAATAGTGTTTTCGTGCACCGTCTCTTTAAAAAAGCCGGCCGGCAATTCAGCAGCGGTACCCGACAATTTATAACAGACAGAATAGAGCTTCACACATAGATTAGATAGATAGAAACATGTCAGTCACATATATATGAAGTACTGTGACAGTGTTGCTTACTGTACTTGTCATTTACTGCAAAGAATTTATTTAAAAAAATAATAGTGTTTTCATGCACCGTCTCTTTAAAAAAGCCGGCTGGCAATTCAGCATCTGTACCCGACAATTTATAACAGACAGAATAGAGCTTCACACATAGATTAGATAGATAGAAACATGTCAGTCACATATATATGAAGTACAGTGACTGTTGCTTACTGTACTTGTCATTTAGTGTAAAGGATTTATTAAAAAATATAATAGTGTTTTCGTGCACCGTCTCTTTAAAAAAGCCGGCCGGCAATTCAGCAGCGGTACCCGACAATTTATAACAGACAGAATAGAGCTTCACACATAGATTAGATAGATAGAAATATGTCAGTCACATATATATGAAGTACAGTGACAGTGTTGCTTACTGTACTTGTCATTTACTGCAAAGGATTTATTAAAAAAAATAATAGTGTTTTCATGCACCGTCTCTTTAAAAAAGCCGGCAGGCAATTCAGCATCTGTACCCGACAATTTATAACAGACAGAATAGAGCTTCACACATAGATTAGATAGATAGAAACATGTCAGTCACATATATAATAAGTACAGTGACAGTGTTGGTTACTGTACTTGTCATTTAGTATTAAAATAAAGGATTTATTATTAAAAAAAATTGGCGTGGGGTTCCCCGTAATTTTAGTCTCTAGCGGAGGTTAAGCAGACAGCTGGGGCAGATGTTTGAAGCCTGGGAAGGGGGTAATACCCACGGAGCTTCCCAGGCTACTAATATCAGCCCCCAGCTGAATACCTAGCCTTTACTAGCTATTAAAATGGAGGATCCCCCCCAAAAAATGACGTGGGGTCCCCCCTAATTTAATAGCTAGCAAAGGCTAGGCAGACAGCTGGGGGCTGATATTAATAGCCCAGGAAGGGAACCATGAATATTGGCCCCCTCCCAGGCTAGAAACACCAGCCCTCAGCCGCCCCAGAAATGGCGCATCCATAGGATGCGCCAATTCTGGCACTTAGCCTCGCTCTTCCACGCTGCCCAGGTGCGGTGGCAGGGGGTAATAGGGTTGGGGTTGATGTCAGCTTATAATGCCAGCTGACATCAAGCCCAGGTTAGTAATGGAGAGGCGTCTATAAGACACCCCCATTACTAACCCCATAGTCAAAGTTAAAAAAAAAACACAAACACCCAGAATAAAGTCCTTTAATTGAAATAAAGACACAATTCTTTATTGTTCTAAATTAAACCATACTTACCATCACGCCCATTCCAGCTGAAGCCAACGATCTCCTGCAATAAAAGTAAAATAATAAAGCAACCTCATCCTTACCTTTCCATGGTTCCCAGGACAGCTCCAGCTCTGCTACATCGAGATGACAGGCTGGACCGCAGCAGAACGCTGCCATCCAGCTTGCCATGCCGCACACACTGAGAAGCGCAGGCATGCTTGCGCTCCTCAGTGTCTGACTGTGACGGCATCCAGATGAGCCGACAATGAACTCGGCTCACCTCATGTACGTCACTGACAGCGTGGGAAAATTCTCCTGCACTCAGCGCTTCAGCGTGAGAATTTTCCCACGCTGTCAGTGACGTGCATGAGGTGAGCCGAGTTCATTGGACATGACCTCGGCTCATCTGGATGCCGTCACAGTCAGACACTGAGGAGTGGAAGTATGCCTGCGCTTATCAGTGTCTGCGGGATGATAGGCTGGATGGCAGCGTTCTGCTGCGGTCCAGCCTGTCATCTCGATGTAGCAGAGCTGAAGCTGTCGTGGGAGCCATGGAAAGGTAAGGATGATGTTGCTTTATTATTTTACTTTTATTGCAGGAGATCATTGGCTTCAGCTGGAATGGGCGTGGTGGTAAGTATGGTTTAATTTAGAACAATAAAGAATTGTGTGTTTATTTCAATTAAAGGACTTTTTTTCTGGGTGTTTGTGTTTTTTTTAAATACTTTACTAGAAATTCATGGTGGTCATGTCTAATATTGGCGTGACCCCATGAATTTCGGGCTTAGGGCCAGCTGATAATGCCAAGCTGGCCTTAACCCCTTTATTACCCAGTGAGCCACCGCACCAGGGCCCTGGATGAGTTGGGTACAGCGCCAGAAGATGGCGCTTCTATGAACACGCCATTTTCCGGGGCGGCTGCGGACTGCAATTTGCAGCGGGTGGGGCCCAGAAAGCTTGGGCCTCCCTGCGCTGCAGATTCCAGCCCCCAGCTGCCTAGTTGTACCTGGCTGGACACAAAAATAGGGCGAAGCTCCACGTATTTTTTTTTTAAATTCATGAAATTCATGGAATAATTAAGAAAAAAAGGGCTTCCCTATATTGTTGTGTCCGGCCAGGTACAAATATTCATTATTTCATGAATTTCCTGAAATAATTTAAAAAAAATTGACGTGGGGCTTCGCCCTATATTTGTGTCCAGTCAGGTACAGCAGGCAGGAACGGGCTGCCCCCAACCACCAGCTGCCTATTTGTACCTGGCCAGACACAACAATATAGGGAAGCCCTTTTTTAAAAAAATTATTTCATGAAATAATTAAAAAAAAATTGACGTGGGGCTTCGCACTATATTTGTGTCCAGCCAGGTACAGCAGGCAGGGACGGGCTGCCCCCAACCACCAGCTGCCTATTTGTACCTGGTTGGACACAACAATATAGGGAAGCCCTTTTTTTCTTAATTATTCCATGAATTTCATGAAATAATTTAAAAAAAAATGCGTGGGGCTTCGCCTTATTTTTGTGCCCAGCCAGGTACAACTAGGCAGTGACGTGCATGAGGTGAGCTCATTCATGTCCAATGATCTCAGCTCACCTCATGCACGTCACTGACAGCGTGGGAAAATTCTCCTGCACTCAGCGCTACAGCGTGAGAATTCTCCCACGCTGTCAGTGACATGCATGAGGTGAGCTCATTCATGTCCAATGAACTCAGCTGACCTCATGCACGTCACTGACAGCGTGGGAGAATTCTCACGCTGAAGTGCTGAGTGCAGGAGAATTCTCCCACGCTGTCAGTGACGTGCTTGAGGTGCGCTGAGTTCATTGGACATGAACTCGTCTCATCTTTATGCCGTCACAGCCAGACACTGCAGAGCGCAAGCATGCCTGCGCTTCTCAGTGTCTGCGGGATGACAGGCTGGATGGCAGCGTTCTGCTGCGGTCCAGCCTGTTATCTCGATGTAGCAGAGCTGAAGCTGTCCTGGGAACCATGGAAAGGTAAGGATGAGGTTGCTTTATTATTTTTCTTTTATTGCAGGAGATCGTTGGCTTCAGCTGGAATGGGCGTGACGGTAAGTATGGTTTAATTTAGAACAATAAAGGAATGTGTCTTTATTTCAATTAAAGGACTTTATTCTGGGTGTTTGTGTTTTCTTTTAACTTTGACTATGGGGTTAGTAATGGGGGTGTCTTATAGACGCCTCTCCATTACTAACCTGGGCTTGATGTCAGCTGGCATTATAAGCTGACATCAACCCCAACCCTATTACCCCCTGCCACCGCACCAGGGCAGCGTGGAAGAGCGAGGCTAAGTGCCAGAATTGGCGCATCCTATGGATGCGCCATTTCTGGGGCGGCTGACGGCTGGTGTTTCTAGCCTGGGAGGGGGCCAATATTCATGGTTCCCTTCCTGGGCTATTAATATCAGCCCCCAGCTGTCTGCCTAGCCTTTGCTAGCTATTAAATTAGGGGGGACCCCACGTCATTTTTTTGGGGGGTCCCCCATTTTAATAGCTAGTAAAGGCTAGGTATTCAGCTGGGGGCTGATATTAGTAGTCTGGGAAGCTCCGTGGGTATTACCCCCTTCCCAGGCTTCAAACATCTGCCCCAGCTGTCTGCTTAACCTCCGCTAGAGACTAAAATTACGGGGAACCCCACGCCAATTTTTTTTAATAATAAATCCTTTATTTTAATACTAAATGACAAGTACAGTAACCAACACTGTCACTGTACTTATTATATATGTGACTGACATGTTTCTATCTATCTAATCTATGTGTGAAGCTCTATTCTGTCTGTTATAAATTGTCGGGTACAGATGCTGAATTGCCGGCCGGCTTTTTTAAAGAGACGGTGCATGAAAACACTATTATTTTTTTTAATAAATCCTTTGCAGTAAATGACAAGTACAGTAAGCAACACTGTCACAGTACTTCATATATATGTGACTGACATGTTTCTATCTATCTAATCTATGTTTGAAGCTCTATTCTGTCTGTTATAAATTGTCGGGTACCGCTGCTGAATTGCCGGCCGGCTTTTTTAAAGAGACGGTGCACGAAAACACTATTATATTTTTTAATAAATCCTTTACGCTAAATGACAAGTACAGTAAGCAGCACTTTCACTGTACTTCGTATATATGTGGATGACATGTTTCTATCTATCTAATCTATGTGTGATTCTCTATTCCTTCTATTCTAAATTGTCGGGTACAGATGCTGAATTGCCGGCCGGCTTTTTTAAAGAGACGGTGCATGAAAACACTATTATTTTTTTTGATAAATCCTTTACACTAAATGACAAGTACAGTAAGCAACACTGTCACTGTGCTTCTTATATGTGTGACTGACATGTTTCTATCTATCTAATCTATGTGTGATTCTCTATTCCTTCTATTCTAAATTGTCGGGTACAGATGCTGAATTGCCGGCCGGCTTTTTTAAAGAGACGGTGCATGAAAACACTATTATATTTTTGGATAAATCCTTTACACTAAATGACAAGTACAGTAAGCAGCACTTTCACTGTACTTCGTATATATGTGGCTGACATGTTTATATCTATCTAATCTATGTGTGAAGCTCTATTCTTTCGGTTCTAAATTGTCGGGTACCGGTGTATGCCGCTGCTGAATTGCCGGCTTTTCATGTTTCACTGTTGGCACTGTTCCCATCGATTTGGGCAATCACTGTAATGCCACAACCACTATGGCTGTGGCATTACAGTGAGTGGCAGACAATCCCTGCATGATTGGTGCTCTAAATAGCACCAGACATGCAGGACACGCTTTTGGTGCACGAACAGTTATCGAACATAACCTCGAACAGCCGAATTTTTTGCAAATCGTTCGGGTTCGTCGAACAACTCGAACACCGCCCAAAACAGCTCGAATTTGAGATTGGCGAACAGTTCTAGTCGAACACCGCTCATCTCTATCAACAACACATAACGGACTACCACTGGCCTGACCACCCTGAGCCACGGAACTGGGTTGCCACTACTACTCCCATCGTTCCCCCTATTGCCCGGATCCGAGTGCCCCACGGCCCAGGGGGCGAGTCACATATATATACACACATATACAGTATACATATATATACACACTTATACAGTATAAATATATACACACCCATATACAGTATACATATATATACACACATATACAGTATACATATATATATACACTTATACAGTATACATATATATACACACATATACAGTATACATATATACACACATATACAATATACATATATACACACACATATACAGTATACATATATATATACACATACAGTATACATATATATACACACACATATACAGTATACATATACAGTACAGACCAAAAGTTTGGACACACCTTGTCATTTAAAGATTTTTCTGTATTTTCATAACTATGAAAATTGTACATTCACACTGAAGGCATCAAAACTATGAATTAACACATGTGGAATTATATACTTAACAAAAAAGTGTGAAACAACTGAAAATATGTCTTATATTCTAGGATCTTCAAAGTAGCAACCTTTTGCTTTGATGACTGCTTTGCACACTCTTGGCATTCTCTTGATGAGCTTCAAGAGGTAGTCACCGAAAATGGTTTTCACTTCACAGGTGTGCCCTGTCAACTTTCATAAGTGGGATTTCTTGCCTTATAAATGGGGTTGGGATCATCAGTTGTGTTGTGCAGAAGTCCGGTGGATACACAACTGATAGTCCTACTGAATAGACTGTTAGAAGTTGTATTATGGCAAGAAAAAAGCAGCTAAGTAAAGAAAAACGAGTGGCCATCATTACTTTAAGAAATGAAGGACAGTCAGTCCGAAAAATTGGGAAAACTTTGAAAGTGTCCCTAAGTGCAGTTGCAAAAACCATCAAGCGCTACAAAGAAACTGGCTCACATGAGGACCGCCCCAGGAAAGGAAGACCAAGAGTCACCTCTGCTTCTGAGGATAAATTTATCCAAGTCACCAGCCTCAGAAATCGCAGGTTAACAGCAGCTCAGATTAGAGACCAGGTCAATGCCACACAGAGTTCTAGCAGCAGACACATCTCTACAACAACTGTTAAGAGGAGACTTTGTGCAACAGGACTTCATGGTAAAATAGCTGCTAGGAAACCACTGCTAAGGACAGGCAACAAGCAGAAGAGACTTGTTTGGGCTAAAGAACGCAAGGAATGGACATTAGACCAGTGGAAATCTATGCTTTGGTCTGATGAGTCCAAATTTGAGATCTTTGGTTCCAACCACCATGTCTTTGTGCGACGCAGAAAAGGTGATCGGATGGACTCTACATGCCTGGTTCCCACCGTGAAGCATGGAGGAGGAGGTGTGATGGTGTGGGGGTGCTTTGCTGGTGACACTGTTGGGGATTTATTCAAAATTGAAGGCATACTGAACCAGCATGGCTACCACAGCATCTTGCAGCGGCATGCTATTCCATCCGGTTTGCTTTTAGTTGAACCATCATTCATTTTTCAACAGGACAATGACCCCAAACACACCTCCAGGCTGTGTAAAGGCTATTTGACCAAGGTGGAGAGTGATGGGGTGCTACGCCAGATGACCTGGCCTCCACAGTCACCAGACCTGAACCCAATCGAGATGGTTTGGGGTGAGCTGGACCGCAGAGTGAAGGCAAAAGGGAAAAAAAGTGCTAAGCATCTCTGGGAACTCCTTCAAGATTGTTGGAAGACCATTTCCGGTGACTACCTCTTGAAGCTCATCAAGGGAATGCCAAGAGTGTTCAAAGCAGTCATCAAAGCAAAAGGTGGCTACTTTGAAGAACCTAGAATATAAGACATATTTTCAGTTGTTTCACACTTTTTTGTTAAGTATATAATTCCACATGTGTTAATTCATAGTTTTGATGCCTTCAGTGTGAATGTACAATTTTCATAGTCATGAAAATACAGAAAAATCTTTAAATGAGAAGGTGTGTCCAAACTTTTGGTCTGTACTGTATATACACACACATATACAGTATACATATATATATACACATATATACAGTATATATATATATACACACATATACAGTATACATATATACACACACATATACAGTATACATATACACACACATATACAGTATACATATATATATACACATATATACAGTATATATATATATACACACATATACAGTATACATATATACACACACATATACAGTATACATATATACACACATATACAGTATACATATATATATATACACACATATACAGTATACATATATATATATACTTATACAGTATACATATATATACACACATATACAGTATACATATATATATATACACACATATACAGTATACATATATATACACACATATACAGTATACATATATATATACACACATATACAGTATACATATATATACACACATACAGTATAAATATATACACACCCATATACATATATATATACACATATATACAGTATACATATATACACACATATACAGTATACATATATATACACACACATATACAGTATACATATATATACACTTATACAGTATACATATATATACACACATATACAGTATACATATATATATATACACATATACAGTATACATATATATATATATATACACTTATACAGTATACATATATATATATATACACTTATACAGTATACATATATATACACACACATACAGTATACATATATACACACCCACATACAGTATACATATACAGTACAGACCAAAAGTTTGGACACACCTTCTCGTTTAAAGATTTTTCTGTATTTTCATGACTATGAAAATTGTACATTCACACTGAAGGCATCAAAACTATAAATTAACACATGTGGAATTATATACTTAACAAAAAAGTGTGAAACAACTAAAAACATGTATTATATTCTATGTTCTTCAAAGTAGCCACCTTTAGCTTTGATGACTGCTTTGCACACTCTTGGCATTCTCTTGATGAGCTTCAAGAGGTAGTCACCGGAAATGGTCTTCCAACAATCTTGAAGGAGTTCCCAGAGATGCTTAGCACTTGTTGGCCCTTTTGCCTTCACTCTGCGGTCCAGCTCACCCCAAACCATCTCGATTGGGTTCAGGTCTGGTGACTGTGGAGGCCAGGTCATCTGGCGTAGCACCCCATCACTCTTCCTCTTGGTTAAATAGCCCTTACACAGCCTGGAGGTGTGTTTGGGGTCATTGTCCTGTTGAAAAATAAATGATGGTCCAACTAAACGCAGACCGGATGGAATAGCATGCCGCTGCAAGATGCTGTGGTAGCCATGCTGGTTCAGTATGCCTTCAATTTTGAATAAATCCTTAACAGTGTCACCAGCAAAGCACCCCCACACCATCACACTTCCTCCTCCATGCTTCACGGTGGGAACCAGGCATGTAGAGTCCATCCGTTCACCTTTTCTGCGTCGCACAAAGACACGGTGGCTAGAACCAAAGATCTCAAATTTGGACTCATCAGACCAAAGCACAGATTTTCACTGGTCTAATGTCCATTCCTTGTGTTCTTTAGACCAAACAAGTCTCTTCTGCTTGTTGCCTGTCCTTAGCAGTGGTTTCCTAGCAGCTATTTTACCATGAAGGCCTGCTGCACAGTCTCCTCTTAACAGTTGTTGTAGAGATGTGTCTCTGCTAGAACTCTGTGTGGCATTGACCTGGTCTCTAATCTGAGCTGCTGTTAACCTGCGATTTCTGAGGCTGGTGACTCGGATAAACTTATCCTCAGAAGCAGAGGTGACTCTTGGTCTTCCTTTCCTGGGGCGGTCCTCATGTGAGCCAGTTTCTTTGTAGCGCTTGATGGTTTTTGCAACTGCACTTGGGGACACTTTCAAAGTTTTCCCAATTTTTCGGACTGACTGACCTTCATTTCTTAAAGTAATGATGGCCACTCGTTTTTCTTTACTTAGCTGCTTTTTTTCTTGCCATAATACAAATTCTAACAGTCTATTCAGTAGGACTATCAGCTGTGTATCCACCTGACTTCTGCACAACACAACTAATGGTCCCAACCCCATTTATAAGGCAAGAAATCCCACTTATTAAACCTGACAGGGCACACCTGTGAAGTGAAAACCATTTCTGGTGACTACCTCTTGAAGCTCATCAAAAGAATGCCAAGAGTGTGCAAAGCAGTCATCAAAGCAAAAGGTGGCTACTTTGTAGAACCTAGAATATAAGAGATATTTTCAGTTGTTTCACACTTTTTTGCTAAGTATATAATTCCACATGTGTTAATTCATAGTTTTGATGCCTTCAGTGTGAATGTACAATTTTCATAGTCATGAAAATAAAGAAAAATCTTTAAATGAGAAGGTGTGTCCAAACTTTGGTCTGTACTGTATATACACACCCATATACAGTATACATATATATACACACATACAGTATACATATATATATATACACACATATACAGCAAACATATATATACACATATATAAAGAATACATATATACACATATACACTATACATATACACTTATACAGTATACATATATATACACCCATATACAGTATACATATATATATACACATATATACAGTATACATATATATACACACATACAGCATACATATATATACACACACATATACAGTATACATATATATACACACACATATACAGTATACATATATATACACACATATATACAGTATACATATATATACACACATATACAGTATATACACACACATATACAGTATACATATATACACATATACAGTATAAATATATACACACCCATATACAGTATACATATATATACACATACATACAGTATACATATACTATATATACACACATACAGTATAAATATATACACACCCATATACGGTATACATATATACACATATACAGTATACATATATATACACACACATACAGTATAAATATATACACACCCATATACAGTATACATATATACACACCCATATACAGTATACATATACAGTACAGACCAAAAGTTTGGACACACCTTCTCATTTTAAGATTTTTCTGTATTTTCATGACTATGAATATTGTACATTCACACTGAAGGCATCAAAACTATGAATTAACACATGTGGAATTATATACTTAACAAAAAAGTGTGAAACAACTGAAAATATGTCTTATATTCTAGGTTCTTCATAGTAGCCACATTTTGCTTTGATGACTGCTTTGCACACTCTTGGCATTCTCTTGGTGAGCTTCAAGAGGTAGTCACCAGAAATGGTCTTCCAACAATCTTGAAGGAGTTCCCAGAGATGCTTAGCACTTGTTGGCCCTTTTGCCTTCACTCTTTGGTCCAGCTCACCCCCAAGGTTCGGGTCTGGTGACTGTGGAGACCAGGTCATCTGGCGTAGCACCCCATCACTCTCCTTCTTGGTCAAAAAGCCCTTACACAGCCTGAAGGTGTGTTTGGGGGTCATTGTCCTGATGAAAAATAAATGATGGTCCAACTAAATGCAAACCGGATGGAATAGCATGCCGCTGCAAGATGCTGTGGTAGCCATGCTGGTTCAGCATGCTTTCAATTTTGAATAAATCCCCAACAGTGTCACCAGCAAAGCACCCCCACACCATCACACCTCCTCCTCCATGCTTCATGGTGGAACCAAGCATGTAGAGTCCATTCGTTCACCTTTTCTGCGTCGCACAAAGACACGGTGGTTGGAATCAAAGATCTCAAATTTGGACTCATCAGACCAAAGCACAGATTTCCACTGGTCTAATGTCCATTCCTTGTGTTCTTTAGCCCAAACAAGTCTCTTCTGCTTGTTGCCTGTCCTTGGCAGTGGTTTCCTAGAAGCTATTTTACCATGAAGGCCTGCTGCACAAAGTCTCCTCTTAACAGTTGTTGAAGAGATGTGTCTTCTGTGAGAACTCTGTGTGGCATTGACCTGGTCTCTAATCTGAGTTGCTGTTAACCTGCGATTTCTGAGGCTGGTGACTCAGATAAACTTATCCTCAGAAGCAGAGGTGACTCTTGGTCTACCTTTCGTGGGGCGGTCCTCATGTGAGCCAGTTTCTTTGTAGCGCTTGATGGTTTTTGCAACTGCACTTGGGGACACTTTCAAAGTTTTCCCAATTTTTCGGTCTGACTGACCTTCATTTCTTAAAGTAATGATGGCCACTCATTTTTCTTTACTTAGTTGTTTTTCTCTTGCCATAATTCAAATTCTAACAGTCTATTCAGTAGGACTATCAGCTGTGTGTCCACCTGACTTCAGCACAACATAAATGATGGTCCCAACCCCACTTATAAGGCAAGAAATCCCACTTATTAAAACGGACAGGGCACACCTGTGAAGTGAAAACCATTTCTGGTGACTACCTCTTGAAGCTCATCAAGAGAATGCCAAGAGTGTGCAAAGCAGTCATCAAAGCAAAAGGTGGCTACTTTGAAGAACCTAGAATATAAAACATATTTTCAGTTGTTTCTCACTTTTTTGTTAAGTATATAATTCCACATGTGTTAATTCATAGTTTTGATGCCTTCAGTGTGAATGTACAATTTTCATAGTCATGAAAATACAGAAAAATCATTAAATGAGAAGGTGTGTCCAAACTTTTGGTCTGTACTGTATATACACACATATATACAGTATACATATATATACACATATATACAGTATACATATATATACACACACATATACAGTATACATATATATACACACACATATACAGTATACATATATACACACATATACAGTATACATATATATACAACCATATACAGTATACATATATATATATATACACACATACAGTATACATATATATACACACATATATACAGTATACATATATATACACACATATATACAGTATACATATATACACACACATATACAGTATACATATATATACACACCCATATACAGTATACATATATATACACATATATACAGTATACATATATACACACATATACAGTATACATATATATACACCCATATACAGTATACATATATATATATACACACACATATACAGTATACATATATATACACCCATATACAGTATACATATATATATATACACACACATACAGTATACATATATATACACACATATATACAGTATACATATATATACACACATATATACAGTATACATATATATACACACACATATACAGTATACATATATATACACACACATATACAGTATACATATATACACACACATATACAGTATACATATATATACACACATATACAGTATACATATATATACACACCCACATACAGTATACATATATATACACACACATATACAGTATACATATATATACACATATACAGTATACATATATATACACACATACAGTATAAATATATACACACCCATATGCAGTATACATATATATATACACATACAGTATACATATATATACACACATACAGTATAAATATATACACACCCATATACAGTATACATATATATATACACATATATACAGTATAAATATATACACACCCATATACATATATATACACATATATACAGTATACATATATACACACACATATACAGTATACATATATATACACACACATATACAGTATACATATATATACACACATACAGTATACATATATATATACACACATATACAGTATACATATATATACACACACATATACAGTATACATATATACACACACATACAGTATACATATATACACACACACATATACAGTATACATATATATACACACCCATATACAGTATACATATATATACACACATATATACAGTATACACACATATACAGCATACATATATACACATATACAGTATGAATATATACACACCCATGTACGGTATACATATATACACATATACAGTATACATATATACACACATATACAGTATAAATATATACACACCCATATACGGTATACATATATACACATATACAATATACATATATATACACACACATACAGTATAAATATATACACACCCATATACAGTATACATATATATACACATATACAGTATACATATATATACACACACATATACAGTATACATATATACACACATATACAGTATACATATATATACACATATATACAGTATACATATATATACACACACATATACAGTATACATATATACACACCCATACAGTATACATATATACACACACATATACAGTATACATATATACACACACATATACAGTACACATATATACACACACATATACAGTATACATATATATACACATATATACAGTATACATATATATACACACACAAATATAGTATACATATATATATACACATATATACAGTATACATATATATATACACACATATATACAGTATACATATATATACACACATATACAGTATACATATATACACATATACAGTATACATATACAGTACAGACCAAAAGTTTGGACACACCTTCTCATTTAAAGATTTTTCTGTATTTTCATGACTTTGAAAATTGTACATTCACACTGAAGGCATCAAAACTATGAATTAACACATGTGGAATTATATACTTAACAAAAAAGTGTGAAACAACTGAAAATATGTCTTATATTCTAGGTTCTTCAAAGTAGCCACCTTTTGCTTTGATGACTGCTTTGCACACTCTTGGCATTCTCTTGATGAGCTTCAAGAGGTAGTCACCGGAAATGGTCTTCTAACAATCTTGAAGGAGTTCCCAGAGATGCTTAGCACTTGTTGGCCCTTTTGCCTTCACTCTGCGGTCCAGCTCACCCCAAACCATCTCGATTGGGTTCAGGTCTGGTGACTGTAGAGGCCAGGTCATCTGGCGTAGCCCCCCATCACTCTCCTTCTTGGTCAAATAGCCCTTACACAGCCTGGAGGTGTGTTGGGGTCATTGTCCTGTTGAAAAATAAATGATGGTCCAACTAAACGCAAACCGGATGGAATAGCATGCCGCTGCAAGATGCTGTGGTAGCCATGCTGGTTCAGTATGCCTTCAATTTTGAATAAATCCCCAACAGTGTCACCAGCAAAGCACCCCCACACCATCACACCTCCTCCTCCATGCTTCACGGTGGGAACCAGGCATGTAGAGTCCATCCATACACCTTTTCTGCGTCGCACAAAGACATGGTGGTTGGAACCAAAGATCTCAAATTTGGACCAAAGCACAGATTTCCACTGGTCTACTGTCCATTCCTTGTGTTCTTTAGCCCAAACAGTCTCTTCTGCTTGTTGCCTGTCCTTAGCAGTGGTTTCCTAGCAGCTATATTACCATGAAGGCCAGCTGCACAAAGTCTCCTCTTAACAGTTGTTGTAGAGATGTGTCTGCTGCTAGAACTCTGTGTGGCATTGACCTGGTCTCTAATCTGAGCTGCTGTTAACTTGCGATTTCTGAGGCTGGTGACTCGGATAAACTTATCCTCAGAAGCAGAGGTGACTCTTGGTCTTCCTTTCCTGGGGCGGTCCTCATGTGAGCCAGTTTCTTTGTAGCGCTTGATGGTTTTTGCAACTGCACTTGGGGACACTTTCAAAATTTGCCCAATTTTTTGCACTGACTGACCTTCATTTCTTAAAGTAATGATGGCCACTCGTTTTTCTACACTTAGCTGCTTCTATCTTGCCATAATACAAATTCTAAGAGTCTATTCAGTAGGACTATCAGCTGTGTATCCACCAGACTTCTGCACAACTCAACTGATGGTCCCAACCCCATTTATAAGGCAAGAAATCCCACTTATTAAACCTGACAGGGCACACCTGTGAAGTGAAAACCATTTCCGGTGACTACCTCTTGAAGCTCATCAAGAGAATGCCAAGAGTGTGCAAAGCAGTCATCAAAGCAAAAGGTGGCTACTTTGAAGAACCTAGAATATAAGACATATTTTCAGTTGTTAGTATATAATTCCACATGTGTTAATTCATAGTTTTGATGCCTTCAGTGTGAATGTACAATTTTCATAGTCATGAAAATACAGAAAAATCGTTAAATGAGAAGGTGTGTCCAAACTTTTGGTCTGTACTATATATACACACACAAATACAGTATACATATATATATACACATATATACAGTATACATATATATACACACATATATACAGTATACATAAATATACACACATATACAGTATACATATATATACACACACATATACAGTATACATATATACACACCCATATACAGTATACATACATATACACACATACAGTATACATATATATACACACACATATACAGTATACATATATATACACACACACATATACAGTATACATATATATACACACCCATATACAGTATACATACATATACACACATACAGTATACATATATATACACACACATATACAGTATACATATATATACACTTATACAGTATACATATATACACACACATACAGTATACATATATATACACATCCATATACAGTATACATATATACACACATATATACAGTATACATATATACACACTTATACAGTATACATATATACACACACATACAGTATACATATATATACACACCCATATACAGTATACATACATATACACACATACAGTATACATATATATACACACCCATATACAGTATACATACATATACACACATACAGTATACATATATATACACACCCATATACAGTATACATACATATACACACATACAGTATACATATATATACACACACATATACAGTATACATATATATACACTTATACAGTATACATATATACACACACATACAGTATACATATATATACACATCCATATACAGTATACATATATACACACATATATACAGTATACATATATACACACTTATACAGTATACATATACACACACACATACAGTATACATATATATATACACACATACAGTATAAATATATACACACACATACAGTATACATATATATATACACATATACAGTATACATATATATATACACACATACAGTATACATATATACACATATATACAGTATACATATATATACACACACATATACAGTATACATATATATACACACATATACAGTATACATATATACACACACACATATACACTATACATATATACACACATATACAGTATACATATATATACACACATATACAGTATACATATATACACATATACAGTATACATATATATACACACACATATACAGTATACATATATATACACACATATACAGTATACATACAGTACAGACCAAAAGTTTGGACACACCTTCTCATTTAAAGATTTTTCTGTATTTTCAGGACTTTGAAAATTGTACATTCACACTGAAGGCATCAAAACTACGAATTAACACATGTGGAATTATATACTTAACAGAAAAGTGTGAAACAACTGAAAATATGTCTTATATTCTAGGTTCTTCAAAGTAGCCACCTTTTGCTTTGATGACTGCTTTGCACACTCTTGGCATTCTCTTGATGAGCTTCAAGAGGCAGTCACCGGAAATGGTTTTCACTTCACAGGTGTGCCCTGTCAGGTTTAATAAGCGGGATTTCTTGCCTTATAAATGGGGTTGGGACCATCAGTTGTGTTGTGCACAAGTCAGGTGGATACACAGCTGATAGTCCTACTGAATAGACTGTTAGAATTTGTATTATGGCAAGAAAAAAGCAGCTAAGTAAAGAAAAAAGAGTGGCCATCATTACTTAAAGAAATGAAGGTCAGTCAGTCAGAAAAATTGGGTAAACATTGAATGTGTCCTCAAGTGCAGTTGCAAAAACCATCAAGCGCTACAAGGAATCTGGCTCACATGAGGAACGCCCCAGGAAAGGAAGACCAAGAGTCACCTCTGCTTCTGAGGATAAGTTTATCCGAGTCACCAGCCTCAGAAATCGCAGGTTAACAGCAGCTCAGATTAGAGACCAGGTCAATGCCACACAGAGTTCTAGCAACAGACACATCTCTACAACAAATGTTAACAGGAGACTTTGTGCAGCTGGCCTTCATGGTAAAATAGCTGCTAGGAAACCAATGCTAAGGACAGGCAACAAGCAGAAGAGACTTGTTTGGGCTAAAGAACACAAGGAATGGACATAAGACCAGTGGAAATCTGTGCTTTGGTATGATGAGTCCAAATTTGAGATCCTTGGTTCCAACCACCGTGTCTTTGTGCGACGCAGAAAAGGTGAACGGATGGACTCTACATGCCTGGTTCCCACCATGAAGCATGGAGGAGGAGATGTCATGGTGTGGGGGTGCTTTGCTGGTGACACTGTTGGGGATTTATTCAAAATTGAAGGCATACTGAACCAGCATGGCTACCACAGCATCTTGCAGCGGCATTCCATTCCATCCGGTTTGCGTTTAGTTGGACCTTCATTTATTTTTCAACTGGACAATGACCCCAAGCACACCTCCAGGCTGTGTAAGGGCTTTTTGACCAAGAATGAGAGTGATGGGGTGCTACGCCAGATGACCTGGCCTCCACTGTCACCAGACCTGAACTCAATCGAGATGGTTTGGGTTGAGCTGGACCGCAGAGATTGTTGGAAGACCATTTCTGGTGACTACCTCTTGAAGCTCATCAAGAGAATGCCAAGAGTGTGCAAAGCAGTCATCAAAGCAAAAGGTGGCTACTTTGAAGAACCTAGAATATAAGACATATTTTCAGTTGTTTCACACTTTTTTGTTAAGTATATAATTCCACATGTGTTAATTCATAGTTTTGATGCCTTCAGTGTGAATGTCCAATTTTCAAAGTCATGAAAATACAGAAAAATCTTTAAATGAGAAGGTGTGTCCAAACTTTTGGTCTGTACTGTATATACACACACATATACACTATACATATATACACGCACATATACAGTATACATATATATACACACATATACAGTATACATATATACACATATACAGTATACATATATATACACACATATACAGTATACATATATATACACATACAGTATACATATATATACACATACACACACACACACATCATTTGGGGTTTTTGCCCTCCTCTGGATCAACTTTAGCAATTACAGAACTAACAGGTCGAACTTGATGGACGCAAGTCTTTATTCGGCTTTACTAACTATGTAACTATGTAACATATACAGTATACATATATATATACACACACATATACAGTATACATATATATACACACACATATACAGTATACATATATACACATATACAGTATAAATATATACACACCCATATACAGTATACATATATATACACACACACATACAGTATACATATATATACACACCCATATACAGTATACATATATACACATATACAGTATACATATATATACACACACATACAGTATACATATATATATATATATACACACATACAGTATACATATATACACACACATATACAGTATACATATATATACACACATATACAGTATACATATATATACACACATATACACTATACATATATATATATATACATATATACAGTATACATATATATACACACATATACAGTATACATATATATACACACATATACAGTATACATATATACACACACATATACAGTATACATATATACACACATATACACTATACATATATATACACACACATATACAGTATACATATATATATATACACACACATATACAGTATACATATCTATACACACATATACAGTATACATGTATATACACACATACAGTATACATATATATATACACACATATACAGTATACATATATATACACACATATACAGTATACATATATATATACACATATACAGTATACATATATACACACACATATACAGTATACATATATACACATATACAGTATACATATATATATACACACACATATACAGTATACATCTATACACATATACAGTATAAATATATGTATATACACATATATACAGTATACATATATACACACACACATATACACTATACATATATATATACACCCATATACAGTATACATATATATACACATATACAGTATACATATATATACACACACATACAGTATAAATATATACACACCCCTATACATATATATACACATATATACAGTATACATATATACACACATATATACAGTATACATATATACACACACATATACAGTATACATATATATACACATATACAGTATACATATATATACACACACATATACAATATACATATATATACACTTATATACAGTATAAATATATATACACACATACAGTATACATATATACACACACATATACAGTATACATATATATACAGTATACATATATACACACATATACAGTATACATATATATACACATATACAGTATACATATATATACACACACAGTATACATATATATACACACATACAGCATAAATATATACACACCCATTTACAGTATACATATATATACACATATACAGTATACATATATATACACACATACAGTATACATATATATACACACATATACAGTATACATATATATACACACATACAGTATACATATATATACACACATATACAGTATACATATATACACATATATACAGTATACATATATATACACACATATATACAGTATACATATATACACACATATACAGTATAGATATATACACACATATACAGTATACATATATACACATATACGGTATACATATATACACACATATACAGTATACATATATACACACATATACAGTATACATATATATACACACATACAGTATACATATATACACCCATATACAGTATACATATATATACACACACATATACAGTATACATATACACACACATATACAGTATACATATATATACACACATACAGTATACATATATACACACATATATACAGCATAAATATATACACATATACAGTATACAGAAATATACACACACATATACACTATACATATATATACACACATATACAGTATACATATATATATACACATATACAGTATACATATATACACACATATACAGTATAGATATATATACACACATATACAGTATACATATATACACACATATACAGTATACATATACACACACATATACAGTATACATATATATACACACATATACAGTATACATATATATACACACATACAGTATACATATATACACACATATATACAGCATAAATATATACACATATACAGTATACAGAAATATACACACACATATACAGTATACATATATATACACACATATACAGTATACATATATATATATACACATATACAGTATACATATATACACACATATACAGTATACATATATACACACACATATACAGTATAGATATATATACACACACATATACAGTATACATATATATATACACACATATACAGTATACATATATATACACACATATACAGTATACATATACACACACATATACAGTATACATATATGTACACATATATATGTGGCACCCCAGGGGTCTGGTCTCCACAGTAATAGCAATGTTATGTCTGAGAGCAGGTGGGAGGTCTCTTGGTCAGGAATCCTATGCATGCCACACCTCCTGCCCAGTCCTGGGAGGGGAAGAACTTCCCCTATATAAAGCTGGGGCTGAGGCAGGGTGAGAAGAGAAAAGAAGAGTAGAGAGAAGAAGAGAAGCAGTGATAGGAAAGAAAGATCAGGAGCTCTGTGGGAGTCGTGCTAAGAGGAGATCAGGGCTGGAAGCTGTAGAGCTCGCCCTGATTGAAGATTTCTTACCGGACCCGGAGTCCGAGGCTGTGGGGACTAACTCCTACCCAGCAGCAGAAACCGACCGGCAGGGGATTTCAGGTCCTCTGGCCCAGAAACCCGAAGGCTCGGTCACACGTTTGGGACCAGCACCGCCGTCGTGGAGCGGAAGCTACTAGAAGGCCCCGAGTCACCGGCCATACAGGTGAGCACCACACGGTACACTCAGGGACGTGGGCTACCTTTACCCGCCTCTATCAAGGTAGCCAGAAGAGTACAATTAGTTGGGGAGGCCTACAACTCCGCCTGGCCAAGGGGGATCCCATCTGCTCAAGGACTGACCAGGCCCCGACCGCTAGCCAGTACTCCGGGAGGGTCTATCTTTGTCACCAGTAAAGACCCTGAACTACACCGTATCGTCTCTGAGTGATTCCTGCTACCCCCATCATCCACGTCGGCTGCCCTGAGGCCATACCCCTCCCGTTGGGGGTTATACCATCCACGCTGCACCATCCTCCCACCGGCCTCAGCGGTTTGCCCTGCAGCGGCAGCTCCATAGCTGCATTCAACGGGTGGCGTAGTCGTTCTACATCTACTGCTAATATACCGCCACTTAGTCTGACTCTCTGGGCACGGACCGGGTCACCGCCACGAGACTACTACCCCTATCAGATCCGGCTCCGGGTAGTCCCTGCGTGCGCAACGCTACATCACATAGGCCCAGGGCGCGTCAACTTTTGGCGTAGTCGGCAGGATTTCGTGCCCGCAACCACCGGGTACTGCGTGCCTGAAAAAGACTGTTCAAACTTACCAGTGGTGAAGATTCCCACCATCCGGCGCCATCTTCTACCTTCTTCCCGCCATCCGCGAAGTTTTCCCGCCATCCGGCGCCATCTTCTGCCTTCTTCCCGCCATCCGTGGAGTTTTCCCGCCGTTGGACGCCATCTTGAAGATGCCGCGCGGGAAGAAGAGGGGCGTGGACTCCGAAAGCGCGCGAGAACTGAAGCCCCGCCTCACGTCCGGACGTTGCGTAAGGTCCTGGAAGGAGCCCAGCAGACGCCGACGTCACAGGAGCGCGACGGAAGGTCCTCAACCCTGACGATCCACTGCGGAGCCGCGGCCTACGGAAGAGGATCATCGCAAGGTAGGCCACGGTCCACTAGGGGGGAGGAAGATGTCGGATACGGAGGAGAGCTTCACTGCCTCAACCCCCGCCAGCGCCACCGCTGCTGCAGTCATGCCTTTCACCATGCCCTATATCCCGGGAGCGGCCTGGCTACCCCAGTACTCAGGGGGGTCACATACTCTGCATGACTTTAGAGAAAAGCTGGATAGCCTCTTCCAGGTGTACCCCCTCACAGAAGAGCAAAAAGTGAGCATCCTGGTGGCCCAATTAACTGGGGCAGCCCAAAGGGAGGTAAAGTCCTGGCCACCTGGGAGGAGGACTGTCGCAGGGATACTAACCCGGCTGAAGGACACCTTTGATACCCGCACCTCAGCAGAGATCAAGCTTAGATTCTACGGGTGCAAGCATCGAGCACAAGAGAGTATAAGGGACTATGCACTAAACCTACAAGAGGCCCTGAGAGCCATTAAGCAGACCGACCCTGACGGCGTGGGAGACGAGGACCGGCTGTTGACTGAACAATTTATAGAGGGTTTATATTGTAATGCCCACCGAACCCAGTTGCGGGCAATGGCCTTACAGGACCCTCATCTGGGATTTGCACAGTTCAAGGACAGAGCCATCCGGGTGCTCCGAGAACCGGCACCAGGTGGCGTTGTGACCCACAGACGCCCCACTACCACTTACAACCAAGAGGCGGCGCCCTTGTCGGCAGGGCCTGTGGGAGCTGATGCGCAGGCTTTGAACAATGACCCGGCTCCCGACCTGCACCATCAGGTCCAAGAGCTAGCTAAAAGCGTTGCTGCGCTAACCCGAACTGTGCAGTCTTTACAGGTTTCTACTCCAGGGAAGATCCAGCTGGCATCCGGACCGGAGGACATCCCATGGCGCCGACCAAGGAGGACCCCACCGGCCAGAGGAAGACCCAGCGACCGATACAACGAGGACGGACAACCCATCTGCCGCCGCTGCAATCAACCCGGACATATGGCAAGGTACTGTCCTTTAAACTGGCACAACCTAGGGTAGAGGGCCAACCCCTAGGAAAAAGATCATCAGGCCCATCAAACTGGCGTGACAAATATGTGGGAGGACGTCCAGTCTTGCCTGTGGTACTGGATGGCATTCCTATGAGTGCCCTACTGGACACTGGGTCACAGGTCACCACCATCCCGTACGTGGTCTTCAAGCAGTACTGGAATGACTCGGATATAACCCGCTACCCTGACGACGACTTGAGTATCATCGCCAGCAATGGTCAGCCCGTGCCACAGATCGGATTTAAAGAAAATCGGTAGAGTCGAACTGGCAGCACAGGGACTGATCATTGTAGACATTGACAAGCGCGAGAGTCACCCAAAGATAACTCTAGGAACTAATGTGATTGAAAATTGTCTTGCAGAGGTGATTTTCATTTTACAGCAGGTTGCCAAGAACGCCAGCTCCGGCGAGCAGCGAGTGCTCCAGAAAGAGATCCGGGCACTGATGCGACGGCAACAAGTGGAACTCTCCGGCGTTATTTATAGGAGTCTTTGGTGGATTTACCGGGAATCCTTTGTGTATATAGTTGGAGCGTAACCTAGGATGGACTGAAAGACTGTTAAGGACTCGGGGCAGGACAGACCCCTACCTGGTTACGTCTCCCTGTTTTTGGTGAAATGGACACCCTTGTTTTCTTGAAAAACTGCACCCGGTTGCGGACACGCCGTGACCATCCTAATGTTTTTCTTTATTGCGTTGTTTCTGTTTGTAATTTGTTATGTTACAAAAATATGTTTAGTCCCGGAGTACTAAATTTCACTAGGGGGGAATGTGGCACCCCAGGGGTCTGGTCTCCACAGTAATAGCAATGTTATGTCTGAGAGCAGGTGGGAGGTCTCTTGGTCAGGAATCCTATGCATGCCACACCTCCTGCCCAGTCCTGGGAGGGGAAGAACTTCCCCTATATAAAACTGGGGCTGAGGCAGGGTGAGAAGAGAAAAGAAGAGTAGAGAGAAGAAGAGAAGCAGTGATAGGAAAGAAAGATCAGGAGCTCTGTGGGAGTCGTGCTAAGAGAAGATCAGGGCTGGAAGCTGTAGAGCTCGCCCTGATTGAAGATTTCTTACCGGACCCGGAGTCCGAGGCTGTGGGGACTAACTCCTACCCAGCAGCAGAAACCGACCGGCAGGGGATTTCAGGTCCTCTGGCCCAGAAACCCGAAGGCTCGGTCACACGTTTGGGACCAGCACCGCCGTCGTGGAGCGGAAGCTACTAGAAGGCCCCGAGTCACCGACCATACAGGTGAGCACCACACGGTACACTCAGGGACGTGGGCTACCTTTACCCGCCTCTAGCAAGGTAGCCAGAAGAGTACAATTAGTTGGGGAGGCCTACAACTCCGCCTGGCCAAGGGGGATCCCATCTGCTCAAGGACTGACCAGGCCCCGACCGCTAGCCAGTACTCCGGGAGGGTCTATCTTTGTCACCAGTAAAGACCCTGAACTACACCGTATCGTCTCTGAGTGATTCCTGCTACCCCCATCATCCACGTCGGCTGCCCTGAGGCCATACCCCTCCCGTTGGGGGTTATACCATCCACGCTGCACCATCCTCCCACTGGCCTCAGCGGTTTGCCCTGCAGCGGCAGCTCCATAGCTGCATTCAACGGGTGGCGTAGTCGTTCTACATCTACTGCTAATATACCGCCACTTAGTCTGACTCTCTGGGCACGGACCGGGTCACCGCCACGAGACTACTACCCATATCAGATCCGGCTCCGGGTAGTCCCTGCGTGCGCAACGCTACATCACATAGGCCCAGGGCGCGTCATATACAGTATACATATATATACACACACATATACAGTATACATATATATACACACATACAGTATACAGATACACACACATATACAGTATGCATATATATACACCCACATACAGTATACATATATATACACACATACAGTATACATATATATACACACACACATACAATATACATATATATACACACATACAGTATACATATATACACACATATATACAGTATACATATATACACACATATATACAGTATACATATATATATACACACATATACAGTATACATATATATACACACACATACACAGTATACATATATATACACACACATATACAGTATACATATACAGTACAGACCAAAAGTTTGGACACACCTTCTCATTTAAAGATTTTTCTGTATTTTCATGACTATGAAAATTGTACATTCACACTGAAGGCATCAAAACTATTAATTAAACACATGTGGAATTATATACTTAACCGAAAAGTGTGAAACAACTGAAAATATGTCTTATATTCCAGGTTCTTCAAAGTAGCCACCTTTTGCTTTGATGACTGCTTTGCACACTCTTGGCATTCTCTTGATGAGCTTCAAGAGGTAGTCACCGGAAATGGTTTTCACTTCACAGGTGTGCCCTGTCAGGTTTAATAAGTGGGATTTCTTGCCTTATAAATGGGGTAGGGACCATCAGTTGTGTTGTGTAGAAGTCTGGTGGATACACAGCTGATAGTCCTACTGAATAGACTGTTAGAATTAGTATTATGGCAAGAAAAAAGCAGCTAAGTAAAGAAAAACGAGTGGCCATCATTACTTTAAGAAATGAAGGTCAGTCAGTCTGAAAAATTGGGAAAACTTTGAAAGTGTCCCCAAGTGCAGTTGCAAAAACCATCAAGCGCTATAAAGAAACTGGCTCACATGAGAACCACCCCAGGAAAGGAAGACCAAGAGTCTCCTCTGCTTCTGAGGATAAGTTTATCCGAGTCACCAGCCTCAGAAATCGCAGGTTAACAGCAGCTCAGATTAGAGACCAGGTCAATGCCACACAGAGTTCTAGCAGCAGACACATCTCTACAACAACTGTTAAGAGGAGACTTTGTGCAGCAGGCCTTCATAGTAAAATAGCTGCTAGGAAACCACTGTTGAGGACAGACAACAAGCAGAAGAGACTTGTTTGGGCTAAAGAACACAAGGAATGGACATTAGACCAGTGGAAATCTGTGCTTTGGTCTGATGAGTCCAAATTTGAGATCTTTGGTTCCAACCACCGTGTCTTTGTGCAACGCAGAAAAGGTGAACGGATGGACTCCACATGCCTGGTTCCCACCGTGAAGCATGGAGGAGGAAGTGTGATGGTGTGGGGGTGCTTTGCTGGTGACACTGTTGGGGATTTATTCAAAATTGAAGGCATACTGAACCAGCATGGCTACCACAGCATCTTGCAGTGGCATGCTATTCCATCCGGTTTGCGTTTAGTTGGACCATCATTTATTTTTCAAAAGGACAATGACCCCAAACACACCTCCAGGCTGTGTAAGGGCTATTTGACCAAGGAGAAGAGTGATGGGGTGCTACGCCAGATGACCTGGCCTCCACAGTCACCAGACCTGAACCCAATCAAGATGGTTTGGGGTGAGCTGAACCGCAGAGTGAAGGCAAAAGGGCCAACAAGAGCTAAGCATCTCTGGGAACTCCTTCAAGATTGTTGGAAGACCATTTCTGGTGACTACCTCTTGAAGCTCATCAAGAGAATGCCAAGAGTGTGCAAAGCAGACATCAAAGCAAAAGGTGGCTACTTTGAAGAACCTAGAATATAAGACATATTTTCTGTTGTTTCACACTTTTTTGTTAAGTGTATAATTCCACATGTGTTAATTCATAGTTTTGATGCCTTCAGTGTGAATGTACAATTTTCATAGTCAATAAAATACAGAAAAATCTTTAAATGAGAAGGTGTGTCCAAACTTTTGGTCTGCACTGTATATACACACACACACATATACAGTATACATATATATACACACACACATATACCGTATACATATATATACACTTATATACAGTATACATATATATACACACACATATACAGTATACATATATATATACACTTATATACAGTATACATATATATACACACACATATACAGTATACATATATATACATACATATACAGTATACATATCTATATACACACACATATACAGTATACATATATATACACACATATATACAGTATACATATATATACACACATACAGCATAAATATATACACACCCATATACAGTATTCATATATATACACATATATACAGTATACATATATACACACCCATATACAGTATACATATATATACACACATACAGTATACATATATATACACACACATATACAGTATACATATATATACACACATACAGTATACACATATATATACACACATATACAGTATACATATATATACACACATATACAGCATACATATATATACACACACATATACAGTATACATATATATACACACCCATATACAGTATACATATATATACACACACATATACAGTATACATATATATACACACCCATATACAGTATACATATATATATACACATATATACAGTATACATATATATACACACATATAGCATAAATATATACACACCCATATACAGTATTCATATATATACACATATATACAGTATACATATATATACACACATATACAGTATACATATATATACACACCCATATACAGTATACATATATATACACACCCATATACAGTATACATATATACACACATATACAGTATACATATATATATATACACACTTATACAGTATATATATATACACACCCATATACAGTATACATATATATACACACACATATACAGTATACATATATACACACATATACAGTATACATATATATATATACACACTTATACAGTATATATATACACACACCCATATACAGTATACATATATATACACACACATATACAGTATACATATATATATATACAGTGTACATATATATACACACATATACAGTATACATATATACACACACATATACAGTATACATATATATACACACCCATATACAGTATACATATATATACACATTTATACAGTATACATATATATACACACATATACAGTATACATATATACACACACATACAGTATACATATATATACACACATATACAGTATACATATATACACACATATACAGTATAGATATATATACACACACACATATACAATATACATATATATACACACATATACAGTATACATATATACACACACATACAGTATACATATATATACACACATATACAGTATACATATATATACACACATATACAGTATACATATATACACACATATACAGTATACATATATATACACACACATATACAGTATACATATATACACACACATACAGTATACATATATATACACACCCATATACAGTATTCATATATATACACATATATACAGTATACATATATATACACACATATAGCATAAATATATACACACCCATATACAGTATTCATATATATACACATATATACAGTATACATACAGTACAGACCAAAAGTTTGGACACACCTCATTTAAAGATTTTTCTGTACTTTCATGACTTTGAAAATTGTACATTCACACTGAAGACATCAAAACTGTGAGTTAATACATGTGGAATTATATACTTAACAAAAAAGTGTGAAACAACTGAAAATATGTCTTATATTCTAGGTTCTTCAAAGTAGCCACCTTTTGCTTTGATGACTGCTTTGCACACTCTTGCCATTCTCTTGATGAGCTTCAAGAGGTAGTCACCGGAAATGGTTTTCACTTCACAGGTGTGCCCTGTCAGGTTTAATAAGTGGGATTTCTTGCCTTATAAATGGGGTTGGGACCATCAGTTGTGTTGTGCAGAAGTCTGGTGGACACACAGCTGATAGTCCTACTGAATAGACTGTTAGAATTTGTATTATGGCAAGAAAAAAGCAGCTAAGTAAAGAAAAACGAGTGGCCATCATTACATTAAGAAATGAAGGTCAGTCAGTGCAAAAATTGGGCAAACTTTGAAAGTGTCCCCAAGTGCAGTTGCAAAAACCATCAAGTGCTACAAAGAAACTGGCTCACATGAGGACCGCCCCAGGAAAGGAAGACAAAGAGTCACCTCTGCTTCTGAGGATAAGTTTATCAGAGTCACCAGCCTCAGAAATCGCAGGTTAACAGCAGCTCAGATTAGAGACCAGGTCAATGCTACACAGAGTTCTAGCAGCAGACACATCTCTACAACAACTGTTAAGAGGAGACTTTGTGCAACAGGCCTTCATGGTAAAATAGCTGCTTGGAAACCACTGCTAAGGACAGGCAACAAGCAGAAGAGACTTGTTTGGGCTAAAGAACACAAAGAATGGACATTAGACCAGTGGAAATCTGTGCTTTGGTCTGATGAGTCCAAATTTGAGATCTTTGGTTCCAACCACTGTGTCTTTGTGCGACGCACAAAAGGTGAACGGATGGACTCTACATGCCTGGTTCCCACCGTAAAGCATGGAGGAGGAGGTGTAATGGTGTGGGGGTGCTTTGCTGGTGACACTGTTGGGGATTTATTCAAAACTGAAAGCATACTGAACCAGCATCGCTACCACAGCATCTTGCAGCTGCATGCTATTCCAACCGGTTTGCGTTTAGTTGGACCATCATTTATTTTTCAACAGGACAATGACCCCTAACACACCTCCAGTCTGTGTAAGGGCTATTTGACCAAGAAGGAGAGTGATGGGGTGCTACGCCAGATGACCTTGACTCCACAGTCACCAGACCTGAACCCAATCGAGATGGTTTGTGGTGAGCTGGACCGCAGAGTGAAGGCAAAAGGACCAACAAGTGCTAAGCATCTCTGGGAACTCCTTCAAGATTGTTGGAAGGCCATTTCTGTTGACTACCTCTTGAAGCTCATCAAGAGAATGCCAAGAGTGTGCAAAGCAGTCATCAAAGAAAAAGGTGGCTACTTTGAAGAACCTAAAATATAAGACATATTTTCAGTTGTTTCACACTTTTTTTTTAAGTATATAATTCCACATGTGTTAATTCATAGTTTTGATGCCTTCAATGTGAATGTACAATTTTCATAGTCAAGAAAATACAGAAAAATCTTTAAATGAGAAGGTGTGTCCAAACTTTTGGTCTGTACTGTATATATACACACATATACAGTATACATATATATACACACCCATATACAGTATACATATATACACACCCATATACAGTATACATATATACACACATATACAGTATACATATATATACACACATATACAGTATACATATATACACACATATATACAGTATACATATATACACACTTATACAGTATACATATATATACACACACATATACAGTATACATATATATACACACACATATACAGTATACATATATATACACATATATACAGTATACATATATACACTTATACAGTATACATATATATACACACACATATACAGTATAAATATATACACACACATATACAGTATACATATATATATACACACATACAGTATACATATATATACACACACATACAGTATACATATATATACACACATTCAGTATACATATATACACACATATACAGTATACATATATATACACACATATACAGTATACATATATACACACATATATACAGTATACATATATACACACATATACAGTATACATATATATACACACACATATACAGTATACATATATACACACATATACAGTATACATATATACACACATATACAGTATACATATATATACACATATATACAGTATACATATATACACATATATACAGTATACAAATATACACCCATATACAGTATACATATATATACACACACATATACAGTATACATATATACACACACATATACAGTATACATATATATACACACACATATACAATATACATATATATACACACATATACAGTATACATATATATACACACATATATACAGTATACATATATACACACTTATACAGTATACATATATATACACACACATACAGTATACATATATATACACATATATACAGTATACATATATACACATATACAGTATACATATATATATATACACACACACATACAGTATACATATATATACACATATATACAGTATACATATATATACACACACATATACAGTATACATATACACACATATACAGTATACATATATACACATATACAGTATACATATATATACACACATACAGTATACATACATATACACACATATACAGTATACATATATATATACACACCCATATACAGTATACATATATATATACATATATACAGTATACATATATATACACACATATACAGTATACATATATATACACACATACAGTATACATACATATACACACATATACAGTATACATATATATACACACCCATATACAGTATACATATATATATATACACATATATACAGTATACATATATATATATACACACACACACATATACAGTATACATATATACACACATATACAGTATACATATATATATATATATATATACAGTATACATATATATATACACACATATACAGTATACATATATATATATATATATATACAGTATACATATATATACACACACATACAGTATACATATATACACACCCATATACAGTATACATATATACACACCCATATATACAGTATACATATATATACACACACATATACAGTATACATATATATATACACACACATATACAGTATACATATATATATACACACCCACATACAGTATACATATATATACACATACATATACAGTATACATATATACACACACATATACAGTATACATATATATACACATATACAGTATAAATATATACACACCCATACACATATATATACACATATATACAGTATACATATGTAGCACCCCGAGGACTCGGCTGCTACAGGGGTATTGCACCTCAGACCAGAGGTGTGGTATTCCACTCCCGGGTAAGGATGGAGTGTGGAACTGGGCTCAGTTAGCTGCATGCACTACACTCACCCCATTTCCGGGGGACAGATCAACGGTACTCCCACCAGATAGATGTGCAGGTACGACAGCTTTTGTCCCTGGCTGGAGTGGGGGGGGGGGGAACATCCCAGTGGTGTAGGAGCAGACAGGGGAGGGACTCTGGGCATAGGTAGGAGCCCATTGGGTGCTGGTCACCTGGGCTCGGGTGTCAGAGGGAGTATATAAGGTGGGCACCATCTTAGATCAGGGTCTGTCTGTTCAGAGAGGAGCTCAGCCAGAGAGGGCTGACAGGGAGCTGTGGCTCAGTCTGGGCCCAGCTCCAGAGCCAGGCCTAGAGTGGAGACCTAAGGTAGAGAGAGAGAGAGAAGTAAGAGGAAGAAGGAACAGAAACACCAGGAAAGGCCCAGAGACGCAGGAAAAGAGGGAACCCTAAGATCCCACGGAATAACGGGTGAAGGGTTGGCAGAACAGGGTGCCGGATCCCAAACTGGTGGAGGCCAATTATCCTTAGCCAGGAACCGGAGGTCGTGGACAAGTTTTGGCGCGACCCCTCGCCATATCTACCAGGAAGGCATACCATATAGGGTCAGGGAAACCGGGAAAGGTTTCACCACTAGAAGGCCCGAGGGAGCTGGACAAAGGTGGATCCCTGGTGGGGACGGCCAGTAGGAAGGAAGAGAGGGGAGCTCAGGACCACGCTCTGGAACTGCCTGGGAGTTGGCCGAGTCCCGCACCTGGTGGACGCAGCACGGCTCGGGTGGTCCTAACTGTGCACAAGGGACCTGATAAAGAACTGTGAGTAAAGCTGTGAAAACTGCAATTTCAAGTCTCAGTGATTCCTTGTCGCACCGGTACCATCAGTGCTGGGACATACACACCATCTCTCCCAACATCATTCTCATCCTCTGCCCTGAGGCCATACCCCTCCCGTTGGGGGTTATACCATCCACGCTGCACATCCGTACCACCGGCCTCAGCGGACTGCCCTGCAGCGGCGGCTTCATAGCCGCATTCAACGGGTGGCGTAGTCGGACACTAATACCATCATACCAATAACTGCCACTTAGTTTGACACCCTGGGCACGGACCAGGTCACCGCCACGAGGACTACTACCCCTATCGGATCCGGCTCCGGGTATTCCCCGCGTGCGCAACGCTACACAACATGGCCCAGGGGGCGAGTCAACTTTGGCGTAGTCGGCAGGATTACGTGCCCGCAACCACCGGGTACTGCGTGCCTGAAGAAAAGTTCACATTTACCTCAAAAAGGAGTCTCCCGCCAATTCCAGAGGGTTCCCGCCATCAGACGCCGTCCGGAGTCGTTTCCCGCCGTTTGCCCGCCATCTGCAGCCTTTGCCCGCCATCTGCGGAGTTTCCCGCCATCAGTGGACGATTCCCGCCATCTTGGACAGTTTCCCGCCCTGGCAGAGCGGACGCCATTGTGGGCGTGCCAGAGGGTGGCAAGAGACCACCTCCCATCGTGGGCGTGGTCCCAGAAGGGCGCCAAAAGCGGGAACCGCCCCCACCAGCAGAGACTGCAATGATAGAAATGTCCATCAGCGTGGGGGGGCTGCCCCTGAAACTGACAGTCACCAAGTTGCCCCGGGACCACTCCCCATGGGGGCGGATAGAGAACAAAGTTGAGAAGATGGGTGCGGCCTGGAGGAGTCTGGACAGATCGCACCCGGGGATGGAGGAAGAGACAAGCGGTACCGACCCCGTGGTTCGGGGCCTGCTGCAGGCCGCCACCCCAGAAGGCCTGGTGGAGATCCTGGCACGGCTCCCCAGAGATCGGGAGCGTGCACAGACCGCGCTGGAGGCCTTGGCCCGGAAGATGGCCCGAGTACAGCAGGAAGCATTGGCCGAATGGAGAAGGGAGATGGCCCAGCAGGCTGGAACCCGCCAGCAGAGGACGCCACCCGCAACGTGGAGCATGTCTGCCCCTGAGGATGGTGCAGGAGGGACGAAGGCCGGAGACGACGCCGCGGAGGGAGCCGCAGGGATGGAAGCAGGTAATGGGGACGTCACCACCCCGAGCCCAGTAGCCGAAAGCCTGCCCCAGCTCCCCGTCGCAGAGCCCGAAGTCCCACTCACCGCACCCGTTGCCGCACCGCCACTGCTCCCAACTAGGCCTCAAGCGGCTGGAGCCACGGTCACGCCCCCTTCCGCGCCACGCCCCCTGACCCGGAGCGCGGCAAAACAGGAGGTGCCCCCGGCCTGGTCGCAAGGCCGAGTGCCTCCGGGCGCCGCAGTCTCCACGGCGTCCTCTACCTCCACAGTGCCATCGGCCTGGTCGCAAGGCCGAGTACCTCCAGGCGCCGCGGCCCCCACAGCGCCCTCCCCCCGGGAGTTGCCATACTTGGACCCAGGTAGGATGCCTCCGGCCTGGACGCAAGGCCGAATACCCCCGGGCGCTGCCGCCCCTACGGCGCCCTCAACCTCCACAGTGCCACCCCTGGGCACAGATCTGTTTGCACAACATACCAGCCCGGACGGGCTGCCCTTCGTGTGGCCACCGGAGTACGTCAACCCCCGACTCCGGAAGGAATGGCCCCTGTGCGAGCCTCTGATCCCGGCTCCGGCGCCCGTCAAAATTGTCCCGCTCCCGTTGGAGGACGCCCAATTTGCATGGGATCCGACCGGTGAGGACCTCATGGGGTTCACCAAGGAGACCCGGGCGGCCGCAGCCCGGCGTGAGGAGTGCTGCCGTCAACAGCTAGAGGTCTTTGGGAGAGAACGGCGAGAGAGGCGGATCCGCGAGGAACAGCTGCAGGTCCAAAGCACGGAGCAGAAACGCCGGGCCCAACGAAACCCCCGTGCGGCCCACGGTCCCCGCGCCACCGGGACCGTAATAAAATTCCAGCTAGAGAATGGCTGGGGCTTTATCCGGGACCACCGAACCCCCGGCGACGTCTTTGTCACCCGCAGGGATGTCGAGAGCCACCTTCCAGAAGGACACCGAGGACGCGACCTCTACTCAGGTGACGAGGTCACCTTCACCCGGCATCAGTGTGCCAAGGGACCGTACGCCCTTCACGTACACCGGCTAACTGAGGAGGAGTTGCAGTATGAGGAAAGCCAAGAGGACCCGGACGGGTCTGAAGATTACCCTCAGGAGGGAGCACGGAGAGGACATAGCTACTGAAGGGAAGTAGCATGAACAAAGAGCTGTATATAGTTACCCGTCGGGGTACAAGAACTGTCGTAAAATTGGTGATTATGTGAACTGTTACCTGTGTGCCCCTAATCCCGTACCAGGCTGAGGACTGTGAGCAGCCATTCCCCTATTCCCACTGGCCGAGGACTGAGAGCGGCCACCCTGTAAATAGTTGCGCTTCTTAAAGCGCCCCTACTGGTTTTATAGAAGAACTGCTTTTCTACTTTGGAACTAGTGACTGTTGCACTTTACCTGGTCACAAGTTGCACGGTGGCCAGAGATCAAGAACGTGTTGGTCAAGAATGTTTTATATGAAAAAGTTTTATATGATGCTAAAAGAGTTAATGGTATTTTATAAGTATGTGAAGAAAGTCTGATAATGTTTCCGTAATGTTTTATACCTGTAACGTTAAAAGAGAAAAGTACCTCCCATAAAGGGATGATTGAAAGTTGATATGTCTTACATGTGAGTGTACACTTTAAAAATTTTTGTATGTTTTAATTTGCTTTTGCTCTATTCCAGCCCGAGGACGTGCTGTGGTTTACCAGGGGGGAATGTAGCACCCCGAGGACTCGGCTGCTACAGGGATATTGCACCTCAGACCAGAGGTGTGGTATTCCACTCCCGGGTAAGGATGGAGTGTGGAACTGGGCTCAGTTAGCTGCATGCACTACACTCACCCCATTTCCGGGGGACAGATCAACGGTACTCCCACCAGATAGATGTGCAGGTACGACAGCTTCTGTCCCTGGCTGGAGTGGGGGGGGGGGGGAACATCCCAGTGGTGTAGGAGCAGGCAGGGGAGGGACTCTGGGCATAGGTAGGAGCCCATTGGGTGCTGGTCACCTGGGCTCGGGTGTCAGAGGGAGTATATAAGGTGGGCACCATCTTAGATCAGGGTCTGTCTGTTCAGAGAGGAGCTCAGCCAGAGAGGGCTGACAGGGAGCTGTGGCTCAGTCTGGGCCCAGCTCCAGAGCCAGGCCTGGAGTGGAGGCCTGAAGCAGAGAGAGAGAGAGAAGTAAGAGGAAGAAGGAACAGAAACACCAGGAAAGGCCCAGAGACGCAGGAAAAGAGGGAACCCTAAGATCCCACGGAATAACGGGTGAAGGGTTGGCAGAACAGGGTGCCGGATCCCAAACTGGTGGAGGCCAATTATCCTTAGCCAGGAACCGGAGGTCGTGGACAAGTTTTGGCGCGACCCCTCGCCATATCTACCAGGAAGGCATACCATATAGGGTCAGGGAAACCGGGAAAGGTTTCACCACTAGAAGGCCCGAGGGAGCTGGACAAAGGTGGATCCCTGGTGGGGACGGCCAGTAGGAAGGAAGAGAGGGGAGCTCAGGACCACGCTCTGGAACTGCCTGGGAGTTGGCCGAGTCCCGCACCTGGTGGACGCAGCACGGCTCGGGTGGTCCTAACTGTGCACAAGGGACCTGATAAAGAACTGTGAGTAAAGCTGTGAAAACTGCAATTGCAAGTCTCAGTGATTCCTTGTCGCACCGGTACCATCAGTGCTGGGACATACACACCATCTCTCCCAACATCATTCTCATCCTCTGCCCTGAGGCCATACCCCTCCCGTTGGGGGTTATACCATCCACGCTGCACATCCGTACCACCGGCCTCAGCGGACTGCCCTGCAGCGGCGGCTTCATAGCCGCATTCAACGGGTGGCGTAGTCGGACACTAATACCATCATACCAATAACTGCCACTTAGTTTGACACCCTGGGCATGGACCGGGTCACCGCCACGAGGACTACTACCCCTATCGGATCCGGCTCCGGGTATTCCCCGCGTGCGCAACGCTACACAACATGGCCCAGGGGGCGAGTCACATATATATACACATATACAGTATACATATATATACACACATATACAGTATACATATATATACACACATATACAGTATACATATATACACACATATACAGTATACATATATATACACACATATACAGTATACATATATACACACATATACAGTATACATATATACACACACATATACAGTATACATATATACACATATACAGTATACATATATACACACACATACAGTATAAATATATACACACCCACAAACAGTATACATATATATACACACATACAGTATACATATATATACACATATATACAGTATACATAGATACACACACATATCTATAATATAACCGGGGACGCGTGTCTCTGTCTGAAGCCTCGATAGACTGCGCATGCGTGACGCGCAGTCTGGCTCCAGAGAGAAGCAGGCATCCAGCCGTTACAGGTAAGAGGAGGTGTATGGCGCCGTAGATCGCGGGATGCGTAGACACTGAACGCATACTGCGATTTCCGGCGCCATACTTACATACTTACCTGACCGGGAGGAGCGTTGCCTCGGCGCCTCTCTTCGCTGGAGACCGGGGGCGGAATGAAGGCGTCGGACCAGCGCGTGCTCATTGCGCTATCCGGCGCCATTTTACTGAAGACACATTTGCAGTGTGTCTTCAGCAAAATGGCGCCGGACAGCGCGGTGCTCCGGCGCCGCACTCCTCCCCCGGCCTCCGGCAGAACAGGACGCAGCAGCGCTGGAGTACAGAGAAGAAAGGTGAGTATAACTGTTTATTTTTTTTGTATGTGTGTAGTGTGTAAGGGATGAGGGGGCCGCACATAACAGGATTGTGGGGTGAGGGGACCATGCATATATTAGGATTGGGGGGGTGAGGGGTACCACACATACCAGGATTGGGGGTGAGGGGTACCACACATACCAGGATTGGGGGTGAGGGGTACCACACATACCAGGATTGGGGGTGAGGGGTACCACGCATACCAGGATTGGGGAGTGAGGGGTACCACGCATACCAGAATTGGGGGGTGAGGGGTATCACGCATGCCAGGATTGGGCAGTGAGGGGTGCCACACATACCAGGATTGGGGGGTGAGGGGTGCCACACATACCAGGATTGGGGGGTGAGGGGTATCACGCATACCAGGATTGGGGGTTAAGGGGACCATGCATTACAGGATTGGGGGTGAGGGGACCATGCATAACAGGATTGGGGATGAGGGGTGCCATGCATACTAGGATTGGGGGTGAGAGGTGCCATGCATACCAGTATTGGGGGTGAGGGGTACCATGTATACCAGAATTGTGGGGTTTGGGGACCATGCATACCAGGACTGGGGGTGAGGGGTGCCATGTATACCAGAATTGGGGGGTAAGGGGACCATGCATACCAGGATTGGGGGTGAGGGGTGCCATGCATACCAGGATTGGGGAATGAGGGGTGCCATGCATACCAGGATTGGGGGTGAGGGGACCATGCATACCAGGATTGGGGAATGAGGGGTGCCATGTATACCAGGATTGGGGAATGAGGGGTGCCATGCATACCAGGATTGGGGGTGAGGGGACCATGCATACCAGGATTGGGGAATGAGGGGTGTCATGTATACCAGGATTGGGGAATGAGGGGTGCCATGCATACCAGGATTGGGGGGGGTGAAGGGACCATGCATACCAGGATTATGGGGCGAGGGGTGCCATGCATGCCACAATAGGATGGGGGCAGCACAAATACCAGGATGGGAAACCATATACCAATAAAAATGCTCGCCACCCGAGCGCAGAATGGGTTCAATAGCTAGTACATATATATAGTAATACAGCATATACACACACATATATATACTGTATATATACACATACACACATATATACAGTAATACAGCATATACATACACATATATATATACTGTATATACACACACATATATACTGTATATATACACACACACACACATACAGTAATACAGCATATACATACACATATATATACTGTATATACACACACATATATATCCTGTATATATACACAAACACACATATATATACTGTATATATACACACACACATATATACTGTATACACACACACATATATATACTGTATATATACAGTACAGACCAAAAGTTTGGACACACCTTCTCATTTAAAGATTTTTCTGTATTCTCATGACTTTGAAAATTGTACATTCACACTGAAGGCATCAAAACTATGAATTAACACATGTGGAATTATATACTTAACAAAAAAGTGTGAAACAACTGAAAATATGTCTTATATTCTAGGTTCTTCAAAGTAGCCACCTTTTGCTTTGATGACTGCTTTGCACACTCTTGGCATTCTCTTGATGAGCTTCAATAGGTAGTCACCGGAAATGGTCTTCCAACAATCTTGAAGGAGTTCCCAGAGATGCTTAGCACTTGTTAGCCCTTTTGCCTTCACTCTGCGGTCCAGCTCACCCCAAACCATCTCGATTGGGTTCAGGTTTGGTGACTGTGGAGGCCAGGTCATCTGGCGTAGCACCCCATCACTCTCCTTCTTGGTCAAATAGCCCTTACACAGCCTGGAGGTGTGTTTGGGGTCATTGTCCTGTTGAAAAATAAATGATGGTCCAACTAAACGCAAACCGGATGGAATAGCATGCCGCTGCAAGATGCTGTGGTAGCCATGCTGGTTCAGTATGCCTTCAATTTTGAATAAATCCCCAACAGTGTCACCAGCAAAGCACCCCCACACCATCACACTTCCTCCTCCATGCTTCACGGTGGGAACCAGATATGTAGAGTCCATCCGTTCACCTTTTCTGCGCCGCACAAAGACACGGTGGTTGGAACCAAAGATCTCAAATTTGGACTCATCAGACCAAAGCACAGATTTCCACTGGTCTAATGTCCATTCCTTGTGTTCCCAAACAAGTCTCTTCTGCTTGTTGCCTGTCCTTAGCAGTGGTTTCCTAGCAGCTATTTTTACCATGAAGGCCTGCTGCACAAAGTCTCCTCTTAACAGTTGTTGTAGAGATATGTCTGCTGCTAGAACTCTGTGTGGCATTGACCGGGTCTCTAATCTGAGCTGCTGTTAACCTGCGATTTCTGAGCCTGGTAACTCGGATAAACTTATCCTCAGAAGCTGAGGTGACTCTTGGTCTTCCTTTCCTGGGGCGGTCCTCATGAGAGCCAGTTTCTTTGTAGCACTTGATGGTTTTTGCAACTGCACTTGGGGACACTTTCAAAGTTTTCCCAATTTTTCGGACTGACTGACCTTCATTTCTTAAAGTAATGATGGCCACTCGTTTTTCTTTACTTAGCTGCATTTTTCTTGCCATAATACAAATTCTAACAGTCTATTCAGTAGGACTATCAGCTGTGTATCCACCAGACTTCTGCATAACACAACTGATGGTCCCAACCCCATTTATAAGGCAAGAAATCCCACTTATTAAACCTGACAGGGCACACCTGTGAAGTGAAAACCATTTCCGGTGACTACCTCTTGAAGCTCATCAAGAGAATGCCAAGAGTGTGCAAAGCAGTCATCAAAGCAAAAGGTGGCTACTTTGAAGAACCTAGAATATAAGACATATTTTCAGTTGTTTCACACTTTTTTGTTAAGTATATAATTCCACATATGTTAATTCATAGTTTTGATGCCTTCAGTGTGAATGTACAATTTTCATAGTCATGAAAATACAGAAAAATCTTTAAATGAGAAGGTGTGTCCAAACTTTTGGTCTGTACTGTACACAAACACATATATACTGTATATATACACACACATATATATATATATACTGTATATATACACACACACACATATATATACTGTATATATACACACATATATACAGTAATACAGCATATACACACACATATATATATTGTATATATACACACACACACATATATACAGTAATACAGCATATACACACACATATATATACACACACACACATATATATACTGTATATATACACACACACACATATATACAGTAATACAGCATATACACACACATATATATACACACACACACATATATATACTGTATATATACACACACACATATATATACTGTATACATACACACACACATATATATATACTGTATATATACACACACATATATATACTGTATATACACACACACACATATATATATACTGTATATATACACACACACACACATATATATATACTGTATATATACACACACATATATATATACTGTATATATACACACACACACACATATATATACTGTATACATACACACACATATATATACTGTATATATACACACACATATATATACTGTATATACACACACACACACATATATATATACTGTATACATACACACACACATATATATATATATATACTGTATATATACACACACATATATATATACTGTATATATACACACACACACATATATATACTGTATATACACACACACACATATATATAATGTATATATACACACGCACATATATATATATATATCTGGCTACAGGGCCGCGCTGCGTCCTCTCTGTCTCTGTACAGATATAAGTGTAACACGTACTGGATTCAGCACAGGTGACAGTCTGCCATAGAGCTGACGTGCAGTACATACACTGTGTTATAGGGGGCGGTCACCTGTGCGGACCCCGCGCTCCGGCCACTTCTTCTCTGCTCATATAAGGTCTCTCTTCCTGACATTAAATAATTCGGTTGTCATGGCAGCGGAGGCGGGGCGTTGGTAGGGGGCATGTCTGGTATAGGGCAGATTGGGGCGGGGCTGTCATGCAGTGCTTGTCTCATCGCTGTAATTTCCTGCTGATGCCACCTGGTGGACAGCTTTGGTCAGTACACACTGAGAATGCTTACATGGTGGGGGAGGTGCAGCTTATATATGTATATATACAGTCACAATGCAGCTAGGGGTGTGTTCACATGGTGTTTTTTTAAACATTTTTTTCCACATTATAAAACTCAGTGTTGTCAGGAAAAGCATTGCATGTATTTTTGATGTATGCCTCATACTAAATACATTTTTGAAGATTTTTTTTTAATCTTCCATCCTATACTCGGGCACTGGCTGTATATTGTTGTGGCCCCGGGACTTGCTTAGATCCGCTGGGTGGCATTGCCAGCTACATTGCAGTAAATGGGTGACCTGAAATCCCACATTTATCCTGTGACCGGTTAGGGACTCTTATTTCTTAAAGAAGGGGCTCGTGTTATTAATCCCAGACAATCCATTAATGGAGTTTCCATCAAGAGAATGCCGAGAGCGTGCAAAGCAGTCATCAAAGCAAAAGGTGGCTACTTTGAAGAACCTGGAATATAAGACATATTTTCAGTTGTTTCACACTTTTCGGTTAAGTATATAATTCCACATGTGTTAATTCATAGTTTTGATGCCTTCAGTGTGAATGTACAATTTTCATAGTCAAGAAAATACAGAAAAATCTTTAAATGAGAAGGTGTGTCCAAACTTTTGGTCTGTACTGTATATATATATATATATATATATATATATATATATATATATATATATATATATATATGGCAAAGAGTGGGAAGGGGTTAATCACAGGCTCATAAAACAAACAAACAAAACAAATATTGGTTCTATCTTTTACACATTTGGGGTAGCCCTTAAGAGGGCCGTTGGGTCAAAGAGAGAGAGAGAGAGAGAGAAGAGAGAGGGGAGGGAGAGATACTGGGAGATAGCAAGAGAGAGAAAAAAAGAGAGACCCAACCAGTGCAAGGCTAAGCCGGGCAGGCGGCAGCGGCTATTTATACCCACTGCTGATCTCTGATTGGTGGAAAATCTGGGTGTGGCTGCTCTCTGATTGGTGGAAAATCTGGGTGTGGCTGCTCTGTGATTGGTCAGCATTATGACCTCACAGTGGCGATGACTCATACCTCCTGGGTGGTTCTTCTGGGCGGTTCTGTTTTCTGACTGGTGGAAATTCTAATCAGCATTATGACCTCACAGTGGCCGTGACTCATGTTTCATGGACTGTTCTATCTGGGTGACCTGAAACATGCTGATCTCTGATTGGTGGAAATTCAAGTCATCTTCATGACATCACAATCAGCATGTTATTACTGCTGAGATGTTCAGTTTTTTCCTAAATTTCCTACATTTTGACCTAATTTATTAGCACATATATACCACTCATTCCTACAATCAAAGGATCAGGAAACCCCTCTGAAATCAATATCCTACAATTTACCCCAACAGCAAAAAAACAACTATACACAAAATACCAAAAGATATATCAGATTATTAATGATCAAATAAAAGACACAATCACATAAAAATAATTTTTAGAAAGGTGTAGAAAAAATGCTGTAAAGTAAGAACGCTTCAAAAATAGAAATGTTAATGATTTATTTAATCAATTAACAAAATACAAGTGAATGAACAAACGAAAAATCTAGATCCAATCAATATTTGGTGTGACGAACTTTTCACTTTAAAGCAGCATCAATTCTTCTAGGTACACCTGCGCAAAGTCAGGGATTTTGTAATAATACAGTCAGGTGTCTGGTCATACACCATGGCAAGACTGAGCAAGAATACACAAGGAAGTTATACTACATCAGCAAGGTCTCTAAGGCACAAATTTCAAAGCAGATTGAGGGTTCAAGATGTGTCATTCAAGCACTTATGAAGAAGCACAAGAAAATGTGCAACGTTGAGGTCAGTAGATGCAGTGGTCGGCCAAGGAAACTTAGTGCAGCAGATGTATGACACATTATGGTTACTTTCCTTCAAAAGCGGAAGATGTCCAGCAGTGCCATCAGCTCAGAACAGGCAGCAACCAGTGGGACTCAGCTTCACTCATCTACTGTTCAGAGAAGACTGGCCAGAAGTGGTCTTCATAGCAGTATTGTGGCGCAAAAGCCATATCTTCCACATAAAAACAAGGCCAAGTGACTCAACTATGCATTAAAACAGAGGAACCAGGTTGTAGAAAATTGGCAGGATTTGCTCTGGACGGTTGAGTCAAAATATGAAAAATGTTGTTATTACAGAAGAGATTTTGTTCACTGAAGGGCTGGAGAGCAGTACAATAATGAGTGTCTGTGGGCAATAGTGATGCATAAGCACAGTGGAGGGTCCTGTAAGTTTGGGGCTGCATTTCAGCAAATGGAGGTGGAAATTGGGTCAGAATTATTGGTTCCCTCAATGCTGAGATATAGAGGCAGATACTTATCCATCATGCAATATCATCAGGGAGGTGTCTGATTGGATCCAAATGTTTTCTTCAGCAGAACAACAACCCCAAACGTACAGCCAATGTCATTAAGAATTATCTTCAATGTAAAGAACAAGGAGTCCTGGAAATGATCTGGTCCCACCCAGTGGAGTAACTAGAGTCTAATAGGCCCCCACCTGCATGTTGGTCAGATGTATGGGCCCTTGTAGCATTCTGGATCCTATAAAGATATATGTGTTCTCTCCCTATGTAGTAATGTTTCCCATCCTGGCTCCTTTTTGTAATAATCTCCCACATGCTGGACCTTATGCTATAACATTTTCCCCCACCTGTGCCCCTGTCTGGTAATGTCCCCATTCTGGCATAATTTCCTTCATTCTAGTTTAATGTCCCCATCCTGGTATAGTGTTCCCATTCTGATATAATGTCCCCATTTTGGTATAATGTCTCTAACCTGGTATAATATCCCCCATGCTGGTGTAATGCTCCCAATTCTGCTATAATGTCCCAAAAGCTGGTATAATGCCCCACATCTTGGTATAGTAGTGTAACATGTTGACATGTCTTTCTGGTAATGAGCTCATTTTTTATGACAGTGTAAATTTCTCCTGCAATGACTTAGTCCGGCCATTAGGGGTCAGCAAGAAACATGTAAAGAAAAAGCCCGGGAAAACACTGATCCAGGAAGTCCAGAAAGAAGGCGACAGGCGTCTGAATGCTGTTTTGTTGTTGGAGAGCTTATACAGACTGGGGCCATACTGTGTGTCCAAGGAGAAGCTGTGCCCTGTGAGTAACTGAGATATGTGACCGGTCACCAACTGTGTAGTCAGTTAGGGAAAGCTAGTTAGTGATTCCAGTAGTGCTGAGAACTGCCTGGTGTATATCACTGCTGATGGACTGAGCAGGCTTGATCCAGAGATTGTGAAGGATCTGGTATACTAAGACTGTGCACATGGATACTACAAAGGAGCCCTGTTGTAAACTACACTTTGAGACTGACATTGATTCTAATTCCTGCTGACACCTGGATGTGCTGGAGAGCTTGATGAGAAGGAGAAGCTGATCAAACCCTGTGGCCGGAGATCAGAGTCTAGTTAAAGGTTTAGTTTGTTAACTGTTTGCATATGCATTAAGTCTGAGAGATTTCTCTTTGCTCTTGTAAGAAGAGAAACTGTACACTGTATAGGTAACGCATTGGTAAAATATATATGAGTGTTCTCTAAGGGGAAGACAAGGGTACCCAGATCTCATTGTATTAGTGTGGGAGGGGGGTGTAAGGTTATATTCCTGGGAGGACCACGTGCCACGTCCGCGGTAACGTCCTGGGTAGGCCCTGTACTGAATAAGAGTGGGAGCGGCATAGCCCAGGGGTAGATTGGCTCATCCCCGCGAGATTGGCATGTGGCTCTCTCGGGCTGCATAACTTGTATTTTGTGTTAGTGGCTGCTGTGGCCCATATTTTGTAGAATTGTTTAACCCTGTCATTTTTGCGACCAGGAAAAAGAAAGTTATTTGCCACTGTACAAAGGTCGGAGTCATTCATAGCAGCGCCGTGTTCCTTATACACATTTGACCGGCGTTCCGGTCGTTACAGTATCTCCAGTTCTGGCATAATGTCCCCCATGCTGCTATAATATCCCCCATACTGGTATAATATCATCATTGTGATATAATGTCCTCCATCCTGGTATAACATCTAGTGTTGAGCCACCCCCGTAGTGTTCGAGTTCGGTTCGGTTCGTCGAACACCCTTGTGTTCGTCGAACTGTTCGTCGAACACCTTCGAACACCATTAAAACCAATGGCAGGCAAACAAAAACACATAGAAACACATAGAAAACACCTTCAAAGGTGTCCAAAAGCTGACAAACTGCTCAGAAGACACAACTAATACATGGAAAAGTGACAAGTACATATAGTCATGCGAAAAGAAAAGAGGTGGAGGAGTAAAAGGAGGGGGAGACACAGATATAGGCATGTCATGCCCTTCTAAAATCCAAAAGGTGAGAAGCCAACACGGCCAGTCCATTCCTGCCCGTGCCACCTCCGTGTCGCCGGGTTTGTGCCAGAGACGCAGTGGACCCTCACGGCCAGCCCCCCTCTCCCAATACTGGTGCCTGTCCGCTGGTGGGTCGAGCGAGCCCCCCTGTGGTGGAGGCAGGTCTAAGCTTTTTAATTTAAATTGTCTCTCTAATTTGAATGAATACACTTTAAATCCTTTTACAAGGATCTATTGGAGGGCAAGTCTCATGCCAGCAGCCGCGTAATTCCAGCTCCAGTAGCGTCCACTAAAGCTGCTGCAGTTAAAAAGCTTTTATAAGGATCGAGCTCGGCGGTCCACCGCAAGGCGTCCTACAGCCAGTCCCAGCCCCTATGCCTTGGGGTGCCTCCTGATGCTCTTCACTGAGTATCCTGGGGTCCCGAAGCATTTCCTTTGAAAAAATTAAGTGTCCAAACTACAGGTGGTGTAGCTTGCTTAACAGCTGGGATAATCCACTGACTAGCAGACACTGCTACTAGGCACAAAGTATTTCCTGGGCTAGATGCAGTTAAAAATTTGTAATTAGATACTCTCGTTGGATGCTGAGAAAGCATTCCATAGAGTCTCCTGGCACGCCATATATTATTCTCTTAAAAAGCTTGAGGTAGGGGTCTAGGGGACCCTTTTATAGCCAAAATCACGGCCCTGTATCGCAATACGTCACCTACGCTGAAGATTAATGGAACTGTAGAACCCCGAGGGCTCGGTTGCTACAGAGGTATTGCATCTCACCCAGAGGTGTGATATCTCACTCTCAGGTAAGGATGGAGTGTGGATCAGGACCCCGACACCTGCATGCATTACACCACATTGCCGTGGGGCAGGGCGACCAATATGCCCCTGAGATGGGCACGACAGTCCCTGTCCCTGGCTGGAGTGGGGGGAGGAAACACTGAGGAAGGGGAACCCTGTAGTGCAGGAGCAGGGAGGAAGCAGTTCCTGGGTGCATTGAGAAGGGAGTATAAAAGGTGGGCACCATCTTAGTTCAGTGCAGAGAAGTCTGAGCATAAGTGACAGGGAGCAGGGGCTCTGCATGAGCTCTGCTCCGGAGGCGGGCCTAGTAACAGAGGCAAAGGCCTGGAAGAGGGAGAAAGAAGGAAGAGGAGCGGAGAAGGCTCCAGGAACGAGGAATGAAGGGATCCCAGGGGTGCGGACGGGCGAGTCGCCACCGCACGCCAGAATCCACCTGCGTGGAGGGGTCAGGCCAAAGGGGGAGACCGGTCCCCGAAACTAATGGAGGTGGGAAACGACCCTCAGCTAGAAACCGGAGGCTGTGACATTTTATGTGGCGCAGCCCCTCGCTACACCCGCTAGGAAGGCACCACATAGGGTCAGGGAAACTGGCGCCAAGTTTACCAAGAGGAGGCCCGAGGCAGCCGGACAGAAGCGTTGGTAAGAAAGGCCAGACAAAGGACATACAAAGGGGGTCCTGTGAAGCGCTCCAAAGTTATCTGGGAGTTGTCTGAGCCGCTCCCCTGGTGAGCACAGTACGACGTGGGCAGCCGTTACCTGCAGAAGTGGTCTGGATAATAAGAACTGTGAGTAAAGGCCCTGGACTGCATCACTGACTCCGTGTCGTTACTGCTGCCGCCCTGCACCATCACCCCCATCCTCCGCATACACTGCCCTGAGGCTATACTCCTCCCGTGGGGAGTTATACTACGCTCTGCTGCACCCACAACACCAGCCTCAGCGGTCTGCCCTGCAGCGGCGGTTCACTCTGACCGCAATCCACGGGTGGCGTAGTCAGACATTTAAACATCAAAACCACATAAATAGTTCCGCCACTGGTTTGACCGCCCTGAGCCACGGAACCGGGTCGCCGCCACGGAGACTACAACCACCAGCATCCACCAAAATGGGTCCGGCTCCGGGTGTCCCAAGGCCCAGGGGGCACGTCAGAACATTTTCATCACCTTTCATAATCACCAATGGGACAAGGCAGGGATGTCCTCTGTCCCCTCTCTTATACATCCTAGTGACGGAGCACCTGCTCTCATCAATTCGCCATAACCCCAATATTAGGTGGATTGAGGTGGGAGGCACCGAGTACAAGTGCTCTCTATTCGCTGATGATGTCCTAGTATATATCACTCAATCACATATATCCATCCCTGCTGTTATGGCTGAAATAGATCCCTTTGTTACATGGTCAAATTTTAAAATCAATGCAGCGAAGTCTGAGGCCCTCGATCTCTGCCTCCCCAAATCCATACAGGATTCCATCCAGTCCAACTTTCCCTTTGCCTGCCCCTCACAGGGTATCAAATACTTAGGAATTCCTATTCATAGAAACCTCTCCCGTCTATGTTATCTTAATTTTGGGCCCTTTATTGAACAACTCCATACAGACCACGGTTGGCAAGTTAGAACTGTAAGATTCACTACGTGAACCACTGGTGTTTTTTGGAAAAGCACATGTACACTGTGTTCCAAATTATTATGCAAAAAGTGTTTAGGAGTGATAAGGGAAGAATTTGTTTGTTTGTCAGTTAAACTCATTGATGGTGATGTGTGTCAGGGCTCTTTATATCACTGTAAGCAATTGCAGACACCTGTGCTAATTAGTTTGGCAGCTGTGTCCAATGAAAGGCAAGACTATTTAAGAAGGCTGTCCCACATTATTAAGCAGCCTACATTTTCTGCCAAAATGGGAAAGAAAAAGGATGTGTTGGCTGCTGAGAAGCAACAAATTGTGGAGTGTTTAGGTCAAGGCATGACTACAATCAACATTGTGCGATGATCAGGATGAAGTGTCTTGGCAATCAGGAAGTATGTAGCTGATTCACAGTACACACGTGTGCGTGCTGAAAAGGGCAAATTGAGGACTCTTTCCTACAGGCAATTAAGTCAGGTTAAAAGAGCAGCGGCAAAAAAAGCCTTGTCATAGCAGCAGACAAGTTTTTGAAGCTAGTGGTGCCTCCAACGTCCCCATAACAACAAGATGCAGGGTCCTTCAGAGGTTTGCAACTGTGCGTAAGCCATCCTGTCGACCTCCTCTATCCACTGCACACAAGCAGAAACGGCTCCAGTTGGCCAAACAATACATGAAGACTGACTTCAAAACTGTTTTGTTCACGGATGAGTGCCGTGCAACGCTCGATGGTCCACATGGATGGAGTGGAGGATGGCTGGTTGATGGACACCCCACGCAAACACGGCTACAGCGCCAACAAGGTGGAGGTGGAGTAATGTTTTGGGCTGGAATCATGGTGAGAGAGATTGTCAAGATGAACTCCATAATGAGTTTCTCAAACAGCACTTCCTGCCATGGTTCAAGAAGAAGAACCGTGTATTCCACAGCAAGATCATTTTCATGCATGATAATGCACCGTCTCATGCTGCACATAACACATCTGCATCTCTGGCTGATATGGGCATAAAAGAGGACAAACTTATGGTGTGACCCCCATGCTCCCCTGACCTCTACCTCATTCAGAACCTCTGGAGCATCATCAAAAGGAGTGTCTATGATGGCGGGAGGCAGTTCACATCTAAGCAACAGCTCTGGGAGGGTATTCTGTCCTCATGCAAAACAATTGAAGCAGAAACCATCCAAAACCTGACAAATTCAATGGACGAGAGAGTTCAGAAGCTCCTTTCGAACAAGGGGTCCTATGTGCAAATGTAACATCACCTAGAATAAAGTTTTGAGTTGAAAACTGTTTGATTTCAGTTTCTAATAACCTGCTAATGCTTATAATTTCAAAAATGACCATTTTTTTGTTCTTTATTAAAATCAAAAGGTTGATCGAAGAGTGTGGGGGATCTAAGAGTGTGGCAACCCAGTAGTCATGATTACTTCGAATTCTGACAATCTGAGGGTCATGTTGCAGGTAGTGCAGCAAGAAGGCACTCATGTGTCTTGCGCATCTAGGCGCCCCAAAATTATTTTCCGGGCTAGATGCAGCTAAAAATTATTATTAATTTTAAATCTGGTGGAGCTTAGTATAGATGGCCTAATAGAATCAGTGCTGCACACTGCTACAAAGCCCAAATTATTTTCCAGCCAAGATACAGATAAACATGATTAGTAATTTGAAAGCTTAAAACGGTCGGTGAGGTGATTTTAACCAATCATCAAGCTTTTACTCTCCCCAGGATGACACAGGGGTAGAAAAGTCGTTTCGGATCCATGATTTGTTCATCTTTATGAACATGAGTCTGTCTACATTATCAGTGGAGAGCCGCGTGCGCTTATCTGTCAGCACACCACCAGCAGCGCTGAACACACGTTCAGACAGAACGCTGGCTGCGGGGCATGACAAGATCTCCAAGGCGTAAGTGGTGAGCTCCGGCCATTTATCCAGATTGGAAGCCCAAAAAGAGCAAGGGTCCAGTGACACAGTCATGGCTTCAATGTTTACTTGGAGATACTCCTGTACCATCGTCTCTAGGCGTTGACTATGTGTCAGACTTCTTGTCTCCTGTGGCCTTGCAAAGGATGGGCTAAAAAAGTGGTGAAATGATTCTGCAAAATTGATGTTACCAGCAGATACTGTGTTTCTGTTACGGTTTGAGTGCTGAACACTCGACGGTCCCACGGTTGGCAAGTTGGAACTGTGAGATTCACTACGTGCACCACTGGTGTTTTGTGGAAAAGCACATGTAAGATTCTGCAACAGTCTCTGCTGATACTCCTGCATGTGTGCATCCCTTTCTATGGCAGGAATAATTTCTGCAAATTTACTTTTGTACCGGGGATCTAACAGTGTGGCAACCCAGTAGTCAGGATTATTTCTAATTCTCACAATTCGAGGGTCATGTTGCAGGTAGTGCAGCAAGAAGGCACTCATGTGTGTTGCGCATCCAGGAGCACCAAGTCCCTGTTGTGTTGGTGGCGAGGTAACAATCATGCTTCATTCCTCTGTCCTCTCCCCCCAACCTCGCACAACAGAAATGTGATCAAGGTCTCCCTCATCTGATGAGTCTTCCATCAGTTCGTCCTCCACTTCTTCCTGGGCTCCTGCACCTTCCTCACTAGTTTGGCTGCTACCATGCGCCCTGGTAAAACCATCTCCCCCACCCTCACATGCCTGCCGCCTTGGTGCTGCCGACCGTCTGGACCTTGCAGATGTTAGCCCTTCCGCATACAACTCCTCCTCCTATACTTCCTCCACCTCCTCTTGTGCCACCACCTGACTCCGAATTCTGTTTAACATGTGCTCCAGCATGTAAATCACCGGAATAGTCATGCTGATAATGGCATCGTCAGCACTAAACATCTTCGTCGCCATTTCAAAACTGTGCAGAAGGGTGCATAGGTCCCAGATCTGAGACCACTCCTCCAGCGTGATTTGCCCCACCTCTGGATCTCGTTGGCCCAGGCTATAGGTCAGAACGTATTGCACCAGGGCTTGTCGGTGCTGCCACAGTCGCTGCAACATGTGCAGAGTTGAATTCCACCAGGTAGGCACATCGCATTTTAGCCGGTGAAGTGGCAGGCCCAACGACTTCTGTAGAGATGTAAGTCGCTGAGCTGCGGGATGCGAACGGCGGAAGTGAGCACACAGCAACCGTGCCCTCTGCAGAAGGCCATCTAGTCCTGGATAGTGGGCTAAAAATTGCTGGACAACCAGGTTCAACACGTGAGCCATATAAGGCACGTGTGTGACATTGCCCCGGCGAAGGGCCGCACCCAGGTTTGCAGCATTGTCGCACACGGCCTTCCCTGGTTTCAGGTTCAGTGGAGACAACCATTCATGAAATTGGTTCTCCAGAGCTGACCACAACTCCTCAGTTGTGTGACTCACATTTCCCAGACATTTCAAAGTAAAAACCGCCTGATGACGTTGAGCCCTACTGCCAGCATAGTAAGGAGGTGTGCAGGATCCCTTTTGCGCAGTTAGAAAGCTTGTGGCATGACCAGACAGGCTTTGGGTGCAGGTGGAGGACCGAGAGGAGGTTGAGGAGGCAGAAGCAGTGGAGGAACTTTGAGATAAAGAGGATTGACGCACAACTCGTGGGGACGGCAAGACTTGGACAGCAGCCCCTTGTCCTGCTGTCACCATAGTTACCCAGTGCCCAGTCAGCGACATATAACGCCCCTGTCCATGCCTACTCGTCCAAGTGTCTGTGGTGAAATGCACCCTGTCACACACAGAGTTTCTCAAATAAGCGGTGATGTTGTGTGCGACATGCTGGTGGAGCGCAGGCACACCTTTCTTTGAGAAGTAGTGCCGACTGGGCATCTGGTACTGGGGCACTGCGACGGACATAAGGTCTCGAAAATCCTCTGTGTCCACCAGGCGGAAAGGCAGCATTTCTGTAGCCAAGAGCTTGCAGATGTTGAAATTCAACCTCTTAGCTTTCTCATGGCTAGGATGAAATGGTCTTTTACTTGTCCACATCTGAGGGACCGAGGGCTGGCTATTGTGCTTAGACGGGGTTGATAAGGGTGTCCCCGGCAAACTGCCGGTCTGTGAGGAAGATGCAGGCGGACATGTTAGGTTGCCTTGATCCAAAGGTGGTGCTATCGATGTCGGACAGCGCTCAACACCAGCTGGTGTTACCACCTCCAAAGAAAATGATGACCTGTCAATCACGCTGGCTGTTGCGGGTAAAGAGGTGGCAGGTCTGCGTCCCAAAACAGGTGTGACTGCTGTCCCCCCAGTCACAGAGGATGAAGAGGCCGCGGATGCACAAGATGTGGTAGACGGTGGTTGGCCCGGCCGGCTAGGCCGCATTGTAGCACAGTGAGCTTCCCACAGCAACTTATGCTTCATGTCCATGTGCCGGTTCATGCATGAAGTACTCAAAACTATGTATTTTTTGGCCTCTACTCAGCTTTTGCTGACAAACGTTACAGATAACACGAGTTGGGTCATCTTTATCGATCTGAAAAAATACCCAGGCTATGCAAGGCTTAGCACCCATGCGACCTGAAGAGCCACCACGACTTGTGGTGAGAGGCAGAGTTGTGTTTGAGGATGCAGTTGTTGACGTGCTTCCAGTACTACGTCTCTGTCCAGGAAGGCGCAACCTGACCTCGTCGTCACTAGCATCCTCCTCCACCTCCTCTGCTGACCTCATCTCTTGGCTGACTGTGGGTTGACAGTAAGTGGGATTTCCAACCTCATCATCATCACCCTGTGTGTTATCACACCCGTCATCCTCAGAGCCAACCTGTTCCTGCCCTGACAAAAAACTAAAGTTGTCGCTCCAATCAGGTATTTGAGTCTCATCATCGTCTTCCTCATTGTCTCCACCAACAGGAGTTACAGTTTGGGAATGAGGGTCTACATTATGGTCAGAACCTTCTGCGTCTGGTCCTGGATCCGACTCATAAAGATTCTGGGCATAGATCATTTCCTCGTCTGGATTCACAGAAGCTCTGGAGCCGACCTCTGATTCCCAGGCTATAGTATGAGTAAACAGCTCTGCAGACTCAACCATCTGTTCTACCTCATACTCAGACGGGCAGCTGGAGATTTGGGAGCTGTGAGGAAGCAAGTGCGATTGGGGTGACACCTCTGAGGACTGGAGTATTTGTGATGTTGAAGTTGAGGTGGAGGAGAGCCCACTTAAAGGAGCACTTGATATCCGTTGAAGCACCTGCTGTTTTTGTGCCTCATCTGGAATTTGTAGCAATTGGCGTGGCCGTAAGAAAGGGATCTTATCACATTGTCCGCTAAAAGAAGTAGACATTTTAGTTTGGCTGGAAGATGGTCTTTCTTCTGCAGATGTTACTGTTGCTTTAACACCTACCTACCCCACGGACACAACCTTTTTCCCCTTCCCAACATGCCTATTCCCCTTTCCACCAGCAGCAGGCCTTTTTCCACTCATTTTGGTGGTTAACTAATTCACAACTCTGGAGTTGTTTGCACAAAAAAACAATGGATGGGAACCGAGCAGAGCTGAGTGGCCAAACTGTGGTATTAGGCCAAAAGTATTGGCTGGGTTAGATGCAGAAAAAAATTATATTCAATTTGCAACCTGATGGAGGTCAGTATAGATGGACTAATAGAACAAGTCCCACACACTGCTAGAAGCCCAAATATTTTTTCAGAGCTAGATGCAGATAAAAATTATTTTTAATTTGCAACCTGGTGGAGGTTAGTATAGATGGACTAATAGAATGATGCTATGCCCAAAAGGTTTTACTTCACTAGGTGCAGTAAAAAAATTGGTATTCTATACACAGGTGGTGTAGCTTGCAACACAGATAGGCTACTCCACTGACTAACACACTCTGCAATAGGCCAAAAAGGATTTGCTTTGCTAGATTTAGCCAAATGCTGTGAAAAAAACTTGCACAGTACTGGCACAGTCCTGCCTGGCAAAAACTGATGTAACTTAGTCCTGAAAAGGACTGCAATTACAATTAGTCTTTACTCCCAACCTATCTATTTAAGAGCACAGACCTGCCTGATAAAAGTCGTAGGAAATGCTGTAACCTAGTCCTTAAAAGGACTGCAATCACAACTCTTCCCTACTCCCAAGCTATCTGGAGATTTGTGCGAAAATTGGCTTGAAATTAACAAGGTATAGCGCACACAGCAACAGCGGTGCCGTCTAACACGCAGCTGCAGCAGTGAGAAAATGGTGGCGACGGGGAAAATGGCTGGGTCTTATAGGGCAAGGACATGTGACATACACAGCCAATGACACATGCCCTTCCTTGTGTGAAAAAAAGCACTTCGCTCCGTGTGTGCGCTGCTAATAGGCTGACAGATTGCACCTCCCCACTGTAAATGCGGGAAAGAGAAAAAAAAAATGGAGATCTTCATTGTTCCTGCAGAGATCCATCCCCTGCCCCTCCCCCCACCCCGCTGTACACTCAAACTGCGTATTAACATTAATTTTCATCATTACTGAGAAAAAATCCAGTTATGATTTTGGTGCACGAACAGTTATCGAACATAACCTCGAACAGCCGAATTTTTTTCAAATCGTTCGTGTTCGCCGAACGGCTCGAACACCGCCCAAAACAGCTCGAATTTGAAATTGGCGAACAGTTCGAGTCGAACAACGCTCATGTCTAATTACATCATCATTGTGATATGATGTCTCCATTCTTATATAGTGCCACCCATACGGGTATGGTGTACACCATTCTGGTATAGTGTGCCTTATTCTGGCATAATGTCCCCAATTCTGGTATAATTTCCCCATTCTGATATAATGTCCCCATTCTGATTTAATGTCCCCCTTCCTGGTATATTGTCCCCATTCTGATATATTGTCCCCATTCTGATATAGTGTATTCATCTTGGTAAAATGTCCCCATACTAGTATAATGTCCCCATTCTGGTATAATGTCCCCATCCTGGTATAATGCCCCCCATCCTGGTTTAATGACCATCATACTGGTTTAATGTCCCTCGCCCTGGTTTAATGTCCCCCATCCTGGTACAATGCACTCCATTCTGTTACAGTGTCTCACATTCTGGCATAATGACCTAATTCTGATATAATGTCCCCATTCTGGTATAATGTACCCATTCTGGCATAATGTCCCCCATCCTGGTATAGTATCTACTGAGCTGCCATCCTGGGGATGTGTTATCAATATCAGATCGGTGGGCCCCGACACGCGGTACTGGCTCTATCCATCAGTTGTTTGCAACGCTCAGATGTAAATAGTTTGAAGATCTGAACATCACTGCTCCATTCACTGTACTGTGGGTCCTGCAAGTCAGCTAATATTCATGTAATAGGAGCTGATCTGCAGCATCAGGTAGCAGCCACTACACAGTGACCAGAGCTGTGATGTTCAGCTCCTCAACAATGTTTACATCTGACCTCTGCCAGAGTTTCAAACAACTGAGTAGTGGAGGTGCCCCGTGCCGGACCCCCACAAATCAGATATTAATGAGCTAACCAGGGGATAGGCCATCAATATGTTTGCCCTGGAAATTCCCTTTAAGGCACACCTGCACATACTATGTATATAATATATATATATGGCAAAGCGTGGGAAGGGGTTAATCACAGGCTCATAAAACGGACAAACAACACAAATATTAGTTCTATCTTTTACACATTTGGGGGTAGCCCTTAAGAGGGCTATTGGGTCAAGGAGATAGAGAGAGAGAAGAGAGAAGAGAGAGGGGAGGTAGAGATACCGGGAGATACCAAGAGAGAGAAAAAAGAGAGATACAACCAGTGCAAGGCTAAGCCGGGCAGCCGGCAGTGGCTATTTATACCCACTGCTGATCTCCGATTGGTGGAAAATCTGGGTGTGGCTGCTCTGTGATTGGTCAGCATTATGACCTCACAGTGGCGATGACTCATACCTCCTGGGTGGTTCTTCTGGGCGGTTCTGTTTTCTGACTGGTGGAAATTCTGATCAGCATTATGACCTCACAGTGGCCGTGACTCATGTTTCATGGACTGTTCTATCTGGGTGACCTGAAACATGCTGATCTCTGATTGGTGGAAATTCAAGTCATCTTCATGACATCACAATCAGCATGTTATTACTGCTGAGATGTTCAGTTTTTTCCTAAATCTCCTACGTTTTGTCCTAATTTATTAGCACATATATACCACTCATTCCTACAATCAAAGGATCAGGAAACCACTCTGAAATCAATATCCTACAATTTACCCCAACAGCAAAAAAACAACTATACACAAAATACCTGTAACGGGTCCGGGAGGCGGAACCTCTGAGCTACTATACAAGGGGGCGGCCCTTGTAAGGGAGCGGGTGGCAGTCTCTGGGTGAACGGACAGGGAGTTACGGCAAGTGATCAGGGCAGTCTCTGGGTAAGGGGTAGGTACGACCTGTGATGGCAGAGCCTCCGGGTAGGCTAGCAGGCAGATGGTAGATGTGTGCTCCCAGGTGAGCAAGCGAGAGTCTCTGGAATAGCTGGTGGTCACCGCACGTGACAACGGGACCTCCGGGCTGGCAAGCAGGCAGGTAACGGAGATGCGCTCCCAGGTGAGCGGGCAAGAGTCTCTGAGATAGCTGGTGGTCACAGCACGTGACAACGGAGCCTCCGGGCTGGCAAGCAGGCAGATAACGGAGAAGCGCTCCCAGGTGAGCGGGCAAGCTGGTCCATAGACAGACTGACCGGAGTAGTAAGGCAGACCGTCGGACCTCAGGCAAGCAGGCAGGTAGCTGATATGCGCTCCCAGGTGAGCGGGCAGGCTGGTCCTTTAGACAGACTGACAGGAGTAGTAAGGCAGACCGTCGGACCTCAGGCTGGCAGACAGGTAACAAGTATTCAGGCAGGAATCAAGCAGGTAACTAGCAGGAAACTGGCAGGAAACTGGCAGGTAACTGGCAGGTAACTGGCAACGGGACCTGAGGGCTGAAGCACAGGTGAGACACAGGTGCAAACAACATTGCTCGGGCACCTCCATTTTGGAGGAGGTGCCTTAAATATGATGAAGTCCTCCGGCCATTGGCCGGGGACTCCTTAGGACGGCGCGCGCGGCCCCTTTAAGAGGAGGGGAGCGCGCGCGCGCGCGCCCTAAGCACAGGGGCCGGGAAGGAGCGCGCGCTGAGAACAGAGCGGGGAGAGGACGCCGGGCACGGAGAAGAGCGGTGAGGGGAGCAGCGTCCCTGCCTAGCAGAGGGCAGGGACGCCAGCGCTACAGTACCCCCCCCTTTAGGCCCCCCCTTTTTTAGGCCAGACAGAAATTTAGCTAGGATGAGAGGGGCATGGATGTTCTCCCGGGGCTCCCACGTTCTCTCCTCAGGACCAAACCCCTTCCAATCTACCAGAAAAAAGGTCTTTCCTCTTACCCTTTTGGTGGCAAGAATGTTCTCTACCTCAAACTCGTCCTCAGCAGAAACCGGAGCAGGAGGCGTACCTGTAGACTTGGAAAAAGAGTTAAGCACCACAGGTTTGAGGAGAGACACATGGAAGGAGTTAGGGATCCGTAAGTTGGCCGGGAGTTTCAATTTATAGGCCACCGGGTTGATCTGACTGATGACCTCCAGTGGACCGATGAACCGAGGCCCTAACTTATAGGAAGGGATCTTGAGCCGGACATATTTGGACGAGAGCCAGACTTTATCCCCAGGGCGGAATTGAGGAGGGTCCAGACGTTTTTTGTCAGCGTGTCTTTTCATACGCTCGGATGACAGAAGGAGTGCGGACCGGGTACTCTCCCATATGGAGGAAAATTTGTTAACAAGAGATTCCGCAGCCGGATTGTCCGCCGAGGTGGAGACGGGAAACGGGATCCGAGGATGCTGACCGTAGACTACAAAAAACGGGGATTTGGAGGAAGACTCGCTCTCGTGATTGTTGTACGAGAATTCGGCCCATGGCAGGAGATCCACCCAGTCAGAATGGTGGACATTAACGAAGTGCCGAAGGTAACTGGTCAGGTTCTGATTGATCCGCTCCACTTGACCATTAGACTGTGGGTGGTAAGCGGAGGAGAAGTCCAGGGTGACGTCCAGCAATTTACAAGTGGCTCTCCAGAAACGGGAAGTGAACTGTACCCCACGATCCGACACGATGTGACGGGGCAGGCCATGAAGACGGAAGATGTGGCGGATAAAGTCTTTAGCCAGCTCGGGTGCAGACGGAAGACCTGGCAGTGGAATGAAGTGAGCCATCTTGGAGAAGCGGTCAGCGACCACCCAAATGACCGTACAACCGGCAGAGACGGGTAGATCAGTAATGAAGTCCATCGCTATATGCTGCCAGGGGGCAGCAGGTACTGGCAGAGGTAGGAGGCGGCCGGCCGGCAGGTGTCTCGGAACTTTGTTGCGGGCGCAGGACACACAGGCAGAAACAAAGTCTATTACATCCTTGTGCAGGTTAGGCCACCAGTAGTGCCGGGTAATAAGCTGGAGGGTCTTTTTCTGACCGGCGTGGCCAGCTAGTTTAGAAGAATGACCCCAGTGTAGGATCTTCTCCCGATCAGGTACTGGTACGAACGTCTTACCAGGAGGAAGACGATTTAGACTCACGGGAGCCACCTGCATTACTCTGGCGGGATCGATGATATGTTTCGGATCCTCCTCGAGATCAGACACCAGAAAGGACCGAGACAAGGCGTCCGCCTTGACGTTTTTGTCAGCCGGGCGAAAATGAAGGACAAAATCAAAACGAGCAAAAAACAAGGACCACCGGGCTTGGCGCGGGTTAAGTCTCTGGGCATGCTGGAGGTAAGCCAAGTTCTTGTGGTCAGTGTAAATTATTACCGGGTGAAGAGCCCCCTCGAGCAGGTAACGCCACTCCTCCAATGCCAGTTTGATGGCCAATAACTCTCGGTCTCCTATGGAATAGTTGCGCTCAGAGGAGGAGAAGAGTTTAGAGAAGAAGCCACAAGTTACCATCCTCCCGGAAGATGATTTTTGAGTAAGTACCGCTCCGGCTCCAGAGGAGGAGGCGTCAACTTCCAGGAAGAACTGTTTGTTGCCATCTGGGCGATGCAGCACCGGGGCGGAAGAGAAGGCCTGTTTTAGGGAAAGAAAGGCCTCCTCTGCTTCGGGTGGCCACTCTTTGGGATTAGTACCTTTACGGGTGAGCGCAGAAATTGGGGCCGTCCGGGAAGAGAAGTGTGGTATGAAGAGGCGGTAGTAGTTGGCGAAGCCCAGGAATCGCTGAATGGCCTTCAACCCCTCCGGTCGGGGCCATTTCTCGATGGCAGACAGTTTCTCAGGATCCATTTGTAGGCCGGTCTGAGAGATAATGTAGCCCAGAAACGGAAGCGAGGTCTGCTCAAAGAGGCACTTCTCAAATTTAGCGTAGAGATGGTTCTGCCTTAGCCTGAGCAGGACCTGACGAACGTCCCTCCGGTGAGTCTGGAGATCCGGAGAGAAGACCAAGATGTCGTCCAGGTACACCACTACGCAGGAGTAGAGAAGGTCCCGGAAGATGTCATTGACCAACTCTTGAAAGACGGCAGGAGCGTTACAGAGACCAAAGGGCATTACCAGGTATTCATAGTGGCCGTCCCGGGTGTTGAATGCCGTCTTCCATTCATCCCCCTGACGAATACGAACCAGGTTGTACGCCCCACGAAGGTCCAGTTTGGTGAAGATCCTAGCCCCCCTCAGGCGATCAAATAATTCTGGAATGAGCGGAAGGGGGTACTTATTCTTCACCGTGATCAGGTTTAGGCCTCTATAGTCTATACAGGGACGGAGAGAGCCGTCCTTCTTTTTGACGAAAAAGAAGCCTGCTCCCGCCGGGGAGGTAGATTTCCGGATGAATCCTCTGGCCAGATTCTCCTCAATATATTCGGACATTGACCGGGTCTCAGCAGCGGATAAAGGATAGATACGCCCACGGGGAGGAGTAGTACCGGGTAGCAGATCGATGGGACAGTCGTATGGTCTATGTGGTGGTAATGTCTCTGCCTCCTTTTTATTAAAGACATCTGCATAAGACCAATAAGGAATCGGAAGTCCAGGTAGATTAGCTGGGGTAGGAGAGGGACGGACGGGATGGACGGGAACCAGGCAGGTTTTATGACAGTCTTGTCCCCAGCGAAGGACCTCTCCGGTTTGCCAGTCTAGCACGGGTGCATGTCTCTGGAGCCAGGGCAGACCTAGCAAGAGGGCGTGAGAGAGTCCAGGTAGAACATGAAAGGAGATACTTTCAGAATGCAGCATTCCCACCTGCAGGGTAATGGATTCGGTGATGAGTTGAATGGGGCGAGGTAAGAGGCCCCCATCCACGGCAGCGACAGACAAGGGTACAGCCAGAGGTTTGGTGGGGATGCGGTATTTCTCAACCAGGGACTGTGAAATAAGGTTCCCGGCTGCTCCAGAGTCAAGTTGGGCTAGTTCGAAATAACGGTTCTCCCCGTAGATGATCGAAACTGACAACAGCAGGGATGGAGAGGATTTATTTTTGTCTAGGTGGACCTCTCTGAGCGAACCTAGACACAGGCGTTTCCCGACCTCTCCGGGCAGGCACGGATCCGGTGCTCCTTACTGCCACAGTAGAAGCAGCTCCCCTCGGCACGGCGTGAGTCCTGACGGGTTTTGACCATCTTGGTCTGGTCGACCTGCATAGGCTCAGGAGAGTGTACCTGGGGAGAGATGGAGGGAATGACGGGTTTCTGGAAAGTAGGAGCTAAACGTGGAATCCTTCTCTCACGGGTGACCTCTTTGGCACGCTCCTGGAACCGTAGGTCAATCCGGGTGGCAAGGGTTATTAGATCATCGAGAGAGGTAGGAATGTCCCGACCAGCAAGTTCATCTTTAATACGACCGGACAGACCCTCCCAGAAGACGGATACCAGAGCGTCGTTATCCCAGGCCAGCTCCGAGGCAAGGGTGCGGAACCGTATGGCATATTGGCCCACGGTGAGACCCTCCTGACGGAGGCGTAGCAGAGAGGATGCGGATGAGGTCTTCCGTCCGGGTTCGTCGAAGACTTTCCGGAAAGCCGAGAGAAAAGCAGGCAAGTTGGACACCAGGGGGTCTCCTCTCTCCCATAGAGGATTTAGCCAGGCCAGGGCCTCCCCGGTGAGATGGGACATAATAAAGGCAATTTTGGCCCGGTCGGAATTAAACTGATGGGACAAAAGTTCAAAGTGCAGGGTGCACTGATTTATGAAGCCCCGAGCCTGGACGGGGTCGCCTCCGAAGCGAGGAGGTGCAGAAAGCCGGGGTCCGGGGTAGGATACCATAGTATTAGTGGGCAGCGGAGCTGCCGGATTGCAAGATATGGCACTGGCGGAGGTTGTTGGTGGATCTGACAGAGTGTTCAGGCGAGTATTAACATTCCGCAGGTGACCCAGGATGGCCTCCTGTTGGGACCTCTGACGGGACAGTTCAAGACAGAGGTCCGAGAGCGAGGGAGCTTGGGTGCCACCGGGTTCCATGGCCCGAGCAAACTGTAACGGGTCCGGGAGGCGGAACCTCTGAGCTACTATACAAGGGGGCGGCCCTTGTAAGGGAGCGGGTGGCAGTCTCTGGGTGAACGGACAGGGAGTTACGGCAAGTGATCAGGGCAGTCTCTGGGTAAGGGGTAGGTACGACCTGTGATGGCAGAGCCTCCGGGTAGGCTAGCAGGCAGATGGTAGATGTGTGCTCCCAGGTGAGCAAGCGAGAGTCTCTGGAATAGCTGGTGGTCACCGCACGTGACAACGGGACCTCCGGGCTGGCAAGCAGGCAGGTAACGGAGATGCGCTCCCAGGTGAGCGGGCAAGAGTCTCTGAGATAGCTGGTGGTCACAGCACGTGACAACGGAGCCTCCGGGCTGGCAAGCAGGCAGATAACGGAGAAGCGCTCCCAGGTGAGCGGGCAAGCTGGTCCATAGACAGACTGACCGGAGTAGTAAGGCAGACCGTCGGACCTCAGGCAAGCAGGCAGGTAGCTGATATGCGCTCCCAGGTGAGCGGGCAGGCTGGTCCTTTAGACAGACTGACAGGAGTAGTAAGGCAGACCGTCGGACCTCAGGCTGGCAGACAGGTAACAAGTATTCAGGCAGGAATCAAGCAGGTAACTAGCAGGAAACTGGCAGGAAACTGGCAGGTAACTGGCAGGTAACTGGCAACGGGACCTGAGGGCTGAAGCACAGGTGAGACACAGGTGCAAACAACATTGCTCGGGCACCTCCATTTTGGAGGAGGTGCCTTAAATATGATGAAGTCCTCCGGCCATTGGCCGGGGACTCCTTAGGACGGCGCGCGCGGCCCCTTTAAGAGGAGGGGAGCGCGCGCGCGCGCGCCCTAAGCACAGGGGCCGGGAAGGAGCGCGCGCTGAGAACAGAGCGGGGAGAGGACGCCGGGCACGGAGAAGAGCGGTGAGGGGAGCAGCGTCCCTGCCTAGCAGAGGGCAGGGACGCCAGCGCTACAATACCAAAAGATATATCAGATTATTAATGAGCAAATAAAAGACACAATCACATAAAAATAATTTTTAGAAAGGTGTAGAAAAAATGCTGTAAAGTAAGAACGCTTCAAAAATAGAAATGTTAATGATTTATTTAATCAATTAACAAAATACAAGTGAATGAACAAACGAAAAATCTAGATCCAATCAATATTTGGTGTGACCAACTTTTCACTTTAAAACAGCATCAATTCTTCTAGGTACACCAGCGCAAAGTCAGGGATTTTGTAATAATACAGTCAGGTGTCTGGTCATACACCATGGCAAGACTGAGCAAGAATACACAAGGAAGATATACTACATCAGCAAGGTCTCTAAGGCACAAATTTCAAAGCGGATTGAGGGTTCAAGATGTTGTCATTCAAGCACTTATGAAGAAGCACAAGAAAATGTGCAACGTTGAGGTCAGTAGATGTAGTGGTTGGCCAAGGAAACTTAGTGCAGCAGATGTATGACACATTGTAACATACCTGGCGGCGTCCTTGCATGGTGGTCCATCTCCCACTGTGCAAGAGCGCGCACTTGATCTCCAATCCAGAATGTCTCTCTGGCTTCCCTCCATGCTGTCTGTTTGTGTCTGTTTCTGCTGCTTAAGGGCGGCGCCCGATCACTTCCTGCTTTTTGTACCTGCTGTGGGTCACACCCCTTGTGCGTCCTCAGCCTATTGCTGTCTGTCACCTGGTATATAGCTCAGTTGCTCCCATCTATTCCTGCCTGAGCATAGTGTTTCATTCAGTGTGTGCTTGCACGCTGAAGGTGCCAGGTCCCGTTCTGTGTTCTCTTGTCTGCCTATCCTGGAGGCTGTATTTCCAGGCCTGTCTGAACACGCTCCTAGCCTGTTCCTCCTGCCTTCTAGGGGCCGATTACCTAGACCCGCTCCTGTATCTTGTCTGTCCTGTCTGAACACGCTCCTAGCCTGTTCCTCCTGCCTTCTAGGGGCCGATTACCTAGACCCGCTCCTGTATCTTGTCTGTCCTGTCTGAACACGCTCCTTGCCTGTTCGTCCTGCCTCTCTGGGGGCCGTATTCCCAGACCCGCTCCTGTATTCCGCTGCAGTGTCGGTCTCCTCCGTACACTCAGTTCCTGCAGCCCCGTCCTGCTCTGTTCTTGCCCACCGCTTCGGGCGTTCCCTCTCTGCTGTGGTTGTCTACCGCATCTGCGGTTCTGTGACCCAGTCTGTACTGGGTCTTAACCTTTCTGTGCTCCAGCCAGTCCTTTCGGCCAGTACCTCCCTGCCTGCATACTCGCCTGTATCCACCCATCTGCATACCTGCCGTGTTTGCTTACATCCACCAGTCTGTGCCAGCCTAACCTGCCTGTTCCTGAGTCCCAGTGTGTACTGGGTCCTATCCCGCCTGTGTTCCTACCTGCTAGTGCCTCCCTGTCTGCACTCTAGCTGTGCTTGCCTGTACCCCTCTGCCTGTATTGTTCCTGAGTCCCAGTGTGTACTGGGTCCTATCCCGCCTGTGTTCCTACCTGCTAGTGCCTCCCTGTCTGCACTCTAGCTGCGCTTGCCTTTACCCGCCTGCCTGCATACCAGTCGTGCCTGCCTATACCCTCCAGTCTGTGCGCCAGCCTAACCAGCCTGTTCCAGTAATCCATGTGTGGGTCAACCCCCGTGTCCGGAGTTTGACCTGGAGTAGCACCTGGTCCCTCTGCCCGGTTTCTCCCTGGTGCACTGGCGTCGTATGCCGTCGTGCCATCTTGGTCGGATCGGCCAGATACTTAGTCACGCCCCTCCAGGCACTCTCCGGTTCATGGTCCAGTGGAGCCACAACACCCGCACACGCCAGTCAGTCCGGGCGTGTGCATAACAGCATGCTGTTACAATAACATAACAGTAATAACAGTAATAACAGTAATAACAATAACAGCATGCTCAGGCCATGGTTCCCGTTGAGCCCCACGGCCTTCGCTCTCTGAGAAGTTTTCCAGCGAATACATGCATTAAAAATAAATAAATAAAATTTATTTTTTTTTTTTCTCAGCTGAGTTCCAGGCGAATTACGCACCCGTCCAGATGGATCTATCTGCTCTCGTTCCTGCGGATCCGCCACGTTACTATGGGGATCCAAGACAAAGTCGTGCATTTGTGGAGCAATGCATGCTACACTTCAAGTTCTACCCTCTATGTTTTCCCACCGATCGGGTTAAGGTGGCATTCATTATGTCTTACCTGGCGGGTGATGCCTTGGAATGGATCAACCCCCTATATGAAACACAGGATCCGATCCTCCTGGACCTAATGGCCTTCCTGGTGGCCTTTCTAATGGTCTTCGATGATCCTAACCCGGAGGCTCCTGCTGAAGCTTCATCTCCCAATATCCCGGAGCAGCCCCGATGGGTAATGTGTGTGGGTAGCGCAATAGTCCTCCAGCCCAATGAGACTACTGTCCACCCAGAATCTTCACAGGGTGACTACGCTTTCCGGAATACATCTCCCAACCTCAAGAGGCAGTCCAGACGTGCTAGACGTAGAGGCAAGCCGTCACGCCAGGGTCTGTCCTCCCTGAGACCTCCTGACCCCAACCTTGAAGTCCCTACTGAAGCTTCATCTCCCTGTATCCCGGAGAAGCCCCAACGGGTAATGTGCGTGGGTAGTGCTCCGGTTCTCCTGCCCGAAGAGACTTCTGCCCATCCAGACTCCACACAGGAGAACTTCCTGCACCCGGCATCAGATGCTTCACCCACTTTAACCGGTGTGCATGTCCAAGGATGCTCCAAAGCTGTGGTTACCTCTGAGTCTGTGCACCTCTACTACCTGGCGGAGGACCCCCTGTTGCCTCCTGAATCCTCCGGGATACCACTCGATGACAAATGGAGAGAGACTTCTCTACACTCGGTACTCGATACTTTGTCCGCTTCGTCCTGTGAGCCTGACAATCGGTACCCCAAATTGGTAGTTACCCCCGAGTCTCTACACCCCTCCGACCAGGCGGAGGACCTCCAGTTGTCTCCAGAACCCTTCGGGGTGCTACCTGGTAGCGAAAGGACAGAGACTCTCCTATACTCTGTACCTGATACCTCGCTCGCTTCGTTCAGTGAGTCCAACCTAGTGTACTCCGAAGCAGAGGTTACTCCCGAGTCTCTACACCCCTCCGACCAGGCGGAGGACCGCCAGTTGTCTCCAGAACCCTTCGGGGTGCCACCTGGTGGTGAATGGACAGAGACTTACCTATACTCGGTACCCGATACCTCGCCTGCTTCGTCCAGTGAGTCCGACCTAGTGTACTCTGAAGCAGATGTTTTCTCTGAGCCTCTGCACTCTTCTGACCCGGCGGAGGACCTCCAGTTGTTTCCTGAATCCTCCGGGGTACCACCAGATAACAAAGAGACAGTGACTTTTCCTCATTATGTACCTGATAACCCGTCTATTTCTTCCTGTGAGCTTGACAAGATGTACCTCGAAGCAGAGATTACCCCCAAGTCTCTGTCCCCCTCCAACCCGGTGAAGGACTTCCAGTTGTCTCCTGTACCCTCTGGGGTGCCACCTGAAAATATGTGGAGAGAGACTTCCTTGTGTGCTGTTCCTGGTACTCCACCCGTTTCGTCTGTTGCTGAGGATGGCTGGATAGGAGGTAGCATCCTAGCTAACCAGATGAGATCAGTTTTTCCTGTGGACAGTGGAAGTGATCTCCTTGAAGTGAACGACTGGTCCTCGAATTCCCTGCGGAAGATTCTGGCAGGCCTGAAGAAGAGGGGGCGTAAGGGGGGGGGTACTGTAACATACCTGGCGGCGTCCTTGCATGGTGGTCCATCTCCCACTGTGCAAGAGCGCGCACTTGATCTCCAATCCAGAATGTCTCTCTGGCTTCCCTCCATGCTGTCTGTTTGTGTCTGTTTCTGCTGCTTAAGGGCGGCGCCCGATCACTTCCTGCTTTTTGTACTTGCTGTGGGTCACACCCCTTGTGTGTCCTCAGCCTATTGCTGTCGGTCATCTGGTATATAGCTCAGCTGCTCCAATCAATCCCTGCCTGAGCATAGTGTTTCATTCAGTGTGTGCTTGCACTCTGAAGGTGCCAGGTCCCGTTCTGTGTTCTCTTGTCTGCCTATCCTGGAGGCTGTATTTCCAGGCCTGTCTGAACACGCTCCTAGCCTGTTCCTCCTGCCTTCTAGGGGCCGATTACCTAGACCCGTTCCTGTATCTTGTCTGACCTGTCTGAACACGCTCCTAGCCTGTTCCTCCTGCCTTCTAGGGGCCGATTACCTAGACCCGCTCCTGTATCTTGTCTGTCCTGTCTGAACACGCTCCTTGCCTGTTCGTCCTGCCTCTCTGGGGGCCGTATTCCCAGACCCGCTCCTGTATTCCGCTGCAGTGTCGGTCTCCTCCGTACACTCAGTTCCAGTCTGAACTCTCTCCTATCCTTTACCTGTTTTGCCTCTATGTCCGTTCCCTTCCTTTTTCTGCAGAGTCTGAACTCGTACCTAACTCCTGCTTGTTGTCTCTGTACTCCCGTTTGTGAGTTTGTGGTCCACTCGCTACTTCTCTGCTAGTACCCTGTGGGTGTCTGGCTCTGCCTTTCCCTTCCTGTCTGTTCCGTGTGAACAGAACCCTGTCCCCCCTACTCAGCCTAGCCTGCTCTGACTCCTTTGCTCACCGCTCCGGTGGTTCTAGCCTGCTCTGACTCCTTTGCTCACCGCTCCGGCGGTTCTAGCCTGCTCTGACTCCTTTGCTCACCGCTCCGGCGGTTCTAGTCTGCTCTGACTCCTTTGCTTACCGCTCCGGCGGTTCTAGCCTGCTCTGACTCCTTGCTCACTGCTCCGCAGCCTTGCTCCGCTCTGACCCTTTTGCTCACTGCTCCGGCAGCCTTGCTCCGCTCTGACCCTTTTGCTCACTGCTCCGGCAGTCCTGTCCTGCCCTGCTTCTGCCCGCTGCTCCGGCAGTCCTGTCCTGCCCTGCTTCTGCCCGCTGCTCCGGCAGTCCTGTCCTGCCCTGCTTCTGCCCGCTGCTCCGGCAGTCCTGTCCTGCCCTGCTTCTGCCCGCTGCTCCGGCAGTCCTGTCCTGCCCTGCTTCTGCCCGCTGCTCCGGCAGTCCTGTCCTGTCCTGCTTCTGCCCGCTGCTCCGGCAGTCCTGTCCTGCCCTGCTTCTGCCCGCTGCTCCGGCAGTCCTGTCCTGCCCTGCTTCTGCCCGCTGCTCCGGCAGTCCTGTCCTGCCCTGCTTGTGCTCGCTGCTCCTGCAGCCCCGTCCTGCTCTGTTCTTGCCCACCGCTTCGGGCGTTCCCTCTCTGCTGTGGTTGTCTACCGCATCTGCGGTTCTGTGACCCAGTCTGTACTGGGTCTTAACCTTTCTGTGCTCCAGCCCGTCCTTTCGGCCAGTACCTCCCTGCCTGCATACTCGCCTGTATCCACCCATCTGCATACCTGCCGTGTTTGCTTACATCCACCAGTCTGTGCCAGCCTAACCTGCCTGTTCCTGAGTCCCAGTGTGTACTGGGTCCTATCCCGCCTGTGTTCCTACCTGCTAGTGCCTCCCTGTCTGCACTCTAGCTGTGCTTGCCTGTACCCGCCTGCCTGCATACCAGTCGTGCCTGCCTATACCCTCCAGTCTGTGCGCCAGCCTAACCAGCCTGTTCCAGTAATCCCTGTGTGGGTCAACCCCCGTGTCCGGAGTTTGACCTGGAGTAGCACCTGGTCCCTCTGCCCGGTTTCTCCCTGGTGCACTGGCGTCGTATGCCGTCGTGCCATCTTGGTCGGATCGGCCAGATACTTAGTCACGCCCCTCCAGGCACTCTCCGGTTCATGGTCCAGTGGAGCCACAACACCCGCACACGCCAGTCAGTCCGGGCGTGTGCATAACACACATTATGGTTACTTTCCTTCAAAAGCGGAAGACGTCCAGCAGTGCCATCAGCTCAGAACTGGCAGCAACCAGTGGGACTCAGCTTCACTCATCTACTGTTCAGAGAAGACTGGCCAGAAGTGGTCTTCATAGCAGAATTGTGGTGAAAAAGCCATATCTTCCACATCAAAACAAGGCCAAGTGACTCAACTATGCATTAAAACAGAGGAACCAGGGTGTAGAAAATTGGCAGGATGTGCTCTGGACTGTTGAGTCAAAATATGAAAAATGTTGTTATTACAGAAGAGATTTTGTTCACTGAAGGGCTGGAGAGCAGTACAATAATGAGTGTCTGTGGGCAATAGTGATGCATAAGTACGGTGGAGGGTCTTGTAAGTTTGGGGCTGCATTTCAGCAAATGGAGGTGGAAATTGGGTCAGAATTATTTGTTCCCTCAATGCTGAGATATAGAGGCAGATACTTATCCATCATGCAATATCATCAGGGAGGTGTCTGATTGGATCCAAATGTTTTCTTCAGCAGAACAACAACCCCAAATGTACAGCCAATGTCATTAAGAATTATCTTCAATGTAAAGAACATGGAGTCCTGGAAATGATCTGGTCCCACCCAGTGGAGTAACTAGAGTCTGATAGGCCCCCACCTGCATGTTGCTCAGATGTATGGGCCCTTGTAGCGTTCTGGATCCTATAAAGATATATGTGTTCTATCCCTATGTAGTAATGTCCCCCATCCTGGCTCCTTCTTGTAATAATCTCCCACATGCTGGGCCTTATGCTGTAACATTTTCCCCCACCTGTGCCCCTGTCTGGTAATGTCCCCATTCTGGCATAATTTCCTTCATTCTGGTTTAATGTCCCCATCCTGGTATAGTTTCCCCATTCTGATATAATGTCCCCATTTTGGTATAATGTCTCTAACCTGGTATAATATCCCCCATGCTGGTGTAATGCTCCCAATTCTGCTATAATGTCCCCAATCTGGTATAATGCCCCACATCCTGGTATAGTATCTCCAGTTCTGGCATAATGTCCCCCATGCTGCTATAATATCCCCCATATTGGTATAATATCATCATTGTGATATAATGTCCCCCATCCTGGTATAACATCATCATTGTGATATAATGTCCCCATTCTGATATACTGTCACCCATCTGGGTATGGTATACCCCATTCTGGTATAGTGTCCCTTATTCTGGTATAATGTCCCCAATTCTGGTATAATTTCCCCATTCTGATATAATGTCCCCATTCTCATTTAATGTCCCCCTTCCTGGTATATTGTCCCCATTCAGATATATTGTCCCCATTCTGATATAGTGTTCTTCATCTTGGTAAAATGTCCCCATACTAGTATAGTGTCCCCATTCTGGTATAATGTCCCCATCCTGGTATAATGCCCCCCCCATCCTGGCTTAATGACCATCATACAGGTTTAATGTCCCTCACCCTGGTTGAATGTCCCCCATCCTGGTACAATGCACTCCATTCTGTTACAGTGTCTCACATTCTGGCATAATGACCTAATTCTAATATAATGTACACATTCTGGCATAATGTCCCCCATCCTGGTATGGTATCTACTGAGCTGCCATCCTGGGGATGGGTTATCAATATCAGATCGGTGGGCTCCGACACGTGGTACTGGCTCTACCCATCAGTTGTTTGCAATGCTCAGATGTAAATAGTTTGAAGATCTGAACATCACTGCTCCATTCACTGTACTGTGGGTCCTGCAAGTCAGCTAATATTCATGTAATAGGAGCTGATCTGCAGCACCAGGTAGCAGCCACTACACAGTGACCAGAGCTGTGATGTTTAGCTGTTCAACAATGTTTACATCTGACCTCTGCCAGAGTTTCAAACAACTGAGTAGTGGAGGTGCCACGTGCCGGACCCCCACAAATCTGATATTAATGAGCTAACCAGGGGATAGGCCATCAATATGTTTGTCCTGGAAATTCCCTTTAAGGCCCACCTGCACATACTATGTATATAATATATATATATGGCAAAGAGTGGGAAGGGGTTAATCACAGGCTCATAAAACGGACAAACAACACAAATATTGGTTCTATCTTTTACACATTTGGGGTAGCCCTTAAGAGGGCCGTTGGGTCAAAGAGAGAGAGAGAAGAGAGAAGAGAGAGGGGAGGTAGAGATACCGGGAGATACCAAGAGAGAGAAAAAAAGAGAGACCCAACCAGTGCAAGGCTAAGCCGGGCAGGCGGCAGCGGCTATTTATACCCACTGCTGATCTCTGATAGGTGGAAAATCTGGGTGTGGCTGCTCTGTGATTGGTCAGCATTATGACCTCACAGTGTCGATGACACATACCTCCTGGGTGGTTCTTCTGGGCGGTTCTGTTTTCTGACTGGTGGAAATTCTAATCAGCATTATGACCTCACAGTGGCCGTGACTCATGTTTCATGGACTGTTCTATCTGGGTTACCTGAAACATGCTGATCTCTGATTGGTGGAAATTCAAGTCATCTTCATGACATCACAATCAGCATGTTATTACTGCTGAGATGTTCAGTTTTTTCCTAAATTTCCTACGTTTTGTCCTAATTTATTAGCACATATATACCACTCATTCCTACAATCAAAGGATCAGGAAACCACTCTGAAATCAATATCCTACAATTTACCCCAACAGCAAAAAAACAACTATACACAAAATACCAAAAGATATATCAGATTATTAATGAGCAAATAAAAGACACAATCACGTAAACATAATTTTTAGAAAGGTGTAGAAAAAATGCTGTAAAGTAAGAACGCTTCAAAAATAGAAATGTTAATGATTTATTTAATCAATTAATAAAATACAAATGAATGAACAAACGAAAAATCTAGATCCAATCAATATTTGGTGTGACCAACTTTTCACTTTAAAACAGCATCAATTCTTCTAGGTACACCTGCGCAAAGTCAGGGATTTTGTAATAATACAGTCAGGTGTCTGGTCATACACCATGGCAAGACTGAGCAAGAATACACAAGGAAGTTATACTACATCAGCAAGGTCTCTAAGGCACAAATTTCAAAGCAGATTGAGGGTTCAAGATGTTGTCATTCAAGCACTTATGAAGAAGCACAAGAAAATGTGCAACGTTGAGGTCAGTAGATGCAGTGGTCGGCCAAGGAAACTTAGTGCAGCAGATGTATGACACATTATGGTTACTTTCCTTCAAAAGCGGAAGATGTCCAGCAGTGCCATCAGCTCAGAACTGGCAGCAACCAGTGGGACTCAGCTTCACTCATCTACTGTTCAGAGTAGACTGGCCAGAAGTGGTCTTCATAGCAGAATTGTGGCGAAAAAGCCATATCTTCCACATCAAAACAAGGCCAAGTGACTCAACTATGCATTAAAACAGAGGAACCAGGGTGCAGAAAATTGGCAGGATGTGCTCTGGACGGTTGAGTTAAAATATGAAAAATGTTGTTATTACAGATGAGATTTTTTTCACTGAAGGGCTGGAGAGCAGTACAATAATGAGTGTCTGTGGGCAATAGTGATGCATAAGCACGGTGGAGGGTCCTGTAAGTTTGGGGCTGCATTTCAGCAAATGGAGGTGGAAATTGGGTCAGAATTATTGGTTCCCTCAATGCTGAGATATAGAGGCAGATACTTATCCATCATGCAGTATCATCAGGGAGGTGTCTGATTGGATCCAAATGTTTTCTTCAGCAGAACAACAACCCCAAACGTACAGCCAATGTCATTAAGAATTATCTTCAATGTAAAGAACAAGGAGTCCTGGAAATGATCTTGTCCCACCCAGTGGAGTAACTAGAGTCTGATAGGCCCCCACCTGCATGTTGGTCAGATGTATGGGCCCTTGTAGCGTTCTGGATCCTATAAAGATACAGTATATGTGTTCTCTCCCTATGTAGTAATGTCCCCATCCTGGCTCCTTCTTGTAATAATCTCCCACATGCTGGGCCTTATGCTATAACATTTTCCCCCACCTGTGCCCCTGTCTGGTAATGTCCCCATTCTGGAATCATTTCCTTCATTCTGGTATAATGTCCCCATCCTGGTATTCCTAATACTCCTGTGTTAGTTCTGGATCTCAGCAGTGCCTCCACTCATAGGCGGATTATAATGAGGGCAATCCGGGCGACCGCCCGGGGCCCCGAGCCTGCAGGGGGCCCGCGGCTCCGGGCGCGGTGTCTAATGCCGGATTGCCCTCTTTATATGTGCGGGCCGCCGCGGCACATACCGGTAGCAGTGGCGGGAGGGGGGGCCCCGGACCGCTCCCCCAGCAGCGGCCGCCGCTACTTCTTCATCGGCCGGGCCAGCACTGCAGCAGTTAACTTCCCTGTGCTGGCCCGGCCGCGTCACTGCTAGGAGACATGGCCCTGTGCGCGGCCTTATCTCCTAGCTCTGACGTCACGCAGTGCGCGCCCGGCCTGCAGTGCTGCACCGGAGAAGAGAGAGAGCAGGCAGGAGGAATGGAGCTGGGGGATGGTGAGTGTGAGTGTGAGTGTGTGTGTGTGTGTGTGTGTGTGGGCAGATGTGTGTGTGTGTGTCTGTGTAGGCAGGTGTGTGTGTCTGTGTGGGCAGGTGTGTGTGTGTGTGTCTGTGTGGGCAGGTGTGTGTGTGTGGGCAGGTGTGTGTGTGTGTGGGCAGGTGTGTGTGTGGGCAGGTGTGTGTGTGTGGGCAGATGTGTGGGTGTGGGCAGGTGTGTGTGTGTGTGTGTGTGTGGGCAGATGTGTGTGTGTGTGTGTCTGTGTAGGCAGGTGTGTGTGTCTGTGTGGGCAGGTGTGTGTGTGTCTGTGTGGGCAGGTGTGTGTGGGCAGGTGTGTGTGTGTGTGGGCAGGTGTGTGTGTGTGTGGGCAGGTGTGTGTGTGGGCAGGTGTGTGTGTGTGTGTGGGCAGGTGTGTGTGTGTGGGCAGATGTGTGGGTGTGGGCAGGTGTGTGTGTGTGTGTGTGGGCAGGTGTGTGTGTGTGTGGGCAGGTGTGTGTGTGTCTGTGTGGGCAGGTGTGTGTGTGTGTCTGTGTGGGCAGGTGTGTGTGTGTGTGTCTGTGTGGGCAGGTGTGTGTGTGTGGGCAGGTGTGTGTGTTGGCAGGTGTGTGTGTGGGCAGGTGTGTGTGGGCAGGTGTGTGTGTGTGGGCAGGTGTGTGAGTGTGTGGGCAGGTGTGTGTGTGGGCAGGTGTGTGTGTGGGCAGGTGTGTGTGTGGGCAGATGTGTGTGTGTGGGCAGGTGTGTGTGTGTGTGTGTGTGGGCAGGTGTGTGTGTGTGTGTGTGTGTGGGCAGGTGTGTGTGTGTCTGTGTGGGCAGGTGTGTGTGTGTGTCTGTGTGGGCAGGTGTGTGTGTGTGTCTGTGTGGGCAGGTGTGTGTGTCTGTGTGGGCAGGTGTGTGTGTCTGTGTGGGCAGGTGTGTGTGTGTGTCTGTGTGGGCAGGTGTGTGTGTGGGGGCAGGTGTGTGTGTGGGCAGGTGTGTGTGTGTGGGCAGGTATGTGTGGGCAGGTGTGTGTGTGTGGGCAGGTGTGTGTGTGTGTGGGCAGGTGTGTGTGTGTGTGGGCAGGTGTGTGTGTGTGGGCAGGTGTGTGTGTGTCTGTGTGGGCAGGTGTGTGTGTGGGCAGATGTGTGTGTGTGTGTGGGCAGATGTGTGTGTGTGTGTGGACAGATGTGTGTGTGTGGGCAGATGTGTGTGTGTGTGTGTGTGGGCAGATGTGTGTGGGCAGATGTGTGTGTGTGGGCAGGTGTGTGTGTGTGTGTGGGCAGATGTGTGTGGGCAGGTGTGTGTGTGGGCAGGTGTGTGTGTGTGGGCAGGTGTGTGTGTGGGCAGGTGTGTGTGTGTGTGTGTCTGTGTGGGCAGGTGTATGTGTGTGTGGGCAGGTGTGTGTGTGTGTGGGCAGATGTGTGTGTGTGTGTGTGGGCAGGTTAGAAAGTCTTGCCCTGTTGAACACTACCCCTGACTTGAGGCCACCACCTCTTGGTTGTCCAATGTTCTTGCTTCTCTAGGGCTGTTCTCAGATATTCATTATACCATCTCCCCAGAATACCAAAGCTAGGGTGGGTGACCACGAGCCCTGGTGGTGGTCATAACTGCGGCCACCCAGGGGCAATACTCCATAACAACAATCCCCTGAGGTGGTGTAGGATGTAAGGACCTATTCACACTACATTCAGCGCTGCATTCAGGTCTTTACACAAGGCTTACAACTGAATCCCTGAAATTCAGGATTGTGCTGTCTGAAATGAGACATCTGAAAGCATAGCAAATGGAGCCTAAAGATTCAGACTTTAGCCTCGGTTTGCCTTTGTTCAAATCAATGGCTATGTCAAGGCACATCTGAATGCCATTTTTCAGGGATTTAGATAGAAGCCTGGAAAGAGGAGATGAATGCATTGCAAAATTCAGTGTGAATAGGCCCTTATATCTGGAGTCTTGATATTGATGCCACATGCATTTTACTTGTTTTTAACTTAAAAAAAAATACACACACACAAATTATACACACACACACTATACATACGCACATACACACACACTATACATACACACACACAGATGTGTGTGTGGGCAGGTGTGTGTGTGGGGGGCAGGTGTGTGTGTGTGGGGGGCAGGTGTGTTTGTGTGCGCATGTGTGTGTGTGCGCATGTGTGTGTGTGGGCAGGTGTGTGTGTGATGTCTGTATGTGTGTGTGTGTGTGTGTGTGTGTGTGTGTGTGTGTGTGTGTGTGGGCAGATGTCATTGTGTGATGTCTGTTTGTATGTATTTTTGTGTTTCAAATGTGTTTATGCGTGTCTGTATATGTTTGTGTGTGTGCATGACTGCATGCGGCCTCCTGCTGAGTATAGTTGGCGCCGTGCGGCCTCCTGATGTCTCTGGGGGGGGCGCCGTGTGGCCCCCCGCTGTGTATAGATGGCTACGTGCGGCCCCCCGCTGTGTATAGATGGCTACGTGCGGCCCACCCGCTGTGTATAGACGGTGAAGTGCGCCCCCCCGCTGTGTATAGATGGCTACGTGCGCCCCCCGCTGTGTATAGATGGCTACGTGCGGCCCCCCGCTGAGTATAGATGTCGCTGTGCGGCCTCCTGCTGTGTATAGATGGCTACGTGCGGCCTGCCGCTGAGTATACATGGCACTGTGCGGCCTCCTGCTGTCTCTGGGGGGAGCGCCGTGCGACATCTATACTCAGCAGGAGGCCGCACATAGCCATCTATAAATGTATACTCAGCAGGAGGCCGCACGTAGCCATCTATACACAGCGGGAGGCCGCACGGCGCCATCTATACACAGCGGGAGTCTCAGTGCTTTGCAAGAGCAGTCAATAAATTCTGCTTGACTAATTCTGAGCACCATAAAGTCTGGTTCGCTTCTAACCTGCTGTCTTCATTTTCAGCTTGCTGAATTCTATCTCATTTACTGTCATTCGAGACGATGCCTTTGCTGGTCTCTTTCACCTTGAATACCTGTAAGTGCTCCACTTAATGTCATATTTTTGATTCTGTTCTTCTTCATCTTATGGCATGTGCAATTGTATGAGCAAGTATTCATATGAATTTATGACCTACTTAAACCTTCGAGGACCTTAAATTTTATTCAATCAAATTTTTTTCCAGTTTAAAACTATGGGACATATATGTGCCTTGGTCCTCAAAGGGTTTTTAAAGGGGCTGCAAATATAAATAAGAAAAAAATAATTCAATTAGTGCTTTTTGTGTTCATTTAATTTTTATTTGAAGTCCATTTTTTTTATATACCTTGAAATTAAGCCCTACCCCATGGAATGAAGCCCTACCTACATGACATCTGAGAGCTACATGGATCCCGCTTGTGAGGTGCCTGTACGTCACTACTATTCAGTTTTAGGGTCCACTCACTAAGCCATATATTCTCTCATGCAAGAGAATATGGCCAATTATGCTAATGACACTCGGCTCAAACTCTGTCAGAGCTTCAACTGAGTGTGATCCGATTCTCTCGCAGCACAGATATGGAGAAGATGGAGAACTTAATTTCTCCATCTTCTCCATAGTCTCTGTGAGTGTTTATCGGACTGCACTTGGATGACATCCGAGTGCAGTCTAATGTTTTACGTGCACCCATAGACTTGTATGGGTGCACATGGTCCGAATATCGAATGAGATTATTTTCTCATGCCGATAATCGCAGATCTGCACTGTCCCATAGTATAACATAGGGCTGAGTCTTATCCGATAAAACATCACATAGCATTCGGCCGTGTTATACGACAGTGTGAGCGAGCCCTTAGAGTCAAGGAATATTTACATGCAGATGATGATATTACTCTCCAAGTGTATATTTTTTTAGGCGAGTTCATAGTAAATGCTTTGCCTTTTTGACATGTGATCAACTAAAGAACAAGAAAGATTTAGGACCTCCCCTATAGAGAAATGGAAAATAGTTTGGAGGACTTGCATGTCCTTTTTTATTTATTATGAGAAAATCATAAAAGATCCCGTTTTTTAACCATGCTGTGACTTTCTGCTGAGGGAGAGGGAGAGAGCTGCCCTATTCAGAGTCTGTAATAAGACCTGCTGACAAAAGTGTTGAAGATACAGTCTAATGTGAATTAACAATGAAAAAAAGTTAATTTCACAAATGGCTTGTATTTTTTTAATACAAACTTTTTTGTGTTTACAGCTGCTTTAAAGGGAATCTGTCATCAGGTTTTTGCCACCTAATCTGAGAGCAGCATAATGTAGGGTTAGAGGCACTGATTCCAGTAATGTGTCACTTACTGGGCTGCTTAGTGTTGTTTTGATAAAATCATTGATTTGTCAGAAGGTAATTATCACTAGATGACTAGTAAGTTCTGTAGGACCCCACCCCCATCACTGATCAGTAGATTTCTGTGTACACTGAGCATGGGCAGAAAGCTGCCAATCAGTGGTGTGGGTGGGGCTATACAGAGCGCAGCATTCAGAGAGCTGCTAGATCTGCAGCAGATAAAACGGTGATTTTCTCAAAATGACAACAAGCAGCTGAAAAAGTGACACATCGCTGGAATCAGGGTATCTGTCCCAATATTGTGCTGCTCTCAGATGAGGCAGCACAATTAATATTGTGCCAAATTAATTTTCCGTGAACTATCACATGATCTATCACAGGGGATCATGTGACATGTCACGTGATAAATCAGGGGGGGGGGCCCGCGCCTTCTAAACTGCCCAGGGCCCTTGCTACTCTTAATCCACCCCTGCCTTCACTGTAACACCCCTTTAGGGCTACCACGGTACGCTGGGTGTTATGGGGGGTCTCACCTCTCTAGGGCGCAGTGCCTCCACCCGAATCTTGATTGGAGCTCTCACTGGGACTGCAGAAGGACTGTTATCTTCTGCCAAGGACTGATTCGGGAAGCCCCTGCCACAGCTCAGTACACACACACACAGAACAGGAGTAAAACTGTTTAACAGGTTTATTGCTATGCAGCAGAAATGAGGTGGATTTAAAGAAATAACATACAATACAAGTAACGGTGCTCTGTAAAAGTCATATACATATCACAATCTAATTCTACCCCGACCCCGCAAATATATAACGTAGCAGGTTTTCCCTTTTTTGTATTAACTCAGTCCAAACGTTGGGGCCCAGTTGCCGCGGATGTTGGCACGCAAATTATAACCGTTGGTGCATTTAGATGAATATTAATGTCAATAGTCTGGGTTGTAGTGTACTCACTGTAAATAGCGCTGGTAGAACCACAAGTCTCAGAAGGGCACTCACGGTACGTCTCAAACGGTCGTAAGTTTCGCTGGACACCAGCTGGGGGTGGCAGGATTCAGTCATTTATATGGTGGGAGTGCCGGCAGAACTCTCCGAGTGCTTGATGTCACTTGCTTCACAGGGTGACAAGGCCGCGCTCTCTCCAGTAGCGCAGGTATATCAGAGGGGACGGCAACACTCTGCAGCGTAGAGGAATACAAATCCACAGCGCTCCGTCTTTCACAGCAAGCTGCCACGCTCTCTTTCCTCTGAACTTTTACTTTCACTTCCTGCCCAGCTCCCTCCCCCAAGTCCCTCCTCCTCCAATCCACTCTCTCTCCTTCGATCCTTCCAGGCTGTGTCATTTGACTGAAACAAGGGTCCCTGGGAATTGTAGTCCACTGCAGCTCAGGGGAAAAACGATTAATGTCTGTAGATCCCTGTTTAACAGCAGCTGCAAAGCTCTTCTTAGTGTCTGTAAGTCCCAGTATACCAGTAGCTGATCTGACAGTTCCATGTGCAAGTGTTACATTCTCCCCCTGGTGAGTCATTGAAAGTGTCCCATCAGGACATGAGGACTCACCACCTGAAACATGAATGGGGGTTAAGGCATCCTGACTAACACCAAATTTACATGCACACCAACCACCACCTGGACACATGGGAGATACTGGGAAATAAGGCCAAGCAGAATTTGAATTAGGGTGTATCAGCCTGGGGACCTCAGTGGTATGTCCCATTCTATCATAGGTCAGCATCATGGGTGGCCTAGTGTCCCGTTTGGGACGAGTGTGTACTGAGGGGGTCCCCTCCTCAGCCCCCGACTCTTGTCTCTCAAGAACGGGCTCCTCCAGGTGGATCTCTTCATTCAATAAATGTCCATCTTCTGAACTTTCCCCCAATTGTGGGCAGGGTGCACTCGCCTCCTGACAAATATCCCTTTTCTTTGTTTCTACTTCAGAAGTCTGGTTTACAGGGTCCGCGCCCATGGGGCATGGGTCCTCTGTCCACCTGTAGCTCCATTGACCGTCGGGTCCCCATTCATCCCCAGACTCGCTGTCATTTCCTCCTGAGGCAACCCCAGGCTGGGGTGGTTTGTGACACCTACGACTTCTCCTATTGCACGGAAGGGTTGTATGAATTCCTTGAGCTGGCAATGGGGGTAAAGGGATGTTTTTTCCCACAGGCAACAGATGGTGTCAATGATAGGTTTTGACAGCTCCGCCCCCTTTCTCGGGCTTCACTCTGTAGGCCGGGACACCGGGCAACTTCTCCATCACCACATAAGGGTCAGGACACCACCGATCAGCAAGCTTGTGCTTCCCAGGAAGGCCCAGAAGTTGGATAAGGACTCTATCTCCAGGCAGTAAAACTTGTTCTCGAACCCTACAGTCATAGCGAGTCTTATTGCGCTTCCCTGACCGACCAGAGGCCTGCTCTGCCAATCTGTAAGCTTTTGTCAAATCTTCTTTTAGCTGGGACACATATTTTAAGTAGGTCTTCCCATTAGAACGGTCAATGGATGTCCGAAAACTAATATCCACTGGCAGTCGGGCTTTTCTTCCAAACATGAGGAAATAAGGAGAGTATCCAGTTGACTCATTCGTGGTGCAATTGTAGGCATGAACCAACTGGCTCACATTCCTGCTCCAGTGTCCCTTCTTCCTGGGATCCAAAGTGCCTAACATGTTCAGAAGGGTACGATTGAATCTCTCAGGTTGAGGGTCCCCTTGGGGGTGATATGGTGTGGTTCTGGATTTCTTGATCCCACAGAGAGCGCATAGCTCCTTGATTAGTCTACTTTCGAAATCTCTTCCTTGATCTGTATGGATGCGGGCAGGCAGCCCGTAATGTACGAAGAACTTCTCCCATAGTGTTTTTGCCACAGTAATTGCCCTTTGATCTTTAGTGGGGTAGGCTTGGGCATATCGGGTGAAATGGTCAGTGACCACTAACACATTACTGACATTGCTTTCATCAGGCTCGATGGAGAGGAAATCAATGCACACTAGCTCAAGTGGGCCATCACTGGTAATGTTCACAAGGGGGGCTGTTCTCAAAGGCTAGGTTTTTCTCAACACACACCCGGGAGCATGATTTGCAGTATTCTTCAATATCCACTTCCATGCGAGGCCAGTAAAATCGGTCGGCCACAAGACTCGTGGTCTTCTCGATGCCAAGATGTCCATGGTCATCATGCAGGGACTTCATGACCATCCTCCGAAATCGGGTGGGTAACACCAGCTGTCTGCGGACTCCTCCCTTCTGGCACTTTATAGTATAGTAGTCTATTTCTTACTACTAGAGACTCTAGCTGCCGAGTCAGCAGGACAGACTCCTCTGTTCTTAATGCATTCTTTTCAGGCCTCCAGCCCCTCTTAACCCACCATCGGACTACCCCCACTGATCGATCCTCCTGCTGCGCCTTTCTGACTTGATTAAGAGTCAGTTGAGGGAGAGAGTCTGAATTCATATTTGTCACTCGGCAGTACAACAACGGGAGCGCTTCATTGGATACTCCTAAGAATTTAGCACAGCACTGTGTAGCGTCGGCGTCCCTGCCTCCTGCTAGGCAGGGACGCTGTTCCCCTCACCTCTCCGCTCTGTGCCCGGCGTCTTCCTCCCGCTCTGCTGGCAGCGCGCGCTGCTTCCCGGTCCCGGTGCTTAGGGCGCGCGCGCTCTCCCCCTCTCTTAAGGGGGCCGCGCGCGCCGTCCTAAGGAGTCCCCGGCCAATGGCCGGAGGACTTCACCATATATAAGGCACCTCCTCCAAAATGGAGGTGCCCGAGCAATGTTGTTGCAAAGCCTTCACTCTGCTTCAGCCCTCAGGTTCTGTTTCCAGTTACCTGCCAGTCACCTGCCAGATTTCTGCCTGTTACCTGCCAGTCACCTGCCAGATTCCTGCTTGATACCTGCCAGATATCCGTTTACCTGCTTGCAAGCCTGCGGTCCGACGGTCTGCCTTCCGACACCTGTCAGTCTGTCTATGGACCAGCCTGCCCGCTCACCTGGGAGCGCTCATCTGCTACCTGCCTGCTAGCCTACCTGGAGGCTCCGCCGTCACTTGCCGTGACCACCTGCCTGTCCAGAGACTCTTGTCTGCTCACCTGGGAGCGCTCATCTGCTACCTGCCTGCTAGCCTACCTGGAGGCTCCGCCGTCACTTGCCGTGACCACCTGCCTGTCCAGAGACTGTCCCTGTCACTTGCCGTGAGTACCCGTCCTTCTACCCAGAGACTGTCCCTGTCACTTGCTGTGACTACCTGCCCTTCTACCCAGAGACTGTCCCTGTCACTTGCCGTGACTACCTGCCCTTCTACCCAGAGACTGTCCCTGTCACTTGCCGTGACTACCTGCCCTTCTACCCAGAGACTGTCCCTGTCACTTGCCGTGATAACCTGCCCGTCTTCCCTGGGAGCCACCCGCTTCCTTACAAGGACCGCCCCCTTGTATAGTTGCTCAGAGGTTCCGCCTCCCAGACCCGTTACACACTGCATAGGGAGGGCATTAGTTTGATGTCTTTGACACAGAGTCTTCACCTCAGGGGCAGGGACCTCTATCCATCCTCCTTCTTCTTCCTCATTTAAAGGTTCCCTAGGCAGGCAAGAGAGTGTGTCTGCATCAATGTTATTGATCCCCGGTCGATACTTTAAGCTGAAATCATACAAAGAGAGTGCGGCAAGCCACGGGTACCCCGTGGCATCCAGTTTTGCGGTGGTTCTCACGTAGGTTAATGGATTGTTGTCGGTATGAACCACGAAGTGTACCCCATAGAGGTAGTCATGCAGCGTGTCCACTACAGCCCATTTCAAAGCCAGAAACTCCAATTTGTGAGCTGGGTAGTTGCGTTCACTGGGAGTCAATCCTCGACTAATGTAGTAAACGGGACGTAGACAGCCATCATGGTCCTGATAGATAATCCCTCCTAGTCCGTCGAGAGAAGCATCTACATGTAACACATATGGTTTACTGGGGTCTGCATAGGCCAACACTGGAGTTTGGGTCAAACATGACTTCAGTTTCTCGAATGCCTCGTCGCATAAAGGTGTCCATCTTTTCCCAAAAAGTTCATTAACTCAGAAGTAGACCCTCTTTCCTGACCTTGAGGAGTGGGCTGTCCTGCCGGAAGGGGGATACCCCTTGGTAAGGGCAGTTAACGGCTTCGCAATCCGAGAGTACTGGGGTACAAATCTTGGGTAGTATCCACAAAATCCTAAAAAGGACCTAATGTTAGAACCCTCCTGTTTGTTTTTGTTTCTATCTTGTGTTTTGCGGTCACGTGACCATCCTCCTATATATTCCAGCTCCGCCCTTCTGGCCTTGCTGGACTCCAGTGTTGTTTTGACTGTCTCTCTAGCCAGGTGCTTTTGGTGCCTATCTATCTCTAGTTTGCTTGGTCCTCTGGACCTCTAGTACTTTTGTCAGTTTATCTTTTGTTCTGCAACAATTTCTGTTAGGAGGTGTCCCATTTTTGTCCCAGTCCTTAGTTCTTTTAGGGACCCCTCCCTTTCTCTATAGGTCTCCGTTCAGACAAGCCGAGGACGAAGGCGGGTCTGTTCACAAGGAACAGGTCGCCCGCTACAACGTAGGGACTCAGCTTTGTCTAACTGTAGGGACAGCTCTCCCCTTCTTTCCCTAGTTTATGTTGCAGATCATAACAGTAAGTCCAGCCCAAACAAAAAAAAAACTTTGGGAAAAAAATCCGGGGATCAGGATGGTTTCTGCTCAAGATTTGGCTCAACGCCTGCAGGGATGGTCTCTGGAGGCGTCCGAGCTCCGGCAACACGTGAGTAGCTGTCCTAGAGCACATTTTGTGGAACCGAAGGTAGGACTCCCTGATATTTTTTATGGTAAACAGGAAGATTTTTTTTCCTTTAAAAATGCTTGTTTATTATATTTTCGTTTGAGACCAAAGTCCTCTGGGAATGAATCACAGCGCATTGGGTTTATCATGTCACTTTTGCGCAAGGAACCACAGGGGTGGGTCTTTTCTCTCCAACCTAATGATCCTTTTTTTAGGTCAGTGGAGGATTTTTTTTCTGCTATGGGGCTATTGTATGACGATCCTGACCGAGTCTCATCTGCTGAGACAGAACTGAGGCGTTTGAATCAGGGGTCAGGTGATATTGAAAATTATTGTACACACTTCAGAAGGTGGTCCTCAGAAGTGAAATTGAATGATTCGGCGTTAAAATGTTTTTTTCTTGCTGGTCTAAGTGAAAGGGTTAAGGATCTGCTGATTGCATTTCCTGCACCTGAAACCTTGCATGAAGCCATGCAATTAGCTATACGTGTGGACAGGAGACTGCGTGCCAGGGTTAATGATGAAAAAATTCCTGCAATGGCAGCTCCTAGTCCCTAGAGGGTCTGCTCGGGCGGCGGAGAACCGATGGAGGTTGGAGAGATGTCACTCCGCTCTCAGGAAAGGGATTGTGTTTTTATTGTGGTAAATCTGACCATTTGATTAAGAACTGTGAGCTTCATTTAAGTAAAGAAAAAAAAAAAGGCCAGTTACGCCCATATTGCTTCTTTAAGCTCTAAGGGAGTATTTCTTTCAGGGAGTACCTCATTGCAGGAAGATTTGATTGAATTTCAGGTATTTGTGAATTGTGGTTCAACACTTAATGTGATTGATAAGGGTTTTTTGGAAAAACTTAAATTGGAATCCAAACCTTTGTCATCACCTATTTCTGTGATTGCACTTGATAATGTAGCGCCCTGAGGGTTCGGTCGCTACAGAGGTATTGCATCTCAACCAGATGTGCAATATCTCACTTCCAGGTAAGGATGGAGTGTGGATCAGGACCCCGACACCTGCATGCATTACACCACATTTCCGGGGGGCAGGGCGACCGATATGCTCCAAGTAGAGCACGACAGTCCCTGTCCCTGGCTGGAGTGGGGGGAGGGAACACCGAGGAAGGGGGAACCCTGTAGTGCATAGGAGGGAGAGGGCAGTTCCTGGGTGCACCTAGAGGGAGGTATAAAAGGTGGGCACCATCTTAGATCAGTGTTCAGTTCAGACAGAGAAGAAGAGGGAGCAGGAGGTGGGAGCAGAGGCTCTGCATGGGCTCTGCTCCGCAGGCAGGCCTAAGAGAGAGGCCGGAGCCTGAAGGAAGGAGAGGGAAGGAAGAGGAGCGGAGGAGGCTCCAGGAACAAGGAACGAAGGGATCCCAGGGGTGTGGACAGGCGAATCGCCACCGCACGCCCGAATCTACCTGCGTAGAAGGGTCAGGCCAAAGGGGGAGACCGGTCCCCGAAACTAGTGGAGGCGGGGAACTACCCTCAGCTAGAAACCGGAGGCTGTGACATTTCATGTGGCGCAGCCCGTCGCTACACCCGCTAGGAAGGCACCACATAGGGTCAGGGAAACTGGCACCAAGGTTTACCAGAGAAGGCCCAAGGCAGCCGGACAGAAACGAGGTCACTGGCGGGGTATGACAGGCCAGAGAAAGGACACAAAAAGGGGGTCCTGTGAAATGCTCCAAAGTTATCTGGGAGTAGGCCGAGCCCCTCACCTGGTGAACACAGTGCGACGTGGGACATTATGACCAGCTGTAGTAACGTGGATAAAGAACTGTGAGTAAATACCTTGGACTGCATTACAGGACTCTGTGTCGTTACTGCTGCTCCCGCGCACCATCACCCCCAACATCCACACTTGCTGCCCTGAGGCTATACTCCTCCCGTGGGGAGTTATACTATCCTCTGCTGCACCCACAACACCAGCCTCAGCGGTCTGCCCTGCAGCGGCGGTTCACTCTGACCGCAATCCACGGGTGGCGTAGTCGGACATTTAATACCACAAAACCCTATAAATAGACTGCCATTTGGGTTGACCACCCTGAGCCACGGGACCGGGTCCCCACCACACGAGGACTACAACCCCCAGCATCCGCAACGGGTCCGGTTCCTGGTATCCCCATGCACACGCGGCCCAGGGGGCGCGTCAACTTTTGGCGTAGTCGGCAGGATTTCGTGCCCGCCACCAACTGGTATTGCGTGCCTGAAAAGAGACTGTTTCACTGTATTAAATATGGCGCCCGCCCCAGCAGAACGGACGCCATAATGTGCGCGCCAAAAGGTAACAAGAAGCCACCTCCCATCGTGGGCCAGGTCCCAGAATGGCACCAAAGACGGAGCCCACCCCCAACAGCCATGAGTGCGGCTGCAGAGATGTCCATCAACGTGGGGGGCTGCCCCTGAGAGTGATTGTCAGAAGATTGCCCCAGGACCACCCCCAACAGGGGCGGAACGAGAAGAAAACCGGGGGGCAGGGTGTGGTTTGGATCAGTCTCAGCAGACCACACCCGGAGATGGTGAGCAGCACGGACACCAGAACCCTGACGGGTGGCTTGCTGCAGGCCATCGCGGCCCCGTACAGCCTCAGGGAGCTGATGGCGCAGCTCCCTGGAGAAGACCCGGAGTTCCTCCGAACGGCGTTGGAGGATTTGGACCGGAGGATGGTCCAGGTGCAGCGAGAAGCTGTAATAATTGGAGAGAGGAGATGGCCCGGCGGGTCGCGGCCCAAAAGCACAGGACGCCGCCAGCACCGGCCAGCGAACCAGCCCCTGAGGACGAGGAGCGGAGGCCGGAAGCTGAGAGCAGCGCAGCCCTGGAAGCAGGTAAGGGGGACACCCCTGCCACCAGCCCTGATGCCAACAACCTGCCTCTGGACCCTGTCACGGAGCCAGACGTCCCGGGTGTTGCTGCGCCTCCCCCGCTCCCGCCGCCGGCATGCAGGCCCCAAGCTGTGAGCCCCGTCGCTGGATCAAGCCCCAGGCCGTGCCCCCTGACCCTGGGTGTGGTCGAAAGCGGCCAGCTCCAGGCACGGTCACAAGGCCTGACCTCCCCAGGAGCCTCCGAACCGTGTGCACCCCAGGTCCCGAAGCCACCACCCCTAGGGACCGACCTGTACAGCTAGCTCGCCGGACCCGATGGAGAGCCGGTCTCTGTGCCAAAGGGATGGGTTCATCCTAGTCAGCGAGGGAGCCTGTCCGCAGAGGCCGAGGCCCCATTGCTCCGCTCCTGCCCGTGCCACAGCCAGTCGCCATCCCCCAGCTCCCGGAGGAAGAGGTCCAGATCGAGTGGGACCAGACCGGGGAGGATCTGATGGGGTTTGCGCAGGAGACGCGGGCGGCCGCAGCTCACAGGCAGGAGTTCTGTGAGTGGGAAATTAGGCAGCTTGAAAAAGAAGAGCGGGCACGGCGCCATTAGAGGGAGCAGCTGCAGGCCCGGAGCGCAGAGGAGAAGACACGAGCCCGCCGAAACCCCCAAGCTGCACGCGGTCCTAAAATAGCTGGGACCATGGTAAAGTTCCACCAAGAGAAAGGGTGGGGGTTTATCCGGGACTCTACCACAGCCATAGACCTCTATGTTGACAGGAGGGATGTGGAGGGTCACCTGCCAGTGAGTCACCGGAAACGGGAGCTGTTCCTGGGAGATCGGGTAATATACACCCGACATCAAGGCCTGAAAGGGTGGTATGCCCTCAATGTCCAGAGGGTGGAGGAAGAGCACTACCGTGAGCACTACTACCCAGAGGACCCGGATGGGTCTGAAGAGTATGGCGAAGACGAGGAGAGTCAACAAGGACATCGCTACTGATGGGCGACAACCTATTGTGAATAGTTACCCGCCTGGGTGAAAAAGTTAAAGGACATGCCGTCTTCTGGAGCATGAGAAGTTTTCCGGATTACAGAAAAGTTTACCCGGTTAAGGGTTGTTGCAAAAGTTTGTGTGTTTATTAAAGTTACCCGAAAAGGGTCTGTGAGTAAGCCGGTCAAGGACTGGGAGCTGTCAACTTTGTAAATAATTGCACTTCTTAAAGTGCCCCCTACTGGTTTTATAAGGAACTACAACAACTAACCTCAGAACAAAAACCCGTTAGAGGTGGCTAAAGATGAGGTCCAGCATCTGGATCAGCTACGCCCTGCAGCCACCCCAGGGCTTACGTTGAGGGTTTGGGACAGGTCCCTCATGTTCATCTGTTACCTGTTTGCAAGTTTGCACCTTATTGAAAAATGGACACCTGGTCGCAAGTTGCACCACGGCTAGTACAAGAGAGTCCACTTGAAAATGTTTTATATGAAAAGTTTTATATACCGAAATGCTTTATATGATGCTTTATATGATGTTTGATAAAAGAGTTCCCGTGATATTAAAAGTGCACTTATAATGTTAAAGAGATAAATGTTTCCCATAAAGGGAAGTGATATGCAGTTGACAGTTAAAAAAAAAAAAATTTCTTTGCATGTCCTAATTTTCACTGTCTTTTACTCTGTTCCAGCACGCGGACGTGCTGTGATTTACCAGGGGGGAATGTAGCGCCCTGAAGGTTCGGTCGCTACAGAGGTATTGCATCTCAACCAGATGTGCGATATCTCACTTCCAGGTAAGGATGGAGTGTGGATCAGGACCCCGACACCTGCATGCATTACACCACATTTCCGGGGGGCAGCGCGACCGATATGCTCCAAGTAGAGCACGACAGTCCCTGTCCCTGGCTGGAGTGGGGGGAGGGAACACAGAGGAAGGGGGAACCCTGTAGTGCATAGGAGGGAGAGGGCAGTTCCTGGGTGCACCTAGAGGGAGGTATAAAAGGTGGGCACCATCTTAGATCAGTGTTCAGTTCAGATAGAGAAGAAGAGGGAGCAGGAGGTGGGAGCAGAGGCTCTGCATGGGCTCTGCTCCGCAGGCAGACCTAAGAGAGAGGCCAGAGCCTGAAGGAAGGAAGAGGAGCGGAGGAGGCTCCAGGAACAAGGAACGAAGGGACCCCAGGGGTGTGGACCGGCGAGTCGCCACCGCACGCCCGAATCTACCTGCGTAGAAAGGTCAGGCCAAAGGGGGAGACCAGTCCCCGAAAGTAGCGCACCATCACCCCCAACATCCACACTTGCTGCCCTGAGGCTATACTCCTCCCGTGGGGTGTTATACTATCCTCTGCTGTGTAACGGGTCTGGGAGGCGGAACCTCTGAGCTACTATACAAGGGGGCGGTCCTTGTAAGGGAGTGGGTGGCGACCAGGCAGGCAGTCACAGCAGGTGACCGGGACAGTCTCTGGGTGTACGGGCAGGAGGTCACGGCAAGTGACCGGGACAGTCTCTGGATGAACGGGCTGGAGGTCACGGCAAGTGACCGGGGCAGTCTCTGGGTGAACGGGCTGGAGGTCACGGCAAGTGACCGGGGCAGTCTCTGGGTGAACGGGCTGGAGGTCACGGCAAGTGACCGGGGCAGTCTCTAGGTAAAGGGTAGGTACGACCTGTGATGGCTGAACCTCCAGGTAGGCTAGCAAGGCAGATGGAGGATGTGTGCTCCCAGGTGAGCAAGCGAGAGTCTCTGGAATAGCAGGTGGTCACAGCACGTGACGGCGAAGCCTCCAGGAAGGCAAGCAGGCAGGTAGCGGAGAAGCGCTCCCAGGTGAGCGGGCAAGAGTCTCTGGAATAGCTGGTGGTCACAGCACGTGACGGCGGAGCCTCCGGGCAGGCAAGCAGGCAGGTAGCGGAGAAGCGCTCCCAGGTGAGCGGGCAAGAGTCTCTGGAATAGCTGGTGGTCACAGCACGTGACGGCGGAGCCTCCGGGCAGGCAAGCAGGCAGGTAGCGGAGGAGCGCTCCCAGGTGAGCGGGCAAGCTGGTCCATAGACAGACTGACAGGAGTAGAAAGGCAGACCGTCGGACCTCAGGCTAGCAAGCAGGCAGGTAGCTGATGTGCGCTCCCAGGTGAGCGGGCAGGCTGGTCCTTAGACAGACTGACAGGAGTTGTAAGGCAGACCGTCGGACCTCAGGCTAGCAAGCAGGTAGCAGGAATAACAGGCAGGAAACAGACAGCAAACTGGCAGGACTCTGGCAGGAATCAGGCAGGTAACTGGCAGGTAACTGGCAACGGGACCTGAGGGCTGAAGCAGAGTAGAACAGTGCAACAACATTGCTCGGGCACCTCCATTTTGGAGGAGGTGCCTTATATATGGTGAAGTCCTCCGGCCATTGGCCGGGGACTCCTTAGGACGGCGCGCGCGGCCCCTTTAAGAGGAAGGGAGAGCGCGCGCGCGCGCCCTAAGCACAGTGGCCGGGAAGGAGTGCGCGCTGCCAGCAGAGCGGGAGGAGGACGCCGGGCACGGAGCAGGGAGGTGAGGGGAACAGCGTCCCTGCCTAGCAGAGGGCAGGGACGCCGGCGCTACAGTACCCCCCCCTTTAGGCCCCCCCTTTTTTAGGCCAGACAGAAATTTAGCAAGGATAAGAGGGGCATGGATGTTCTCCCGGGGCTCCCACGTTCTCTCCTCAGGACCAAACCCCTTCCAATCTACTAGAAAAAAGGTCTTTCCTCTTACCCTTTTGGTGGCAAGAATGTTCTCTACCTCAAACTAGTCCTCAGCAGAAACCGGAGCAGGAGGCGTACCTGTAGACTTGGAAAAAGAGTTAAGTACCACAGGTTTGAGGAGAGATACATGGAAGGAGTTAGGGATCCGTAAGTTGGCCGGGAGTTTCAATTTATAGGCCACCGGGTTGATCTGACTGATGACCTCCAGGGGGCCGATGAACCGAGGCCCTAACTTGTAAGAAGGTATCTTGAGTCGGACATATTTAGATGAGAGCCAGACTTTATCTCCGGGACGAAATTGTGGAGGATCCAGGCGTTTTTTGTCAGCGTGTCTTTTCATCCGTTCGGACGACTGAAGGAGTGCGGATCGGGTACTCTCCCAAATGGAGGAAAATTTGCCAACGAGAGATTCCGCAGCCGGGTTGTCCACAGAGGTGGAGACAGGAAAAGGAATCCGAGGATGCTGACCGAAGACTACAAAAAACGGGGATTTGGAGGAGGATTCGCTCTCGTGATTGTTATAAGAGAACTCGGCCCATGGTAGGAGATCCACCCAGTCTGAATGATGGGCATTAACGAAGTGCCGGAGGTAACTGGTCAGGTTCTGATTGATCCGCTCCACTTGACCATTGGACTGTGGGTGGTAAGCGGAAGAGAAGTCCAGGGTGACGTCTAGCAGTTTACAAGTGGCTCTCCAGAAGCGTGAGGTGAACTGTACCCCACGATCCGACACGATGTGGAGGGGCAGGCCATGAAGACGGAAGATGTGACGAATAAAGTCTTTAGCTAGCTCGGGTGCAGACGGGAGGCCTGGCAGGGGAACGAAATGAGCCATCTTGGAGAAGCGGTCAGCGACCACCCAAATGACCGTACAACCGGCAGAGACTGGGAGGTCTGTTATAAAGTCCATTGCTATATGCTGCCAGGGGGCAGCAGGTACTGGGAGCGGAAGGAGGCGACCGGCTGGCAGATGTCTCGGAACCTTGTTGCGGGCGCAGGACACACAGGCAGAAACAAAGTCTATTACGTCCTTGTGCAGGGTAGGCCACCAGTAGTGCCGGGTAATAAGCTGGAGGGTCTTTTTCTGACCGGCATGGCCAGCCAGTTTAGACGAGTGACCCCAGTGAAGGATCTTCTCCCGATCAGGTACTGATACGAACGTCTTTCCAGGAGGGAGACGGTTTAGACTCACGGGAGCCACCTGCATTACTCTGGCGGGATCGATGATGTGTTTCGGATCTTCCTCGAGATCAGACACCAGAAAGGATCGAGACAAGGCGTCCGCCTTGACGTTTTTGTCAGCCGGGCGAAAATGAAGAACAAAATCAAAGCGAGCAAAAAACAAGGACCACCGGGCTTGGCGCGGGTTAAGTCTCTGGGCATGCTGGAGATAAGCCAAGTTCTTGTGGTCAGTGTAAATTATTACCGGGTGAAGAGCCCCCTCGAGCAGGTAACGCCACTCCTCCAATGCCAGTTTGATGGCCAATAACTCTCGGTCTCTTATGGAATAATTGCGCTCTGAGGAGGAGAAGAGTTTAGAGAAGAAGCCGCAAGTTACCATCCTCCCGGAAGATGATTTTTGAGTAAGTACCGCTCCGGCTCCAGAGGAGGAGGCGTCAACTTCCAGGAAGAACTGCTTGTTGCCGACCGGGCGATGCAGCACCGGGGCGGAAGAGAAGGCCTGTTTTAAGGAAAGAAAGGCCTCCTCTGCTTCGGGCGGGCACTCTTTGGGATTAGTACCCTTACGGGTGAGCGCGGAAATTGGGGCAGTCCGGGAAGAGAAGTGTGGTATGAAGAGGCGGTAGTAGTTGGCGAAGCCCAGGAACCGCTGAATGGCCTTCAACCCCTCCGGTCGAGGCCATTTCTCGATGGCAGACAGTTTCTCTGGATCCATTCGTAGGCCGGTCTGAGAAATAATGTAGCCCAAAAACGGAAGCGAGGTCTGCTCAAAGAGGCACTTCTCGTATTTAGCGAAGAGGTGATTCTGCCTGAGCAGGACCTGACGAACGTCCCTCCGGTGAGTCTGGAGATCCGGAGAGAAGACCAAGATGTCGTCCAGGTACACCACTACGCAGGAGTAGAGAAGGTCCCGGAAGATGTCATTGACCAACTCTTGAAAGACGGCAGGAGCGTTACAGAGACCAAAGGGCATTACCAGATATTCATAGTGGCCGTCCCGGGTGTTGAATGCCGTCTTCCATTCATCCCCCTGACGGATACGAACCAGGTTGTACGCCCCACGGAGGTCCAGTTTGGTGAAGATTCTAGCCCCTCTCAGACGATCAAATAACTCCGGAATGAGCGGAAGGGGGTACTTATTCTTCACCGTGATTTGGTTAAGGCCTCTATAGTCTATACAGGGACGGAGAGAGCCGTCCTTCTTTTTTACGAAGAAGAAGCCTGCTCCCGCCGGGGAGGTAGATTTCCGGATGAATCCCCTGGCCAGATTCTCCTCAATATATTCGGACATCGACCGGGTCTCAGCAGCGGATAATGGATAAATACGCCCACGGGGAGGAGTAGTACCGGGTAACAGGTCGATAGGGCAGTCGTATGGTCTATGAGGGGATAGTGTCTCTGCTTCCTTTTTATTAAAGACATCAGCATAAGACCAATAAGGAATCGGAAGTCCAGGTAGATTAGCTGGGGTAGCAGAAGGACGGACGGGATGGACGGGAACCAGACAGGTCTTATGGCAGTCCTGTCCCCAGCGAAGGACTTCTCCGGTCTGCCAGTCAAGCACGGGTGCATGTCTCTGGAGCCAAGGTAGACCTAGCAATAGGGCGTGAGAGAGTCCAGGCAGAACATGAAAGGAGATACTCTCAGAATGCAGCATTCCCACCTGTAGAGTAATGGATTCGGTGATGAGTTGGATGGGGCGTGGTAAGAGACCCCCATCCACGGCAGCAACAGACAAGGGTACAGCCAGAGGTTTGGTGGGGATGCGGTATTTCTCTACCAGGGACTGTGAAATAAGATTCCCGGCTGCTCCAGAGTCCAGTTGGGCTAGTTCGAAATAACGGTTCTCCCCGCAGACGATTGAAACTGACAGCAGCAGAGATGGAGAGGATTTATTCTTGTCTAGGTCGACCTCTCTGAGCGAACCTAGACACAGGCGTTTCCCGACCTCTCTGGGCAGGCACGGATCCGGTGCTCCTTACTGCCACAGTAGAAGCAGCTCCCCTCGGCATGGCGTAAATCCTGACGGGTTTTGACCATCTTGGTCTGGTCGACCTGCATAGACTCAGGAGAGTGTACCTGGGGAGAGACGGAGGGAGTGACGGGTTTCTGAAAGGTAGGAGCTAGACGTGGAAACCTCCTCTCACGGGTGACCTCTTTGGCACGCTCCTGGAACCGTAGGTCAATCCGGGTGGCAAGAGTTATTAGGTCATCGAGAGTGGTAGGAATGTCCTGACCGGCAAGTTCATCTTTAATACGGCCGGACAGACCCTCCCAGAAGACGGATACCAGAGCGTCGTTATCCCAGGCCAGCTCCGAGGCAAGGGTATGGAACCGTATGGCATATTGGCCCACGGTGAGACTTCCCTGACGGAGGCGTAGCAGAGATGATGCGGATGAGGTCTTCCGTCCGGGTTCGTCGAAGACTTTCCGGAAAGCCGTGAGGAAGGCAGGCAAGTCGGACACCAGGGGGTCTCCTCTCTCCCATAGAGGATTTAGCCAGGCCAGGGCCTCCCCGGTGAGATGGGACATGATGAAGGCAATTTTGGCCCGGTCGGAGTTAAACTGGTGGGACAATAGTTCAAAGTGCAGGGTGCACTGATTTATGAAGCCCCGAGCCTGGGTGGAGTCGCCTCCGAAGCGAGGAGGTGCAGAAAGCCGGCGTCCGGGGTAGGATACCATGGTATTGGTGGGCAGCGGAGCTGCCGGGTTGCGAGTCATGGCACTGGCGGTGGTTACTGGTGGAGCAGTCAGAGTATCCAGGCGAGAATTGACATTCCGCAGGTGACCCAGGATGGACTCCTGTTGGGACCTCTGACGGGACAGTTCATGACAGAGGTCCGAGAGCGAGGGAGCTTGGGTGCCACCGGGTTCCATGGCCCGAGCAAACTGTAACGGGTCTGGGAGGCGGAACCTCTGAGCTACTATACAAGGGAGCGGTCCTTGTAAGGGAGCGGGTGGCGACCAGGCAGGCAGTCACAGCAGGTGACCGGGACAGTCTCTGGGTGTACGGGCAGGAGGTCACGGCAAGTGACCGGGACAGTCTCTGGATGAACGGGCTGGAGGTCACGGCAAGTGACCGGGGCAGTCTCTGGGTGAACGGGCTGGAGGTCACGGCAAGTGACCGGGGCAGTCTCTGGGTGAACGGGCTGGAGGTCACGGCAAGTGACCGGGGCAGTCTCTAGGTAAAGGGTAGGTACGACCTGTGATGGCTGAACCTCCAGGTAGGCTAGCAAGGCAGATGGAGGATGTGTGCTCCCAGGTGAGCAAGCGAGAGTCTCTGGAATAGCAGGTGGTCACAGCACGTGACGGCGAAGCCTCCAGGTAGGCAAGCAGGCAGGTAGCGGAGAAGCGCTCCCAGGTGAGCGGGCAAGAGTCTCTGGAATAGCTGGTGGTCACAGCACGTGACGGCGGAGCCTCCGGGCAGGCAAGCAGGCAGGTAGCGGAGAAGCGCTCCCAGGTGAGCGGGCAAGAGTCTCTGGAATAGCTGGTGGTCACAGCACGTGACGGCGGAGCCTCCGGGCAGGCAAGCAGGCAGGTAGCGGAGGAGCGCTCCCAGGTGAGCAGGCAAGCTGGTCCATAGACAGACTGACAGGAGTAGAAAGGCAGACCGTCGGACCTCAGGCTAGCAAGCAGGCAGGTAGCTGATGTGCGCTCCCAGGTGAGCGGGCAGGCTGGTCCTTAGACAGACTGACAGGAGTTGTAAGGCAGACCGTCGGACCTCAGGCTAGCAAGCAGGTAGCAGGAATAACAGGCAGGAAACAGACAGCAAACTGGCAGGACTCTGGCAGGAATCAGGCAGGTAACTGGCAGGTAACTGGCAACGGGACCTGAGGGCTGAAGCAGAGTAGAACAGTGCAACAACATTGCTCGGGCACCTCCATTTTGGAGGAGGTGCCTTATATATGGTGAAGTCCTCCGGCCATTGGCCGGGGACTCCTTAGGACGGCGTGCGCGGCCCCTTTAAGAGGAAGGGAGAGCGCGCGCGCCCTAAGCACAGTGGCCGGGAAGGAGCGCGCGCTGCCAGCAGAGCGGGAAGAGGACGCCGGGCACGGAGCAGGGAGGTGAGGGGAACAGCGTCCCTGCCTAGCAGAGGGCAGGGACGCCGGCGCTACATGCTGCACCCACAACACCAGCCTCAGCGGTCTGCCCTGCAGCGGCGGTTCACTCTGACCGCAATCCACGGGTGGCGTAGTCGGACATTTAATACCACAAAACCCTATAAATAGACTGCCATTTGGGTTGACCACCCTGAGCCACGGGACCGGGTCCCCACCACACGGGGACTACAACCCCCAGCATCCGCAACGGGTCCGATTCCGGGTATCCCCACACACACGCGGCCCAGGGGGTGCGTCAATAACACTCCTTTGAAATGTATTACTCACAAGGTTGCTGCAATTCCCCTCACTATCAATGGCATTCACCAAGAAAATTTGGATTTGGTGGTATTAAATAATTTACCCTCTCCAGTCGTTTTAGGTTTGCCTTGGTTAAAACTGCACAATCCTTTACTGGAATGGTCTACTAATGAGATTAAGTCTTGGAGTCCTAAGTGCTATGATAAATGTTGTAATGGTCGCATTGCGGCTGTGGAAAAAGGGGAATTACCTGTACCTATTCAGGATTTTTGGAAGGTTTTTTCAGAGGAGGAGTCGCAAGTTTTACCTCCTCATAGGGACTGATTGCACCATTGAGTTTGTTCCTGGAGCTACTCTTCCCAAGAGTCGCTTATTTAATCTGACTATCCCTGAAAGAAAGGCCTTGGAGGAATACATACAGACGAGCTTGACTGCTGGTCACATTAGACCTTCTAAGTCGCCTGTGGCCGTTGGATTTTTCTTTGTTAAAAAAAAAAGACGGTGGTTTACGTCCATGTCTGGACTTTCGTGAAATTAATAAGATTACCGTACGCAATTCCTACCCATTGCTATTAATTCATGACTTGTTTAACCAGTTAGTGGGGGCCAAGTGTTTCTCTAAAATTGATCCCCGGGGGTCATACAATTTGTTACGAATGAAGGAGGGTGATGAATGGAAAACTGCTTTTAACACTATGGTAGGTCATTTTGAGAATCTGGTGATGCCCTTTGGTCTTACCAATGCACCCGCGTTTTTTCAGAACCTTATTAATGATATCCTGGAGACCTTTGATTGCCAAGAATGTGGTTGTGTATTTGGATGACATTCTGATTTATTCACCAGATCTGGAGTCTCATTGGCAGAGCGTACGTGAGGTGTTGCAGTTATTGAGTGATAATTCACTTTTTGCTAAGCTGGAGAAATGTGAGTTCGCTGTGCAGAGAATTAGTTTTTTGGGCTACATTATCTCCAGCGAGGGCTTTGAGATGGACCCGGTGAAAGTTCAGGCTGTGCAGGAATGACCTAGGCCTATTGGTTTGAAATGGATACAGAGATTTTTGGGTTTCGCCAATTATTACAGGAAATTCATTAAGAATTTTTCTATAATTGTTAAGCCGCTTACCGATCTCACCAGGAAAGGTGTGAATACGGTCCAGTGGACTACTGAGGCCATTGAAGCTTTTGTGTATCTCAAGGAGAGGTTCAGTTCTGCACTTATCCTTATGCAGCCTGATGAGACCAAGCCTTTTTTGGTCGAGGTTGATGCTTGGTCGAGGTGGGGGTCGGTGCAGTTTTGTCTCAGGAGAACAAGGATGGAGTACATCCCTATGCTTTTTTTTAAAAAAAAATTTCAGAAACCAAATTTAATTACGATGTTGGTAATCGGGAATTGCTGGCTATTAAACTTGCGTTTGAACATTGGCGTCATTTCTTGGAAGGTGCTAAATTTCCTGTTCAGGTTTTCACAGATCATAAGAATTTGATCTATCTGGATGCTGCCAAACGCTTGAATGCCCGTCAAGCTAGGTGGGCACTTTTTTTTCTCGGTTTAATTTTTCTGTTACCTATATCCCTGGTACTAAGAATGTTAAAGCCGATGCTTTATCTCGCAGCCTTTCTCCCATGGTTGGTACCGAGGAGGAGGAGAGCATTTTACAGGAAGGAGTTGTGATAGCAGCATTGGACTCCGTTTTGGAAGAAGGGATTCTGAAAGCCCAAGAGGATGCCCCATCTAACACTCCTCATGGGAGGTTGTTTGTGCCTAGAACCTCTAGGAGAGTTTTGTTTGTGGAGTATCATGAGTCTCGGTTGGCAGGTCATCCAGGAATTTCTGAAACTAAGAGACTTATAAGTCACAGTTTTTGGTGGCCTGGGTGGCAGAAGGAAGTCATCAAGTGGGTGCGTTAATGTACGGTGTGTGCTAGGTCAAAGGCTCCACATACCCCTGCTGCGGGGTTGCTTTGACCTCTGGAGGTTCCTAGTGCGCCTTGGAAGCATTTGGCAATGGATTTTATTACTGACCTTCCTGTGTCCGAGGGTTTCACTGTCATCTGGGTGGTCGTGGACCATTTTAGCAAGATGTGTCATTTGGTTCCATTCATTAAGCTACCCTGCGCTAAGACACTCGCTAAGGCGTTTGTTAAGGAAATTGTCAGGCTCCATGGCGTTCCCACCGACATTGTTTCTGATAGGGGACCTCAGTTTGTGGCTCGCTTATGGCGTGCTTTTTGTGACAGGTTGGGAGTCCATTTGTCATTTTCGTCTGGTTATCATCCTGAGTCTAATGGACAGACTGAAAGAAAGAACCAGGATGTTGAACAGTTTTTGCGTTGTTTTGTGGCAGACAAGGGGTGGTCTGAGTTTCTGCCACTCACAGAATTTGCTCTTAACAACCATACATCCTCCTGTGCTGGGTGTTCTCCTTTTTTTTGTTGTACTGGGAGACATCCGTCTTTTGGTTCGTTCTCCAAATTGGGGTCGGCGGTGCCGGAGGAGGAGAATTTTTCCGGTGATTTGGAGAGAGTTTGGACTAATGTACGTTGTAACATTCAAGAGGCTAATAGAAAGTCCAAGAAGTATTTTATCAGGAAACGTAAAGAGGTTTTGTTTACTGTGGGTGACATGGTTTGGTTGTCCTCAAAGAATCTGCGGTTGAGGATTCCCTCTAAAAAATTGGGTCCAAAGTTTGTGGGGCCATTTAAGGTGCTTCAGGTGGTTAACCAGTCTGCTGTTAGGTTGGAGGTTCCCTCCTCCTGGAAGATTAATCCTGTGTTTCATGTTTCCTTGTTAAAAAAGGCTGATGTATCGGATAGGGAGGCCACTGTCACAGTTCCTCCGGTGGTGGAAGACGGCGAATATGAAATTTCTCGTATCCTGAATTCCAGAGAGCATAGAGGGAGATTGCAGTATCTCGTCGCTTGGAAAGGTTTCGGTCCCGAGGATAACTCCTGGGTTAAGGCGGATGATGTCTCTGCCCCTAGACTTGTCAGAGCTTTCCACAGGAGATTTCCGGATAGGCCTGGGCCTGTAGGATCTGGAGGATCCTCATAAAAGAGGGGGTACTGTTAGAACCCTCCTGCTTGTTTTGTTTCTATCTTGTGTTTTGCGGTCACGTGACCATCTTCCTATATATTCCAGCTCCGCCCTTCTGGCCTTGCTGGACTCCAGTGTTGTTTTGACTGTCTCTCTAGTCAGGTGCTTTTGGTGCCTATCTATCACTAGTTTGCTTGGTCCTCTGGACCTCTAGTACTTTTGTCAGTTTATCTTTTGCTCTGCAACAACTTGTTAGGAGGTGTCCCATTTTTGTCCCAGTCCTTAGTTCTTTTAGGGACCCCTCCCTTTCTCTATAGGTCTCCATTCAGACTAGCCGAGGACGAAGGCGGGTCTGTTCACAAGGAACAGGTCGCCCGCTACAACGTAGGGACTCAGCTTAGTCTTACTGTAGGGACAGCTCTCCCCTTCTTTCCCTAGTTGATGTTGCAGATCATAACACCTAAGCTCCCTCAGCTTGGTGGGCTTAGGCCAGTTTACCACATCCTCCACTTTGGCGGGGTCGGTGGAAATTCCTTCTTTGCTGACTATGTGCCCCACATATTTCACAGTCGTCTGGCAAATCCGGTACTTGTCAAGGGACAACTTCAACCCAGCCTCCTTCAGCCTGTCCAGCACCTTGAACAACCGCTGGTTGTGTTCTTCCAGAGTCTTCCCAAAAACAATAAGATCATCTGGATAAACCAAGACCTCACGTAAGTGCATGTCCCCCACTACTTTGTCCATACATCTCTGAAAAGTGGCTGGAGCACCTGTCAATCCTTGAGGTAGTCTCTGAAACTCGAAGAACCCAATGGGGCAGATAAAAGCGGTCTTCTCCTGATCTTCTTTTGACATGGGTATCTGATAGTAGCCACTCCGGAGATCTAACACAGAAAACCATTGGCTCCCTTGCAAGCAATCCAAAGCTTCATCTATTCGGGGCACAGTGTACTGGTCAGGGACCGTACGTTTGTTCAATATACGATAATCCACACACATTCGAATAGCTCCATTTTTTTTTTGAGCTATCACGATGGGGGAAGCATAGGGGCTATTAGACTCTGTGATGACTCCTGTGTCTAACATACCGCGTAGATGCTGCCTGACATCTTCAATATCCGCAGGGGCCAATCTTCGGGATCTCTCTCTGAAAGGCGTTTGATCCTTCAACCGAATGCGATGCTCTACTCCTTGGGTGAGGCCCATGTCCCATTTGCCTAAAGAGAAAGCTGCCCCCCGCATCATCATGCCATCGATGACCAACCCCCTCTGTTCTCTTTTCAGCTCACTTCCTTCAAAACAAGGGTCAAAGCTTTCAGGCTGCAGTTCCCTCTTCTCCTCCTCCATCCTCACATAGGCTTCCAGACAGACTGGGTGGATGGATAGGGTCTGCGAGTAATTTTCTCCCCCAACTTCACGACACCACTGAGCTAACATACGGAAGATGTTGGCATTTTTCCCCACTATAACAGGTGTTGGTCTCTCATCTGCCTCTGCCTCCGAGCAGATTAGCGCTATGATGGGTATCTCTTTATCCACTCCAACAACAGTCTTTGGGAATCGTAGTGTCACAGACACGTATCCTCGGTAGGGGTAACTGTGCTCACTCAGTCCCCACACCACGAGTCCAGACAACGGTTTCAGAGGCACATTGGATAAATATCTCTTATACCATCCTTCGAAGATGATGGACACTTGAGATCCGCTAACCAGCAACACTGAACAAGGTTGACCATTGATACATGTGGGGACATGTGGGGCTGGTCCCACTAACCCTTCAGGCAGTGTTTTCGATGAGTCACTATTTGATGGGGAGGTAGAGTAGGTCTTAGTTGCTGATGGGGGCTCAGTATGGGACTCTACTGGCCCCCTTTCCCGTTTCCCGACAGCCTCTGAGGGTTATGGGGAAGATGTGAAGAGTTATTTGAGCTCCACCTCTTCGGACACTGACGAGCTATATGGCCTGGACTCCCACAGACAAAGCACCCTTCTGGTTTCCTACTCTCCACTCTACAGAGGTCATCATTCTCTCTTCCTGAAGCCAGGGTTTGCTTCTCGGCTACCTCCGCAGCATTTTGTAGCCGCTGTATTGTCTTGGCCTGGGCACTTAACAATTGTGTAATCTGCTCCCCCTGTTTCTCGATGACTTTCAACAGTTCTGTCTCTTGGCAGTCGGCTGCTGGCTTCAGGGCAACAGTAGTCACCCGAGGGGATGTCTTCTCTCTTGAGGCAAAAATAACCTCCTCCTTGCGAACTTCCTTGAAAAGAACTCATGAAAAGAACCAGGAATCTTCTCCCTATCACAAGACCTCATCCACTGGGCAATTGGATCATGAGTGAGAGCTCCTCTGAGAACTTGGTCCAGACGACACTGATCAACTTCTTTAGGGCTGACTCCACCTTTAGATACTATTCTATGAACCAGCTTATCAAGTCGGTATAGATAGTCGGACATCTTCTCATCTGGTTGTTGGTAGGTGGTACGGAGTTTATAGAGTAGATCAGTAGCATCTTCAGGGGATCCAAAAGCATCTTCTAACGCACTCATATAATCTTGATATGCTGCTAGTGGCTTGCTCCGCCAAGCAGCCTGCACCACTTCCATAGCAGTACCCTTCAAACTTTCTACTAGTCTCTGCTTCTTTATGGCATCAGTGCACTGCCACTCTTCTAAGCACAGTAAAGTGACATCCCTCCAAGTATCATATCCTTATTCTCCAGCAGGGGTGGGGAGGGCACCCGAGAAAGTTCTTAAACGATGGTAGTTCCCTTCTGGCTGAATCTTTGCAAACTGCCTGACTAAATTTTCCATAGCTGTCATAAGCAAATCAGCAGGGGCCGCTGTCTCTTCAGGATTGACTTTAAGTGGAGTAGAGGGCGGACATAGTCTTTCTAGGCTGAGTGGTTGATTTCTGTTGCCGGGTCTCAACTTCGGACTCAGTAGGCCAAGTGAACTTCCATTGTCGACCATACTCGGGGGACACGGCTATCATGGATGGGAAGTATTCTTTCCTCAAGATCTGCCCGGTTGAGATCAGGGCTGTGGGTAACTGTCCCCCCTTTTCCTTCCTGCGGTCAACCACTTTAGGGAGGGCAAGTTCAGTGAGTCGGTTAACTAATTTCAGTATCTCTTCATCAGACGCATCACAGAGCTCACCACTCACTGCAAAGCTTTGTTTAGCTGTAACATCCATCTCTTCACACCACAAATACACTTCTTGCTCTGTTAAAGTCTCCATAGTAAATACTCCTGTGTTAGTTCTGGATCTCAGCAGTGACTCCACTGTAACACCCCTTTAGGGCTACCACGGTACGCTGGGTGTTATGGGGGGTCTCACCTCTCTAGGGCGCAGTGCCTCCACCCGAATCTTGATTGGAGCTCTCACTGGGACTGCAGAAGGACTGTTATCTTCTGCCAGGGACTGATTCGGGAAGCCCCTGCCACAGCTCAGTACACACGCACCTGGAACAGGAGTAAAACTGTTTAACAGGTTTATTGCTATGCAGCAGAAATGAGTTGGATTTAAAGAAATAACATACAATACAAGTAACGGTGCTCTGTAAAAGTCATATACATATCACAATCTAATTCTACCCCGACCCTGCAAATATAACGTAGCAGGTTTTCCCTTTTTTGTATTAACTCAGTCCAAACGTTGGGGCCCAGTTGCCGCGGATGTTGGCACGCTAATTCTAACCGTTGGTGCACTTAGATGAATATTAATGTCAATAGTCTGGGTTGTAGTGTACTCACTGTAAATAGCGCTGGTAGAATCACAAGTCTCAGAAGGGCACTCACGGTACGTCTCAAACGGTCGTAAGTTTCACTGGACACCAGCTGGGGGTGGCAGGATTCAGCCATTTATATGGTGGGAGTGCCGGCAGAACTCTCCGAGTGCTTGATGTCACTTGCTTCACAGGGTGACAAGGCCGCGCTCTCTCCAGTAGCGCAAGTATATCAGAGGGGACGGCAACACTCTGCAGCGTAGAGGAATACAAATCCACAGCGCTCCGTCTTTCACAGCAAGCTGCCACGCTCTCTTTCCTCTGAACTTTTACTTTCACTTCCTGCCCAGCTCCCTCCCCCAAGTCCCTCCTCCTCCAATCCACTCTCTCTCCTTCTATCCTTCCAGGCTGTGTCATCTGACTGAAACAAAGGTCCCTGGGAATTGTAATCCACTGCAGCTCAGGGGAACAACGATTAATGTCTGTAGGTCCCTGTTTAACAGCAGCTGCAAAGCTCTTCTTAGTGTCTGTAAGTCCCAGTATACCAGTAGCTGATCTGACAGTTCCATGTGCAGGAGTTACATGTAATAATACAGTCAGGTGTCTAGTCATACACCATGGCAAGACTGAGCAAGAATACACAAGGAAGTTATACTACATCACCAAGGTCTCTAAGGCACAAATTTCAAAGCAGATTGAGGGTTCAAGATGTGTCATTCAAGCACTTATGAAAAAGCACAAGAAAATGTGCAACGTTGAGGTCAGTAGATGCAGTGGTCGGCCAAGGAAACTTAGTGCAGCAGATGTATGACACATTATGGTTACTTTCCTTCAAAAGCGGAAGATGTCCAGCAGTGCCATCAGCTCAGAACTGGCAGCAACCAGTGGGACTCAGCTTCACTCATCTACTGTTCAGAGAAGACTGGCCAGAAGTGGTCTTCATAGCAGAATTGTGACGCAAAAGCCATATCTTCCACATCAAAACAAGGCCAAGTGACTCAAGTATACATTAAAACAGAGGAACCAGGGTGTATAAAATTGGCAGGATGTGCTCTTGACGGTTGAGTCAAAATATGAAAAATGTTGTTATTACAGAAGAGATTTTGTTCACTGGAGGGCTGGAGAGCAGTACAATAATGAGTGTCTGTGGGCAATAGTGATGCATAAGCACGGTGGAGGGTCCTGTAAGTTTGGGGCTGCATTTCAGCAAATGGAGGTGGAAATTGGGTCAGAATTATTGGTTCCCTCAATGCTGAGATATAGAGGCAGATACTTATCCATCATGCAATATCATCAGGGAGGTGTCTGATTGGATCCAAATGTTTTCTTCAGCAGAACAACAACCCCAAACGTACAGCCAATGTCATTAAGAATTATCTTCAATGTAAAGAACAAGGAGTCCTGGAAATGATCTGGTCCCACCCAGTGGAATAACTAGAGTCTGATAGGCCCCCACTTGCATGTTGGTCAGATGTATGGGCCCTTGTAGCGTTCTGGATCCTATAAAGATATATGTGTTCTCTCCCTATGTAGTAATGTCCCCCATCCTGGCTCCTTCTTGTAATAATCTCCCACATGCTGGGCCTTATGCTATAACATTTTCCCCCACCTGTGCCCCTGTCTGGTAATGTCCCCATTCTGGCATCATTTCCATCATTCTGGTTTAATGTCCCCATCCTGGTATAGTGTCCCCATTCTGATATAATGTTCCCATTTTGGTATAATGTCTCTAACCTGGTATAATATCTCCCATGCTGGTGTAATGCTCCCAATTCTGCTATAATGTCCCCAAAGCTGGTAACATGCCCCACATCCTGGTATAGTATCTCCAGTTCTGGCATAATTTCCCCCATGCTGCTATAATATCCCCCATACTGGTATAATATCATCATTGTGATATAATGTCCCCCATCCTGGTATAACATCATCATTGTGATATAATGTCCCCATTCTAATATAGTGTCACCCATCCGGTTATGGTGTACCCCATTCTGGTATAGTGTCCCTTATTCTGGTATAATTTCCCCAATTCTGATATAATGTCCCCATTCTGATTTAATGTCCCCCTTCCTGGTATATCATCCCCATTCTGATATATTGTCCCCATTCTGATATAGTGTCCTTCATCTTGGTAAAATGTCCCCATACTAGTATAGTGTCCCCATTCTGGTATAATGTCCCCATCCTGGTATAATGCCCCCCATCCTGGTTTAATGACCATCATACTGGTTTAATGTCCCTCACCCTGGTTTAATGTCCCCCATCCTGGTACAATGCACTCCATTCTGTTACAGTGTCTCACATTCTGGCATAATGACCTAATTCTGATATAATGTCCCCATTCTGGTATAATGTACCCATTCTGGCATAATGTCCCCCATCCTGGTATGGTATCTACTGAGCTGCCATCCTGGGGATGGGTTATCAATATCAGATCGATGGGCTCCGACAAGCGGCACTGGCTCCACCCATGAGATGTTTGTAACGCTCAGATGTAAATAGTTTGAAGATCTGAAAATCACTGCTCCATTCACTGTACTGTGGGTCCTGCAAGTCAGCTAATTTTCATGTAATAGGAGCTGATCTTCAGCACCAGGTAGCAGCCACTACACAGTGACCAGAGCTGTGATGTTCAGCTCCTCAACAATGTTTACATCTGACCTCTGCCAGAGTTTCAAACAACTGAGTAGTGGAGGTGCCACGCGCCGGACCCCCACAAATCTGATATTAATGAGCTAACCAGGGGATAGGCCATCAATATGTTTGTCCTGGAAATTCCCTTTAAGGCCCACCTGCACATACTATGTATATAATATATATAGATGGCAAAGAGTGGGAAGGGGTTAATCACAGGCTCATAAAACGGACAAACAACACAAATATTGGTTCTATCTTTTACACATTTGGGGTAGCCCTTAAGATGGCCGTTGGGTCAAAGAGAGAGAGAGAGAGAGAGAGAGAGGGGAATGGAGAGATACCGGGAGATACCAAGAGAAAGAAAAAAAGAGAGACCCAACCGGTGGAAGGCTAAGCCGGGCAGGCGGCAGCGGCTATTTATACCCACTGCTGATCTCTGATTGGTGGAAAATCTGGGTGTGGCTGCTCTCTGATTGGTGGAAAATCTGTGTGTGGCTGCTCTGTGATTGGTCAGCATTATGACCGCACAGTGGCGATGACTCATACCTCCTGGGTGGTTCTTCTGGGCGGTTCTGTTTTCTGACTGGTGGAAATTCTAATCAGCATTATGACCTCACAGTGGCCGTGACTCATGTTTCATGGACTGTTCTATATGGGTGACCTGAAACATGCTGATCTTTGATTGGTGGAAATTCAAGTCATCTTCATGACATCACAATCAGCATGTTATTACTGCTGAGATGTTCAGTTTCTTCCTAAATTTCCTACGTTTTGTCCTAATTTATTAGCACATATATACCACTCATTCCTACAATCAAAGGATCAGGAAACCACTCTGAAATCAATATCCTACAATTTACCCCAACAGCAGAAAAAACAACTATACACAAAATACCAAAAGATATATCAGATTATTAATAAGCAAATAAAAGACACAATCACATAAAAATAATTTTTAGAAAGGTGTAGAAAAAATGCTGTAAAGTAAGAACGCTTCAAAAATAGAAATGTTAATGATTTATTTAATCAATTATCAAAATACAAGTGAATGAACAAACGAAAAATCTAGATCCAATCAATATTTGGTGTGACCAAATTTTCACTTTAAAGCAGCATCAATTCTTCTAGGTACACCTGCGCAAAGTCAGGGATTTTGTAATAATACAGTCAGGTGTCTGGTCATACACCATGGCAAGACTGAGCAAGAATACACAAGGAAGTTATACTACATCAGCAAGGTCTCTAAGGCACAAATTTCAAAGCAGATTGAGGGTTCAAGATGTGTCATTCAAGCACTTATGAAGAAGCACAAGAAAATGTGCAACGTTGAGGTCAGTAGATGCAGTGGTCGGCCAAGGAAACTTAGTGCAGCAGATGTATGACACATTATGGTTACTTTCCTTCAAAAGCGGAAGATGTCCAGCAGTGCCATCAGCTCAGAACTGGCAGCAACCAGTGGGACTCAGCTTCACTCATCTGCTGTTCAGAGAAGACTGGCCAGAAGTGGTCTTCATAGCAAAATTGTGGCGCAAAAGCCATATCTTCCACATCAAAACAAGGCCAAGTGACTCAACTATGCATTAAAACAGAGGAACCAGGGTGTAGAAAATTGGCAGGATGTGCTCTTGACAGTTGAGTCAAAATATGAAAAATGTTTTTATTACAGAAGAGATTTTGTTCACTGGAGGGCTGGAGAGCAGTACAATAATGAGTGTCTGTGGGCAATAGTGATGCATAAGCACGGTGGAGGGTCCTGTAAGTTTGGGGCTGCATTTCAGCAAATGGAGGTGGAAATTGGGTCAGAATTATTGGTTCCCTCAATGCTGAGATATAGAGGCAGATACTTATCCATCATGCAATATCATCAGGGAGGTGTCTGATTGGATCCAAATGTTTTCTTCAGCAGAACAACAACCCCAAATGTACAGCCAATGTCATTAAGAATTATCTTCAATGTAAAGAACAAGGAGTCCTGGAAATGATCTGGTCCCACCCAGTGGAGTAACTAGAGTCTGATAGGCCCCCACTTGCATGCTGGTCAGATGTATGGGCCCTTGTAGCGTTCTGGATCCTATAAAGATACAGTATATGTGTTCTCTCCCTATGTAGTAATGTCCCCCATCCTGGCTCCTCATTGTAATAATCTCCCACATGCTGGGCCTTATGCTATAACATTTCCCCCACCTGTGCCCCTGTCTGGTAATGTCCCCATTCTGGCATCATTTCCTTCATTCTGGTTTAATGTCCCCATCCTGGTATAGTGTCCCCATTTTGATATAATGTCCCCATTTTGGCATAATGTCTCTAACCTGGTATAATATCCCCCATGCTGGTGTAATGCTCCCAATTCTGCTATAATGTCCCCAAAGCTGGTATAATGCCCCAGATCCTGGTATAGTATCTCCAGTTCTGGCATAATGTCCCCCATGCTGCTATAATATCCCCCATACTGGTATAATATCATCATTGTGATATAATGTCCCCCATCCTGGTATAACATCATCATTGTGATACAATGTCCCCATTCTGATATAGTGTCACCCATCCGGGTATGGTGTACCCCATTCTGGTATAGTGTCCCTTATTCTGGTATAATGTCCCCAATTCTGGTATAATTTCCCCTTTCTGATATAATGTCCCCATTCTGATTTAATGTCCCCCTTCCTGGTATATTGTCCCCATTCTGATATATTGTCCCCATTTTGATATACAGTTAGGCCATATATATTTAGACAGAGACAACATTTTTCTAATTTTGGTTCTAGACATTACCACAATGAATTTTAAACAAAACAATTCAGATGCAGTTGAAGTTCAGACTTTCAGCTTTCATTTGAGGGTATCCACATTAAAATTGGATGAAGGGTTTAGGAGTCTCAGCTCCTTTACATGTGCCACCCTGTTTTTAAAGGGACCAAAAGTAATTGGACCGATTAAATAATTGTAAATAAAATGTTCATTTCTAGTACTTGGTTGAAAACCCTTTGTTAGCAATGACTGCCTGAAGTCTTGAACTCATGGACATCACCAGACGCTGTGTTTCCTCCTTTTTGGTGCTCTGCCAGGCCTTCACTGCGGTGGTTTTCAGTTGCTGTTTATTTGTGGGCCTTTCTGTCTGAAGTTTAGTCTTTAACAAGTGAAATGCATGCTCAATTGGGTTGAGATCAGGTGACTGACTTGGCCATTCAAGAATATTCCACTTCTTTGCTTTAATAAACTCCTGGGTTGCTTTGGCTTTATGTTTTGGGTCATTGTCCATCTCTAGTAAGAAACGACGACCCCTCAGTTTGGCTGCATTTGGCTGGATCTGAGCACACAGTATGGCTCTGAATACATCAGAATTCATTCGGCTGCTTCTGTCCTGTGTCACATCATCAATAAACACTAGTGACCCAGTGCCACTGGCAGCCATGCATGCCCAAGCAATCACACTGCCTCCGCCGTGTTTTACAGATGATGTGGTATGCTTTGGATCATGAGCTGTACCACGCCTTCGCCATACTTTTCTCTTTCCATCATTCTGGTAGAGGTTGATCTTGGTTTCATCTGTCCAAAAAATGTTCTTCCAGAACTGTGCTGGCGTTTTTAGATGTTTTTTAGCAAAGTCCAGTCTAGCCTTTTTATTCTTGATTCTTATGAGTGGCTTGCACCGTGCAGTGAACCCTCTGTATTTACTTTCTTGCAGTCTTCTCTTTATGGTAAATTTGGATATTGATACGCCTACCTCCTGGAGAGTGTTGTTCACTTGGTTGGCTGTTGTGAAGGGGCTTCTCTTCACCATGGAGATTATTCTGCGATCATCCACCACTGTTGTCTTCCGTGGGCGCCCTGGTCTTTTTGCATTGATGAGTTCACCAGTGCTTTCTTTCTTTCTCAGGATGTACCAAACTGTAGATTTTGCCACTCCTAATATTGTAGCAATTTCTCGGATGGGTTTTTTCTGTTTTTGCAGCTTAAGGATGGCTTGTTTCACCTGCATGGAGAGCTCCTTTGACCGCATGTTTAATTCACAGCAAAACCTTCCAAATGCAAGCACCACACCTCAAATCAACTCCAGGCCTTTTATCTGCTTAATTGAGAATGACATAAAGAAGGGATTGCCCACAACTGTCCATGAAATAGCCTTGAAGTCAATTGTCCAATTACTTTTGGTCCCTTTAAAAACAGGGTGGCACATGTTAAGGAGCTGAAACTCCTAAACCCTTCATCCAATTTTAATGTGGATACCCTCATATGAAAGCTGAAAGTCTGAACTTCAACTGCATCTGAATTGTTTTGTTTAAAATTCATTGTGGTAATGTCTAGAACCAAAATTAGAAAAATGTTGTCTCTGTCCAAATATATATGGACCTAACTGTAGCGTCCTTCATCTTGGTAAAATGTCCCCATACTAGTATAGTGACCCCATTCTGGTATAATGTCCCCATCCTGGTATGGTATCTACTGAGCTGCCATCCTGGGGATGTGTTATCAATATCAGATCGGTGGGCTCCGACACGCGGTACTGGCTCTTCTCATCAGTTGTTTGCAACACTCAGATGTAAATAGTTTGAAGATCTTAACATCACTGCTCCATTCACTGTACTGTGGGTCCTGCAAGTCAGCTAATATTCATGGAATAGGAGCTGATCTGCAGCACCAGGTAGCAGCCACTACACAGTGACCAGAGCTGTGATGTTCAGCTCCTCAACAATGTTTACATCTGACCTCTGCCAGAGTTTCAAACAACTGAGTAGTGGAGGTGCCACGTGCCGGACCTCCACAAATCTGATATTAATGAGCTAGCCAGGGGATAGGCCATCAATATGTTTGTCCTGGAAATTCCCTTTAAGGCCCACCTGCACATACTATGTATATAATATATATATATGGCAAAGAGTGGGAAGGGGTTAATCACAGGCTCATATAACGGACAAACAACACAAATATTGGTTCTATCTTTTACACATTTGGGGTAGCCCTTAAGAGGGCCGTTGGGTCAAAGAGAGAGAGAGAGAGAAGAGAGAAGACAGAGGGGAGGTAGAGATACCGGGAGATACCAAGAGAGAGAAAAAAAGAGAGACCCAACCAGTGCAAGGCTAAGCCGGGCAGGCGGCAGCGGCTATTTATACCCACTGCTGATCTCTGATTGGTGGAAAATCTGGGTGTGGCTGCTCTCAGATTGGTGGAAAATCTGGGTGTGGCTGCTCTGTGATTGGTCAGCATTATGACCTCACAGTGGCGATGACTCATACCTCCTGGGTGGTTCTTCTGGGCGGTTCTATTTTCTGACTGGTGGAAATTATAATCAGCATTATGACCTCACAGTGGCCGTGACTCATGTTTCATGGACTGTTCTATCTGGGTTACCTGAAACATGCTGATCTCTGATTGGTGGAAATTCAAGTCATCTTCATGACATCACAATCAGCATGTTATTACTGCTGAGATGTTCAGTTTTTTCCTAAATTTCCTACCTTTTGTCCTAATTTATTAGCACATATATACCACTCATTCCTACAATCAAAGGATCAGGAAACCACTCTGAAATCAATATCCTACAATTTACCCCAACAGTAAAAAAAAACAACTATACACAAAATACCAAAAGATATATCAGATTATTAATGAGCAAATAAAAGACACAATCACATAAAAATAATTTTTAGAAAGGTGTAGAAAAAATGCTGCAAAGTAAGAACGCTTCAAAAATAGAAATGTTAATGATTTATTTAATCAATTAACAAAATACAAGTGAATGAACAAACGAAAAATCTAGATCCAATCAATATTTGGTGTGACCAACTTTTCACTTTAAAACAGCATCAATTCTTCTAGGTACACCAGCGCAAAGTCAGGGATTTTGTAATAATACAGTCAGGTGTCTGGTCATACACCATGGCAAGACTGAGCAAGAATACACAAGGAAGATATACTACATCAGCAAGGTCTCTAAGGCACATATTTCATATTTCAAAGCAGATTGAGGGTTCAAGATGTGTCATTCAAGCACTTATGAAGAAGCACAAGAAAATGTGCAACGTTGAGGTCAGTAGATGCAGTGGTCGGCCAAGGAAACTTAATGCAGCAGATGTATGACACATTATGGTTACTTTCCTTCAAAAGCGGAAGATGTCCAGCAGTGCCATCAGCTCAGATCTGGCAGCAACCAGTGGGACTCAGCTTCACTCATCTACTGTTCAGAGAAGACTGGCCAGAAGTGGTCTACATAGCAGAATTGTGGCGAAAAAGCCATATCTTCCACATCAAAACAAGACCAAGTGACTCAACTATGCATTAAAACAGAGGAACCAGGGTGCAGAAAATTGGCAGGATGTGCTCTGGACGGTTGAGTCAAAATATGAAAAATGTTGTTATTACAGAAGAGATTTTTTTCACTGAAGGGCTGGAGAGCAGTACAATAATGAGTGTCTGTGGGCAATAGTGATGCATAAGTGACTCGCCCCCTGGGCCGTGGGGTACCCGGAACCGGGCCTTCTAGTGTACGGTGCTGATGGGGGTAGTAGTGGCAACCCGGTCCCGTGGCTCAGGGTGGTCAGACCAAATGCTGTGGCAATCTATTTGTAGATTTGTGAATGTCCGACTACGCCACACGTGGATTGCGGTCAGAGATAACCGCCGCTGCGAGGCAGACCGCTGAGGCTGTTGTTAGTGTGCAGCACAGGGGTAGGATAACTCCCCACGGGAAGAGTGTAGCCTCAGGGCAGTGTAAGTGGATGCTGGGGGAGTCCAATGATGCAGTCCAGGGTCTTTTACTCACAGTTGTTATCCAAGTCACTTCTGTCAGCAAGGACTGCCCGAGCCGTGCTGCGTCCACCAGGTGAGAAGCTCGGTCAACCCCCAGGCAATTCAGGATTATGGCACAGGACCCCCTTCTGTCCTTTCTATGGCCTCTCGTGCCCCACCAGTGTCCTGACTTCTGTCCGGCTACCGCGGACCGTGTCGGGTAAGCGTTGGCCTTCACTTCCCGCTATCCTATATGGTACCCTCCTAGCAGGTTTAGCGGGGGGTCACACCAATAAATGGTCACAACCTCCAGTTCTTGGCTGAGGGTAGATTCGCCTCCACCAACTTAGGGATCCGGTACCTTTCCACTGCCTGACCCTTCCACCCGGTATAATGGGGTATGCAACGGTTGCTGACTGTTCTGCACTCTTAGGGTTCCTTCTGCCTTCTTGTTTCTGGACCCCTTCCACTCCTCTGTCTCTTCTCCTTCCTTCTTTCTCCTTCTTCTCTTCTCCTCTCTGGCCCCGGCCTTCTCTCTAGGCCTGCCTTGTGGAGCTGAGCTCAGGCTGAGCCGCTGCTCCCTGTCAGCTCTCTCTCCCTTCTGCTCTGACTCAACCACTTCTCTCAACCCTCTATGATGGCTCCCACCTTTTATCTACTTCTCTGTGCCTGAGCTCAGGTGACCTGCACCCCATGAGCTCCTTCCTATGCTCCAGAAACCGCCCCCTTTCTTCTCCTACACCACTGGGTTCTCTTCCCCCCTCCCCACTCCAGCCAGGGACATGGTCAGTTGTGCCCGCAGCTGGGAGCACCGTCGAGCTGTCCCCCGGAAATGGGGTGTGTGTGTGCAGCTAACTGAGCCCTGGTCCACACTCCATCCTTACCTGGGAGTGGAATATCACACCTCTGGATGAGGTGCAATACCCCTGTAGCAACCGAACCCTGGGGGCGCTACATTCCCCAGTGGTAAACCACAGCACGTCCTCGGGCTGGATCAGAGCTAAAGACAGTTCAAAAACATGCAAGGTTTTAGAATGCATCCATATATAAAATTATAAACCATTATTACTCATCCCTTTATGGGAGGCAATTTTTCTCTTTTAACGTTATTGGCACATTTTCTCTTTCAGCAATATTATAAGACTTTTCTTCTCATATATAAAACATTATAAAACTCTTTTCACTTTTATAACCACATCTGTCACATATAAAACATTTTTCTTATAAACATTCTTCATGTAAAACTTTTGTTAACTGGTCACAGTGCGCTTTGCAACCAGGTGTCCATCTTTCTATAAAATACAAACTTGTAAACTCAAACATGAGGGACCCGTTCGTAAACCCTCAACGAAGGCCTTGGGGTGGCTGCACGGCGTAGCTGATCCAGCTGCTGGACCTCGTCTTCGGCCACCTCTAACGGGTTTTTGTTCTGATGTCAGTTGTTGTTGTAGTCTCTTATAAAACCAGTAGGGGGCACTTTAGGAAGTGAAACTATTTACAGAATTGACCGCTCCCAGTCCTCGGCCGGATAGTTCATAAAAAGTGGCTGCTCCCTGTCCTCAGCCGGCTTTAACTGACTCGATAACGGGTAACTCTAGGTAACAGTCACTTTACCCCGACGGGTAACTATATACATTGTACGCTGCCGCTCCTTAGTAGCGGTGTCCTCCTTGCGCACCTTCTTCCTCCTCAAAATGTTCTTCAGACCTGTCCGGGTCCTCTGAGCAGTAGTGCTCACGGTAGTACTCTTCCTCCACCCTCTGGACATTGAGGGCATACCACCCCCTTGCGCCGCAGTGGATATAGCAGCGCTGCTGCAGGAATCCATCCTCAGCTCACTGCCCGGCGCCGGCTGTGTGACGCAGGTGGGATGATGATATTATTGCTGCGCCGCCTGCGTCCTTCAACATGAGCTCAAGTGAAAAAAGGGAAAGCAGCAATTGGAAGCCGCATTAAAGAGTCAGGAGGAGATTGGTATTTTTATTTTATTGCTTTGCTATGCACAGTGGTTCATGAATTAATATTCACAGTGACCCTCCATCCTGCGGTTAAAAGGGTCCATACATTTGACACCCCCGTCTGACTCCCCAGTCTCCTCCGCACAGATCGATATTAAGATGGCCACCGCAATGGCATGGGGAGTGCAGCGGTGAGTCCAGAGCGCAGCTCCTCACTCTGAAATGCCCATCAGAAAGAAGAGGTCAGACATTTATTTTCTATGAGCGCTGTAATATCCTATTTATCAAACATCAGCACTACAAGAATCCGTCCTGAGCTGTGCTGGGATCTTTGAACGTGGGCCCCCGGGAGGATCGGGCCCCTCATGGTGGAGCGGATCGCACTCATTATAATCCATAACTGATAGAAGATACATAAACAACAACACAGGATGATTGTAAAACAGTGAGGTAATATTTTATTAAACCACCAAACACACAATAAACATATCGAACAGTCCCAGCAAATACCTATTATGGTGCAAATTACAGAGTCTCACCCTTCCGCTGACTCGCCGGGGTTAAAGCAGCTGCCAATCCGAGGGGCTTCTGGGGCTGACTACCCCCACCAAAGGCACCCCACTTTTGGTGAGCACCCACAAAGAGGAGGTAACAACAAGCTTAGAAAGCTGACAGTCCATTGAGGTACGTGGCCAGGAGACCAGAGGGTTCCAACCTGGCTTCTCCCAACATATCCATGGAACTAGGTGACCGGAAGGTCCCGACTTGGCTTTTTCTGAGCATATTCACAAGTTCCAGGTGGCCGGAGTGTCCCAACCTGGCTACTCCAAATTTCTCCATGGGACCAGGTGACCAGAAGGTCCCAACCTGGTTTCTCCAAACATCTCCATGGGACCAGGTGACTGGTGGGTCCCAACCTGGTTTTCCCAGATGTATCCATGGGTTCTGTGGTAGTCAATGGAGCAGATCTGTAGTCCTCCAGCCAGGGCTGTGGTCCCTTAAGCTGGCATCCTGTAGAAACCAAATCTGTGTCCTTCTTAATGGATTCATGGTGTTCTGTAGTGCTGTCCCATAGAGTGTTCCTGGCAGTGGTTTTGTAAAAAGACTCCTTCATGTAGTTCACAACTGTTCTTCTTCAAGACTTCATCCAAAGGTCAAGAGAAAGGGGTGGTGTTACTAATTCTCATTACTGGAGCATCCACGGTTCATCCCCCAATGTTGACTTGCAAACATTGCAAACATTGAAGGATAAACTATTGTTATGATCTGCTACAAGCACTAAGGAAAGACAGGAGATCTGTCCCTACAATAGAACTAAGCTAGATCCCTACGATGTAACAGGGAACCTGATCCTGCGATCAGACCCGCTAAAGTCCTTGGCTAGTCTGAACGAAGACCTATAGATGTGAGGGAGGGATCCCTACAAGAACTAGGGACTGGGAGAAAGATGGACACCTCCTAGCAGAAATAGTAGCAGTCAAAGACAAACACACAACAAAAAGCATAGAGGTCAGAAGACCTAGCAAAACTAACAGAGGACGGCAACTGAGCACCAAGCTAGCTCAAGAGTAGTAAATACAATGAAGTCCAGCAAGACCAGGAGGGCGGAGCCGGATTAAATAGGCAAAAATGGTCATGTGACCAGCAAACTAAAAAAAACCTAACAGGAGAGTTCTAACACTGACCACAAGTCGTGGTTGCTCTTCAGGTCGCATGGGTGCTAAGCCTTGCATAGCCTGGGCATTTTTTCAGATCGATAAGGATGACCCAACTCATGTTATCTGTAACATTTGTCACCAAAAGCTAAGTAGAGGCCAAAAAATCCATAGTTTGAGTACTTCATGCGTGAACCGTCACATGGATATGAAGCATAAGTTGCAGTGGGAAGCTCACTGTGCTACAATGCGGCCTAGCGGGCCAGGCCAACCACCGTCTGCAGGGCCGGCGTCAACACCCGGCGCACCCGGGCAAGTGCCGGGGCCCTGAGCAGGCAGGGGGGCCCACTGGCGGTCGCGCACCCTGCTGGGCTATGGGCGGAGGAGAGCGATGTCAGCGCCCGCCATTCTCCGACGCTTGCTCAGGGCCCCGGCAGCCGGATACTTACCTCTCCCCGTGCCTCCGCAGATCCGCTGTCTTCCTGCTCTGCGCTCCCTGTGACGTCTCAGGTCAGAGGGCGCGGTGACGTCTTTCCACCGCGCGCTCCCCTGAGCCGTCACAGGGAGCGCAGAGCGGGACGACGCCGGCAACGCTGGAGTCCGGACCCAAGCAGCGGCAGCAGGTGAGGAGGAGGGAGGTGAGTATTTGATTTTATTTTTTTTTTAATGTATGGAGGCATGGGGCATAATATGGGGGGATGACATCTTGCATGGGGCATTATAAAGAGAGGGAGGGGGTGACATCCTGCATGGGGCATTATAAAGAGAGGGGGGTTACATCCTGCATGGGGCATTATAAAGAGAGGGAGGGGGTGACATCCTGCGTGAGGCATTATATAGAGAGGGGGGGGGGTGACTTCCTGCATGGGGCATTATAAAGAGAGGGGGTGACATCTTGCATGGGGCATTATAAAGAGAGGGGGGTGACATCCTGCATGGGGCATTATAGAGAGAGGGGGTGACAGCCTGCATGGGGCATTATAAATAGAGGGGGTGACATCCTGCATGGGGCATTATAAATAGAGGGGGTGACATCCTGCATGGGGCATTATAGAGAGAGGGGGTGACAGCCTGCATGGGGCATTATAAATAGAGGGGGTGACATCCTGCATGGGGCATTATAAAGAGAGGGGGTGACATCCTGCATGGGGCATTATAAAGAGAGGGGGTGACATCCTGCAAGGGGCATTATAAAGAGGGGGGGTGACATCCTGCATGGGGCATTATAAAGAGAGGGGGGTGACATCCTGCATAGGGCATTATAAAGAGAGGGGGTGACATCTTGCATGGGGCATTATAAAGAGGGGGTGTGACATCTTGCATGGGGCCTTATAAAGAGGGGGGGTACATCCTGCATGGGACATTATAAAGAGGAGGGGTGACAGCTTGCATGGGGCATTATAAGGTGGGGAACAGCCTGCATGGGGCATTATAAGGGGGGGCAGCCTGCATAGTGCATTATGTGGGGGGAACAGCCTGCATAGAGCATTATAAGGGGGGGACAGCCTGTATGGGGCATTATGTGGGGGGTAACAGCCTGCATGCAGCATTATATGGGGGCCAGTATCCTGTATGGAGCGTTATATGGGGGCCAGTATCCTGTATGGAGCTTTCTAAGGGGACCAGTATCCTGTATGGAGCGCTTTATGGGGGCCAGTATTCTGTATGGAGCGTTATATGGGGGCCAGTATTCTGCATGGAGCCTTATATGGGGGCCAGTATTCCGTATGGAGCCTTATATGAAGGCCAGTATTCTGTATGGAGCCTTATATGGGGGCCAAGTATTCCGTATGGAGCCTTATATGGGGGCCAGTATTCTGTATGGGGCCTTATATGGGGGCCAGTATTCCGTATGGGGCCTTATATGGGGGCCACTATTCTGTATGGGGCCTTATATGGGGGCCAGTATGCTGTATGGGGACTTATATGGGGGCCAGTATTCCGTATGGGGCCTTATATGGGGGCCAGTATTCTGTGTGGAGCGATTCGCTGGTTTCTGAGGTATTGTGGAATTTACATTGATATCGCTCATGTAATGTAAGAAGTGAAATCTTTGCATTGTACTATATATATATATATATTTATATACAGTACAGACCAAAAGTTTGGACACACCTTCTCATTTAAAGATTTTTCTGAATTTTCATGACTATGAAAATTGTACATTCACACTGAAGGCATCAAAACTATGAATTAACACATGTGGATTTATATACTTAACAATAAAGTGTGAAACAACTGAAAATATGTCTTTTATTCTAGGTTCTTCTAAGTAGCCACATTTTGCATTGATGACTGCTTTGCACACTCTTGCCATTCTCTTGATGAGCTTCAAGAGGTAGTCACCGGAAATGGTCCTCCAACAATCTTGAAGGAGTTCCCAGAGATGCTTAGCACTTGTTGGCCCTTTTGCCTTCACTCTGCCGTCCAGCTCACCCCAAACCATCTCGATTGGGTTCAGGTCTGGTGACTGGTGGTCAGGTCATCTGGCGTAGAACCCCATCACTCTCCATCTTGGTCAAATAGCCCTTACACAGCCTGGAGGTGTGTTTGGGGTCATTGTCCTGTTGAAAAATAAATGATGGTCCAACTAAACGCAAACCGGATGGAATAGCATGCCGCTGCAAGATGCTGTGGTAGCCATGCTGGTTCATTATGCCTTAAATTTTGAATAAATCCCCAATGGTGTCACCAGCAAAGCACCCCCACACCATCACACCTCCTCCTCCATGCTTCACGGTGGGAAAAATGCATGTAGAGTCCATCCGTTCACCTTTTCTACGTCGCACAAAGACACGGTGGTTGGAAACAAAGATCTCAAATTTGGACTCATCAGACCAAAGCACAGATTTCCACTGGTCTAATGTCTTTTCCTTGTGTTCTTTAGCCCAATCAAGTCTCTTCTGCTTGTTGCCTGTCCTTAGAAGTGGTTTCCTAGCAGCTATTTTACCATGAAGGCCTGCTGCACAAAGTCTCCTCTTAACAGTTGTTGTAGAGATGTGTCTGCTGCTAGAACTCTGTGTGGCATTGACCTGGTCTCTAATCTGAGCTGCTGTTAACCTGCGATTTCTGAGGCTGGTGGCTCTAATAAACTTATCCTCAGAAGCAGGGGTGATTCTCGGTCTTTCTTTCCTGGGGCGGTCCTCATGTGAGCCAGCTTCTTTGTAGCGCTTGATGGTTTTTGCAACTGCACTTGGGGACACTTTCAAAGTTTGCCCAATTTTTCGGACTGACTGACCTTCATTACTTAAAGTAATGATTGCCACTCGTTTTTCTTTACTTTGCTGCTTTTTTCTTGCCATAATACAAATTCTAACAGTCTATTCAGTAGGACTATCAGCTGTGTATCCACCAGAATTCTGCACAACACAACTGATGGTCCCAACCCCATTTATAAGGCAAGAAATCCCACTTATTAAACCTGACAGGGCACACCTGTGAAGTGAAAACCATTTCCGGTGACTACCTCTTGAAGCTCATCAAGAGAATGGCAAGAGTGTGCAAAGCAGTCATCAAAGCAAAAGGTGGCTACTTTGAAGAACCTAGAATATAAGACATATTTTCAGTTGTTTCCAACTTTTTTGTTAAGTATATAATTCCACATGTGTTAATTCATAGTTTTGATGCCTTCAGTGTGAATGTACAATTTTCATAGTCATGAAAATACAGAAAAATCTTTAAATGAGAAGGTGTGTCTAAACTTTTGGTCTGTACTGTATATATATATATATTTCTCTGTGGTATCTGTGCATCATGAATCGTGGTATGTATTAAAGGGGCTCACTGAGACTCTTTCGCCCGGGGCCCAGAAAAACCTGGAGCCGGCCCTGACCGTCTGCCCCATCTTGTGCATCCGCGGCCTCTTTATCCTCTGTGACTGGGGGGACAGCAGTCACACCTGTTTTGGGATGCAGACCTGCCACCTCTTTACCCGCAACAGCCAGCGTGATTGGTAGGTCATCATTTTCTTTGGAGGTGGTAACACCAGCTGGTGTTGAGCGCTGTCTGACATCGATAGCACCACCTTTGGATCAAGGCAACCTAACATGTCTGCCTGCATCTTCCTCACAGAACGGCAGTTTGCCGGGGACACCCTTCTCAACCCCGTCTAAGCACAACAGCCAGCCCTCGGTCCCTCAGATGTGGACAAGTAAAAGACCATTTCCTCCTAGCCATGAGAAAGCTAAGAGGTTGAATTTCACCATCTGCAAGATCTTGGCTACAGAAATGCTGCCTCTCCGCCTGGTGAACACAGAGGATTTTCGAGACCTTATGTCCGTCGCAGTGCCCCAGTACCAGATGCCCAGTCTGCACAATTTCTCAAAGAAAGGTGTGCCTGCGCTCCACCAGCATGTCGCACACAACATCACCGCTTCTTTGAGAAACTGTGTGTGTGACAGGGTGCATTTCACCACAGACACTTGAATGAGTAGGCATGGACAGGGGCGTTATATGTCGCTGACTGGGCACTGGATAACTATGGTGACAGCAGGACAAGGGGCTGCTGTCCAAGTCTTGCCGTCCCCACGAGTTGTGCGTCAATCCTCTTTATCTCGAAGTTCCTCCACTGCTTCTGCCTCCTCAACCTCCTCTCGGTCCTCCACCTTCTCCCAAAGCCTGTCTATTCATGCCACACGCTTTCTAACTGCGCAAAAGGGATCCTGCCCACCTCCTTACTATGCTGGAAGTAGGGCTCAACGTCATCAGGCGGTTTTTACTTTGAAATGTCTGGGAAATGTGAGTCATACAACTCAGGAGTTATGGTCAGCTCTGGAGAACCAGTTTCATGAATGGTTGTCTCCACTGGACCTGAAACCAGGGAAGGCCGTGTGCGACAATGCTGCAAACCTGGGTGCGGCCCTTCGCCGGGGCAATGTCACACACGTGCCTTGTATGGCTCACGTGTTGAACCTGGTTGTCCAGCAATTTTTAGGCCACTATCCCGGACTAGATGGCCTTCTGCAGAGGGCACGGTCGCTGTGTGCTCACTTCCGCCGTTCGCATCCCGCAACTCAGCGACTTACATCTCTACAGAAGTCGTTGGGCCTGCCACTTCACTGGCTAAAATGCGATGTGCCTACCCGGTGGAATTCAACTCTGCACATGTTGCAGCGACTGTGGCAGCACCGACAAGCCCTGGTGCAATACGTTCTGACGTATAGCCTGGGCCAACGGGATCCAGCGGTGGGGCAAATCACGCTGGAGGAGTGGTCTCAGATCAGGGACCTATGCACCCTTCTGCACAGTTTTGAAATGGCGACGAAGATGTTTAGTACTAACGATGCCATTATCAGCATGACTATTCCGGTGATTTACATGCTGGAGCACATGTTAAACAGAACTCGGAGTCAGGTGGTGCGACAAGAGGAGGTGGAGGAAGTAGAGGAGGAGGAGTTGTATGCGGAAGGGCTAACCTCTGCAAGACTCATCAGATGAGGGAGACCTTGATCACATTTCTGTTGTGCGAGGTTGGGGGGAGAGGGCAGAGGAAGGAAGCATGATTGTTACCTCACCACCAAAACAACAGGGACTTGGTGCTCCTGGATGCGCAAGACACATGAGTGCCTTCTTGCTGCACTATTCGAAATAATCCTGACTACTGGGTTGCCACACTCTTAGATCCCCGGTACAAAAGTAAATTTGCCGAAATAATTCCTGCCATAGAAAGGGATTCACGCATGCAGGAGTATCAGCAGAGACTGTTGCAGAATCTTACGTGTGCTTTTCCACAAAACACCAGTGGTGCATGTAGTGAATCTCACAGTTCTAACTTGCCAACCGTGGGACTGTCGAGTTTTCACCACTCAAACCGTAACAGAAACACAGTATCTGCTGGTAACAGCAATTTTGCGGAATCATTTCACAGCTTTTTTAGCCCATCATTTGCAAGGCCACAGGAGACAAGAAGTCTGACACATAGTCAACGCCTAGAGAGGATGGTACAGGAGTATCTCCAAGTAAACATCGAAGCCATGACTGTGTCACTGGACCCTTGCTCTTTTTGGGCTTCCAATCTGGAAAAATGGCCGGAGCTCGCCACTTACGCCTTGGAGATCTTGTCATGCCCCGCAGCCAGCATTCTCTCTGAACGTGTGTTCAGCGCTGCTGGTGGTGTGCTGACAGATAAGCGCACGCGGCTGTCTACTGAGAATGTAGACTGACTCACGTTCATAAAGATGAACAAATCATGGATCCGCAAGGACTTTTCTACCCCTGTGTCATCCTGGGGAGAGTAAAAGCTTGAGGATTTCGTAAAATCACCTCACCAACCGTTTTAAGCTTTCAAATTACTAATAATTTTTAGCTGCATCTTGTCTGGAAAATAATTTTGGGCCTGTAGCAGTGTGCGGTACTCATTCTATTATGCCATCTATACTAAGCTCCACCAGCTTGCAAATTACTAATAATTTTTAGCTGCATCTTGACTGGAAAATAATTTTGGGCCTGTAGCAGTGTGCGGTACTCATTCTATTATGCCATCTATACTAAGCTCCACCAGCTTGCAAATTACTAATAATTTTTAGCTGCATCTTGTCTGGAAAATAATTTTGGGCATAGTAGCAGTATGTGGTATTCATTCTAACCAACCATTTTAAGCAACTCTGGGGCAATTGATGCCACTTAAGTGGTGTCTGTGCCACAAATTTTTGGAAAAAATGGAGACTCTTTTTGGAGTCCCCTTGCTTTGTTTTACGTGACGTTGCCATCGTCAATTAGAGATGGGTTGGGTCCCCCCCCCCTTTTAACCGTATGAAAATACATACACTATGGCTTGGGGTAACACAGATGGTTGAGTCTGAAGTGCTGTTTACTCAGAGGTCTTCTCCAAAGCTTCAGTGTCTGCTAGTCAGCGTAGTAACCCAGCTGCGAAGCAAGCTGCACCGCCTGTGTATTTAATAATGATTTTTAAATGCATCTAGCCTAGGCAGACTGTGGGGACCCCTAACCAAACCCAGACGCTCAACCCCCTAACGCCCCCCTTTCATTGACAATACAATCATGTAACTCTTACAACTGGATGGGTGAGGATCGGTCACAGCTTTATTAACTGTTTATACTCATTCCATTAGAAATGCATTTTATTTCTAAAATAATTCAGCTTGTTGCAGCATGCCCTGTGTCTCTAGTCTCCACAACGGCAAGTTGGCCAACAAGTGTAACTCTCCAACATGTCCTTTCTATTTCCAGGCCACGGAGGAGCCTGCTTACTCGTATGCAGGACTCTGACCCCCAACCATCACTCTTAACGCTTGCTCCACTCCGTCCTGGAGTCCTGACAAGAATATGTCCAGTCCAATATCCATTAAGTGAACACCGTCGGGCCGTATGAGACCTGCGTTATCTCCTTCCAGTTGTCGGTGTCGTATCACTACACAGCCTCTGTCTCTTATAAATTTTACCATCCGAATATTTATTACCTGCCTTGTCCATTCGATGGACGTGATGTCTCACGCACCATGCCATACCGTTCTCGGCACAATCTCTGACCATACTATAGTTAGTTTTGTGAAAAATTCTCTGAAGCACTCAGTGTCTACTTTCATTATTGCCATTAGTTATGCGCTCTTGTGATAAGCTATGTCGTTTCATCCGGCCCGTATAACTAAGATGACCGGACCTCTTGCCTCTCTCCCTACCTTGATTACCTCCATTAGTATCTGTGGCCATTGCAGGCCTCTAATACCTCTCCAGTTCAAATATGTGTTATGAAACTCCAATTTCCTCCCGCCTGGGCGGACTTTCACCCTACTTTCTGCACAATATATATACGAGTACTTAATCATTGCATAGCAAAAAAAACAGCAAGGAAGTGGTATTTATATGTCATGTCCTGCTATGCACCTGTTCAAGGCTGAGTTAATCAGAAATTTAAACACACGTACCATGTTAAAATCGTATAGCATAGAAATAATGCATATAAATGTAAATAATCAAAAAGAAAAGAAGAAAAAAGGAACATATATATAATGATAATCTATAAATGATCACTCATAATGATACATCAAATCATGTCTGATGTTTAAACCCGCTGGTACACGTGTATTTAAAGTATAAATCCACCTACTTTCTCTATTAAGGAGCTTTCTCCTATAACCATCCACCAAATCTCCATCAATCGCCATGGCCCATGGAGGGGCCACCACAGTCAGTGAATCCTTGCTTATTTAGTATAGAGTCTACCAATACTTTGGGTGTATTAGCCCATCTGCGAAGCAAGCTGCACCGCCTGTGTATCTAATGAGAATTTTTAACTGAATCTAGCCTAGGCTGACTGTGGGGACCCCCAACCAAACCCAGACGCTCTGCATCTAACCCAGCCAATCATTTGATAGTATTGCTAGTAGCAGAGTCGCATGGGCTCTAAACCTTGCATAGCCTGTGCATTTTTTCAGATCGCTAAGGATGACCCAACTCGTGTTATCTGTAACATTTGTCACCAAAAGCTAAGTAGAGGCCAAAAAATCCATAGTTTGAGTACTTCATGCATGAACCGTCACATGGATATGAAGCATAAGTTGCAGTGCGAAGCTCACTGTGCTACAATGCGGCCTAGCGGGCCGGGACAACCACCATCTGCCCCACCTGTGTCATCCTGGGGAGACTAAAAGCTACTCCGCAGTCTTTTCCAAAAATTTGAGGGAATCACCACGAGAATGGTTTGGAAGAGGTTTAAGAGTTTAGGTAGGACGTTCATTTTTAGTATACTTATTCTGCCGAACCAGAAAAAATCCTTCACCATCCAAGAAGTAAGATCTTTATGGAGTTGTTCAATAAAGGGCCCAAAATTAAGATAAAATAGATGGGAGAGGTCTGTATGAATACGAATTCCTAAGTATTTGATACCCTGTGAAGGCCAGGCAAAAGGAAAGTTGGACTGGATGGAATCCTGTATGGATTTGGGGAGGTAGACATCAAGGGCCTCAGACTTCGCTGCATTGATTTTAAAATTTGACCATGTAACAAAGTGATCTATTTCAGCCATAACAGCAGGGATGGTGTAACGGGTCTGGGAAGTGGAACCTCTGAGCAACTATACAAGGGGGCAGTCCTTGTAAGGAAGTTGGTGGCTCCCAGGGAAGGCGGGCAAGTAGTCACGGCTAGTGACGGGGACAGTCTCTGGATAGAAGGGCAGGAGGTCACGGCAAGTGACGGGGACAGTCTCTAGACAGGCGGGTGGTCACGGCAAGTGACGGCAGAGCCTCCAGGTAGGCTAGCAGGCAGGTAGCAGGTGGAAGCTCCCAGGTGAGCGGGCAAGAGTCTCTGGACAGGCAGGTGGTCACAGCACGTGACGGCGGAGCCTCCAGGTAGGCTAGCAGGCAGGTAGCAGATGAGCGCTCCCAGGTGAGCGGGCAAGAGTCTCTGGACAGGCAGGTGGTCACAGCACGTGACGGCGGAGCCTCCAGGTAGGCTAGCAGACAGGTAGTAGGTGAGCGCTCCCAGGTGAGCGGGCAGGCTGGTCCATAGACAGACTGACAGGTGTCGGAAGGCAGACCGTCGGACCGCGGGCTTGCAAGCAGGTAAGCGGATATCAGGCAGGTATCAAGCAGGAATCTGGCAGGTGACTGACAGGTAACAAGCAGGAATCTGGCAGGTGACTGGCAGGTAACAAGCAGGAATCTGGCAGGTGACTGGCAGGTAACTGGTAACGGGACCTGAGGGCTGAAGCAGAGTGAAGGCTTTGCAACAACATTGCTCGGGCACCTCCATTTTGGAGGAGGTGCCTTATATATGGGAGGTCCTCCGGCAATTGGCCGGGGACTCCTTAGGACGGCGCGCGCGGTCCCTTTAAGAGAGGGGGAGCGCGCGTGCGCGCGCCCTAAGCACACTGCCGGGGAAGGAGCGCGTGCCGGAAGCAGCGGGGAGAGAAGCGCTGGAGGACGCCGCGCCTGGAGCGGGGAGGTGAGAGGGACGGCGTCTCTGCCTAGTACGGGGCAGAGAGGCCGATGCTACAGATGGATATATGTGATTGAGTGATATATACTAGGACATCATCAGCAAATGCAGAGCACTTGTACTCGGTGCCTCCCACCTCAATCCACCTAATATTGGGGTTTTCACGAATTGATGAGAGCAGGTGCTCCATCACTAGGATGTACAAGAGAGGGGACAGAGGACATCCCTGCCTTGTCCCATTGGTGATTATGAAAGGTGATGAAAATGTTCCTTTTATCTTCAGCCTAGCTGACGGATTGCGATATAGGGCCATGATTTTGGCTATAAAAGGGTCCCCTAGACCCCTACCCCAAGCTTTTTAAGAGAATAATATATGGCGTGCCAGGAGACTCTATGGAATGCTTTCTCAGCATCCAACGAGAGTATCTAATTACAAATTTTTAACTGCATCTAGCCCAGGCAATACTTTGGGGGTAGTAGCAGTGTCTGCTAGTCAGCAGAGTAGCCACCGCCTGTAGATCTAATTACAAATTTTTAACTGCATCTAGCACAGGAAATACTTTGGGCCTAGTAGCAGTGTCTGCTAGTCAGTGGATTATCCCAGCTGTTAAGCAAGCTACACCACCTGTAGTTTGGACACTTAATTTTTTCAAAGGAAATGCTTCGGGCCCCCGGGACACTCAGTGAAGAGCATCGGGGAGGCACCCCAAGGCACAGGGGCTGGGACTGGCGAAGCTCGATCCTTATTAAAGCTTTTTAACTGCAGCAGCTTTAGTGGAGGCTACTGGAGCTGGAATTCCCACGGCTGCTGGCATCAGACTTGCCCTCCAATAGATCCTTGTAAAAGGATTTAAAGTGTACTCATTCAAATTACAGAGACAATTTAAATTAAAAAGCTTAGACCTGCCTCCACCGCAGGGGGGCTCGCTCGACCCACCAGCGGACAGGCACCAGTATTGGGAGAGGGGGGCTGGCCGTCAGGGTCCACCGCAGCTCTGGCACAAACCCAGCGACACAGACGTCGCACGGGCAGGAACGGACTGGCCGTGTCAGCTTCGCACTTTTTTGGTTTTAGAAGGGCATGACATGCCTATATCTGTGTCTCCCCCTCCTTTTACTCCTCCACCTCTTTTCTTTTCGCATGACTATATGTACTTGTCACTTTTCCATGTGTTAGTTGTGTCTTCTGAGCAGTTTGTCAGGTTTTGGACTCCTTTGAAGGTGTTTTCTATGTGTTTCTATGTGTTTTTGTTTGCCTGCCATTGGTTTTAACGGTGTTCGACGGTGTTCGACGACCAGTTCGACGAACAGTTCGGCGAACATACGGGTGTTCGACGAACCGAACTCGAACACTACGGGGGTGGCTCAACTCTAGTCCCGGCCTATCCACACACACACAGACAGGAAAGGACCCCGTCTGAAGTCTAGGAACACTCTGGTGCGGGGTCCTGATTTAACACTGGACTTACTCAGAGGTTGTTGGACCCCCTTCGTCTCTGGTGACCGCAAATCCCCCGTGAGGAGCAGGGAGTCGCCTTCCTACTGCCATCTCTTTCGTGAGTAAAGCCTTGGAAGTTCACCCCTATGGCCTCCGGACTCTTTATTCTGCGCTACACCGCATTACGGAGCACCAGGTCTCCTCTACTACTACCCCCGTCATCCTGTCCCTCTGCCCTGAGGCCTTGCTACGCCTGTGGGGAGTAGTAACAACGACGGCCGCCATAACACCATGCCTCAGCGGACTGCAGCGGCGCTGGTGACCTTCACCAGGTGCCACAGGTGGCGTAGTCGTAACCAGCCACTCAACCCGGATAAGCCCATACCATCCTTTTTAATGTGACGGCCCTGGGCACGGAGCAGGTCCGGGCCACGGCTGCACTCCATCTCTCCATCACAGGACCCGACTCCGAGTCCCCCATCTCCCAGGGTAAGGGGCTAACAGGAGGCTTTGAGGCGTCACACCTGCTCAAGAAGAATCCCCGGAAGAAGGATCCCTGGTTGGAGCAGAGCAAGAAGGCCCAGCCAATGGTATACTTGCCAGTCCTGTAGAGAGGTCTAGGCAACCCTGCAGTTCCCCAACACTTAGAACTGACAGAATGGGAGGTAGTGCAAATACTATTGCCTCACGCATCCCAGTACCACGTAGGTCAACACGTAGCACACGAGGTCAGACCCCTGTCAGATACAGAGAGTAAGAAGGAAACTCTGACAGTGTAAATAGTTGCCCCTGGGGTATTATATTGTGTATTTTCATGTATATGTATTTATTAATTTGTGTTATGCTTGCAATGGACAATCTAAGTGAAATGGACACTTTCCCCTGATTGCCTCTAGTTAACCGTAAGGGTACATAAAGAACTCTGTGGCTGAGGACTATGTGCAGCCCCAAAACTGCTTCTTGTAAATAATTGCACTCCCTGGAGTGCCCCTTTAGGTGACATCAGAACAAAAACCTGTCTGGTGTGGCACAAGCGGAGGTCCAACTCAGGATCACCATGCCCTGCAACCACCCCAGGGCCAACATGGAGGGTTTGCTTTGGACAGGTCCCTCAAGCTACCAAGTACTCTAACCTGTGAGATGGACATCCTGTCGGGGAACCTCACCGGAAGAGACTTGAATTCTGGGGTTGCTTATTGAAATGTAAATATCTATTTATTATTTATAATGTTTTATATGTAACATTTAAGCAAAGTGCCTCCCATAAAGTGAAGAGTTATTGTTATTGTTGTTAAAAAAGTACTTCAGTCCGGGAGTACTGAGCTTTGCTAGGGGGGAATGTGGCGCCCTGCTACGCATTGGTGCCACAGATCCCAGAGGGGTGCATGGACGGATTCCTCCACAAGAGGCCCTCATAGCATTCACACACCTCTACCTTCCACCTCAGACAACCAGAGGGAGCCTGTTAGAAATATAAATAGGGAAGGTGGAGCTAGGCAGTGCAGTCTAAGTCTGGAGTCCACAGATAGTGTTAGTCTGTGAGAAAGTCAGGCCAGCCCAGACTCAGTGAGCTCAGTTAGTGAGCCCAGGGCGTGCCGACGCCGTAAGAGTGGTGAAGAGTAGCGAGGCCTACTGCCAGTGTGAAGCCTTGTGAGGGCCCCGAGCGCGGCCGAAGGCAAGTGGAGTAAGTGAGCTACATAGGGGGCAGAGAAGCTTAACCAGCTCACCCCACAAGCATTTACCGGACTCCGGGTCCGCGTCTGCAGGGATCCCTAAGGACCAGCAGAAACTACCGGAACCCCTGGCGAACTATATGTCCCAGAAACACCAAAAGCTGACCGTTATACCAGGGTCAGGAGTGAGGGAGGCCCAAGAGACCGGGGAGTGTGATCTCCAACGGAAGGCCCTACCACCAGGTCAGCCGCTGCAAGACAGAGACCAAGTTAGGCATAGCTCCAGGCAGGTCATAAACTTACCAGGAAAAGGCAAGAAGCAGGAGGCTCCACACCCGCTCACTGGGGAGAGTCCCGATATGCACCCTTCACCCTACAGTGCCCTGGATCGTGCCTGAAACACCACCAGTAAAGGTACTGAAGTGAACTGTTGTGAGTGTGCCTATTCTTCCTCTGACCCGGCTGGGTCCCCTCTGTCCTGCATCCCTTCTACTACGCTGCCCTGAGACCCTGCTCCACCTGTGGGGAGCCGCACCAACTAAGCTGCCTAATCACCAGCCTCAGAGGACTGTAGCAGCGCTGGTGATCTTCACCAGACACCATGGGTGGTGTCACAAACAATTTCCCCTTTCCCATATAACTTTCCCCCATTTTTCCTTGCTTTTAAGAGTGACCCCAGGGTACGGGCCTGCTCGCATCAGAAGTATCCCGACCGGCGGCGCCGCTCCCCGGTCCCCGTTCCTCACTAATACGGTTCGCTGATTGGTCGCGGCCGCCGGCTTAGTTACTATATATATAAATTTGTCATTATCAAATTGGTATAACATTTATAAACATTGATAATAACCTATTCTTGCAACCTTTTTCTTGTAGGACTCCTGTAAGAAATAAACAACACATTTAAAACAATCAGCATCTCTACCGCTGGAGCTTTTCGTACGTCTTCAACCAGCTCTCTCACTAGGCCAAAACAAGTCTTTCCACCAGGTAACATTGCCCATACTGTCTCTCGGAGGTGAACACCACTCAAGTGGGCTTACCTGGTCCGCAGGGAGAGATACCTGTTTCCAGTCGACAGTCCTTGGCACTTGACTTGGTTCTCCAATTGTCTCATACGTCAGCATCACGGGCCTCCTTACTTCTCGAGTCGAAATCCTTCTGGTGGGTTGTTCCTCAGATACCACGGGTTCTTCGGTAACAGGAGTTTCTTCCACCGCACTCATTTCCCGTGCTTCCTCAGATGCTCTTGGATCTGCCTCTGTAACTTTCTGTACTTCTCCTGAGTCGCCTGTTTCCACACGGTCTGGTAATTCCGCTCCTCCTGAATGTCGATCAATCTCTTCAGTGATCAGTATTCGATCATCAGATCTGAATTGGACTTCATCTGTACTCCTTGGTACAAACTTTGGAGCCTCAGGACTTAGTTCACTCTCTTGAGGATGGTACGTCCCTCTCCTTGCCGGTTCGAGAAATACAATGGTGTGCTCTTCCTCATCGGAACTTTCAAGGTCACTATCCACCTCTGGAGTTTCAGTCTGTGGTGGTCCCTTAGTTGATCTCGGTCGATGTCGGTCTGCTTCTGGAAAGTTTTGTTGTGGTGGGAGATAATCACAGGGTTGTAATAAATTCCGATGGACTATTCTGGTTTTCTTGTCCCCTCTTTCCAATCAGATTTCATACACTGGAATGTCATCAGCTTTCCTCTTTACGACCACATACACCTTGTCCTCCCAGTACGAACAAAGTTTTCCTGGACCACCTTTCTCACCTACGTTTTTGACTAGCACCCGGCTTCCCGGTGCCATTTCTGCTCCATAACATTTTTGATCATAGTACTCCTTACTCTTGCTCTGTCCTTGCGTAACCACTTTAGATGCTATGTTGTATGCCTCTGCCATCCATTCCTTCCATTTCCGAACGTACTCCGGATATGTTCTGTAAGTCTCTTACACCGGAGTATCGAACATGATGTCGATTGGCAGTCTTAGCGATTGTTTGAGTAACCCGTTGCATCGCTCTTTGTACAGTTATAGGCATGTACCACTTTTGACAGAGAACTCTTGCAGTCTTTCTTCTCGTCAGCTGTTAAAGTGCGCAACATCGACAATAATGTCTGGTTAAAACTTTCCACTTGTCCATTACCCTCTGGGTGATAGGACGTTGTGTGGGATCTCTGAATTCTACAGTACTTTCCTAGCTTGGGAAAGAGCTGGTTCTCAAATTCTCTTCCTTGGTCGTGGTGTAACCTCGTAGGGAACCCAAACCTCAAAGCAAAATCATTGAATATCTTCTCTGCCGCTGTTCAATCAGCTTTATTGGCGGTGGCATATGATTGGGCAAATCGAGTAAAATGGTCCATCACCACCAATATGTATTCTCCTATGTCTTAAGGTTAATTAAGTATTTGATCCTATGGCTCTCCTCAACAGTCCCCCCTAAATACTTTATTAACCTTTTGTCCCTACTGTGGTTCCCTCACCCATCAGTGCGTGATCACCCCCCTTGCTTGGGTGATTGCAATCTGTTGTCCTCCTAGAAATGAGTATAGAATGGCACAACACACAAAATAGAGGATATGTAACATTTTGTAGAAGGTTCTGATGGAGGCACGAACTTCTTGCAGTGGGAGGCGTGTATCCACGTCGGTCTTCCTTCAAGTTTGACTGAAGTAGGAGTGGTCAGGAGCATTTGGTATGGACCCTCAAATCTCAACTCTAGGGATGTATTTCTGGTGAACTTCTTTACCAGCACGTAGTCACCAGGTTGGAAAGTGTGAGTACCTTTACTTAAATCTGGATCTGTTATGGATGACAAAACTCGTGCATGTGTTACTGACAATTCTTTAGTAAGAGCAATGACATAATTTACGAGAGTATCACTTCCTAAGGCTAGCTATTGTGGAAAATATTGACCCAACCTTGGAGGCCCCCCAAAAAGAATCTCATATGGTGTGAGTTTAGCGGGACCCCTCGGAGTGTTTCTGACTGAATATAAGGCAATGGGCAAAATGTCTGTCTAAGGAAGTTTTGACCTCCTGACTGGCTTTCAGTATTTTGTTTTACAAGGTGCAATTTAGCCTTTCTACTTTACCACAGCTCTGGGGGTGATACGGAGTATGTAAACCCAAATCGGCCCCTACCAATGTCCATAGTTCCTTAGTCAGTGCTGCAATGAATGCGGGTCCTTGGTCACTCTCAATTACCTCTGTGATTCCATATCTGCACACTACCTCAGTCATCAGTCTCTTAACAGTCACTCTGGCAGTAATATTGGTTACTGGATAGGCTTCAGGCCATCCCGAGAACATGTCAGTCACTACCAGTACATACTCGTACTTCCCTACTTTTGTCATTTGAATATGATCGATTTGAATTCTTTGAAAGGGATAGAGTGGTTTAGCCAAATGTTTCTGAGTTACTTTCTGAGGCGGTGCTGGATTGCATGTTTCACACACAAAGCAGGACTTGCAATATTTTTGGGTGACAGTAGAAATCCCATGTGCCATATAAGTCTTCCAAATCAAGTCATTCATCTGATTCTTGCCTCTATGGGTGATACCCGGTGCCCATTCTGTCACCGAGGGGTACAAATTACGAGGTAGCCAGATCTTTTTGTTCTTCCTCCAGACTCCATCTTCATCCTTTAAGCTCCTGCTTCTTGCCACGACTTCTTTTCATCATCCGGTGTCTTGTCTTGATGTAAATGGATAAAACTTCATAAGAGAGCTTTGAGGCCCTTCTTCAGTGTCTTGAGACACGTCCACCGCTGCTTTCTCTTTTCTAAATGAATCCTGGTCATGTGTAACCACGGCATATCCCGGATGGAATCTTCCTGTTTCTTTTTTTTAAACATCATTTTTATTTGTTTTTTTCAGAAAAGCAAAAACATATAAAGACATATGAAACAAAGGCAGAATGCAGAATAATAAGGAGCCTGTCCATAGATCAGGCACACTGAATACCCGATAAGATCAGGTTAGCTGGCTTACCAAATAATCAACTAAAGAAAGATACAAAGATTAAGTCTTGCAAAATACAGTCATCTTCAACCAAAAGAATTAAGTAAATATCGGTGATTTGTGTGAATTATCTCCCATGTTTTAGTTAACGCGTAAAAGTCCTAGGTTGTTGTGTAAATCCTCTAGTATATACCATTCTGTAGAAGTAAATGGTTTGACAATTTTATTCTTTTCAGTCAGAGAGCAACATGTTCTAATAAACTGCTTCCATTTGATAGAAACTTGCCAGCTTGTTGTTCTTTGTTACTAAGGGCATCTAGCTGCTCTACTCCCATAAAATGTTTCATTTGGATTATTAGCTCTGCTATGGGGGGAATGATAGGGTCTAGCCCAGGGGTCTCAAACTCAGCTGGGCATAGTGGGAATTTCAACGTCATCAAGTTGTTGCTTCCATTATTTAAAGAAAATGTCAGGGTGTATCTTTAATAAATTGGATTTCATGGCCGAGTAAAGACTAGATATTGAGGGAGTGCCTGTTGGGGATGATAAAATTACATCTAATTCGTTTTGAAAGGTCTCGAAGGTAACATCCCTTAAGTTTGACATAATGGATAGTCTAATTTGTTCAAATTGAAAGCCCTGCTGAAGAGGTAGATCATACCTATCCATACATTCTGGGTACGTCAACCATCTCTGATCGGTTGGGTGGATAACGTGAGATATGTTATTTATACCTGCTTGCTGCCATTTAAAAAATAATTTATTTTCACTGCCCTGTGGAAATTCCGGGTTCCGCCATAGCGGCAGGTGCTTAGAAATTCTGAAAGAAAGGCCATATTTCTTTCTAAACGCTTTCCAAGCGGAAATGGTGCCTCCATAAAAGACTTTTACTCCAGAGCCTCCAGGTGTATAAAAGGAGAAACTCATTAAATCAACGATTGTTATAACTCTGGTCTCCTTTGTCTCCTCGTTTTGTGGGTCTCTTAGGGGACAGTGAGCTAGAGGGAGTTATCGCCTGGTAGGTCTGTTCAGGGCTGGCCCCTGGGCCTAGGAGACTGCTGACAAAAGATTCTGCCTTATCAGGTGAGATAAATTCCCGGAAAGAGTCATCTGTGTCTTTCAGGCGTAGAGTAGCCGGGTAGCGGAGTTGAAAGCAAATTTTTTCTTTGTGCAGTCTGGTGCATATAGAGCTGAAGGACTTCCTTTTCCTGGTTACTTCAATGGAGTAAAAAGCAAGATTTTATGGCCTTGAATGATCAATGGGTGGTTGATGCTCGGATAATGTCAGCTTTATCATTGAAATTCAAAAATTTCATAATGACCTGTCTTGGCCTGGTTGTATTGTAAGCTCCAGAGACAGAGGGTGGAGGACCAATTCTGTGGACCCTTTCCACCTTTTTACCTTCAGATAGTTTTAGGGCTTTTGGGACTTCGTTCTCGCATAGGGGTTTCAGAGTGTTCTGAAGATACGATTCAGGTAGACCCCCCAAACGCAGGTTGCTTCTGCGAGAGCGGTTCTCAAGGTCATCTATACGGTTTCTCAGTATTGTGTTTTCACGAACAATAGCCATTATTTTGGAATGGTCCTCATTTGAATCATCTTCAATGTTCGATACTCGTGATTCTAACTCAGTGAGCTGTTCGGCTTGTTCTTCCTGTCTGGCCTGAAGATCCATCAGAGCAGTATTTAGTGTGGATTGAATTAAGGTTTTGATTTCAGGAAGTAGCCTAGCAGTGACCTCAGCCGCTAGTTCCGAAGGGTCCATTTGTGATTCCCCGTTCCTAGAAGTAGAATTGCGGGGCGTTTTAGGGGGTTGACGTAGATCCCCTCCGTCTTCAGATTGGGCGGGCTGTTCCTCTTGGTCTAGAGTAGGAGCCATATTATGAAGATTGGAGAAGTCAGAGTGATTTGAAAAGGAAGATAGTTTTTGCCTGCTACGGAGAAGGTAGCGGTCCATATAGGCCAAAGATATTGTTCAAAGACGACCTTCAGCTGTGTGAAAATTTCAAAAAAATTCTGAGCTGCGGGGTCGAAAATCAGGAGCTTGGAGGCGATGTACGGGGGGGAGAACATGAGCAGATAGATAATCAGAGATCACATGGTCAGCGCCTGAACCGGAAGACTCACAGAATCATGGTTTGTAGACAGTAGTTACTTCATGATAAGAAATGGAGGGATCGCCAGAGCAGGTTATCTATTGTCCAGTAATAAACTGAATATGTGAGGTCAAGTCTGGTTATTAGATGACCATGGAGAGTTGGGTTGTATCATAGGAGTAGTGAGTGGACAATAGTTGTAAAAAATTGAGACTGCAATATTCCTGTGGGCCTCAAGATGGCGTTTGAAGTAAATGATAAAAAAAAATGATTGTTATAATTCAAATGTCCACTGGATGGAGTTTTGATGTAATTAGCAATGGAGGACGGATATTTGGAGTTTAACAAACTCCCATATTACTCCACTGATGTAAAAAATGACCCTGTAGTGAACAGAGTATAAAGGAGAATTATCAAGGTATTGATGCTCTGTTTGGGCCAAATTCAAAGCGCAAGAGTAGCCTCAAAAGTCTCCGTTGCCCGGGACTAGCAGCCTCCCAGCCCCGCACTACACACCGTTGAAGGGAAAGTCCCGACGACCCGCTCTGCAGGACTCCACAGAGGACGTGGTGCACTGCACGCAGGCAACCCTGATGTCTCCGGACCCCTAAGGAGGACGAGGGCGAGGTGAGTGTCTCTTTTACAGGTGATCAGGGGGTGCCGGTCCGAAGCACTTACCCCTGGCTAGTAGAGATTACTGTCAGGGGAGTGCAGCAAGAGCGGAGACAGGCTCCAGTGATGCGTCTCCTCGTGTCCAAGATGTTGGCGGTCCTCAGGCCAGGACTCCGCCTTCTGCTTGAGGCTCCAGTATCACGCACAGGGGGATTCCAAGAGGTGGTGCAGACTGTATGACCTGTTTAAGAGTGTAGAAGGCTTCCACGGATTTGGGACGTAGTGGAAAAGCTGACGTCTTGAGGTCATCGTACAACGGTTGCATCAGCTTTGAGGCATCTGGAATCCATTGGTGACAATATGTGATAAGTCCTAAGAAAGCTTGTAATTGCTTAGGTCCTTTTGGTAGAGGAACGGTCTCAATAGCAAGTTTCCTTTCACCCGTTAGATGTTTCAGGTTTGGAGAGAGACAGTGGCCTAAAAACACAACTTTGGGCTGACACCACTGGAGAAGAGCCTGAGAGGTGACTTGGTGAGTTCTGTGCTCCTTGTGGTAAGACTGTCCAGGTGTATTGTGATCCTCTGTAAGTGAAGGCAAACAGATACCAATCTTCTGGATGCAGTGGTACACTGAAGAAAGCATTGGCCAGATCGATGACACGTTTTGCATCTGATGGCATTTCTGACAATGTATGTGGATTGGGCACAATGGGACTTTCTAGTACGGTTGCCGCGTTAACAGCTCGGAGCTTAAGTTTTTGGCAGAACTGAACATCAGAGTCCCATGTGGTGTCACTGACAAGTGAGGCATCATTAAATGCAGTGTCCATAACAGGCCAATATGCATCACCTGCTTTAAGATTTGCCAGGGAAATGAGATCTTGCCATGTGGTGGAGTAATTCCTTTGGATTTGAAGCATGCTTCTATAGAAAGGCATCGGCTGTTTTTCTGGATCTGGGAGTTGGTTCAGCAGAGTAGCAGCTTGCTGGGGTGTACGCACACTTTTCCGGACTATTGGAATTTGGTCTCAAAATTCCGGATTATCGGAATTTAGCTAAAATATAAATTTTAAGCCTTCTGTGTATCCCACTTCTGACACCAAATGTTTTGCCAAGTATTTAAAGGGCTCGGATACGGCTTTAAAGAAGGTGATTAATTTTTATTATAATTAAATGATTACAGAAAATAGGAAATGGTGTGATATTGCGTACACTTTTGCATCACAATATAAATCACAAAGGTAAAGTAGTTACAGCGCACACTATACAGGAAAAACTTCACCAGGAGCAACATACATCATCTGTCCAGAAAAATATCAGCTGTGAGAAGCAAAACAGCGAAGACAGAGAAAAGTCCTGGGATGAATCCACACTGCGACGTCAGGGCGTCCCCTTTTAGTCCACAGGTCAACAGGCTTCTGTCTTAGCTGAAAACTTCACTAGCTTATATCTTGTTCAAAAACAAATGCTTGCGTAACCAAATGTTGCACAAATTCTGACAGGTTCTATTTGTTCAATATAGTATCTTTCTTCTGAGTGGCCAGCTGTTCAGATGTCAATTAACTCCAACAAATATATCAAATATATCACCGGAGATGAAATATGCCAAATGCTCCTGGTACCAGATGTCTTACCATTCTATAAACACAGCATATTCTCACCAAATATTGCCAACGAATATAAACATGCATCGTTCTCACTAAACATTGATAATGGAGCTATATGGTACTGGGTGATACTATAAACTAAACAATGATAATGGAGCTATGCAGTCCAGGTGTTTGAGAAAATTACAGAAAGTACAAGGCTATCAAGTTGAACTGTTACTGTGAAATATCTTAAAGGGTTCTTTAAAGACAGGATACCAATATGAATTCCTGATGACCATTAACATCTTAGCACTACAGCATTACATTGCATCCTTTGGTATCTTCACATTTCATGATGCCTTGCACACAGTCAGGGCACCCAGTGCCAGAGGCAGCAAAACAACCCCAAAACATCTTTGAACCTCCACCATATTTGACTGTGGGTACTGTGTTCTTTTCTTTGTAGGCCTTCCAAACAGTAGAATGATGTGCTTTACCAAACGTCTCTATCTTGATCTCATCTGTCCACAAGACGTTTTCCCAGAGAAATTTTGGCTTACTCACACACATTTTGGCAAACTGCAGTCTAGCTTTTTTATGTCTCTGTGTTAGCAGTGGGTTCCACCTGGATCACCTGCCATAGCATTTAATTTCATTCAAATGTCGACGGATAGTTCACGCTGACACTGATGCACCCTGAGCTTGCAGGACAGCTAAAGTTTCTTTAGAACTTGATTGGGGCTGCTTATCCACCATCCGGACTATCCTGCGTTGCAACCTTTCATTAATTTTTCTCTGCCGTTCATGTCGACAGAGATTAGCTACAGTGCCATGGGTTATAAACTTCTTGATTATGTTGCACACCATGGAAAACGGAACATCAAGATCTCTGGAGATGGACTTGTAACCTTGAGAGTGTTGATATTTTTCAACAATTTGAGTTCTCAAGTCCCCAGACAGTTCGACACACAATGCAAAGATTGAGTCAACTTCTACCATTTTTATCTTGTTTCAGGTGTGATTTTCATATTGCCCACACAATTTTGGAAAGTTGTCAGCAATTTTGTCCTGCCCATTTTAGGTTTTTTTTGTGAAATTATGTCCAATTTGTCTTTCTATCTCTGTTTTTTGTGTGTTGTTCCAGTACACAAAGGAAATAAACATGTGTACAACAAAAGATGTGTAATTGCATTAATTTTCTGGAAGAAATACCGTACTTTGCGGATTATAATACGCACCAGTTTATAATTTTGGGCAGGAAAATAGGAAATTTTTTTTTTATAAACCGGTGCGTATTATAATCAGCTTGCCTGGGGGGCGGTGGCGTTGGTAGAGCGGGGTCCCAGGGTTGCTGCTGGCTGAGGCCGCAGATGCTGCAGGGTCAGGACGGGGTGTTCAGAAGTAGCTGCAGGCCCCATGCTGTCTGCCAAGTTCTGCGCTGGAGGTGTCCGGTGGTGCGGGGGATCCGCCGACATCTTGTGGCAGCCGGATGTTGGCGGAGCCCCCGTACCTTCCATGCTGTCCTATGCAATGAACTCCGGGAAAATGGTCGCCAGAGGCGGCGCATGCTCAGATTGAGATCTCGGCACCAAGATCTCAGGAGACGAGATCTCAGCGCAAAAATCTCAATCCGGCGGCCTTTTTCCCAGAGCCCATCGCATAGGACAGCATGGAAGGTGCGGGGCTCCGGCTGCCACAAGATGTCAGCGGATCCCCCTCACCACCGGACATCTACAGCGTAGAACTTGGCAGACAACATGGGGGCCGCCTCAGAACACCCCATCCTGACCCCGCAGCATCTCCGGCACCACGTCCGCATCTCTGGCACCCCGCAGCATCTCCGGGACCTGCTCGACCGCAGCCGGTAAGGTGATTTCGCTTTCTAAGACGCACCCCTATTTTCCCCCCTAATATGGGGGGAAAAAGTGCGTCTTATAAATCGAAAAATAAGGTACTTCATTATCTGGAACAATTTCAAGGGTGCCAACACTTTCGGCCATGAATGTACATACACCATAGGTGATATTGTATATAGATGGATAGATAGACGCTGTAAATATTTTAGATATATATTTAGTAACATTACTGATGTCATCACTGATCTCGCCGGGTCTCGCAGAGCACAGCTTGACCGGGAGTGACCTAAGAGGCTTTGTTCTCAGAACGAGACTCCAACGGCTGTACTACAGAATCGGTAGATGTCGTGGGATCGCCATGGATTACATGGGCGGCTGCGGGCTGGTATTGTTTGGCAGGGAAGAGGCCAATATCTGTGGCACCCCAGTGGTCCGGTTGTCACAGTGGCTTTGCCTCCCTCAAAAGAGGTAATGCCATGCCTAGAAGCAAGCAGGGATCCCCTAGTCAGGGATACTAAGCATGCAACATTTTCCTGGCTCCAGACCAGCAAGGGGAGCTCCTCCCCTTGGCAACTGGGATTTGGGGGCGGGGTTAGTTAGTCTTGGTGTTGGGAGTTGAATTTAGGACGTCGAAGAGAGAGGAGCTAGGGACTGGAGCTGAGGTAGCTCGTCCTAGCTAGAAAAAACACAGAGGACTGGACACTGAAGTCCGAGGCTGTGGAGCACTGAAGGCCCAGCAGCAGATACCGTAGGGCAGGAGACTGAAGGTCTCCTAGCCCCATCAGATGCCCAGAGGCTCAGCAGCACAGAAGGACAAGCACCCCTACGTGGGATCAATGCATGAGTAAGGCCCGAGCTGCAAGCCATACGGGTGAGCACAGAACGTTACACTCAGGGATGTGGGCTATAGCACAGCTACAAGCTGCAAAGCCAAAGAGTATAGTGAGAAGGGGAGGCCTACAACCTCACCTGGCAAGGAGGACTCTATGCTTGCTTCCAGGCTGACCGGACTCTTACCTCTAGCCAGTACCCCAATCCAGGCTTGCCTAATTGTCATCAGTAAAGACCCTGGGACTGCACTATACTGACTCTGTGGTTATTACTGCACTACGACACCCTGCACAACCACCAACATTTACACCCTGCCCTGAAGCTAACTCTTCCTGTGGGGAGTCATAACATCCTTGCTGCAATACCACCAGCTTAAGAGGACTGGCCCGGCACCGGGTACCCATTGGCCCAGGGGGCGCGTCAACTTTGGCGTAGTCGGCAGGATCTCGTGCCTGTTGCCACCGGGTACTGTGCACTTTAACGAACTGTGTCGCATACCGTGGTGAAGTTTTGCGCCAATTACCGCTGTTTCCCGCGATTGTCCGCCATTTCCGAATTGCCGTGTGGGAAGAAGAGGGGCGTAACCGCTGGAAGCTCGCGAAGCCCAAGCCCTGCCTCACGCACTGACGCAGCGTCAGGTCCTGGGAGGAAGTCGCCGTGACAGTAAGCAAATGCCCTGACGTCAGATGCAAGGGACGCCTGGTCCTGCAGCGGGAACTGCTAGTCGAGCAGTTCTCCTCTTCCCGTCCGAGGGACCGCAGCCGGCTCAACAAGCAGGAAGGTAGGACGCGGTTCACTAGGGGGGAGGAAGATTCCCAACGTGGAAAAGGGTTCAACCTGCTGGCGCGGCCGCTGCCACTGTAATGCCGTTATCAATGCCATACATACCGGGGGCGGCATGGTTGCCCCAGTACTCAGGGGAGTCGCACACCCTGAATGATTTTGAGGAAAGACTGCACAGTTTGTTTAAAGTATACCCCCTGTCTGAGGAGCATAAAGTCAGCATCCTCATAGGCCAGCTAATCGGTGCAGCCCAGAGAGAGGTGAAGTCCTGGCCAGGCAGAGACAAAGGCACTGTAAAAGAAATACTGGCCCGATTAAAGGATACCTTTGACACCCGCACCGCAGCGGAAATTAAAATGAAGTTTTACGGATGCAAACAAAGAGTACAGGACAGTGTACGGGACTATGCTCTAAACCTGCAGGAGGTGCTGCGGGCCATCAAACAGGTAGACCCTGACAGTGTGCATGATGAGAACAGATTGCTAACTGAACAATTTATTGAGGGACTCCTGTCCAGCGCTCACAGGACGCAGCTGTGCATTATGGCTCTGCAAAACCCTGATCTGGACTTTGCACAATTTAAAGACAGAGCCATCAGGGTGCTGCGGGAATCAACACCACGAGGCACCACATCCCACCGGCGCCCAGCTATCACCTACCACCAGGAGGTGGCATCCTTTCCCCCAACACCTGTGGAGGCTGACGCGCAGACGCTGGACAATGACCCGTCTGCAGACCTGCGCCTTCAAGTCCAAGAGTTGACCAAAAGCGTGGCCGCGTTAACCAAAACAGTGCAGGCCATGCAAGTGTCTCCAGAGGAAAAGATCAAGCTGGCTTCCAGTCCAGATGACGTCCCGTGGCGACGACAGAAAAGAATCCCACCGATCAGAGGGAGGAACAGCGATCGCTACGACCAGGACGGACAACCCATCTGTCGCTGCTGTCAAAAGGCAGGACACTACGCAAGGTACTGTAATTTAAATGAGCAACACCTGGGGCAGAGGGCCAACCCCAAGGAGTAAGGCGACCAGGCCCACAAAGTTGGCGAGACAAGTACGTGGGATCACGGCCGGTCCTACCTGTCGTACTTGACGGCATCCCAATGAACGCATTGCTGGACACTGGGTCCCCGGTGACCACGATGTCATATGTCCTTTATAAACAATACTGGGCTGATTTAGACATTACTCGCCGTCCAGATGAATATCTTAACATCTATGACAGCAATGGTCAGCCCTTGCCTCACGTGGGGTATAAAGAGGTGACCATAAAAGTTGGCAAAGTAGAATTGCTATCACAAGGAATGATAATTGTTGATATTGATCGCCGAGAAAGTCATCCCATGATAACCTTAGGCACTAATGTTATAGAAAATTGTCTTTCAGAAATTATTGTCTACTCTAATAGTAGGCCCACCATTTTGACAGCCAGGGGGGTGGTTGATGTCCGCAGAGTGCCAGTCCGCATCCTGAATTGTGGGGAGGAGGAGGTCCATTTACCCCGCTATGCTACCCTTGCTAAATTATTCATAGTTAGTAACAACTCTACAAAAGCAGTAGAGCCCCTGCCTCTATCCAAACCGGCGGAGGATAATGGCTCTAAGGGACAGATGGAGGATTAGTGTCAGAAGCTACACGTGGGCACTGACTCCACCCCTCAGCACCAAAAACATGGAGTATACCGGGTGGTCCAGGAGTATGAGCGGATCTTCAGCAAATACCCACTAGATTATGGGCAGGTAAAAGGGGTACAACACCATATCTCCACGGGAGATCATCCAACTATTAAAGAGCGGTACTGGCCTGTGCCCCCAGCTCACTATCAATGTGCCAAAGGGATGTTACGGGAGATGAAGGAGGCTGGGGTGATAAGAGATAGTTGTAGCCCCTGGGCTTCTCCATTAGTTCTCGTCAGGAAAAAGGATGGTACAATGAGAATGTGTGTTGACTACAGACAAATTAACTGCATTACACATAAGGATGCCTACCCGTTGCCCAGAATTGAAGAGTCCCTAGCTGCATTAAAATCTGCTAATTATTTCTCTACTTTGGATCTCACCAGTGGGTATTGGCAGGCTCCTGTAGCAGAGGCGGATAAATAAAAGACCGCATTTACAATGCCGATGGGCCTCAGCGAGTTCAACTGCATGCCATTCGGGCTCTGCAACGCCCCAGGAACCTTCCAGCGGTTGATGGAGTGCTGTCTGGGAACTTCGAGACTGTCCGGCTGTACCTGGATGATGTCATTGTCTACTCCAAGTCCTATGAAGACCATGTGAAGCACCTGGCAGAGGTGTTTGAAGCCCTAGCTGGGCTTGGCCTGAAGGTGAAGCCGTCCAAATGCCACCTGTTGAAGCCCAAGGTACAGTACCTATGTCATGTGGTAAGCGCCGAAGGTGTAGCACCAGACCCTGAAAAGGTCACCGTAATCAAGGACTGGCCAAGACCCTCCACTATTAAGGAAGTGCGGCAGTTCTTCGGGGTGGTAGGCTACTACCGAAGGTTTTTCAAAGGCTTCACCAAGATAGTGGCACCTATGCAGGACCTCCTAGTAGGCCAGTCCAGAAAGGCCAAAACCCCGAAGCCTCCGTTCAAATGGGATAAGCCAGAAGACGAATCCTTCACCCGACTGAAGATGGCCCTCACGGGAGACGAAGTCCTGGCCTACCCCGACTATGGCCAACCCTTCATACTCCATACGGACACGAGCAACGTGGGGTTAGGAGCGGTGCTGTCCCAGATACAGCAGGGCAGAGAGGGAGTAATTCCCTATGCCAGCAGGAAGCTCCGGCCCACGGGAAGGAACCCCGATAACTACAGTTCCTTCAAGTTGGAGTTCCTCGCCGTAGTCTGGGCTGTGACAGAGCACTTCAAGCACTATCTCTCCTCCTCCAAAGTTACAGTCTTCACGGACAATAACCCGCTGATGCACCTGGAAACTGCGAAGCTTGGTGCCCTGGAACAACGATGGATGGCCCGACTTTAACTACAAGTTCACCATCAAGTATCGGGCTGGGCACAAAAATGCAAATGCTGACGCACTGTCCAGGATGTCCAACTTTCCAGATGGGGGGTAGACCTGGAAGAGATAGAGATACCGGCTTTCCATCGTCATGGGGTAACCCAGTGCTCCCATTGTGTGAAGAACAGGTGCTACGCCAATAGAGAGGTCACGTTCAACTCATTGCCTCACCATGGATGCGCAGAAACGCAGGATAGCGACCCGGCTGTCCGCCTAGTCAAGGAGTTGCTGACGCAAGCTGACTCGCGCCCTGACCCAGATACTCCACAGGAGACCCAACAGTTGTGGAAGGAGAAGGGCAAACTGTTCATTTACGAAGAAAAGCTGTGTCGAAGAAGCATCAACTCCCAGACGCATGAACTTGTCTGGCAGGTGGTAGTCCCGAGGCGGGATGCGTCGATGGTCTTAGAAGCGTACCACGATGCAGCAGGACACTTCGGGTGGAAGAAGTTGGAAGTCCTGCTACGTGAGCGATTTTACTGGGCTGGCATGAGAAAAGCAATCGAGAGATGGTGTCGAGAATGCGGACCATGCAACCTGAGACGAAAAGACCGTGACAACCAGAGGGCTCCCCTGCAGCCCATCATCACCAAACAGCCACTCGAACTGGTAGCCTTGGACCACGTGAAGCTAGCCCCAAGCAGGTCAGGCTATGTCTACGCTCTCACCATCGTAGACCACTACTCCCGGTTTCTGGTAGTAGTGCCAGTGAAAGACCAGACGGCTCAGACGGCAGCCAAGGCATTTCAAAAGCACTTCTGTCGCCTGCACGGTTACCCTGACCGTGTGCTTACTGATAAAGGTCCAGCCTTTGAAGCGGAAGTGTTCCAGGAATTCTGCAACCTGTACGGCTGCAAGAAAATCAGGACAATGCCGTATCACTCCCAAACCAACGGGTTGTGTGAAAAGATGAACCAGGTGGTGATAGACCTGTTGAAGACGTTGCGCCTTGAAGAACGTAGCCTGTGGCCAAAGAAGTTGCCAGATCTGGTGGATCTATATAATCACATCCCGGTGAACCAATTTTACACCCGCTTACCTGATGAGGGCAAGACCTGGTAAGCTGCCTGTTGACTTGGACATGGGAGTCCTAACACCAGATATAACCTCACCAGATGCGGATTGGGATACCGAGCGGCAGCAACAATACTACAAAGTGCAAGAGTGTGTTGAAAGAAGTTTGTCCCAGGCAAGACAGAAGCAAGAGAAAACTTAAAATCAACATGCACCTGCTGTCCCCTTGCTACCTGGAGAACAAGTCCTTAAGAGAAAGAGACGACTCCACAAACTAGATGATCAGTGGGAGGTAGAGCCGTACACCATCCTACCCTCGAGTTACGATAACACCTAAGTGTGCCTCATCTGCAAAGATGGAGGAGAAATTTCAGCGGCAGTCTCAAGAGACCACTTGAAGATATGTCCTGAGCAGTTAAAACACACTAAACAAAATCAAGACAACCCTCAGCCCACAGAAGAATTGGAGGAAGTGGTCCAAACAGTACTCGGAGAATTTCCCCGGTCGTGGACACAGGTAAACAATGCAATTGTAGTACCGGTCATTAACTTTCTCCAAGCAGCCTCACCGGAAACTGCAGAACTCCCAGAACAGCTGGAAGACCAGTTGGCCCCAGAGACGGAAGTTTCATCATCAGCAAACCAGGAGAATCAACCCTCTGCTAGCAGTGAACCTGTCGTAACCATGGTGAGCCAAAGAATTCATAGGAAATTACCCATCCTACCAGTGTTACCTCAGAATACCTGTAGTGTAGTTCACACTGAACCCACCACACCAGGGGTAGACACAAGGGACCAGGGTAGAGCAGTAACTACCGATGTACTACGTAGATCGACTAGAAGTACAAAAGGTCAGCTCCCTGCCCGTTGGAGAAACTAAAATGTAAAGTTTAAAGTATAAAAGTATTAAAATGTATGCTGTATATAGTTACCCGTAAGGGTATGCCAGAGACATTGCCAGTTTGATAAGTTTTATATGTGTTTATCCAGTTACCTGAAAGGGGTACAAAGACTTGTAGGTTATGGACAGTGAATAACCAAAGAACTTTCCATTGTAAATAGTTGCACTTATTAGAGTGCCCCCCTTATTGGTTTTATGATTATAACAAATGACCTTAGAACAAAAAACCGTTTGGCGTGGCCGAAGACGTGGTCCAACACCTGGATCATCCATGCCCTGCAGCCACGCCCAGGGCCTACATTGAGGGTTTGTGGACGGGTCCCTCATGTTCAAGTTTGCACCTTAATAAGGAAAATGGACACCTGGTTGCAGATTATACTGTAACCTGTTAAAGACTGTAATGTTAATAATTTTCTATGTGCCTTGTTGTTGTTATTTGTTACTTTTGAAAAATATTCTCAGTCCGGGAGTACTGAAATTAACAAGGAGGGAATGTGGCACCCTAGTGGTACGGTTGCCACAGTGGCTTTGCCTTCCTCAAAAGAGGTAATGCCATGCCTGGAAGCAAGCAGGGATCCCCTAGTCAGGGATACTAAGCATGCAACATTTTCCTGGCTCCAGACCAGCAAGGGGAGCTCCTCCCCTTGGTAACTGGGATCTGGGGGCGGGGTTAGTTAGTCTTAGTATTGGGAGTTGAGTTTAGGACGTCGAAGAGAGAGGAGCTAGGGATTGGAGCTGAGGTAGCTCGTCCTAGCTAGAAAAAACACAGAGGACAGGACACCGGAGTCTGAGGCTGTGGGGCACTGAAGGCCCAGCAGCAGATACCGTAGGGCAGGAGATTGAAGGTCTCCTGGCCCCATCAGACGCCCGGAGGCTCAGCAGCACAGAGGGACCAGCACCGCTACATGGGATCAATGCATGAGTAAGGCCCGAGCTGCAAGCCATACGGGTGAGCACAGAACATTATACTCAGGGACATGGGCTATAGCACAGCTACAAGCAGCAAAGCCAAAGAGTATAGTGAGAAGGGGAGGCCTACAACCTCACCTGGCAAGGAGGACTCTATGCTTGCTTCCAGGCTGACCGGACTCTTACCTCTAGCCAGTACCCCAATCCAGTCTTGCCTAATTGTCATCAGTAAAGACCCTGGGACTGCACTATACTGACTCTATGGTTATTACTGCACTACGACACCCTGCACAACCACCAACATTTACACCCTGCCCTGAAGCTAACTCTTCCTGTGGGGAGTCATAACATCCTTGCTGCAATACCACCAGCTTAAGAGGACTGCTCCGCAGCGGCGGCCCCTTTAGCTGCATTCCACAGGTGGCGTAGTCGGACTCTTTAATAAAACCTATACATATAATTTCCCTTGGATTGACCGCCCTGGGTCACGGACCGGGTCACCGCCACTGTGACTACAACCCCCAGCATCTACCAGCCCGGCACCGGGTACCCCACGGCCCAGGGGGCGCGTCATATCCATAGACCTTCCCAGCCTGATAATATCAGTAATATCAGCCTGTAGATGTCTGCTTTACCTTGGCTGGTTATCAAAAATAGGGGGGACGCCACGTCATTTTTTTAAATTCATTACTTATTAAATAGGTCAGAAAATGTTAAAAACACCATGAAAGGTAGTAAAGGGTACAATTGTATAATATTTAGGGTGGGACGTAGAATAATATAAGCTCTCCCTTTTTAGGTCAACTCTCTCTGAACTGCTTCCAGAGGACAGTGTGGTAAGCTTCGCCTCACAGGGTCTTCTATAAACCCGATGACGCAATGCAGCCGGCCAATCACAGTAATGCCAATAACCAACATGGCTAAGGCCATGTGTATGGAAAACATTTCCTGCATGTTTGTCAGCTGTCACAGCCGCACAATATGCGGGCCGGGGACTTGAGCATGGCGCGTGAGCATAGTAGAATTCATTCTCAGCCTATTAGTTCAGCCACAACAGTCACAATTTCTTATGTGGCCCCTCAGGAAAATGAATTGCCGACCCCTGATCTCAATGATTTATAACTTCAGTCGCTTATCTTTAATTGCTCAATAGTTGTCACAGTTGTTAATAGTCATGTGCAACCAATGAGTTAAATGTTCTATGGTAAAAAAAGACACATGAGAAATAAATCTACACAATGTTTCCAGTAACATAACTGAGTATATTTTTAAGGTATGTTCACAGTTGGCAGTTTTTTTTCAGCCGTTTTTTTTCTTCTGAGGAAATAAAACGCTGCATTTTACAGAGCCGGCTTAGAGATGAGATTTCTAAACTCTCAATCACACGCTGCATTTTTTTCCTGTTCTTTTAAATCTGCAGCTTGTCAATTCTTTCAGTTTTGCAGCGCTTTTCACCCATTAAAATGAAAAAAAAAACATTAAAAGAGCTGCAAAAACGCGAGTATTGTATTCAGCGTTGTTCCTCCTACCACTCAGGTTTTCGGGGTAGAAAAAAATGCTGTGAAAATGCAACGTGCGAACATCCCCTTATCCTGGTTGTGCTGTAATTGGAAATAAAATAAAACGTCCATAATAACATGGAGATGTAATTCATTCTATGGTGTTTGCACTTTCAGTATTGCTAGGTGGCATCTTTTTGTGCAGAGCCGCCAGTTTAACATTCTGTGACAAGATTCCATGATGACATCACTGGTGATGGTCGGCCATTATGACATCACAGCTCACAGCCATTACTTATAGAATGTACACAGGGTCACGGGTGCCTTTCTTGGCTTCATAGTGACTGATAGCATTTGCAGTTTTTCGCTATGGCTGAATTACTTTTGGATAATCTTGAGGTAGACGCACTATGGGAGATTATTATCAATAATAACCCAGACACTGCGCTTCTACCACCTGATGGCGTCCTCAGCTTCACTCACCGGATGGTGATAAAGCTAGTAAATGACTGCCTGACCAAACACTACCAAGGTCATCTAACGTCAGACTATCTGATGGATTTACCTCAGAACATCAGGACTTTACTACAGCAGGTAAGTGGCGGATGCTCCGCACAAATCTTCTCCATAATCATAGATAATAATAGCGGGACAGAAACTTCTTCAGAGGAGCAGATGTCACATACAATGGCCGCCTCCATTGTGCCCTTTCTCACTCAGGATTTTCATTTTTATTTATTTTCTTTTTTATAGGCTGAAAAAAGATTTCAAAACGGCGATTTGGCTTTTATTAAAGAACTCGCCGAAAAAGTCCTGTCTGTACTGGAACGTCCGGCCCGCTCATCGGAACGCCTGGTAAGGAGCCGTCATCTTCCCTATCACACGTCCTTGTTCTCTGATCTTCTCCAGATCAGCAGTCAGATATCAGATCTGGTGGTAGATGTTACAGGCCTCCTGTCAGCTCCTGGCAGGCTCAGCATATGTATGGCCGCCAGTCTGTGCTGCTCCCTCGCCTGTGAGGACAGTCTGTATTCTGCTGATGTAGTCACAGCTCAGGGGTGGGAAGTCTGTATTACCGCTTCTGTCTATCACTATTATCAGAGTCTTCCTGCTTGTAAATGCTGAAGCTGAGATAATAGGCGATAATAGTGCACACAAGTCTCTTCTACACTATATTAACATGGACTTGTGGAGAGGAACTGCAGTGTAAAGCAATTCCACCCAATACTGTAGGGAATGGAGTACAAGATGTACCCATGATATAAAGAATGCAGGTAACACAGCTCTGGGGTATCACAGTGCAGAAAAGTCAAAGTTTACACTGAACGTTTGATTTTTCAATCTAAATTTATCTTAATCCACGTAAATCAGAGAACTTTCTGAGAAATATTATCAAGATGGCGCATTATTTGTATAGTTACATTGCTGCATCTGTAAATGTGGGTTTAGTGCTTCCTGATTTATGTGTTTCGTGATTTGGTGAAATCTTCCACATATTAAATATATATATTATAATTATTAGGAAACAGCAAAAGGCAACACCAAAGATGGGCAAAATCTACACCCGGAAATAATCCCTGACCCTAATACGAGTCAGCCGGAACTGACCAGCGATCTGATTACAGGTAAGCCGATCATCCGACCTTCTACCTATAATATAATCAGGGATGTGACAGAGACAGAAAGACACATCCCAGACAGGGAGGGAGGAGGATGAGGATGGAGGAGGAGTGTGGCGACTGATAAAGCGGTATGCGTAGGCGCTTACCGTGTATTGCGATCTCCAGTGGGGACATACCCTGATCTTCAGAGAGGCCGGTGGAGGAGACTGGCGCCAGAGGATGGGGGGGAGCATATACCATGATGGGGGAGCATATACCAGGATGGGGGACCAGGATGGGGGAGCATATACCCGGCTGGGGTGGGAGCATATAACATGATGGAGGAGCATATACCAGGATGGGGGATCAGGATGAGGGAGCATATACCAGGATGGGGGATCAAGATTGGGGAGCATATACCAGAATAAGGGGTAGCATATACCATGATGGGGGAGCATATACCAGGATGGGGGATCAGGATGGGGGACCAGGATTGGGGAGCGTATACCAGAATGGGGGAGCATGGACCAGGACGGGGGAGCATATTCCAGGATTGGGGACCGGGATGGGGGAACAAGGACCAGGATGGGGGAGCATATACCAGGATGGGGGAGCATGGAGCAGGATGGGGGAGCATATACCAGGATAGGGAACCAGGATGGGGGAGCATATACTAGGATAGAGAACCAGGATGTGGGAGTATGGACCAGGATAGGGGACCAGGATTGGGGAGCATATATCAGGATAGAGGAACAGTATTGGGGAGCGTATACCACTATAGGGGACCAGGATTGTAGAGCATATACCAGGATGGGGGAAAGCATATACCAGGATGAGGGACCATGGACCAGGATGGGGGAGCATATACCAGTATAGAGGACCATGATGAGAGAGCATATACCAGGATGGGGGACCAGGATGGGGGAGCATATACCAGGATAGGGGACCAGTATGAGGGAGCGTATACCAGGATGGGGGGAGCATATACCAGGATGGCGGACGAGCATAGGGGAGCATATACCAGGATAGGGGATTAGGATGGGGGAGCATATACCAGTATAGGGGAACAGGATGGAGGGGAGCATATACCAGGATGGGGGACCATATACCAAGATGAGGAACAATATACCAGAATGGGGGACAATATACCAGGACTGGGGAGCATATACCAGGATAGGAGAGCATATACCAGGATGGGGGAGCATATTCCAGGATGGAGGAGCACATACTAGAATGGGGGCCCAAGATGGGGGAGCATATACCAGTATGGGGGAGCATATACCAGTATGGGGGAGCATATACCAGGATGGGGGATCAGGATCTAATGTCTTAGTCAGGAGAAATCTAATATAAATCTAGATGGAAGTTCACTGGGGGTGAAGAAAAAGTCAGAGTGCAGTAACATGCCCCCAGTGCACTTCCAGGCTAATTTGCATATGGCTGCTCTGCTTGAACTGTCTTTTCCCATCACTCACATGTACAGTGAGGGTGATGAGTTCCTCATTCATGTGATGATTTGGGATTCCTCCATCATTTATATTACATGTATCTGTCTATGGATGTGCCGTACGTTCTCATATTTAGAACCCCCATATAATTAGTAATAGCCCCATTTACAGACGTCCTGCCATTTCTCCATTATATTGCTGTATTGTGTATATAGGATTGATATCATCTAATACATTTTATTTCTTCATTGTTTTATCGCTATTTTAGATACAACTGTGCTGGCGGATGCTGACAGTGTAATCTGTGAGATCCCAGAGATCCAAGAACCTGCCGCTGTAAGTATCATAGAGGGAGATGTCTGTATATCACCAGATCATGGGGTGTGAATGACACGTCCAGTATTATCCCCATATAACCATGGGACATCTCTATTCTAAATGTAGATGACACTATTGTGTTAGTTAATAGCACTTATACTAAAGGGAATCTGTCACCAGATTTTGCTACTCACCTGAGAGCAGCATGATGTAGGGGCAGGGACCCTGATTCCAGCACTGTCACTTACTGGGTGCAGCAGTTGTGATAAAATCTCTCTTTCTCTGCATGCTGGGCTATGTATAACTGCCCACAGCACTGATTGGCAGCTTTCTTGTACAGTACGCTGTGGATAGGCAGAAATCCGCTAATCAGTGGTGGGGGCAGGGTTACACAGAGCAATAGGACTACATGGCACAAGACAACTAGTCCTGTAGTGATAATCTCTTGCTGATTAAACACTGATTTTAATAAATCAACGACACAGACCCTAGTAAGTGACACATCGCTGGAATCAGGATTTCGGCCCTTACTTCATGCAATTCTTAGATTACATATAAAACACAACTTGCTGACAGATTCCTTTTCAGTTCTCTTCTGTGATCTCCCATATTATTCGGCACTGTACAATGATTCCGGTGTATGGAGGATCCCCCTTAAATTACCCCCATGTCTGCGGGGCATCCTGCTTGTATCGCCCCCTACATACAATCAGTGTAAATCAGCTGGGACATAACAGAGGTGGAAGATGGTTTTGTATCCGGAGCTTTTTTCTTGCAGCTTTTTTATCTGAAAATCATTTCTTATTTTTTTATAGAGTGTGATCGAATCATTGATCCCGGCGAGAAAGCCGCATATGAGCGACTTCCAAACATCCAGACTGATCGGCAGCGGAGCTTTTGGGTGAGATTTCTGCTGGTATAATCCATATTTCTCAGATTCCCTATGACAATGCTTCTGCCTCTGTGCTCTGCCATTCAGCGTTATCATAGGGAAATGATCTGAGTCCACATCACTGTTCTAATTCTCACTATTCAGGTCATTTATATACAGCTGAGCAAACTGATCTATAACAAATCAGACTGTAAGGGCCTGTGCACACATTGCAGATTTTTTGCATTTTTGTTGTGTTTTTTCTGCTCAGAATTGTCACAAAACCTGAGGGATTTCATGTTGCCAGCAAAGTGATGGAGATTCCTGAAATCTTATGCACACGATGCTTATTTTTCCTTGCAGATTTGCAGCACATCTGCATCATGTCATTTCTTTCAGTATTTTTTCTGCAGATTTCACACATAATAATAAGTGGGGAAAAATCTGCAACAAAAACGCAGGTAAAAACATGACAAAACGCACCTCTTTTTTGCATAGTTTTTCCTGCCTAGGGATGCAGATTTGGTGGAAAACTTTCTGCTCCAAATACTTCATATGGACACATACCCTTAAGGAAAGAGATTAAAATAATATATTCCATTCACCTGTCCTCGCCCCTCACCTGTTTTTATGCTGCACCTCCACCAGGGCTTCCTTCTCCTCCTCAGCGGACTTTGTTTTTTTTTGGGGGCGGCTCCATTATGGAGCTGATAAGAGAGATTGGCTGCACACGGTCATGTGAGGATTGACACGATACTGACGTCAATGACATCTGCACCCACATCCTCCACCATGACAATGTGAGTCCAATCACTGGCCTCAGCACCAGAAGGGGGCGCCAGAACATCCAGAGACTGGCACAGAGGACGCAGGACTGCAGCGATGGACAGGTGACAGCCTAGGATAGGTGGCTATAACAGGTTTTATTATTTTTTTAACTACTTCCATCCCCTTCTTTTATTATGCCATAGGGTATGGGAGGAGCATAACAAATTTCTTCTTACAGCAATTGGAGGAATTTCAATTTGCACTAAATGTCACTTGGACAGAATCGTATCTATTGACCAAATATAGAGAATCTGGCCAAGAAGAATTTCGGTAGATTGTCTCCCATGTCTCTAATGCGACATGCGTGAGGGCTCAGACAGACATGGCATTGTGCAGATCTCCCATAGTTGATCTAGAAAGTGCTATTTTATTAATTTCTTGAAATGAATATCCAGTGACGGACAGATTTCAAGAATTGGTACAGAAGATCATGTAATGACTTCTATAGATGGACTATTAATAAGGATTCATTATAACCCATAGATTCTCCTTTTCTCCAGGGCCGTATACTTAGTGCACCATAAAGACTCACACCAGATCTTTGCAATGAAGAAAATGGCCAAGCAGAACCTGGATACTCCAAGAAAAGTGGAATTGGCCTTTCTGGAGAGGGACATCTTAACATTCGCTGATTGTCCCTTTGTGGTCTCCATGCTCTGCTCCTTTCCAACTAAATCTCACCTGTGTATGGTTATGGAGTATGTAGAAGGTAGGACATGTACATTATATTATATTCAATCCATGTCTGCTTACATCTTATCACCGCTCATATAATTAGGATTTGTCCAAGTGGTTGGCTACATCCCCTCAGAGAATTTACTATAGGTTATATATTACCAAGATACCTGGAAATTCATTGATCTGTGTGCACGGGTACTATGGTGCCCATGAGTCGGAGGGGTCCCACGCCACTTTGCTTTGTTTCCCATCCCTGTTCCTATCATCAAAATTTCAGCATAGCCACATCCTCAGAATGCGAATATGGCTGAACAGAATGGTGGATCAAGAAGCCAAAAGCTCCCTGATCCACCATCAGCCTGTGGTGAGTCTGAGACTCTGTGCACTGAAGGTGAAAAGTCGCAATAGCATCACGCCTGTAGTGTGGCGACTCAGTACTCACACTGCACTGACCAGTATGCCTGGGGAATGGGGTGAGATGAGTAGTGCTTTTTTATGTTAGTATTTGTAGGGGCCATAATACTAAATGGGTGTCTGGCAGTAGCCAATCATACTGTTTGGGGCACTGGTGGGGGTCATCATGCTGATTTCAGGGGGGCATAATACTGAGTGGTGGGGCTGGAGGGAGCCATAATAATGAGTTGGGGGGCTAGTGGGGACAATTATACTGAGTGGTGGCGACCATAATACTGAATAGGGGGCTGAAGGTAGCCAATCATACTAATTGGAGCATTGATGGGGGCCATCATACTGATTTGGAAGATGGGGGGGGGGGGCATGATACTGATTGGAGGCTTGGTGAGGGCCATAATACTGAGAGTTGGTGGGTGCCATAAAACTGAGTAATGGGGCTGGAGGGGGCCATAATACTGAGTGGTGGGGCCATTATACTGATTGGATGGATGGTTAGGGCCATAATACTAAGTGGTGGGGCTCGTGGAGGCCATGATACTGATTGGAGGGCTGGTGAGGCCCATAATACTGATTGGTGGGGCTGGTGGGGGCCATGATGCTGATTAGATGGCTGGTGAGGGCCATAATACTGAGTGGTGGGGCTGGTGAGGTCCATAATAATGAGTGATGGGGCTGATGGGGGCCATAATACTGAGTAGTGAGGCTTGTGTCAGCCATAATACTGAGTGGTGGGGCTGCTGGGAGTCATAATATTGAGTTAAGCGGCTCGTGGGAACAACTATACTGATTTGTATAAGTGGTGGGGCTGGAGGCGGCCATGATACTGAATGGAGGGCGGGTGAGGCCCATAATACTGATTGGTGGGGCTGGTGGGGGCCATGATACTGATTAGATGGCTGGTGAGGGCCATAATATGAAATAGTGAGGCTGGTAGGTGCCATAATACTGAGTGATGGGGCTGGTGGGGGGCATAATACTGAGTGGGGGACTGGTGAGGGCCATAATACTGAATTGGGGGCTGTGGGAGACATAATACTGTGCGAGAGGCTATGGGAGACTGTGAATTCTCCTATATTGAGTTGCTGACTGTGAATGCCCCTAAACTGAGTGGGGTCCTCATACTGAGTGGTGTGCTGTGGGAGTCCTTATTCTGTGTGGGGATCCTCATTCTGTGTTGTGGTCCAAATTATGTGTGAGGGGCCACTCATATTGAGTGGGACATGTATTTATGTAATTAGGTAAGGACCACATTTTACCACTACTTTAGTCTAATATTATGTGCACTATCCATTACATCTGTATATATTCTCTCCTGCCAAATATATCTGCTGACTTCTCATTATTCGTCACAGGGATCTGATTTATAAACCCCTCACCTGTCATATTTCCTTTTTTTCTATAGGTGGAAACTGTCAGACCCTTCTAAACACCAGGGGTCATTTATCTGTCCCCTTGACCCGCTTGTACTTTGCAGAAGTGGTTGTAGCTGTGGAATACTTGCACAGCTGTGGTGTGGTGCACAGAGACCTGAAACCGGAGAAGTAAGTGCCCCTGTAGTATAATAAGGAGGGAAAGTTATTATTTATTATCATATAGTCTGTAAGGCTAAAATCATCTTTTTTTTCGCAGCCTCCTGATAACATCTGCTGGACACATTAAAGTTACCGATTTTGGGCTTTCAAAAGTTGGTGTCATGATACCAAAAACCAACATCTACAAGCAATTAACAGAGGACATCACCAGAGAGTTCCGGGACCATGAGGTCAGCATCACTTACAGAAACCCAGCGTGTTCTTTACAAATCTCATCACACTATTGCTTCTTCTCTACGTTCTTCATTCCTAGAGAACTTTTCCACTGATATTTTATCTTCTGTCATTGTGTTTTTATGGTGAGAACTTGTCATATTAATGATATCATCAATCTCATCTCTTTCTTCTATTGGTTTCCAGGTCTGTGGCACCCCATATTATGTAGCCCCAGAGGTCATCCTGAAAAAAGGCTATGGGAGACCTGTTGATTGGTGGTCAATGGGGATCATACTACATCAATTTCTTGTGGGATTGGTTCCATTTTATGGAAATTCCCCAACTGAGATTTATGAAAATGTTGTCACAGGTAAGTAGAATAATCCGATTATAGCTTTGATTGGTTACATTTGTTTACTTATTTCCTTTGCTTTGTCGTACAGTCCAATAAAGAGGTTTCATTTTCTGTCTTTTTCTATATAACAGGTGGCGTAATTTGGGATTGTAATCCCGTTCCTCCCTTTGTTGCTCAGAACCTCATCACTAAACTGCTCAGAAAAATTCCTGCACAAAGACTTGGGACAGGTAACAGATAATTATTACACCAAGGACATATCGCTCAAGTCCATGAGACTCAGCACTTCTCTATCAGCTCATCCATTTTTAGTTCGCCATAATATGACTTTCAGTATATTTCCTTCATGTTTGCTCAGTTATGTCATTAGTTCAGATTAAGTTAAACAGTTCAGATATGGAGCAGTCTCTGACAATATCCGCAATACTTTTGTTTTGTCTTCTACAGCAGGAGCATTTGAGATCAAAGGTCATCCATTCCTGAGTGATGTAGACTTTGACAACCTTTTAAGTCAGAAGCCTGAGTACGTTCCTCAGCTTTTGTCAGACGTAGACATAAGCTCCCCTATCAGTAAGTAGAAGGAGACGTCATCTAGACAAAGCAGCTATTTGTCTCGTCTACCATAATTTGAGACAATTGGCTCCCATTAATATTACGGATAAATGGTGACTGTGCTAAACTAACAATCTCTAATAATACTTCATTACTTATCTCTGGTAGATCACTCTGATATAAACAAACATCTCGTCTCAGAGGATGAGGAGGACAATGAGAGCTTTAACTTCCAGAATTTTACATCTTCTTCTGAAAAGCTTTCTAAAGTAAGTATGAGAACAATTAATCTAAAATATGTAAAAAAAGACCTGTAAAAGTAAAAAAAAAGTATTTAATATCTTCTTGTTGTCCACATTTAGCTCTGTACCACCGCTACTAGGAGGATGAACAATGAGGATCCCAAGTCCCCTCCAGAGTGTACCCCGGCATCCAGCACAAGCATCTCAGAAATGTGAGTAGATTCTAAGGTCATTACTGGGAGCTTCATACTAATATATATGCACAAACCCAAATATAGGACATAAATACCATAACAACAAATACAGCATGCATCGCCCGTGATTAGCAGTCATTGTGCTTTTAGCTTCAGAAACCTCTGGTGGTGACAGCCCATAATTGCAGCCAGTCATGCACTTTTAGTGATGCCCACACTGTAGGAGAGATGTAGTACTACATGCCAGCCATTCTTGGTAGTGGTTTTTCGCTCTGCTTTATAGAAGGTAGTTTTGAGTAGGAAACCTTCCCTACCATAACTCTTATATATCCTAATAGGCCTTATTGTTGATGTTAATCTAGTGAGACAACCCCTTCTATACCGAATTTACTTGTAATTTACACGTTTATTTTCTTCCAAACAGGCAGAAAGAATCTTTTCCTGTGTCTATTAGAGATGATGCTATTACCAGCTTGCCACCCTCGTCCCCATTGTCAGGTATGTACATGTCTACAGCACAAAAAATGAGAATGTTGATGTCAAGGCTCAAATACTTTCATATGGTATTTTTGTTAGTGGTCTTCTATGTTATACATGTTTCATGGATTCCAATTATGTTGCCCATAGGCCCATACTGTATCTCTATTTGCCTAATTTTGTAAAGTTTTTCCAGATTACCAGATGTATAGGGGACAGGAGTAGAACAATTCTACTATATACAGGAAAGATACAAAGCAGATCCTATAAGAATATATTGTTAATGAGGGCTTTTTTTTACTTTCTGATTAGAAACTCCAGCTGACGTCGAAAGAAAATCTTCGATATATCTGAGTATAGAGCAAGAAATCTCAGAAAATGAAGAAAAGGGGGAAAAGAGAGGAGGTAAGTGTGAGAGTCAGCTCCATGTTGTGTGATGTCATTCAGTGAGAATAATTCATGTGGAGCAGTTGTTATTAGGGATGGGCAGACCCGTGGATGTTCGGGTCCATCAGGCTCAAGAATGTTACCCTAACGTGATCCCGAACCCGAACGGGATGTGGTGAATATTCATGGGACTTTAATAGCGGGCACACAGACAGCTGAGCGCAGCAGGAGCCGCGCTGCGGCTACCACGTGCAAACTATTAGGGAAAATGAGTGGTCACTGCTCCCCACGCACGCAGTGAATATTCCGGCACAGAGGGGAACACAGCGCTGGAGGAGAGAGGAGGTGAGTATGATTGTTTATTTTTTTATGAGCAGCGTAACAGGGATCAGGGGGTGCCAAGCATACCAGGATGAGGGGGCCATACATACAGGGATGAAGGGGGCCATGCATATAAGGATGAGGGGGGCAATGCATACAAGGATGAGAGGGGCTATACATACAGGGATGAGGCATGAGGGGGGGCCATACATACAGGGATGAAGGGGGGCCATACATACCGGGATGAGGGGGTCCATACATACAGGGATGAAGGATGAGGGGGGCCATACATACAGGGCTGAAGAGTGCCATACATACCAGGAAGAGGAATGAAGGTACCATACATACCAGGAAGAGGGTTGAAGGTGCCATACATACCAGGATTGGTGTGCGGGGGCGCCATACATAACAGGATGAAGGGTGCCATACATACCAGGAAGAGGGATGAGGGGGCCATGCATACCAGGATGGGGGATTGGGGTGCCATGCATACCAGAATGGTGGATTAGGGTGCGATTGCATATCAGGATGGGGATGAGGGCCACATATAACAGGAAGGAGGGGGCCATATATACCAGGATGGGGGATATTAACAGAAGTGGGGTACATTACCCCTATAACAGTGTCAGCAGCAGACCCCCTCCAGCTTAACAGGGCATCATGACAACATTTTTTGCTTACATTTTTTTTCTATTTTGCTCCTCTAAAACTTAGGTGCGTCTTATAGTCCGAAAAATACGGTATTCACCAGCCGGTGCCTATGCATAGTTAGAAATTTGTCAGTGAGATATATAATTTAGTGCAGTGTGTGTGTGTAGCTTATTGTACATGTATTTAGATAATAATTTAAAAAATAAAATAAAAAAATGCCCACATGAGGGAAAGCAGACAGCTCGGGACTGGTGTTATTATTCTGGGAAGAGGCCAATGTCCATGAAGCTTCCCAGGCTATTAATATCAGCTCACGGCTGTCTGCATAGCCTTCACTGATTATTAAAAGGGGGGGCACCCCCAAAAATGACGTGGGGTCCCCTTTATACTGCGCCGGCCAATCACAGGCATACCAATACTTGGCATGGCTGTGATGGGGCCTGAAGTGCCCACACCAGAAAAGTTTATTGAATGGCTGTGCTGCATCCTTTCAACAAGCTTTGTTCGGACTGTTGAACCCGAACAGTAACACAGACCTCCGGGAGACACTAGATGTCCAGTACAGACCGTCACATATATGATGGCTAACAATGATCCCTGACCTCTTTATGAATAAGATTCCTCTGCCGTTCAGCCACAGTGACCGCACAGTGGTATCAAGTAATAAGTCGTCCCTTTACTTACATTATGGACACAAAGCAGATCCTATAAGAATATATTGTTAATGAGGGCTTTTTTTACTTTCTGATTAGAAATTCCAGCTGACGTGGAAAGAAAATCTTCAATATATCTGAGTATAGAGCAAGAAATCTCAGAAAATGAAGAAAAGAGGGAAAAGAGACGAGGTAAGCGTGAGAGTCAGCTCCATGTTGTGTGATGTCATTCAGTGAGAATAATTCATGTGGAGCAGTTGTTATTAGGGATGTGCAGACCCGTGGATGTTCGGGGAACACAGCGCTGGAGGAGAGAGGAGGTGAGTATGATTGTTTATTTTTTTTATGAGCAGCGTGACAGGGAACAGGGGGTGCCAAGCATACCAGGATGAGGGGGCCATACATACAGGGATGAAGGGGGCCATGCATATAAGGATGAGGGGGGGCGATGCATACAAGGATGAGGAGGCCATGCATATAAGTGATGAGGAGGCAATGCATACAAGGATGAGGGGGGCTATACATACAGGGATGAGGCATGAGGGGGGCCATACATACAGGGATGTGGCATGAGGGGGGCCATACATACAGGGATGAAAGGGGCCATATATACTGGGATTAGGGGGTCCATACATACAGGGATGAAGGATGAGGGGGACCATACATACAGGGATGCAAGAGGAATGAAGGTACCATACATACCAGGAAGAGGGATGAAGGTGCCATACATACCTGGATGGGTGTGCGGGGGAGCCATACATAACAGGATGAAGGGTGCCATACATACCAGGAAGAGGGATAAGGGGGCCATGCATACCAGGATGGGGGATTGGGGAGCCATGCATACCAGGATGGTGGATTGGGGTGCCATTGCATATCAGGATGGGGATGAGGGCCACATATAACAGGAAGGAGGGGGCCATATATACCAGGATGGGGGATATTAACGGAAGTAGGGTACATTACACATTGTCAGAAGCAGACCCCCTCCCCCTTAACAGGGCATCATGACAACATTTTTTGCTTACATTTTTTTTCTATTTTACTCTTCTAAAACCTAGGTGCGTCTTATAGTCCGAAAAATACGGTATTCACCAGCCGGTGCCTGTGCATAGTTAGAAATTTGTCAGTGAGATATATAATTTAGTGCAGTATGTGTGTGTAGCTTACTGTACATGTATTTAGATAATAATTAAAAAAATAAAATAAAAAAATGCCCAGATGAGGGAAAGCAGACAGCTCGGGTCTGGTGTTATTATTCTGGGAAGAGGCCAATGTCCATGAAGCTTCCCAGGCTATTAATATCAGCTCACGGCTGTCTGCATAGCCTTTACTGATTATTAAAGGGGGGGGGCACCCCCAAAAATGACGTGGGGTCCCCTTTATACTGCGCCGGCCAATCACAGGCATACCAATACTTGGCATGGCTGTGATGGGGCCTGAAGTGCCCACACCAGAAAAGTTTGTTGAATGGCTGTGCTGCATCCTTTCAACAAGCTTTGTTCGGACTGTTGAACCCGAACAGTAACACAGACTTCCGGGAGACACTAGATGTCCAGTACGGACCGTCACATATATGATGGCTGACAATGATCCCTGACCTCTTTATGAATAAGATTCCTCTGCCATTCAACCACAGTGACCGCACAGTAGTATCAAGTAATAAGTCGTCCCTTTACTTACATTATAGACACAAAGCAGATCTTATAAGAATATATTGTTACTGTTTTTTTTTTCTACTTTCTGATCAGAAATTCCAGCTCTCGAGAAAAGAAAATCTTCGCTGTATTTGCTTAGAGAGCAACAAAACTCAGAAAATAAAGAAAAGAGGCAAAAGAGACGAGGTAAGTGTGAGAATCAGCTCCTTTACTTACATTATAAATACAAAGCAGATCCTATAAGAATATATTGTTACTGAGGGTTTTTTTTACTTTCTGATCAGAATTTCCAGCTCAGAAAGAAAGGAAATCTGAAAAAAATCTGAGTACACAGGAACAAAACTCAGAAAATGAAGAAAAGAGAGGAAGGAGACGAGGTAAGTGTGAGAATCAGCTCTATGTTGTGTGATGTCAGTGAGAATAATTCATGTGGAGCAGATGTCATCTGTCAGTGATGGGATTGTCGCATGTATGATGGCTAACAATGATCCCTGACCTCTGTATGATAAGATTCCTCTGCCGTTTGGCCGCAGTGTCCACGCAGTGGTATCATGTAATACGGAGTCCCATTACTTACATTATATTTATTTCTCTGCTCATAGGTTCCCTCCTCCGCCGGATCTTATCATCCTGCCGGCGTGGATTGTCCAGGGCTGCTCGGATATGTGCATGTTGTCACTGTTCCCCCAGCATCATCTAAAAGACTGAAAACCTCCGCATCTAGCGCCCAGAAATGCAGCAGATCCTCCATCACTGCTGAACCTGTATAGAAGGACCTTCACCAGCTTCCTGTGGCCTTCTCACTGGAACATCTTTACCCGGATATGTTTTGCCTCTATCATCAGGCTCCGCGGTATTCATACTACTCGCCTGACTTGGCTTTTACTGATCACCTGGTATCTGACCCCAGCTGTGTTCATGACTATGATTTCATCTATTAATAATATTCATGGTTTTGTTCATGTCTTAACCTTCTATCCTATTATTAATAATAAAAAAATAAAAATAAAAGCTGTTACTGTTGCTCTGATTTTTTTTCATCTTGAGTTCACAACTAATTGTAACTCACTAATTGTGCTTCTTAACACTAAATGCATTTGTCATTATTCTGAATGCAGCAGCCAGGCTCATATTTCTGTCCAGCAGCTACACCGGCGCCTCCACAGTACCAGTCATTGCACTCTCCCACAAAGCTCTCCACAGTGCTGCACTGTTCTACAACTCCTCCCATATGTCAGTCTACTACCATATCTACACTCCAATGAGCCAAGACTAATATCCTCCATAATCAGGACCTCCCACTCTCACGTCCATGACTTTTTCTGTGCTGCACCAGTTCTCAGGAGTGCATCAGGTTCATTCCTACTGTCTATGGATTTAAGTGTTCACTAAAAACAGATAATTTTTAGCAAGACTATCAAGTCATGTCACTAATCTAAGTTTTGCCCCCAGCACTTAATATCTGTACATATGTACAGATATTGGCTGGTGACCTGTTCATTTAGTCCAGGGCCGGCTCCAGGTTTTTCTGGGCCCCGGGCGAAAGAGTCTCAGTGGGCCCCTTTAACACATACCACGATTCATGATGCAGAGACATGGCGGAGAAATATATATATATATATATATTAGTACAATGCAAAGATTTCACTTCTTACATTACATGAGTGATATCTATTATAAATTCCACAATAGCTCAGAAACCGGTGAATCGCTCCACACAGAATAGTGGCCCCCATATAAGGCTCCATACGGAATACTGGCCCCCATATAAGGCCCCATACAGAATACTGGCCCCCATATAAGGCCCCATACGGAATACTGACCCCCATATAAGGCTCCATGCGGAATACTGACCCCCATATAAGGCTCCATGCGGAATACTGACCCCCATATAAGGCTCCAGGCGGAATACTGGCCCCCATATAAGGCTCCATGCGGAATACTGACCCCCATATAAGGCTCCATGCGGAATACTGACCCCCATATAAGGCCCCATACGGAATACTGGCCCCCATATAAGGCTCCATGCGGAATACTGACCCCCATATAAGGCTCCATGCGGAATACTGACCCCCATATAAGGCTCCATGCGGAATACTGGCCCCCATATAAGGCTCCATGTGGAATACTGACCCCCATATAAGGCTCCATGCGGAATACTGACCCCCATATAAGGCTCCATGCGGAATACTGGCCCCCATATAAGGCTCCATGCGGAATACTGACCCCCATATAAGGCTCCATACGGAATACTGGCCCCCATATAAGGCTCCATACAGAATACTGGCCTCCATATAACGTTCCATACAGGATACTGGTCCCCTTATAAAGCTCCATACAGGATACTGGCCCCCATATAACGCTCCATACAGGATACTGGTCCCCTTATAAAACTCCATACAGGATACTGGCCCCCATATAACGCTCCATACAGGATACCGGTCCCCTTATAACGCTCCATACAGGATACTGGCCCCCATATAATGCTGCATGCAGGCTGTTACCCCCCACATAATGCCCCATACAGGCTGCCCCCCCTTATAATGCTCCATGCAGGCTGTTCCCCCCCACATAATGCCCCATACAGCCCCCCCCTTTTAATGCTCCATGCAGGCTGTTACCCCCCCACATAATGCCCCATACAGGCTGCCCCCCCTTTATAATGCCCCATGCAGGCTGTTCCCCACCTTATAATGCCCCATACAGGCTGTCACCCCTTCTCTTTATAATGCCCCATGCAGGATGTCCCCCCCCTCTTTATAATGCCCCATGCAGGCTGTTCCCCACCTTATAATGCCCCATGCAGGCTGTCACCCCTCCTCTTTATAATGCCCCATGCAGGAATCCCCCCCCCCCTCTTTATAATGCCCCATGCCTCCATACATAAAAAAAAAAATCAAATACTCACCTCCCTTCTCACCTGCTGCCGCTGCTCGGGTCCGGACTCCAGCGTTGTCGGCGTCTTCCCGCTCAGCGCTCCCTGTGACGGCTCAGGGGAGGGCGCGGTGTAAAGGTGTCACTGCGCCCTCTGACCTGAGACGTCACAGGGAGCGCAGAGCAGGAAGACAGCGGATCTGCGGCGGCACGGGGAGAGGTAAGTATCCAGCTGCCGGGGCCCTGAGCAAGCGGCGGAGAAGGGCGGGCGCTGACACCGCTCTCCTCCGCCCATAGCCCAGCGGGGTGCGTGACCGCCAGTGGGCCCCTCTGCCTGCTCAGGGCCCCGGCATTTGCCCGGGTGCGCCGGGTGCTGACGCCGGCCCTGATTTAGTCTTAACTCCTCGAAGATAGGTGCTCCCTAAAACCACATCTGTTTAGGGCGGCCTATCACGCTCCTTAATCAAAGTCCTTTTATATATTTATAGCCCATTCATTATTTCTCCAAACATAAGTCACTCCACCGCACCCAAAACCCCTACAAATACTGGCTGGTGACAGCTCCTGCAGCCTTTATCTCTCCCTCATCCCCTCAAGATGGCGGACCATCATTGTAAATAAGCCCCTGTACTTTGCGTCCCCCCACCTCATTATAGATTGTAAGCTCTTACCAGCAGGGTCCTCATTAGTTTTGCTTTAATTATTGTATTATCTTTAGCTATGTTACTTATGACTGTTGTATATGAACCTGAATTGTAAAGCGCTGAGGAATATGTTGGCGCTATATGAATAAAGATTATTATTATTATTAAAGCAAAACAACAACATGTTTCATACCGCCAAATCTTCCTTAACTCCTTAGTGACCAAGCCAATTTTGACCTTAATGACCTGCCCAAATTTTTGAAGTTTGACCAATGTCAATTTATGTGGTAATAACTCTTTAACGCTTCAACGGATCCCACTGATTTTGAGACTGTTTTTTTCATGACATATTGTACTTCATAATAGTGGTAACATTTTTTCAATATGACTTTCATTTATTTGTGAAAATATCGGAAATTTGGCGAAAATTTTTAAAATTTCACAATTTTCAACCTTTTAGTTCTTACGCCCTTAAATCAGAGTGTCATGTCGCACAAAATAGTTAATAAATAACATTTCCCACATGCTTACTATACATCTGCGTCCTCTTTGAAACATCGTTTTTTCTGTTAGGAAGTTATAAGGGTCAAGATTTGACCAGTGATTTCTCATTTTTACAACAAAATTTACTAAATATTTTTTTTAGGGACCACATCACATTTGAATTGACTTTGGGGGGCATATATGACACAAAATATCCAAAAGGGATACTATTCTAAAAATTGCACCCCTTAATTCCTCAAAACCACATTCAAGAAGTTTATTAACCTTTCAGGTGCTTCACAGGAACTAAAGCAATGGCAAGGAAAAAATAAACATTTTTTCCACAAAAATTTTACTTTAGCCCCATTTTTTTTATTTTCACAAGGGTAACAGGAGAAATGGACACCAAAAATTGTTGTGTAATTGGTCCTGAGTATGCCAATACCCTATATGTGGGATAAAACTACTGATTGGGCGCACGGCAGGGTTCGGAAGGGAAGGAGCATAATGTCTTTTTGAATGCAAAAATAGCTGGAATCGAGAGCAGATGCCATGTCGTTTGGAGAGCCCCATATGTGCCTAAACAGTGAAAACCCCTACAAGTGACACGATTTTGGAAACTAGACCTCTCAAGGAATGCATGTAGATGCCTGGTGAGCACCTTGAACGCCCAGGTGCTTCACAAAAGTTTATAACGCAGAGCCGTGAAAATAAAAAAAAATCTATTTTTTACCACAAAAATATACTTTTAGCCCCAAATTTTTTTCCCACAAGGGTAATGGGAGAAAATGGACCCAAAAATTTGTTGTGCAATTGCTCCTGAGTACGCCGATATCCCATATGTAGGGGAAAACTATTGTTTGGGCACATGGCAGGGTTCGGAAAGGAAGGAGTGACGTTTTGGAAAGCAGACTTTGATGGAATGGTCTGCGGGTGTCATGTCGCGTTTGGAGAGCCCCTGATGTGCCTAAGCAGTGGAAATCCCCCCTCAAGTTACCCCATTTTGAAAACTACCCCCCTCAAGGATTTTATCCAGGGTTATGTATAGTGAGCATTTGTAAACCACAGGTACTACACATAATTTGTTAACATTAGGTCGTCATATTGAAAATTGTCATTTATTTCACAAAAATGACGTTTTAGCCCCAAATTGATTATTTTCACAATGGACAATAGGTTAAAAAATAACGCGATGATCAAAAACTTCTATTTGGGCACATGGCAGGACTAGGAAAGGAAAGAGAGCTATTGGTCTGGAATATATTGTGAAGGCCATGTCGCATTTGGAAAGCCCCTGACATGCGAAAACAGCAGAAGCCACCACAAGGGACCCAATTTTGGAAACTAGTCCCCTCAAGGAATTTATCTAGGGATGTATTGAGTATTTTTAACTTACAGGTGATTCACAAAACTTTATAACTTCCAGACGTGAGAACAAAAAATTATTTTTTTATACTAAAATACTGTTTTAGCACCAAATTTATAATTTACACAAGTGGTAATAGGAGAAAATGGACCCCATAATCTGTTATGCAATTTTTACCGATCACAGTGATACCCCATATGTGGTTGTACACTAATGTTTGAGCACACAGCAGGGGTTGGATGGGAAGGAGCGCTACTTGGCTTTTAGAACACAGATTTCGTTTTAATACAGTAGTGTTCAAAACAATAGCAGTGTGTCCAAAAACATGAGTTAAGCACAAAATCTTTCTACTAGTTTTTATTTCCAGCATTGGGAACATTACACACTGTTTTCTAATTCAAAACATGAAGAGAAATGTATATAATTTTTAACTACTTTACAGAAAATAACAAAAAAAGGAGGCCAAGTACTTAAGCTACGTAGTTGGGAGAGGCGAAATTAAGCCACAGGTCAATAAGAACGAGGCAATTCAGAACTGGCTGCAACCGCTCTCCAAGAAGCAGGTGAGAGCGTTTCTTGGAATCGTGGGATATTACCGGCGGTTTATCCCAAATTTTTCTATGATTGCCGCACCACTGACGGACCTTCTGAAAGGCACAAAATCAACGAGGGCGAAATGGACGGTTGAAACCGAGATGACGTTCCAACAGCTGAAGCTGGCACTCTGTAAGCAGCCGGTCCTGGTTGCACCAGACTTTACTAAAGAGTTTGTGCTCCAGACAGATGACTCAGAAGTTGGCCTAGGAGCCGTGCCGTCACAGGAGATAAATGGGGAAGAGCATCCCATCCTGTATATGAGCCGGAAGCTCTCATCCTGTGAGAAAAATTATGCCATTGTGAAGAAAGAATGCTTAGCCATAAAATCAGCCATACACACGCTAAGATATTACCTACTTGGCCAAAAGTTTAAATTGGTGTCAGACTATGCCCCTTTGAGATGGTTGAGGGAAAAGAAGGGTAAGAATGCCTGAGCAACTAGGTGGTTCTTAGGTCTCAAAGACTTTAATTTTCACATGGAGCATAGACCTGGGAAGTTACACGCTAATGCTACTGCCCTCTCCAGAATTCCCTGCTGGGTGACTGAAGGTGCCCCCCAGCTTTTGGCAGAGGGGGGGAATATGTGACAGAGTCACTGGTATTATATGCGAGGGGAGGTATGCGTCACTCAGGATTCTCTCCTGTGTGAACTGAGACCTACTGAATCTCTGCCAGCATGTTATATGCTGTGGGTTACCTCTTTTAAAGGGTGTGGTTTTATGGGAATGATGTAGAGATGGGAGGGAAGTCATTCCCCATATCTCCTCCTCAGGGTGTGGCTGAGCAAGCTTTAAATGTTCAGTCCTGTTTTTTTTTCTTTGTGTTGTGTTTGGAGAGGCAAGGTCTCCAGGCTGGACAGCCATAGCTCAGGACAGAGCTGAAGGGTGGACATAACCTGTGTGGGTGAATGGCACATACACATATGGACTGTGCTATTGTTTATCTTTTGTTATGTTGTTTTGCTAGTAAGGCTGTGTTTATCTTTGCTGGAGTTGCAGAGCTTTTGTCACGGGTGTGTCAGAGGTGACAGACAGTCGCCCTACAGTGGGTTGCAGGAGACATCTACGTTTGGCATTGCAGACAGCTTCTTAGATAAGAGGCTGTCTTTAGGACCAAGTAGCTACCTCTCTCTTGCTAATTAGCTCTCTGGCCTGGGTGTATATATACCTGGTGTGTCTGAGAGGGAGTCGCCGGCTATATTCATTTCTACTTGTGAGGCTTATCAGGAGCAGCACTTCATCCTTTCTGGAGCTTGAGGCCATGTGTATATTTGAAATCATCTAAAGCTAAGCAATTTTCCCCTGTTTTGTCTTCTCTTGTTGTCTATAGTGTTTAGTGGAGGTTGACTAGTTCTCATCTCCTTCCATCCCTAGCCGTAGCCGTACGCCAGGGAAAGTAGGGCGAGGCACGCATACGGTGATTGCTGAAGAGGCAATATAGGTACGGTAGTTAAGACAGGGTGACGTTAGACCATACTAGGAGGTCTCTACTTCCTCCTTTCCCTTTTCCCTTTGTGTTGCACTAACTCCTGGCGTGACATTATAGCCGGCCGAGCACGTTTTGAAAAGAAAAAAAAAAAAAAGCTGTAATTTTTTTTCCTTTGTCTGGAGAAGGGATATATCAGACCCTCATCTTCGCTAGTGGCGGCAGGGTTCTTCTTTGTGAAGAAAAAAGATGGCGGTCTACGTCCCTGTTTAGATTTCCGGGAATTACATCAAATTACCATCCATGATCCAAACCCTCTTCCTGATTCTTCCCTCCAGGCTTTTTCTTCCTTAAAGAACCATTTTGCCACTGCATGTATACTCAGTCAACCCGATGTTTCTCAACCCTTTAATGTGGAGGTTGATGCTTCTGATGTTGGGGTTGGGGCTGTGTTGTCTCAGGGTTCATCCCCTGGTAAATGGCATCCATGCGCCTTCTTTTCTAAAAAATTGTCTTCAGCAGAGAGAAATTAGGACATGGGTAATAGGGAACTTTTGGCGATCAAATTGGCGTTCAAGTAATGTCGACATTAGTTGGAGGAGGCTGTCCATCCTATTACTGTTATTACTGACCATAAGAACCCGTCATATCTCCAGTCAGCTAAATGTCTCAACCCTGGGTTCAATTTTGTTGTCACTCTTCGTCCAGGGGTCAAAAATGTCAAGGCTGATGCTTTGTCCCGGAGCTTCCCTGGTGGTGGTGACCATGAAAACCCTGCCCTGATATTACAGAAAGGGGTAGTCATTTTCGCTCTTTATCCTGAACTGGACGGTGAGGTGTTGGAGGCTCAGGGGGACGCCCCTGCCTTCTGCCCTTCAGGAAAGTTATTTGTACCATCTGACCTGCGCCGCAAAGTAATCAAGGAACATCATAACTCTGTGCTTGCTGAGCATCCAGGTGGTAAGGCAACTGCGGACCTCCTCTCTCATCGTTTTTGGTGGCTGGGGTTGCATCGGGATCCAATTGAACACTTAGCTGCTTGTAGTATTTGCGCGCGTTCTAAGGTTTCGTATACCCCTCCGTCTGGTACTCTTCTTCCGCTACTTATCCCTAGTAGGTCATGGACACACTTGTCCATGCATTTTATTACTGACCTACCGGTTTCTGCAGGTGAAACGGTGGTTTTGGTGGTAGTAGATAGGTTCAGTAAAATGGTTCACTTTGTCGCATTACCTGCACTTCCCAATGCCAAGACACTTGCTCAGGTGTTCATAAATTATATTGTGAAGCTTCACGGGGTTCTCTCTGATGTGGTGTCTGATCAGGGGACCCAGTTTGTTTCCAAGTTCTGGAAGGCATTCTGTTCTCGACCGGGGGTGCAGCAGTCCTTTTCATCTGCCTTCTACCCTCAGTCGAATGGTCAGACCGAGCGTGTCAATCAGAACTTGGAGACATACCTCAGGTGTTTTGTTTCCGAAAATCAGGAGGATTGGACATCCTACTTACCGCCAGCAGAATTTGCCATCAATAATCATCGTCAAGAATCCACTGGCAGGTCACCGTTCTTCGGTACATATGGTTATCATCCACAGTTTGGTACCTTCAGTGGGGGAAGAGCTTCATGAGTTTCTGAGGAGGAACGGTTTACATCATTGCTCTCCTCCATATGGCAGGGTGTTCTTTGAAACTTAAAGACCATGTGAAACAGGTATAAACGTATGGCCGACAGAAAAAGCTTGCCAGGTCTGGACCTGAATGTGAATGATTTTGTGTGGTTGTCTACCACGAATATAAGATTAAAAGTTCCTTCTTGGAAGCTGGGACCTAGGCTAATAAGCCCTATAAAATAACCACCGTCATTAACTCAGCAGCGTTTCATCTTGAACTTCCTCAGGCCCTTAAAGGTCCACAATGTGTTCCACATATCCTTACTCAAAAGGTATGTGGAACCACTTGAACCCTCAAGTCTACCACCGCCCCCAGTACTGGTTGATGGTAATCTGGAGTTCCAGATTTTGAGGATTGTAGATTCTCATCTCAAATGTCATTCTTTACAATACTTGGTGCACTGAAAAGGCCATAGTCCAGAGGAGAGGATGTGAGTTTCAGCGTCAGAGGTGAACGTTCCCAGATTGGTTAGCTCATTCCACACCTCTTTTCCTGAGAAACCCGGTCCTGAGGCCACTCGTAGAGGGGGGGCTACTATCGCAAGTGTGTCAAAGGTGACAAACAGTCGCCCTGCAGTGGGTTGCAGGAGATCTCTACGTTTGGCATTACAGATAAGATAAGATTGTAGATAAGAAGCTGTCTTTAGGACCAAGTGGCTACCTCTCTCTTGCTAATTAGCTCTCTGGCCTGGGTGTATATGTAGCACCCCGAGGGCTCGGTTGCTACAGAGGTATTGCATCTCAGCCAGATGTGCGATATCTCACTCTCAGGTATGGATGCAGTGTGGATCAGGACCCTGACACCTGCATGCTTTACACCACATTTCCAGGGGGCAGGGCGACCGATATGCTCCAAGTAGAGCACGACAGTCCCTGTCCCTGGCTGGAGTGGGGGGAGGGAACACCGAGGAAGTGGGAACCCTGTAGTGCAGGAGCAGGGAGGAGGTAGTTCCTGGGTGCACCTAGAGGGAGGTATAAAAGGTGGGCACCATCTTAGATCAGTGTTCAGTCTGAGAGAGGAAGTGACAGAGCAGGGCCTCTGTGGAGCTCTGCTCCGGAGGCGGGCCTAGCCTGTGAGGCCCAGCAAGCACTAAAAGAGAAGACAGTTCACTGAGAGAAGAAGAGGGAGCAGGAGGTGGGAGCAGAGGCTGGTGAGCACAGTACGACGTAGGCAGCCGTTACCTGCAGAAGTGGTCTGGATAATAAGAACTGTGAGTAAAGACCCTGGACTGCATCACTGACTCTGTGTCGTCACTGCTACTCCTGCACCATCACTCCCATCCTCCGCATACACTGCCCTGAGACTACACTCCTCCCGTGGGGAGTTGTACTACACTCTGCTGCACTTACAACACCAGCCTCAGCGGTCTGCCCTGCAGCGGCGGTTCATCCTGACCGCAATCCACGGGTGGCGTAGTCGGACATTTAATATCATAAAAACCACACAAATAGACTGCCATTTGAGTTGACCACCCTGAGCCACGGGACCGGGTCCCCGCCGCACGAAGACTACAACCCCCAGCATCCGCAATGAGTCCGGTTCCGGGTTTCCCCACACGCGCGCGGCCCAGGGGGCGTGTCATATATATACCTGGTGTGTCTGAGAGGGAGTCGCCGGCTATATTCATTTCCACTTGTAAGGCTTATCAGGAGCAGCACTTAGTCCTTTTTGGAGCTTGAGGCCGTGTGTATATTTGAACTGATCTAAAGCTAAGCAATTTCCCCGTTTTGTCTTCCCTTGTTGTCTATAGTGTTTAGTGGCGGTTGACTAGTGCTCATCTCTTTCCATCCCTAGCCGTAGCCATACATGAGGGAAAGTAGGGCGAGGCACGCGTGCAGCGATTGCTGAAGAGTCAATATAGGGGCGGTAGTTGAGAAACAGTGATGCTAGACTAGACTAGGAGGTCTCCACTTCCCCCTTTCCCTAGTGTCTGGGCTCCCTTTCCCTTTTCCCTCTGTATTGCACTAATACCTGATGTGACAGCATTATGCCATATAATAAAGCCTGCAGAGAAAACCTGGTTCCTGAGTCTACTTCCGGAAGCGGCCGAGCAAGTCGACCTACCACACCATGTATAAAAAGGCTACCACACCATGTATATTTTTACTGTCCCTATTCTAGTCCTATTAATTACTCTCATTTTTTTTAATTGTTTTATCACACACAAAAAAAATAAATAATCGGATGCCGATCAGCGCTCAATGGCTGTAGGACGCATACACAGATCTGGTGAAAAAAGAGGATAAAAAAAATAGAAAGGAAAGAAAAAAGTCCTAGCCAAATGTGAGCATTGGTTCCAATTAGTGATGCGCGTCTGATCAGCGGCTCGGCGGCTGCAGGACGCATGCACGGAAGTGGTGTAAAGGAAGGGTGGAGGTTGGGGATTAGAGGAAAAAAAATTACTGGAAAACAGCGAGCACGAGTGATGATTAGTGATTTGTGTCACTGATCAGTGCTCGGTGACTGCAGGACGCATGCACGAGTAACTAAAATGCTCCTTACTCGGACCAAACAATTCCTAATGCTCGGGTGCTCGTTTCGAGTAACGAGTATAATGGGAGTCAATGAGAAATCTGAGCATTTTTCCGGCAGACCCTACAAGGAGGTCTGGGGGGCAGAGAAAATGTGCAAATGGATGAGAAAGGTGCTGAATGGAAGGAGAACAGCATGGGGAAGACCCCTGGAAGCATCTCTGACTCCCAGATCACAGCTGAGAACAATGGTTTCACACTTTTACTCCACTTTAAGGACTGACAATAAAACATTCCAAATCAACGATAAATTGCATTTTAGATGAAAAAAAATGTTAAGAAATATGTTTCCTGTATAATAACTTGTATATAAGGCAAAATTTAAAAAGCATTTTAAAAAAATTATAATTTAAGTAAACCAAAATTGTTTTTTTTATGAAAAAATAGTAAACTTCAGTGTAATTTATGAAGGAAGCACGAACTGCCAAAAATTATCGACTCGGATACACCCTGTATTAGACATAAAGGAGGGTCTCATACACATTCTGTTCAAATTGTCATGTAGTGGTACTCCTAGACTCATAAAGGCTATGCAATAAGTGCAAATCCTGCCAAAAATTACAAGCAGGGTTATCCATACTCTCTTGAAGGCACCAACTGTAGTGCCTCATTCAAATATTGTGAACAAAGTGTAGTTGTGGTACTCCTACATTCATAAAGGCTTTGCACAAGTACAAAGGCAGGAACAAATTATAAGTAAGGTCATCCATAGACCCTAGAAGGCAACAACTGGCAGGCCTCATTCAAATATAGAACATTAAAAACACTTTATATGCTGCTGTCATCAGGTGGTGTGTAAAAGCCTGGTATAATCCATGCTTTGTTCATTGTTATCAGTCAGCCTTTCTGTTGCAGGAGAAAGCGCCTGTCCGTTATGACCCCCCTTTGGCACTAAAAATCTGCTGAGACAAGACCCTAGCGGCAGTGCAGCACAACACCTCCAAGGCATAGAGGGACAGCTCATGCCAGGTGTCCAGCTTTGAGACCCAATAGCTGAAGGTCGCAGAGGAATTAACAAATAAGCTGGTTTGGTCGGCCAGGTATTGCTTGACCATCTTTGAAAACTTTTCCTTCCTTGTCAAAAATACCTGGCCATGATGACGCGCCCCCTGAGCCATGGGGATACCCGGAGCCGGGCCTTGTAGATGCTGGGGGTTGTAGTCACCGTGGTGGTGACCCGGTCCGTGACCCAGGGCGGTCAAACCAAGGGGGTAGTCTATATGTACAAATGTTAATGTCCGACTAAGCCACCTGTGGATTGCGGTCATTGGTAACCGCCACTGCGGAGCAGTCCGCTGAAGCTGGTGGTATGTGCAGCAAGGTGATGTGACTCCCCACAGGAGGAGTGTAGCTTCAGGGCAGCGTGCTTGGATGATGGTGGTGATTGTGCAGGGCGTTCTAGTGCTATGAGTGCTGGCGCCGCAAGGAACACAGAGACAGGATAGTGCAGTCCCAGGGTCTTTACTCACTGTTGTTGTAGTTCAGATTACAGGTACCAAGCAATCTTCCCCCGTCGTGCTGTGCGTACTCAGTGAGGGGTTCAGTCCACCCTCAGGTATTTCCAGAGCACTTATCAGGACCCCGTTTTGTGTACCTTCCTCTGGCCTCTTCCTGCACCTCACACCCAGCGCCACTTCTATCCGGTACCCTCGGGCCTTGGCGGGCGACGTGTGTTCTGTCCCCTGGGTCCTGTGCTGATACCTTCTTAGTGTACTGGTGTGGACTTGTGGTCTGCAGTACTTGAAATGCTGCAGCCTCCGGTTCCTAGTTAAGCATTTGCTGTTTCTCTACTAGTTGAAGGACCCGGTTCCCTGTTCTAGCCTGACCCCTCTACCTCCTGGTACGGGTGGCTTGCTGCACGGCCCGTACCCCTAGGGTCCCTTCACTCCTCATTCCTGGAGCCGTCCTGCTCCCTCTCCTCTCTCTCAGGCTCAGGCCTCCTGACTTGGCCCGCCTTTGGAGCAGAGCTCATACAGAGCCTCTGCTCCCTGACTTCTCCTCAGTCTGTCTGACTGGAACTCCACCTGCTCTTCTGTCTGAACCAAGATGGTTCCTTACTTTTATACCTCCTACACATGTGCTCCCAGTATCTATGTCCTCCACCCCATCCACTACATAGTTCCCCCTCTCTAGGTGGTTCCCCCCACTCCAGCCAGGGACCAGGGACTGTGCTCTCCTGTAGGAGCAATCTCGCCCTGTCCCCCGGAAATGTGGTGTAGTGAATGCTGGTGTTAGGGTCCTGAGCTGTACTCTTTCCTTACATGGGAGTGAGATACCACACCTCTGGGTGAGATGCAATACCTCTGTGGCGACCGAACCCTCAGGGGCGCCACACACCCCCCTGGTAAAACACAGCACATCCACGGGCTGGAACAGAGCAAAAGACAGGGTAAATTAGGACATGCAAATTTTTGGATGCATCACATTATATAACATTATGGATACTTTTTAAAGGACATTTCTCTTCACACTTATAAAATATTTCTTCACACATATAAGACATTTTTAATATAAACATTCTTCATATCAACACATTTTCAAGTAAAACTTTTGGTCAACCGGTCACAGTAATGCCTGCAACCAGGTGTCCATTTTTCGATAAAGTGCAAACTTGCAAACATGAATATGACGGACCCGTTCAAAACCCTCAACGGAGCGCCTGGGGTGGCTGCAGGGCTTAGACGATCCAGATGCTGGACCTCGTCTTCGGTCACCTACAACGGGTTTTTGTTCTGAGGTCACTCGTTGTAGTTCTTATAAAACCAATAAGGGGCACCTCAAGAGGTGCAACTATTTACAAGAAGCGGCTGCTCCCAGTCCTCAGCCAGTTAGTCTCTGGACCCTTTACGGGTAACTAAACCTAGTAAAAACACAAACGGTGAACCTGCAGCGTCTATGCTGCTGTACGGGTACTGATTACTACTGGCAGTCCTTAGTAGTATTGCTCCCTCCAGGGAGGCTCTAGTTCATCACAAGCTGACCCAGCCGGGTCTTCAGCTTCATACTGGTAGAAGCCGTGCTCTTCTACCACCTTGTGGACATTTAAGGCATACCAGCCTCTGACTCCTTTGTGATGGGTATAGGTCACGATGTCTCCGGGGTAGAGGTCCCTATCAGGGTGACCTGCTATTAGGTGGGACTCCACGTCCCTCCTGTTGACGAACAGATCAATGTCTGTGTATGGGTCCCGGATGAATCCCCACCCGGCATCCAAATTGAATTTAACTACGGTCCCTTCTTCCTTGGGACCGTGGGTGGCTTTGTTGGCCTGGCAGGCCCGGGTCTTTTCCTGCATATTCTGGGCCTCTAATTTCTCCCACCGCACGCGCCGTGAGCTGCGCTCTTTTTCCTTTTTGAAATTGGACCAGCTGCTGGTGGCAGAACTCTTTGCGACGGGCTGCGGCTGCCCTGGTCTCCTGGGACAACCCCATCAGGTCCTCCCCAGAGTGATCCCACTCAAACTGGGCCTCGTCTTCCGGCAACCGGGAGATGGCGGCAGGCTGCGGAGCGGGTAGGAGCGAGGGCCGCTGGTCCTCCACCTCCGTGGACCAGTCCCACCGGCGACGTCTGTATACCCACTTGGCTGGTGGGGGAGTTGGTTCCTGCAGGGGACCCAGAAGCTGGCTGGCTGTGCCGGTGCCCGGAGGTGGCTGTGTCTGGGCTTGCGGGGCGTGCAGGGCAGGCGCGCCCGGGACTTGTGGACCTTGCGGCGGGGTCAGGTGCGGGCCGCCGCTGGTGGCGCCTGGGGTCAGCAGCTCCACCAGCGGGCCCAGGAGCAGGTCGATGCTGGCGGCGCCCGGGGCTGGAGGCCTAGGAGCGGGCCGCCGCTGGTGGCGCCCGGGGCTGGAGGGCTTGGCTGGGAGCCTTGCTGCGGGGTCAGGAGCGGGCTGGTGTTGGTAGCGCCCGGGGTCAGCGGCTCCACCAGGGGGCCCAGGAGCAGGTCGACGCTGGCAGCGCCCGGGACAGGGAAACTCCTCCTACCTGCTCCCGCGGCCGCTCCTGCGTCACGTGTCGCCTCCTGGCGCTGGTCGGGCTCCGCTAAGGCTGGGGCACCGCCGGTGCTTGGTAGCGTCGTCGGCTGCCGGTTCGCCATCCGCTGTTCCATCTCCCATCTCCACCCGGTGATGGCGTCTCGCTAGGCCCTCTCCATCCTCCGGCCCTGGTCTTCCATCCCAGAGCGGAGGAACTCCGAGTCCTCCTGGGGCAGCTTAGCCACTAGCTCCTCCAAGGTGTAGGGTGCTGTGGCCTGCAGCAGGCCGCTGACTGGGGCTCTTGTGCTGCCGTCCTCCATCTTCCCTACAGGGTGCGGTCTGTCTAGACTGATCCAGACCACGCCCTGTCTCCCAGTTTTCTTCTCTCCTCTCCCCTTTTGGGGGCGGTCCCAGGGCAGTTTGTTGTGGTCCCATGGCAATCTGCTGTCGGTTACTTTCAGGGTCAGCCCCCCCAACTTGATGGACACACTTGCATACATGACCACTGCTGTTTGGGGCGGGCTCCGCTTCTGGCACCATTCTGGGACCTGACCCACGATGGGAGGTGGTTTCTTGACGTCTTTTAGCACGCACATAATGGCGCCCATTCTTCTGGGGCGGGCGCCACATTTAGTAGAAAACAGTCTTTAGGCGCGCGATACCCAGTGATAACGGGTGGGCTCATATCCTGCCGACTACGCCAAAGTTGACGTGCCCCCTGGGCCGTGGGGTACCTGGAGCCGGGCCGGTTGACGCTGGGGGTTGTAGTCACTGTGGCGGTGACCCGGTCCGTGACCCAGGGCGGTCAATCTAAGGGTAGTATTTGTGTGTAGGGGTTTTATAATGTCCGACTACGCCACCTGTGGAGTGCGGGCAATGAGGCCGCCGCTGCGGAACAGTCCTCTGAAGCTGATGGTTTGGCAGCACATGTGGTATAACTCCCCACAGGAAGAGTGTAGCTTCAGGGCAGTGTGAGTGGATGATGGTGATTGTAGGGCAAGGAGTCAGTAATGAAAACAGAGTCCGTGTGATGCAGTCCCAAGGTCTTTACTCACAGTTATTGCAGTTCTGGTTACAGGGACCCATGTAACGGCCCTCGTCGTTCTGTGCTCACTCAGTGAGGGGTTCAACCGACCCCCAGGTAACTCCGGAGTATTTAGCAGGATCCTCCTCTGTGTGTCTTTTCTCTGGCCTTCTCCCTGAACCTCACACTCAGTGACACTTCTATCCGGTACCCTCGGGCCTTGGCGGGCGACGTGTGTTCCGTCCGCTGGGTCCTATGTGGCTACCTTCTTAGTGAGACTGGTGTGGACTTTTGGCTTACGGTACATAAAGTGCTGCAGCTTCCGGTTTCTAGTTGAGCCTTGCTGTTTCTCTGCTAGTTGAGGGACCGGTTCCCCTTATCTGGCCTGACCCCTCTACCTCCTGGTAGCAGCGGGCGTACGGGTGGCCTTCTGCATGGCCCATACCCCTAGGGTCCCTTCAGTTCCTGGAGCCTTCCTGCTCCCACTCCTCTCTTCTCTCCTTCAGTCCTGGGCCTCACAGGCTAGGCCCACCTCTGGAGCAGAGCTCATACAGAGCCTCTGCTCCTTCACTTCTCCTCCTCTGACTGAACTCTCTAAGATGGTGTCCCTATTTTATACTGCTCCCACTCAAGTGTTCCCAGGATCTGCGTCCTTCACCCCATCCACTACATGGTTCCCCCTCTCTAGGTGGTTCCCCCCACTCCAGCCAGGGATCAGGGACTGTGCTCTCCCGTAGGAGCAATCTTGCCTTGTCCCCCGGAAATGTGGTGTAGCGAATGCTGGTGTTAGGATCCTGAGCCATACTCCTTCCTTACCTGAGAGTGAAGTACCACATATCTGGATGAGATGCAATACCTCTGTGGCGACCGAACCCTCAGGGGCGCCACAGCCCCAACAGTGCAAACAACTCTGTATGATGCCCCTGAAACCCCCCACATATAGTATACAGCTCCAACTTTGCCCACAACACTTTATGATGCCCCCTCAGCCCTCCACACATAGTATATGGCCCCAATAGTGCCCACAACACTGCATGATACCCAACAGCCTCTCACACATAGTATACAGCCCTAACAATGCCCACACACTGTATGATGCCCCACAGACCCCAATCACAACATAGTATTATGTTCCATAAAGTGTACACACACTCAGCTGTCACACACAGACACAGATAGACACACTGTGTATATACACTGCTCAAAAAATAAAGGGAACACTCAAATAACACATCCTAGATCTGAATGAATGAAATATTCTCATTGAATACTTTGTTCTGTACAAAGTTGAATGTGCTGACAACAAAATCACACAAAAATCATCAATGGAAATCAAATTTATTAACCAATGGAGGCCTGGATTTGGAGTCACCCCCAAAATTAAAGTGGAAAAACACACAACAGGCTGATCGTACTTTTATGTAATGTCCTTAAAACAAGTCAAAATGAGGCTCAGTATTGTGTGTGGCCTCCACGTGCCTGTATGACCTCCCTACAACGCCTGGGCATGCTACTGATGAGGTTGTGGATGGTCTCCTGTGGGATCTCCTCCCAGACCTGGACTAAAGCATCCGCCAACTCCTGGACAGTTTGTGGTGCAATGTGTAGTATTGAGCGAGCATGCTCGACACTGCTCGGTACTCGCCCGAGCATCACGCTACTCGAGATGTTCGGCGAGCACCGAGCATTTCCGGGTTACTCGGGCGGGAGCTCGGGTCTCCGCCCTGCATGTTTGGCGCTCTTTACAGAGCCAATGAACATGCAGGGATTGCCAGCCAGTCACTTTAATGCCGCAGCCATGTTGTTTGTGGGCATTACAGTGATTGGCTGGCCGCACAGCGTCACCTCGAGTATTTAAAACTGGGCGCCGCCATCTTGGACACAGTCGCTCCAGAACAGACAGTGTAGGGACAGCGCTGTTGATTTAGGGAGAGATATAAACTGCGAAATAGTTAGTGTAGGGTCTGTAAAGGCTGCCAGATCAAACAAACAGTCCTTCTAAGGACTAATATCCATCCCAGATATCAGGCAGGCAGGCTGTATAGGAGACGCAGTGGTTATACCAGCAAACGCTGCATTACAGTCCTGTGTGCTCCTGTTGCTGAAATTGCTGGACTTAGCTCCAGGTCTCGGGGGCCAGGAAAAGTCCCTTTTTTTCATCTAAATGCTTTTGGCATTTTTTGCCGTAAAAAAAAAATAATAGTGTCTCCCTGATTTTTCAGACACAAATATACCTGTTGAAAATAGTCTGGTGTAGGCCAGAGAGACAGAAGTGTGGTTTTGCTGTTCCACGGTAAAAAATCTCTATTATCCTGCTTTTGGCATTTTTTGCCGTAAAAAAAAAAATAATAGTGTCTCCCTGATTTTTCATGAACAAATAAAGTAGCACACTGTAACACTGAGTATATAGATGTGAAATATGAAATATGAATAGCATAACTGCTATGAAAAATAGAAATAAATGAAAAATTTTTTGAAAATTTTTTTTATAGCGCATGAAATATGAAGTATGGAAAATGAATAGCATTACTGCTGTAAATAAATGAGAAATCTTAGCGCATAAATTGGCCAATTCATGTGTACCTGACAGCCGCGGTAAGGCGTTTCTCGATGTCAGGACCTACCAATGTGAATACCTCTCTAAGAGACCTCCGTCTGCTTATGTGTGGGAAAGACAGATCCTGATGCATTTAAAACCACCTGCGGCATGGGGGTGGGGGTGGAGTGCTCAGTCAACGCTAAATCTAGTAACAAAGAGAATGACGGCACTTCCACTACAAAAACTAGGTGTGAACAGGTGCTTACTAAGAGCAGCTACCTCCATATATAATGAACAAATAAAGTAGCACACTGTAACACTGAGTATATAGATGTGAAATATGAAATATGAATAGCATAACTGCTATTAAAAATAGAAATAAATGAAAAATTTTTTGAAATTTTTTTTTATAGCGCATGAAATATGAAGTATGGAAAATGAATAGCATTACTGCTGTAAATAAATGAGAAATCTTAGCGCATAAATTGGCCAATTCATGTGTACCTGACAGCCGCGGTAAGGCGTTTCTCGATGTCAGGACCTACCAATGTGAATACCTCTCTAAGACACCTCCGTCTGCTTATGTGTGGGAAAGACAGATCCTAGTAGGTCCTGACATCGAGAAACGCCTTACCGCGGCTGTCAGGTACACATGAATTGGCCAATTTATGCGCTAAGATTTCTCATTTATTTACAGCAGTAATGCTATTCATTTTCCATACTTCATATTTCATGCGCTATAAAAAAAAATTTCAAAAAATTTTTCATTTATTTCTATTTTTCATAGCAGTTATGCTATTCATATTTCATATTTCACATCTATATACTCAGTGTTACAGTGTGCTACTTTATTTGTTCATTATATATGGAGGTAGCTGCTCTTAGTAAGCACCTGTTCACACCTAGTTTTTGTAGTGGAAGTGCCGTCATTCTCTTTGTTACTAGATTTAGCGTTGACTGAGCACTCCACCCCCACCCCCATGCCGCAGGTGGTTTTAAATGCATCAGGATCTGTCTTTCCCACACATAAGCAGACGGAGGTCTCTTAGAGAGGTATTCACATTGGTAGGTCCTGACATCGAGAAACGCCTTACCGCGGCTGTCAGGTACATATGAATTGGCCAATTTATGCGCTAAGATTTCTCATTTATTTACAGCAGTAATGCTATTCATTTTCCATACTTCATATTTCATGCGCTATAAAAAAAATTTTCAAAAAATTTTTCATTTATTTCTATTTTTCATAGCAGTTATGCTATTCATATTTCATATTTCACATCTATATACTCAGTGTTACAGTGTGCTACTTTATTTGTTCATTATATATGGAGGTAGCTGCTCTTAGTAAGCACCTGTTCACACCTAGTTTTTGTAGTGGAAGTGCCGTCATTCTCTTTGTCCCTGATTTTTCAGACACAAATATATCTGTTGAAAATAGTCTGGTGTAGGCCAGAGAGACAGAAGTGTGGTTTTGCTGTTCCACGGTAAAAAATCTCTATTATCCTGCTTTTGGCATTTTTTGCCGTAAAAAAAAAAATAATAGTGTCTCCCTGATTTTTCAGACACAAATATATCTGTTGAAAATAGTCTGGTGTAGGCCAGAGAGACAGAAGTGTGGTTTTGCTGTTCCACGGTAAAAAATCTCTATTATCCTGCTTTTGGCATTTTTTGCCGTAAAAAATAAATAATAGTGTCTCCTGATTGTTCAGACACAAATATATCTGTTGAAAATAGTCTGGTGTAGGCCCGAGAAATACAAGTGTGGTTTTGCAGTTCCACAGGTCAAATCTCTGTATTATCCTGCTTTTCGCAATTTTTGCCGGAAAAAATAAATAATAGTGTCTCCTGATTGTTCAGACACAAATATATCTGTTGAAAATAGTTTGGTGTAGGCCCGAGAAATACAAGTGTGGTTTTGCAGTTCCACGGTTCAAACCTCTGTATTATCCACTTTTGGGCCATTTGTATCTAAAAAAAACAGTTTGAGTGTATCGCTCACTGTTCAGCCGCAAATATATGTATTTAAAAAAGTCTGGTATACACCAGTAAATTATAACTGTGGTTTTGCTGTTCCACGGTAAGAAATCTCTATTATTCAGCTTTTGGTATTTTTTCCGTAAAGAAAAACAGTAATAGTTTCTCCCTGATTGTTCAGATTGTTTAAAAGAGTCGGGTGTAGGCCAGAGAAAGAACTGTGGTTTTCCTCTTCCCCGGTTCTAATCTACTTTTTATTACCCTTGTTCCATTGATAGTGCGAGTGTAAGCTATTTTGCTTCCTTTACAATGGGCAAGGCACGTGGCAAGGGACGTGGAAGTGGACGTTCTGGTGATGGTGCGTGCAGAGGACGGGGCCGTGGCCAAGGTGAAAATGTGCCACAACCAACAGCCACATCTTCTTGCTCCCACTTCTTGACCGAATTACTAGGGAAGCACAGAACAACACCAGTATTGCGAACTGATCAGTATGAACAGGTTATTAATTGGATAACAGATAATACTTCCAGTTACCTGGGCACCACCACCTCCGGCCTGTCTTCCACATGGTCGACTCTTAGTAGCCGTGAGTCTCGACCGCATACTCCTCCTCACGCTGATGCTCCTTCCCCCCACCATGCCGAGTGTCGTCAGACAGTAACTGATCCCACACTTGGACACTCTGAAGAGCTGTTCACTGGTCATTTCCAGATTTGTGCCCCTCGCCTGCTCCGCTTGAAGTGGTGGAAGAGGAGATCCCATGTAGCGATGCCCAAATATTTGAACAGCCACGGCCACAGGAAGTCGACGCTGGCAATTTGTCACAAGAGGTGGACGATGATGAGACACAATTGCCAGGAAGTGAGGAGGAGGATCGTGGTGCGCAAGTGGAAGAGGAGGAGGTGGTGGATGATCTAGTAACTGACCCAACGTGGCAGGAGGACATGCAGAGTGACGCCAGCAGCACTAAGGGGGAAGGAGGCAGAGTACCCCAACAGACAGGAAGAAGCAATGTGGTGGCCGCAGACTGAAGGCGGGCAACAGTTCCTCGTAACACCGACACGAGGGACGTTGGCAGTACAAGCGGTAGGTCTTCCAGAGTCTGGAATTTTTTTAAAGACTCTGCTGATAACCCCAAAAGGGCCATTTGTGCCACCTGCCATGCCAGCATCAGCAGGGGTGACAAAACTACCAGCCTGACCACCACCAGCATGATCAGGCACATGGCAGCAAAGCACCCGACTTTGTGGGGCGAACCCCAGGGTCCACGACCAGTGTCAGCGGGTGTCACCACTGCTTCTTCCGCTGTTGTGCATCCAATAGAACCCCCTGTTGTGTGTGCAAGGCAATCCCCTGTCCATACTGCATGTAAAGATGCCCCCTCCTCTCAGTCTTCACTTGTTATGGCAGTTTCTCAAGAAACAGCATCAACGTCCACGTCCCACCGCAGCGTTCAATTGTCCATATCCCAGACCTTTGAATGAAAGCGGAAATTCGCAGCTAACGCCCCACAGGCCACAGTCCTAAATTCGCACATTTCACGACTGCTTGCGTTGGAAATGCTGCCTTTTAGGCTGGTGGAGACGGAATCCTTCCGCAACCTTATGGCGGTGGCCGTCCCTCGGTACTCGGTCCCCAGCCGACACTATTTTGCCCGGTGTGCCATCCCCGGACTACACAAGCACGTGTCCCAAAACAACTGCCGTGTCCTCAACAAAGCAGTTACTGGGAGAGTCCACCTGACAACGGACACGTGGACAAGTGCTTGTGGCCAGGGACGGTACATCTCCCTGACGGCACACTGGGTAAACATAGTGGAAGCCGGGACCCAGTCGGACCTTGGGACGGAACACATCCTCCCCACACCGAGGATTGCGGGCCCTATGTCAGTCAGAGTTGCCCCCACAGTGTACAGCTCCTGCGCATCATCTTCCTCCTCCTCATGTTCAGCCTCCATCTCAGATATCTCCACATCAGTTACAAGCTGGAAGCACTGCAGTACTGCCTCCCCCAAGCGGCAACAGGCTGTGCTGAAACTCATAAGCTTAGGTGAGAAACCTCACACTGCTTGTGAGTTGTGGACAGCTGTGAAAGAGCAGGCAGATCTGTGGCTGAGACTGCTGAACCTACATCCAGGCATGGTTGGGTGTGACAATGGCCGTAACCTGGTGGCGGCTCTGAGGCGAGATCACACACGTACCATGCCTGGCTCATGTGCTTAACCTCGTGGTTCAGCAGTTTCTTAAATCGTACCCCGAGTTGCCAGATCTGCTCATCAAAGTACGCCGCCTGTCAGCTCATTTTCTCAAGTCGGCTACAGCTTCCGCCGCCCTTGCTGTGTTGCAGCAGCGATTGCAGCTTCCCTCACACCGATGGTGTGTGATGTCCCCACACGTTGGAACTCTACCCTCCACATGTTGCAAAGGATTTGTGAGCAGAAGAGAGCAGTTGTGGAGTACCAGCTGCAACAAGGCAGTCGATATTCAGGTCAGACTCCACACATAAGACCTCAGGAGTGGACCTAGATGTCTGACATCTGTACCATCTTGACAAACTTTGAGGAGTCCACCCAGATGGTGAGTGGCGATGACGCCATCATTAGTGTCAGCATTCCACTTGTCTGTCTTTTGCAACGCTCTCTGCAGAGAATTAAAGAGGAGGCATTGCAGCCAGAGTATGATGAGATGGATCAAGAAGCCGTAGCGGTCGATTACACACAGCCCAGCCTCATCTCATCCCAACGTGCATTGGGGGACAATGAGGGAGAGGAGGAGGAGGAGGAAGAACAGGAGCTTGTATCATGCGCTGTAGACGGTAGTACCTGTACAACTGTCATACCGTCGAGTCAGCGTGGGTGGCCTGAGAACAGAGGGGAGGAGGAGGAGGGAATAATGTTTGTAATATGCTGTACTGCATGGCTCTTGTAAGGGGCATTGCTTGTTCCTCCGTCCTAATTTTTGGCAGCTTTTGCTTGGAAGGCATAAGCAAATACTATGGGAGACACACTCCCCAATCATGGGAATAATGTTTTTAAGATGCTGTACTGTATGGCTCTTGTAAGGGGCATTAAAACAGTCTTGTTAAGCTACTGCGACCTCCACCACTTTTCCGAGGGGCATTAAAACCGTCTTGTTAAGCTACTGTGACCTCCATGTCTCTTCCAAGGGGCATTCAAACCGTCTTGTTAAGCTACTGGGACCTCCACGTCTTTTCCGAGGGGCATTAAAACCATCTTGTTAAGCTACTGTGACCTCCACGTCTCTTCAAAGGGGCATTAAAAGCGTCTTCTTAAGCCACTCTGAACTCCACAGCTCTTCCAAGGGGCATTGAAATGTTGTTTTTAATTACCTCTAACCTCCACCACTCTTCCAACGGGCATTGCATTTCCTCCTAATTTTAGTCAGCTTTTGCTTTTCAATGCAAAGGCGAAAACTAAGGGAGACCCACTCCCCAATAATGGGTAGAAAGTTTTTAGTACGCTGTAATCCACGTCTGTTTCAAGGGGCATTGCAGTTCCTCATAATTTTTGGAAAGCCTTCCATTCACTGCTTAGGCCAACAGTGTACAGGAGACCCAGTTGCTATAAATGGAAAAAAAGGTTTAGTTAAGGCCCTCTGACCTCCATGTCATTTCCAAGGGGCATTGGAGTGCCTCAAAATTTTTGGTAGGCATTGCACTCACTGTATGCCCTATAACTGTGTAGCCGAACCGCTCCTTTTGTTACAGAAACATATCCTACAAGACATATGTGGTTGACTGGCCTGATATTGATGTGAATGGTCCCTGTTCCTCCTGCTCTTTCTCCTTTGCCACTACCTCATCCATTATTTATCACCTGAAGCTTTGTTTTAACGGGAGTCATAGAACTGGAATAGTAGCAGGAAAACATCCAGCAATCCACGGAGGAGGTAGGATATGCACCAAAATGCTGACCACCTCAGGCCTAGCCGCTACTACATACATGCGCTTGCATTCCAAGAAAACAAAGCAGATGCTGACTTCTATCATCATCATCATGGTCCTCACCTTGGCACTCTCAACTCCCCTGATGGAGAAGCCAGGGCCCACCGGAGGAGTCTGGTTCTCTGGTGGGCTCGTCCAATGCTGCCCTAAAGCAGGCCGGGCTAAGAAAAGTGTGTGTGGGGATGTTCCAAGGAGAAATAGGGGCGGCTGGGGACCATTTATGGACACCCGGCTGCCCCCAGGCGGCTGGGGACCATGTGTGGACACCCGGCCACCCCCTTGCGGCTGGGGACCGAGTGTGGACACCCGGCCGCCGGGCGGCTGGGGACTGAGTATGGATACCAGGCAGCCAACGCAGCCATGACGTGGTGGCCAGATTCCGCCTCCACATGCCTAAAAGGCCCAATTTCAAGTGCAAGCAAGCAGTATGGTATTGCAGCCTGGGGGTGGGTGGGTGGTTGGCTGCATATTTGTGCTTGCATCGCAAGGAATGGGGGAGGTACAATTGAGCACTGCCCTGGGACAAGAACTTGCACGGGGATAGCTGCAAGTCTGTATCTTCTGATGCGGCAAGGATGACTTCTGATGGGCACACATTTAGGCAGTGACCTGGGTGTCAGAGATGCTTTCAGGGGTCTTCCCCATGCTGTTCCCATGTCTTTTCAGCACTGTATGCATGTGTCACACAGCACATGGCCAGATAAGGTTGTAAAATGTTAAAATGACATTTCCCGGTGAATGCATTTGTCACGGTTGAAGGCAATACAAAAGTGTAAAAACGCATAAAAAATGCTACTTGTGAACATAGCCCAAGGTGTGGAGGAGTATTTTTTTTGGGTTATTTATTTTACCTTATACACAAGTCTTTACCCTGGAAAGGAACTTCCTTAACATATTTCACAGGAAAGCACTTCAGTTTCGTTTTTGAACATTTTATTGTGAGCCCTTAACAGTGGCTTAATATCTCTGACCACGTTGCTGACAGCAGTGACCTGGGGGTCAGAAATGCTTCCTGGGGCGATCCCCATGCTGTCCCCATGTCATTTCAGCACTGTCACTATCGTTTTGGGCACTTGTTAGGCTTTTAAAAGACTGCCGGGGGAGCCGCCGCAAAAATGCTCGGGTCTCCCATAGACTAACATTGGGCTAGTTGCTCGGGTCGAGCACCCGAGTATCACGGCGAGCTCGGCCCGAGCTTCAAGCACCCGAGCATTTTAGTGCTCGCTCAACACTAGCAATGTGACGTTGGTGGATGGAGCGAGACAAGATGTCCCAGATGTGCTCAATCGGATTCAGGTCTGGGGAACGGGCGGGCCAGTCCATAGCTTCAATGCCTTCATCTTGCAGGAACTGCTGACACACTCCAGCCACATGAGGTCTGGTATTGTCCTGCATTAGGAGGAACCCAGGGCCAACCACACCAGCATATGGTCTCACAAGGGGTCTAAGGATCTCATCTCGGTACCTAATGGCAGTCAGGCTACCTCTGGCGAGAACATGGAGGGCTCTGCGGCCCTCCAAAGAAATGCCACCCCACACCATTACTAACCCACTGCCAAACCGGTCATGCTGAAGGATGTTGCAGGCAGCAGATCGCTCTCCACGGCGTCTCCAGACTCTGTCACGTCTGTCACATGTGCTCAGTGTGAACCTGCTTTCATCTGTGAAGAGCACATGGCACTAGTGGCGACTTTGCCAATCCTGTTGTTCTGTGGCAAATGGCAAGCGTCCTGCATGGTGTTGGGCTGTGAGCACAACCCCCATCCGTGGACGTTGGGCCCCCATACCACCCTCATAGAGTCGGTTTTTAACAGCTTGTGCAGACACATGCACATTTGTGGCCTGCTGAAGGTCATTTTGCAGGGCTCTTGCAGTGCTCCTCCTGTTCCTCCTTGCACAAAGGTGGAGGTAGCGATCCTGCTGCTGGTTTGTTGCCCTCCTACGGCCCCCTCCACGTCTCCTGGTGTACTGGCCTGTCTCCTGATAGTGCCTCCAGCCTCTGGACACTACGCTGACAGACACAGCAAACCTTCTTGCCACATCTCGCATTGATGTGCCATCCTCGATGAGCAGCACTATCTGAGCAACTTCTGTGGGTTGTAGAGTCCGTCTCATGCTACCATGAGTGTGAAAGTACAACCAACATTCAAAAGTGACCAAAACATCAGCCAGAAAGCATTGGTACTGAGATGTGGTCTGTGGTCCCCACCTGCAGAACCACTCCTTTATTGAGTGTGTCTTGATAATTGCCAATAATTTCCATCTATTGTCTATTCCATTTGCACAACAGCATGTGAAATTGATTGTCAATCAGTGTTGCTTCCTAAGTGGACAGTTTGCTTTCACAGAAGTTTGATTTACTTGGATTTATATTCTGTTGCTTAAGTGTTCCCTTTATTTTTTTGAGCAGTGTATATACATACACAGTGGGGGAAATAAGTATTTGATACCTTGCTGTTTTTGTAAGTTTGCCCACTTACAAAGACATGAACAGTCTATAATTTTAAGGGTAGGGTAATTTTAACATTGAGAGATAGAATATCCAAAAAATGTGTTCCTTTGGAGGTGATCAGTCTCCGTATCAAGCCTCGCCGATGTGTCCCGCGGCATCTCCTTCGGTTGCTGGAGTTGGGGCGCCTCCTGCTGGTGGCCCCACGTTGGGCACCAAGAATGTTAGGGTGGTCCTATATCAGGACGCTCGATTGCCTGCTCCTGACCTAATGGTTTAAATCAAGTGCATGCGCAGAAGAAATAAAACCAGACACAGTCAGGTGCAGCTCCTCTCTTGACAGAGTAGGTGCGTCAAATCTTTATTGCGACACAAGCAAGGGGCATTTTATATCATCGCATACTAAGGCGTAGCTAGCTGATTGTCATGTCCTTTTCCATTGGATAGTCCATATATGGTCTTTGCATTGCGTAGACTTCCAGCACGAGATATCTTGCTTTCCAGGGCTTGGTCCTGAGTGCAGGCGCCATCTTGTCTCACAGCACTTTCTAGCATCTCTACTGACTCATATAAAGGCAATAATTAATTTCATAAACACCTTAATTTATTCATCTTAACACCTGTGTCTACAAAAAATCAGTTTTGCAGAAGATTACTAACTACATTGTTTCTTTCTTCCAGACCCTCTCCCAATGCTGCACTGAGATTTGTGAAGTAAGTATAATAGGATCTGCAATTATCAAGTGAGAAAACCTTACAAGGTCCAGCACAGAAGGTGGGTGTGCATGCATTTGCCTGAGTATGCATGTCCCTGTGTCTGCAAAATATAATTTTTGTTGATGATTATTAACTGCATTATTTCTTTCTTCCTGGCCCTCCCGAAATGTTGCCCTGAGATTTGTGAAATAAATATCGTAGGACTTGCAATTATCAAATGAGAAAACCTTTTAAGGTCAAGCACAGAATGTGTAAATTCACGCATGTACACCCACCTTCTGTGCTGAAATTTGAAAAGTTTTCTCACTTGATGATTGCAGGTCCCATGATATTTACACGACAAATCTCAGTGCAGCATTGGGGGATGACCAGGAAGAAAGAAACAATGCAGTTAATAATCATCAGCAAAAATTATTTATTGCACACACAGTCACATGCATACATAGGCAAATGCACGCACACCCACCGTCTGTGCTAGACCTTGAAAGGTTTTCTCACTTGATAATTGCAGGTCCTATGATACTCACTACACAAATCTCTGTGCATCATTGGGGGAGGGTAAGGAAGAAAGAAACAATGCAGTTAATAATCATGTGCAAAGATGATTTTTTGCAGACACAGGCACATGCATGCACAGGCAAATGCCTGCACACCCACCTTCTGAGCTGGACCTTGAAATGTTTTCTAACTTGATAACTGCAGGTCCTACGATACTTCACAAGTTTCAGTACAGCATTGAGGGAGGATCAGGAAGAAAGAAAAAATGCAGTTAACAATCATCAGCAAAAATTATTTATTGCAGACACAGGCACATGCATACACAGGCAAATGCATGCACACCCACCTTCTGTGCTGGACCTTGAAATGTTTTCTCACTTGATAATTGCAGGTCCTATGATACTTAGTCCACAAATCTCAGTGCAGTCTTGGGGGAGGGGCAGGAAGAAAGAAACAATGCAGTTAATAATCTTCTGCAAAACTGATTTTTTGCAGACACAAGCACATTTACGCACACCCTCCTTCTGAGCTGGAATTTGAAAAGTTTTCTTACTTGATTATTGCAGGTCCTATGGTACTTAGTCCATCATTGGGGGAGGGTAAGAAAGAAAGAAACAATGCAGTTAATAATCATGCACAAAGATGATTTTTTGCAGACACAGGTACATGCATGCACAAGCAAATGCATGCACACCCACCTTCTGTGCAGGACCTTCAAATGTATTCTCACTTGATATTTGCAGGTCCAATCATACTTACTACACAAATCTCAGTGCAGCATTGGGAGAGGGTCAGGAAGAAAGAAAAATTTAGTTAAAAATCTTCTGTAAAAATGATTTTTTGCAGACTCAGGCATATGCATACACAAGCAGAGGCATGCACACACACCTTCTGTGCAGAACGTTGAAAGGTTTTCTCACTTGATAATTACAGGTCCTATGATACTTAGTCCACATATCTTAGTGAAGCATTGGGGGAGGGTCAGGAAGAAAGAAACAAAGCAGTTAATAATCTCCTGCAAAACTGATTTTTTGCAGACACAGGCACATGCATACAAAGGCAAAAGCATGCACACCCACCTTCTGTGATGGATCCTAAAAGGTTTTCTCACTTGATGATTGCGGGTCCCATGAAATTTACGCCACAAATCACAGTGCAGCATTGGGGGATGGCCAGGAAGAAAGAAACAATGCAGTTAATAATCATCAGCAAAACTGATTTTTTGCAGACACAGGCACATGCATACATAGACAAATGCACGCATGCACACCCACCTTCTGTTGTGGAATTTGAAAAGTTTTCTCACTTGATGATTGCAGGTCCCATATTTATGCCACAAATCTCAGTGCAGCATTGGGGGATGACCAGGAAGAAAGAAACAATGCAGTTAATAATCATCAGCAAAAATTATTTATTGCACACACAGGCACATGCATGCACAGGCAAATGCATGCACACCCACCTTCTGTGCTGGACCTTGAAATGTTTTCTCACTTGATAATTGCAGGTCCTATGATACGCGACAAATCTCAGTGCAGCAATGGGAGATAGTCAGGAAGAAAGAATAATTCAGTTAATAATCATCAGCAAAACTGACTTTTTGCAGACACAGGCACATGCATATACAGGCAAATGCACGCATGAACACACACCTTCTGTTTTGGAACATAAACGGTTTTCTAACTTGATAATTGCAGGTCCTATGATACTTACTCCACAAATCTCAGTGCAGCATTCGAGAAGGGTCAGGAAGAAATAAACAAGTCAGTTAATAATCATCTGAAAAAAATTTTTTTTTGCAGACAAAGGCACATGCATACACAGGCAAAGGCACGCACACCCACCTTCTGTGCTGGACCTTTAAAGTTTTTTTCACTTGATAATTGCAGGTCCTATGATACTTCTCAAGTTTCAGTACAGCATTGAGGCAGGATCAGGAAGAAAGAAAAAATGCAGTTAATAATCATCCGCAAAAAAGATTTTTGTAGATACAGGCACACGCATGCAAAGGCAAATGCACACATGAACAACCCACCTTCTGTGATGGATCTTAAAAGGTTTTCTCACTTGATGATTGCAGGTCCCAAGAAATTTACGCCACAAAGTGCAGCATTGGGGGATGGTCAGGAAGAAAGAAACAATGCAGTTAATAATCATCAGCAAAAATTATTTATTGCAGACACAGTCAAATGCATGCACACCCACCTTCTGTCCTGGACCTTGAAATGTTTTCTCACTTGATAATTGCAGGTCCTATGATACATGACAAATCTCAGTGAAGCATTGGGGGATGGTCAGGAAAAAATAAAAATTCAGTTAATAATTATCAGCAAAACTGATTTTTTTGCAGACACAGGCACGCATGCACACCCACCTTCTGTGTTAGACCTTGAAAGGTTTTTTCACTTGATAATTGCAGGTCCTATGATAATTCGTCCACAAATCTCAGTGCAGCATTGGGGGAGGATCAGGAAAAAAGAAAAATGAAGTTAATAATCATCTGCAAAACTGATTGTTTACAGACACAGGCACATGCATACACAGGCAAATGCACGCATGTACACCCACCTTCTGTGCTGGAATTTGAAAAGTTTTCTCACTTGATGATTGCAGGTCCCATGATATTTACGCCACAAATCTCAGTGCAGCATTGGGGGATGACCAGGAAGAAAGAAACAATGCAGTTAATAATCATCAGCAAAAATTATTTATTGCACACACAGGAACATGCATACATAGGCAAATGCACGCACACCCACCTTCTGTGCTAGACCTTGAAAGGTTTTCTCACTGGATAATTGCAGGTCCTATGATACTTACTACACAAATCTCCGTGCATCATTGGGGGAGGGTAAGGAAGAAAGAAACAATGCAGTTAATAATCATGTGCAAAGATGATTTTTTGCAGACACAGGCACATGCATGCACACCCACCTTCTGAGCTGGACCTTGAAATGTTTTCTAACTTGATAACTGCAGGTACTACGATACTTCACAAGTTTCAGTACAGCATTGAGGCAGGATCAAGAAGAAAGAAAAAATGCAGTTAACAATCATCAGCAAAAATTATTTATTGCAGACACAGGCACATGCATACACAGGCAAATGCATGCACACCCACCTTCTGTGCTGGACCTTGAAATGTTTTCTCACTTGATTATTGCAGGTCCTATGGTACTTAGTCCATCATTGGGGGAGTGTATGAAAGAAAGAAACAATGCAGTTAATAATCATGTGCAAAGATGATTTTTTGCAGACACAGGTACATGCATGCACAAGCAAATGCATGCACACCCACCTTCTGTGCAGGACCTTCAAATGTTTTCTCATTTGATAATTGCAGGTCCAATGATACTTACTACACAAATCTCAGTGCAGCATTGGGGGATGGCCAGGAAGAAAGAAACAATGCAGTTAATAATCATCAGCAAAACTGATTTTTTGCAGACACAGGCACATGCATACATAGACAAATGCATGCATGCATGCACGCATGCACACCCACCTTCTGTGCTGGAATTTGAAAAGTTTTCTCACTTGATGATTGCAGGTCCCATGAAATTTACGCCACAAATCTCAGTGCAGCATTGGGGGATGACCAGGAAGAAAGAAACAATGCAGTAAATAATCATCAGCAAAAATTATTTTTGCACACACAGGCACATGCATACACAGGCAAATGCATGCACACCCACCTTCTGTGCTGGACCTTGAAATGTTTTCCCACTTGATAATTGCAGTTCCTATGATACTTAGTCCACAAATCTCAGTGCAGTCTTGGGGGAGGGTCAGGAAGAAAGAAACAATGCAGTTAATAATCATCAGCAAAACTGATTTTTTGCAGACACAGGCACATGCATACATAGACAAATGCATGCATGCATGCACGCATGCACACCCACCTTCTGTGCTGGAATTTGAAAAGTTTTCTCACTTGATGATTGCAGGTCCCATGAAATTTACGCCACAAATCTCAGTGCAGCATTGGGGGATGACCAGGAAGAAAGAAACAATGCAGTAAATAATCATCAGCAAAAATTATTTTTGCACACACAGGCACATGCATACACAGGCAAATGCATGCACACCCACCTTCTGTGCTGGACCTTGAAATGTTTTCCCACTTGATAATTGCAGTTCCTATGATACTTAGTCCACAAATCTCAGTGCAGTCTTGGGGGAGGGTCAGGAAGAAAGAAACAATGCAGTTAATAATCTTCTGCAAAACTGATTTTTTGCAGACACAGGCACCTTTACACACACCCTCCTTCTGAGCTGGAATTTGAAAAGTTTTCTTACTTGATTATTGCAGGTCCTATGATACTTAGTCCACAAATCTCCGTTCATCATTGGGGGGAGGGTAAGGAAGAAAGAAACAATGCAGTTAATAATGATGCGTAAAGATGATTTTTTGCAGACACAGGTACATGCATGCACAGGCAAATGCATGCACAGGCAAATGCATGCACACCCACCTGCTGTGCTGGACCTTCAAATGTTTTCTCACTTGATAATTGCAGTTCCTATGATACTTCACAACTTTCAGTACAGCATTGAGGCAGGATCAGGAAGAAAGAAAAAATGCAGCTAATAATCATCCGCAAAAATGATTTTTGCAGACACAGGCACACGTATACAAAGGCAAAATGATGTACACCCACCTTCTGTGATGGATCTTAAAAGGTTTTCTCACTTGATGATTGCAGGTCCCATGAAATTTACGCCACAAATCACAGTGCAGTATTGGGGGATGGCCAGGATGAAAGAAACAATGCAGTTAATAATCATCAGCAAAAATTATTTATTACAGACACAGGCACATACAGACACAGGCAAATGCATGCACACCCACCTTCTGTGCTGAACCTTGAAATGGCTTCTCACTTGATAATTGCAGGTCCTATGATACTTATGCGACAAATCTCAGTGCAGCATTGGTAGATGGTCAGGAAGAAAGAAACAATGCAGTTAATATTCATCAACAAAACTGATTTTTTGCAGACACAGGCACATGCATACATAGGCAAATGCACGCATGCACACCCACCTTCTGTGCTAGTCCTTGAAAGGGTTTTTCACTTGATGATTGCGGGTCCTATGATACTTACTCCACAAATCTCAGTGCAGCATTGGGGGAGGGATAAGAAGAAAGAAACAATGCAGTTAATAATCAATTGAAAAGCTGATTTTTTGCAGACACAGGCACATGCATACACAGGCAAATGCACACACGCACACAAACCTTCTGTGCTGGACCCTGAAAAGTTTTCTAATTTGATAATTGCATGTCCTATGATACTTACTCCACAAATATCAGTGCAGCATTCGGGGATGGTCAGGAAGAAAAAAAAATGCAGCTAATAATCATCCGCAAAAATGATTTCTTGCAAACACATGCATACACACCCACCTTCTCTGCTGGACCTTGAAATTTTTTTCACTTGATAATTGCGGGTCCTATGATACTTACTCCACAAATCTCAGTGCAGCAATAGGAGAGGGTCAGGAAGAAAGAAATAATGCAGGTAATAATTATCTGTGAAAATAATATTTTGCAGACACAGGCACATGTACGCACACCCACCTTTTGTGCTAGAATTTAATGTTTTCTTACTTGATTATTGCAGGTCCTATGATACTTACTCCACAAATCTGAGTGCAGGATTGGGGGAGGGTCAGGAAGAAAGAAACAATGCAGTTAATAATCATCAGCAAAAATCATTTTATGCAGACACAGGCACACGCATGCACACCCACCTACTATGCTGGACCTTGAAAGGTTTTCTCACTTGATAATTGCAGGTCCTATGATACTTACTCCACAAATCTCAGTGCAGCATTGGGGGATGGCCAGGAAGAAAGAAACAATGCAGTTAATAGTCATCAGCAAAAATTATATTTTTAAGACACAGGCACATGTATAGACAGGCAAATGCATGCACACCCACCTCCTGTGCTGGACCTTGAAAGGTTTTCTCACTTGATAATTGCAGGTCCTATGATACTTACTCCACAAATCTCAGTGCAGCAATAGGAGAGGGTCAGGAAGAAAGAAATAATACAGTTAATAATTATCTGTGAAAATAATATTTTGCAGACACAGGCACATGTACGCACACCCACCTTCTGTGCTGGACCTTCAAATATTTTCTCACTTGATAATTGCAGGTCCTATGATAAAATCTCCATGCAGGGGGATGGTCAGGAAGTAAAAAATAATGGAGTTAATAATCATGCGCAAAATTTATTTTTTTCAGACAGAGGCACATGCATACACTGGCAAATGCACGCACACCCACCTTCTGTGCTGGACTGGGAAAGGTTTTGTCACCTGATAATTGCAGGTTCTATGATACTTCTTCCACAAATCTCTGCGCAGCATTGGGGGATGGTCAGGAAGAAACAAACAAAGCAGTTAAAAATCATGCGAAAAATGATTTTGTCACATGGTTACCACGACAGTTTGGAGCCAGGAGACCTAAGCGTCATATTGCTCCTACTCCGGCTCTGAGACAAAGCACTTCTCTGTCATTTTAATTGTGTGTATTTATTCTGGCTGAACAGGGGTTAAGCGGCCATGTTGGATTTCCCTGTGCTCACAGCTGAGCTCGGTTAGCCACTCCTTTTCCCTTTATAATCTGGGCTCTGATACTAATCTATGTCAGAGGAGGGAGAGGAGTTTCTTATGAGAAGGAGTGTTGGAGGAATTACTTGTGACTGGTGTCTGGTTTGTATGCGTGTAATTCCTTATCCTTCTCCATTTTGGTTTATTCCCCCTACCTTCACACCCTGGTGTTTCCCTCTGTAATATGTGAGTGAATATTTCGTATGCCTGGAGTTTTCTATTAACCCCTGTCTTTGTAGCCCTGTTTGTCGGGTTGGTGTAGTACAGTGCACAGTAGCGCCACTCTTCCCCAGGTGGCGGAGAACAGAAGGAGGGCTAAGGCAGGAGTTAGGGCGAAGGCGGAGGCCAGCGCCGGACTGGAGTGTCTGGGGCCCACCAGGGAAATTGACTCCAGGGGCCCACCCACCCAGGCCAACCCACCCTTCAGCTATTTGCAAATACCGGTTAGCCGTTATACCCATTATATTGGCGGCTCCTGCCCATCACTGTGCCCTCACCAGAACTGTGATGTTCAATTACTGTAGTTTGCATTAAAGGGTTTTTATTGGTGAAAACAAGTTATCAGCGATGAACAGGTTGGGAAGGTGATCACTTATTTATTGGTGGAATCCGCACTGTCAGAAGATTGTGGCACTTTGAGTATTTGGTGAGATTTTTACCTCAGTATTTATAAGACAAAACCAGGAGTGGAGCAATCCGAGGTAATGTTTTATGCATTTCTCACCCACTTCTGTTTTTTTCTTATAAATACAGAGGTCAAAATCTCACCAAATGCCAACTTGCTTTCTCTGATGAACCTCTGTAACTGCATCTCTGCTGCTGTGTAATAGTTACAGGACAGGGAGGGGTTAAACATCCAAGTATTTAATATCTGTTGGAAATGAAGAGGTTTCCCCTAATTGATATCAGATAAAACAAATGACCAACCACAATCCACTCTACCAAGACCAATATTACCAGATAGAAGGCAGAAATACTACCACACCGTGACCAGATCACATATTACCACCACATAGTGCCCAAATAATGCCACATACAAGGCACAAATACCGCCACACCATGACCAAAGCACATAATGCCACCACATAGTGACAAATAATGCTAAAATAATAAAAATGTAAAAAAGCTCTGTATATTGGGTCAGTGTACAGGTTATACAGTGATCACCAGTGACATTATACACAGGAGCTCTGTATATAGTGTACAGGTTATACAGTCATCACCAGTGACATTACACACAGGAGCTCTGTATATAGTGTCAGTGTGTGTGTGTATAGGTAATACAGTGATCACCAGTGACATTATACACAGGAGCTCTGTATATAGTGTCAGTGTGTGTGTATAGGTAATACAGTGATCACCAGTGACATTATACACAGGAGCTCTGTATATAGTGTCAGTGTGTGTGTATAGGTAATACAGTGATCACCAGTGACATTACACACAGGAGCTCTGTATATAGTGTCAGTGTACAGGTAATACAGTGATCACCAGTGACATTACACACAGGAGCTCTGTATATAGTGTCAGTGTGCGTGTATAGGTAATACACATACTCACAAGTTCTTTATCTGCCGCAGACCAATATATCACATCTTCTATGCTGGACTTATCTCTGCAGAAAATAACTATAGCTATAACTGATCACTTCCAGAGCACAATCCACACTTTTCCCAAGATTTCTACACTGCATGAAATGACAAAAAAAGCAACCTAGTGCCGCACTACACAGTAACAGAGCTCCAGTGTCATTCTTTGCCTGCTCATCTCTGTCAGCAGACATATTTGTCTGATGGCAAAGATGTAGCAGAGCTGAAGACAGAAGACCTATGGATTACGTTGGAGTGAGGATTTTTCTTTATTAAAGATGGAGTCCCTAAATGTGTTTTATTTTTAATAAAAAAAAAAATTCTGTCTTTTTTATTTTTCTGTTTACTAGAAATTCATGGTGGCTATGTCTAATTTGGCGTGACACCATGAATTTTGGGCTTAGTACCAGCTGATAATACAAAGCTGGCCTGGTACTAACCCTATTATTACCCAGGGTGCCACTCCCACCAGGGCCGCTGGAATAGCCAGGTAAAGCATGTGGAAATGGTGCTAGGATGAATGCGCCATTTTCAGGGGTGGCTGCGGGCTGCGATTTTCAGCGTGGGGGGCCAAGAACGCTTGGGCATTACCATGCCATGCTGCGAATCCCAGCCCCCAGCTGCCTTGTTTTATCTGGCTGGCGATCAACATATGGCGGGAGCCCACGCATTTTTTTTTTTTTTAAATGTTAAATACGTTTAAAACAAATATTTGGCTTCTCTGTCTTTTGATCGCCAGCCAAGGTAAAGCCAGGCAGCTGGGGGTGGCAGACCTTAGTTGTCTGCATTATCTGCGGTGAGAATCAAAAATTCTGCGGAGCGCTACATCGTTTTTAAAAATTTCTTTTCACACTTCTATATGTGACAGACCCAACAGCCAATCGCAGATGCTGTCAAAGAGGATGGGCCTCTGTGATTGACTGTTCGACTAATGTACAATTAGCCCATATATTCTAGTATGGTACTATGTATGGGCTGCTTTCAGGTTACTCAAGCAGCCAATCACGATGCCCATTCTCTGTGTCAGCGTCTGTGATTGGCTGTTGGGACTGTCACACATATAGAAGTGTGAAAATAAATAAATAATAAAACAAAAATGACATAGCGTTCCGCAGAATTTTTGATTCTCAGCGCAGATAAAGCAGACAGCTAAGGGCTGCCACCTCTGGCTGCCTGGCTTTACCGTGGCTGCTGATCAAAAGTCTGGAAAGGCCAATGTTTTTTTTTTTAATTATTTAAAAAAATAACAATAAAAAAAATGCGTGGGCGCCCACCATATTTTGATCGCCAGCCAGGTCAAACCAGGCAGCTGGGGGCTGGGATTCTCAGCATAGTAAGGCCCAAGCATTCTGGGCCCCCATGCTGAAAACGGCAGCCCGCAGCCACCCCTGGAATTGGCGCATTCATCGTAGCGCCATTTCCAGGCACTTTATCCAGCTCTTCCAACAGCCTGAAATTCATGGCGTCAAGCCAAATTAGACATGGCCACAATGAATTTCTAGTAAACAGAAAAAAAACACAACACAGAGAAAAAAATGTTTTAATAAAAATAAAACACATGTAGGGACTCCATCTTTAATAAAAAACAAAATGGGCAATGGGCATGCATGATGGTACCACCAGTGGCTGGCAGGACATGCTGGGCATGATAGTACCACAGAGGCTGACAGGACATACTAGGCATGATTCATGCCTAGTATGTCCTGTCAGCCTCCGTGGTACTATCATGCCCACCCAGCATGTTCTGCCAGCCACTGGTGGTAGTACATGCTGCTGGGCATAGTACCAGTAACCAGAGGCTGGCAGCAGGACATGCTGGGCAATGGGCATGATGATAATCATGCCCATTGCCCAGTAGTATTTACTGCCAGCCTCGGCCAGGGGTTCTCCCCCCCCGCGCGTTTCATACTCGCGTGCCGAGTTGCCAGGGGCGACGCCGGGTCCGTCCTCCACAGGAAGCAGTCCCAGGGCGATGACATCATCGCACAGGAAGCAGTCCCAGGGCGATGACGTCATCGCCCTGAGACTGACCTCCTGTGCACGCGCTGGCAGTGTCGCGCTGCGCAGACGAGGCAGAGGGGCACTGCGGCAGCAGGCAGAGCAGGGAGATCGCTCTCCCTGCTTTGCCGCTGTAGAGAGCCCATCACTAATCATATCGGCAGTGCTACCGATATGATTAGCGAACCGGGGGGCCCTCTGTTCAGAGCCCATGAAGGATAGGGGGTGGAGCTTGGGGGCGTGGCCATCGGGACTCGGGGCCCACCGGGGGTTTTCCCGATCCTCCGGTGGGCCAGTCCGCCCCTGGCGGAGGCCCTGGCATCCTCACCTTCAGAGGTATCCCGGGGAATAGGGTGAGCTAGAGCACCCTGTAGTGTTAGGTTCAGGGTAGGAGCCCCTGATCTCTAGTCACCCGACAGCTGTGTTGTGACATTATCTCTGACCATAACCGTTTTTCTGCTCCATTATGGATCCTTTTACTGCTCTGACGGGGCAATTGCAGCAGCTCAGTCTGGAGGTGGCGGATTTAAGCACAGTGGTTTTGCGGTCCCTTAATACATCGGGTGTGGGTGTCTCGTCTCTCAGACAAACCATTGTGGAGCCCAAGGTTGCATTGCCGGACAGGTTCTCTGGGGGGCGGGACAACTTTGTGGTCTTTAGAGAGGCCTGTGAACTGTACTTCAGGCTACATTCCGTTTCCTCAGATTCAGAGGAGCAACATGTGGGCATAATAATCTCGCTCCTGATTCACCGTCGCTCCAGACGGTGGAGGGGTTTTTGCGGACTCTAGGCCATATATATTATGACCCCGATCGTGTCTCCTTAGCGGAGTCCACACTGCACCAACTTCAGCAAGGAGATCGGCCGGCGGAGGAATATTGCTCCAAGTTTCGGAAGTGGGCCACGGATACCATGTGGAACGACCCCCACTTGGTAGTCTCTTTTGTGAGGGGCTTTCAGTAAGTGTGAAGGATGCCTTGGCCCTGTATGAGACTCCAGACTTCGAGACAGCCATGTCTCTGGCGATCCGGGTTGACTGCCGTCTTCGCCAGAGACATAGGGAGTCCGTGTGTGGGGAATCCGGGGTCACGGGAAGTCAGCGTTGAGCCAACTGTGAATCTCATGCAGGTGGGAGCGGCATCCTCCGCTGGCAAATTGACTGTAGTCCGTCGTAAGGGGGAGTGTGTTCCTTTTGTGGGAAAAGGGGACATTTCGTAGGCATGTGTCCTTCCCAGTGTAAGCAACCACCGGAGAAGCCTGATAGCCCAGGTTGCTGGGAGGTTAGCAACCTGGGTGTATTCATCACCTCCATGGGTAAGACACAGTTTTTTCTACCAGCCGTGGTTCATGTGGGTGGAGTTAAGGCGGAGGTGTGGGCCTTTCTGGACAGTGGGGCCGTGTTAAATTTGATCGACTCTAGGTTCGTCAAGGTCCAAGTCCCCGTCCCACATCCACTGTCCAGACCCATTCACATTGTCGCCATCGACTCCACCCCCTTGAGACAAGGGCACTTTACTCAAGTCATCTGTGACGTGTGGCTTCAGGTGGGGGCTATGCACACTGACATGTTAGACTGCTATGTGCTAGAGGGTCTGCCCTCACTTGTAGTACTGGGACTCCCTTGGCTCACCGTGCACAAACCTGTTGTTGATTGGCAGACTCAGGAGATTGTTAAATGGAGTGGGTATTGTCAAGAGCACTGCTTGGGTACCCGGTTGGCAAGGGTGGATACCCGGTCTGTGCCTAATTACCTGTCAGATTTTGGGGAAGAGTTCTCGGAGCAGGGGTGCCAAAAACTCCCTCCCCATCGTCCTTATGATAGCACTATAAATCTCATTCCGGGGGCCAAGCTGCCAAAGAGCAGACTCTATAACATATCTGGTTCGGAGAGGCAGGCCATGAAAAACTAAATCACGGAAAGCCTGACTAAAGGTCATATCAGACCATCCTCTTCCCCATTGCGCTGGTTTCTTTTTTGTAAAGAAAAAAGATGGGGGGGTTACGCCCTTACCTGGATTTCCTTGAACTTGTCAGTGATCCTTATCCGCTTCCTCTCATTCCTGACCTCTTCAATCAAATTGAAGGGGCAAAATGGTTCTCTAAGATGGGCCTTAGGGGGGCGTATAATCTTGTCCGAATTAAAGAGGGGGATGAGTGGAAAAAAGTGTTTAACACGCCTGAGGGACACTATGAGAATCTGGTGATGCCCTTTGGGTTGACAAAGGCACAAGCTGTCTTTCAAAACTTCATAAACTACATTTTTAGTCATCTGATAGATAACCACAAATCTGCCTATCTGGATGACATACTAATTTATTCTCCTGACCTTGAGTCGCACCAGGTTCACGTCAGGCAGGTTTTACATATTCTTCGAGACAAAAAATTATATATTAAGCCTGAGAAGCGTAAGTTCTCAGTTGAGGAGATGCCTTTCCTAGGATATGTGTTGTCCTCCACCGGTTTTCGCATGGATCCAGCAAAAGTCCGGGCGGTGTTGGAATGGGATCATCTGGAGGATTTGAAGGCATTACAAAAGGCACTACATAAGCACATGCACACCTCCAATAGAAAAATCGCAAAAAGTTTATTGAACATAAGCACACTATTAAAAGCATTTAAAAACCATAGACATGGTATACAACTGTTTCCCACATGACAGTAGTCATCAATAATAGTAAATAATAAGCATACAGACCCCAAGATGCACAATCTATAGCCAAATCCACACTAGCAATGGTAAATCCCAAATACAATACAGAAACCCAGACAGTTAATGAACAAGGGAAAGAAGGCCATCATAAAAGTGGGAAGATACTACACAAGGTAGTGTCATCATATACAGTTCCCAATACGTACAAATATCTATTGTATGTAGAATAAAGTCAGTACATACAAATATAACAAAAAGACGTCCTAAATATATTCCTAGCAGATAACCAAAGGCAGGAGGCAATAGCATACATGAACATGCAAAAATGGGTTGCTCTGGGAGAGGTATATAGAAATGCCTATGATGTCAAACACTTTACACGGTTGAATGTAGCTGTTCTAGTGGGTCATAATAAAAAAAGAACGGTAAAATCCAAGCATAGAGCCATCTCACGCCAGAGACTGCATGAAAAGGTGCATGCAATGAGGTGGTAGAATATTACCCATTGCTGTCAGTATGTGCAAAGAGGGGTTGTGGTGTCAGAGGGGATGCAGGGAGAACCCTACGCGTATTGCCGTGACCCACAAGACTTCGTGGGGAATATGCTTCTCCATGAATGTTCAATGTATTTTATCATAACCATAATTCGAGGTAAACGGTTGCCGGTGATGATCAGTGTTCCACAGCCAGTCCGGACCGGAAGTCATGAGACCAGAAATGACGATGTAAGTGATGTATCAGTGTGTTATACCCATACACGGGGAGAGGAGGAGAGGGACGTGTGTATCGCATGAGTTGTATCCCGAGGGCGGATACATACACGCCCACATTGAGAGAGGCAGTGAGAAAAAAACTACCTGAACTGTGGCGATCGGGGGACTGGCATCATCATGATAACGCCCCTTCCCACACAGCGCAGAAAATCAACCAGGATTTAGCAAAAACGGCATGACAATGACTTCTCACCCGACATACCCCCCTGCGACTTCTTCTTATTCCCAAAGATGAAGAAAAACTAAAAGGGAAGCGTTTTCAGGACAAAAAAGAGGTTAAAAGAAAATAGCTGGAGGCATTTAACAGCATTAGTTCAGAAGAAGATAAAAAATGTTTCGAACTCTGGAAAACCCGTTGGAACAAGTGAAAATCATCTAATGGACAGGATTTTTGAAGAGGACTAATGTTTTCAAGATGTTATGTTAAATAAAAAATAAATAATTCTCATTTTTTGGGGTACCTATATATATATATATATATATATATATATATATATATATATATATATGTGTGTATGTATATATATAAGTATGTGACGTGTCGTGATGGGATGGCTTTTACGTTTTTTATTTAGCCAGTGGCAGCTAAGCACCCTATGCCCTATGTTATTTACATGTACTATTCTTATTTACTTACTTACTACAGGATATTTGCTCACTTTGTTTTTATCTCACGTTCTGCTTGTCAAATGGCCACAGTGTCACTGCACATCTATGCATTGCACGTATGACAACATATGCCCTGTCTCAATTTTTGGAGTTTTTGGTATATATATATATATATATATATATATATATATATATATATATATATATATACACGGTATATATACACACACATGCATATATGTACACACACACATACATACATATGTAACGCATTGCAAACACAAGAAAACTTGTGTCACTGGATATCTGAAATTGCTACATGATGACGTGTTGACCTCTTTATGCACTGAAGATGGCACGTTCTCTGAGTTTTTCTAACAAGATGGTCACCACCACATTATGGGTGTCAGGTGCGAGCATTCCTACATGAACAGTTTCCTGGAAAGTGGATTGGTCGGCGTGGGCCAGTTGAATGGCCACCAAGGTCTCCCAATCTGACCCCCTTAGAATTTTATCTTTGGGGTCATCTGAAGCCAATTGTCTATGCTGTGAGGATACGAGATGTGCAGCATCTGAAACAACAGATACTGGAAGCCTGCGCTGGCATTTCTTCTGCGGTGTTGCTATCAGTGTGTCAAGAGTGGGAGAAGAGGGTTGCATTGACAATCCAACACAATGGGCAGCACTTTGAACACATTTTATCAGTGGTCATAAACTTGTAAAAAGCTCATGAAAGAATAAAGTTACGTTAAAAACAAGTACACCATTGTTTTTCTTATGAAATTCTGAATAAGTTTGATGTGTTACATGACCCTATTCCCATTGAAAAAAATAAAGTTGGATCCAAAATGGCCGACTTCAAAATGGCCGCCATGGTCACCACCCATCTGGAAAAGTTTTCCCCCTCCCATATACTAATGTGCCAAAAACAGGAAGTTGACATCACCAAGCATTCCCATTTTATATAGGTGTTTCCATATAAATGGCCCATCCTGTACTTTGCACGTGCGCCCCTTCCTTGTTATGCGAATGTTACCTCCCTGATTTTACAATAAACTTTACACTATATTTGTACTTTGTATCTAGACTTTTTTGGTCGGTTTTCTTTCTCCCCTTTTTTCTGAACTTCTCAGACTGTCTAGGCTGCCATCATCATCATCCCACATAAATTACACAGATTACAGTGTGACATTTTTACTCTAGGCTATACAAATACCTTATACTCCGTTACTTCTATACCACACTTTTATGTGTTCCCTTGGTTGCATTTAAATATATGTGTTAGATATATACTGCATATATACAGTGCAGACCAAAAGTTTGGACACACCTTCTCATTTAAAGATTTTTCTGCATTTTCATGACTATGAAAATTGTACATTCACACTGAAGGCATCAAAACTATGAATTAACACATGTGGAATTATATACTTAACAAAAAAGTGTGAAACAACTGAAAATATGTCTTATATTCTAGGTTCTTCAAAGTAGCCACCTTTGGCTTTGATGACTGCTTTGCACACTCTTGGCATTCTCTTGAGCTTTTTTGTTAAGTATATAATTCCACATGTGTTAATTCACAGTTTTGATGCCTTCAGTGTGAATGTACAATTTTCATAGTCATGAAAATACAGAAAAATCTTTAAATGAGAAGGTGTGTCCAAACTTTTGGTCTGTACTGTATATCTGATTTAAGGGCATGGAAATTAAAATTTTGAAAATTGTGAAATTTTCATCAAATTTCTGATTTTTTTCACAAATAAATGCAAGTGATATCGAAGAAATTTTATCACTAACATGGAGTGCAATATGTCACGAAAGGACAGTCTCAGAATCAGTGGGATCTGTTGAAGCGATCCAGAGTTATTACCTCATAAAGTGACAGTGGACAGAATTGTAAAAATTGGCCTGATCATTAAGGGCATAATTGTCTCCGTCCTTAAGGGGTTAATGTAGTTTTGAAAAAAATACTGTTTTATTAGCAGCAGATTATCAGGACTACTTGGCCTGATGCTAGGTAGTCCAACCCCGCCTCCATCACTGATTGGCAGCTCAGTGGTGTGAGGGCGGAGCTATCTAGATCTCAGAATTCAGAGATCTCTTAGATCTGTGGCAGATAAAACAGTTTTTAATCAATACTGCAGCACCCAGTAAAGTAAGTGATACATCGCTGTAATCATGGTCTCTGCCTCTACATCATGCAGGTGGTTACAGATTCTCTTTAATAAATTTTAGTGTGATTAATATAACTCAACTAAAAATAGCAATAAAATACCGCAGTAATATACAACCATGATGAATGCAAGCAGAAAGAACTTCAATACTACTCCTTTTTGTAAGGTAATAACATTATTCCAGCCATTAATTCACTGAGAGAAAATCTAATAACGCTCAGTTTCCAGCCTATCGAGAAATTTCAAAAACACAAGTCTCTAAGTAAAAAGGATTATACATTCAGATAACTCCTACTCCTCCATTCTCATCAGTCAGACTGATGAGCAGAAATTGTCAAGAACTCGAAGTACGGCTCACTGCGCTTTTATTTCGTGTCTGCTCTGAAGTTATCTATTACTTGCAGCCCACCTCCTTGGGGAACCTGAATATATATTTTATTCCATCCTGCTCCAAACTCAGAATTCAGTACAAGAAATAAACTGCAACACAGGAGACAATGAGAAGCAATGAGCCAATGCATCGGGAAATAGTGAGATTCCAAGCTGCGGGAAAATATTTTATGATAAAGGTAAATTATCAACATTATAGATGATGAGCCCAGATGGGGGCTGGAAAAAAAAGATTCCTGGAGCAGGCATTTATGAAGACTCTGAACTGACATGTTGTCATGTTAAAGGGAAGCTGTCACATCCTTGTTACTATGTAAACTGCCCTCATAGCGTTGATAGTGATGCAATGTACATCACTAACACTTTTTTCATTATAATTGGTGCAACTATAATGAGTGTATAGCACTTTATATACTTATACCCTACCTGCTCGTTCAGTCATAGGGGTGTGATCCTCACATTCAGCCATAGGTGGCGCCGCCCAGGTGTTTGAATTTTGCTCCCGGTGAGCGCTGAAGTTATGGGACGCTTGTGCAGTATGACACAGCTGACAGCAAAGCTTGTAGCGCTGGGAGCCGCGCATGCGCTGTGACGATTGGGGGTGAGGGGTACCACGCATACCAGGAATGGGGGTGAGGGATACCACGCATACCATGATTGAGGGGTACCACGCATACCAGGATTGGGGGGTGAGGGGTGCCACGCATACCGGGATTGGGGGTGAGGGGTGCCAGGCATACTGGGATTGGGGATGAGGGGTGCCATGCATACCGAGATTGGGGATGAGGGGTGCCACGCATACCGGGATTGGGAATGAGGGATGGGGTGCCATGCATACCAGGATGAGGGATACCATACACACCAGGATAAGGATGAGGGGTGCCATGAATACCGGGATTGGGGGTGAGGGGTTCCACGCATACCGGGATTGGGGGTGAGGGGAGCCACGCATACCGGGATTGGGGGTGAGGGGAGCCACACATACCGGGATGAGGGGTGACACGCACACCGGGATTGGGGGTGAGGGGTGCCACGCATACCGGGATTGGGAGTGAGGGATAGGGTGCCACGCATACTAGGATGAGGGATACCATACACACCAGGATAGGGATGAGGGGTGCCACGCATACTGGGATTGGGGGGATTAGGGGTGCCAGGCATACTGGGACTGGGGATGAGGGGTGCCATGCATACCGGGATTGGGGATGAGGGGTGCCACGCATACCGGGATTGGGAATGAGGGATGGGGTGCCATGCATACAAGGATGAGGGACACCATACACACCAGGATAGGGATCGGGTACCATGCATACCAGGATGAGGGATACCATACACACCAGGATAAGGATGAGGGGTGCCATGCATACCGGGATTGGGGGTGCCACGCATACCGGGATTGGGGATGAGGGGAGCCACACATACCGGGATAAGGGGTGACACGCACACCGGGATTGGGGGTGAGGGGTGCCACGCATACCAGGATTGGGAGTGAGGGATAGGGTGCCATGCATACCAGGATGAGGGATACCATACACACCAGGATAGGGGTGAGGGGTGCCACGCATACCAGGATTGGGGGTGAGGGGTGCCATGCATACCAGGATTGGGGGTGAGGGGTGCCACGCATACCAGGATTGGGGGTGAGGGGGGCCCACGCATACCAGGATTGGGGGTGAGGGGGGCCACGCATACCAGGATTGGGGGTGAGGGGGGCCAAGCATACCAGGATTGGATGGTGGGGACAGGATGGGGGCAGCACAAATACAAGGAGGGGGGCAGCACATACCAGCATGGGAGACCATATACCAATAAAAATGCTCGCCACCTGGACGTAGAACGGGTTCAATAGCTAGTAAGTATGTAAAGTGCTATACACTCATTATAGTTGCACCAATTATAATGAAAAAAGTGTGTTAGTGATGTACATTGCATCACTACCAACGCTATAGGGGCAGTTTACATAGCAGCTAGGACGTTTCCCTTTAAGGAAATAGATGGCATTTAGATGAGTTTAATGATGCTTGGACACATCGCACAATATTGATCTGTGCTCTCCATTCATCTCCACCTTTTATCGCACAGCTGGGAAGTTAGAATGACAGGGGGCAATGCTCTTTCCAGGATTAATCTGTTTTTTTTTCTAGGCTTTAACATCAAAATGACACTGAAAAAAATCACATTGAGATATCTATTCTAAGGTGGGGGCATAGACCGAGGGTGGGGTAGAGGTGGGGGCATGAACCGGTAGTGGGGTGGAGGTGGGGGCATGGCCGGGGTGCGGGGTGGAGGTGGGGGCATGGACCGGTAGTGGGGTGGAGGTGGGGGCATGGACCGGGGGTGGGGTAGAGGTGGGGGCATGGACCGGGGGTGGGGAGAGGTGGAGTATGGACCGGGGGTAGGGTGAGGTGGGGCATGGACCGGGGGTGGGGCAGAGGTGGGGGCATAGACCGAGGATGGGGTAGAGGTGGGGGCATGGACCGGGGGTGGGGCAGAGGTGGGGGCATAGACCGAGAGTGGGGTGGAGGTGGGGGCATGGACCGGTAGTGGGGTGGAGGTGGGGGCATGGCCGGGGTGCGGGGTGGAGGTGGGGGCATGGACCGGTAGTGGGGTGGAGGTGGGGGCATGGACCGGGGTGCGGGGTGGAGGTGGGGGCATGGACCGGGGGTGGGGGCATGGACCGGGAGTGGGGTAGAGGTGGGGGCATGGACCTGGGGTGGGGCATGGACCGGGGGTGGGGTAGAGGTGGGGCATGGACTGGGGGGTGGGGTATAGGTGGGGCATGGACCGGGGGTGGGGCATGGACTGGGAGTGGGGCAGAGGTGGGGCATAGGAGGGGCATGGACCAGGGGTGGGGCATGGACCAGGGGTGGGGCATGGACCGAGGGTGGGGCAGAGGTGGGGCATGGACTGGGGGTGGAGCATGGACAGGGGGTGGGGCAGAGGTGGGGGCATGGACCGGGGGTGGGGCATGGACCGGGGGTGAGGCATGGACCGGGGGTGGGGGAGAGGTGGGGCATGGACCAGGGGTGGGGCATGGACTGGGGGTGGGGCATGGACCGAGGGTGGGGCAGAGGTGGGGCATGGACTGGGGGTGGAGCATGGACAGGGGGTGGGGCAGAGGTGGGGGCATGGACCGGGGGTGAGGCATGGACCGGGGGTGGGGGAGAGGTGGGGCATGGACCAGGGGTGGGGCATGGACAGGGGGTGGGGCATGGACCGGGGGTGGGGCAGAGGTGGGGGCATGGACTGAGGGTGGGGCATGGACCGGGGGTGGGGCAGAGGTGGGGGCATGGACTGAGGGTGGGGGCATGGACCAGGGGTGGGGCAGAGGTGGGGCATGGACCGGGGGTGGGGCAGATGGGGGCATGGACCGGGGGTGGGGCAGAGGGGGGGCATGGACCGGGGGTGGGGCAGAGGGGGGGCATGGACCGGGGGTGGAGCTTGTGCCTTGAGCACTGTTAGCCGGGAGAGCTGTCACTGTGTGGTCAGTGTTGTGGCACCAGTCACCTGCCATCACCTTCCCCAGCAGCTCACCCATCACACCTGTCCCTGTGCTGTAGCTGCTCTGTGTCCAGCTGACAATCCTCTCCTGCTCCTCACAGACCTGTATAATGGAGCAGCTCTTCTGAGGGATAACGTCACCAGGCGGCAGAGCTTCCCACAGTGCGGAGCTCATACACGGAGGCCGCAGCACAGTCCGCAGGTCACTACGAGGAGCCCGGTCCTGCAGGCTGAAGTGATGTAATAGCGCAGCTACCGGGGGCAAAGACTGTGACCGCCCCGGGCCCCGCGCTCTGAGGGGCCACCCGGAGCTGAAAAGGTTAAACTGTGCGGCTTTGCCTCTATTGGGCCCTTTGAGCTGGGGGCCCCTCCGCAGGGTCACTGTATAGGCGACATCTGCAGATACACTTGAAAGCGATGGAGGACGAAACGTCACAGCTGACGCTCCCTCCCCCATCGTTCTATCTCAGCGTCTAACGTCTCAGCACGATGACGTCACTACGTAGCGTCCTCTACGCTGGGAGGTGCGACGCATAGAACACAAGCTGCGGCGACCGCGGAGGAGAGGTGAGTATTGTATTTTTTTTTTTAGGACATTGTTGTGGCCATTAAATTACATTTAAGACTATGGGGCTGCATTATACTATATGGAGGGCTTTACACTGAATGGGCAATAGGGGTGCATTATACTATATGGGGCTGCATTATACAGAGCTATATAGAGGGTCTGAGAGGTGGGATATACTGCAGGATGGAACGGTATATAGGTGAGAGGGGGGATATACTGCAGGATGGGACGGTATATAGATTAGAGGTGAGATATACTGCAGGATGGGACGGTATATAGGTGAGAGGTGGGATATACTGCAGGATGGGGCTGTATATAGGTGAGAGGTGGGATATACTGCAGGATGGGACGGTATATAGGTGAGAGGTGGTATATACTGCAGGATGGGGCTATATATAGGTGAGAGGTGGGATATACTGCAGGATGGGACGGTATCTAGATGAGAGGTGGGATATACTGCAGGATGGGACGGTATATAGATGAGAGGTGGCATATACTGCAGGATGGGACGGTATATAGATGAGAGGTGGGATATACTGCAGGATGGGATGGTATATAGGTGAGAGGTGGGATATACTGCAGGATGGGACGGTATATAGATGAGAGGTGGGATATACTGCAGGATGGGACGGTATATAGATGAGAGGTGAGATATACTGCAGGATGGGACGGTATATAGGTGAGAGGTGGGATATACTGCAGGATGGGACGGTATATAGATGAGAGGTGGGATATACTGCAGGATGGGACGGTATATAGATGAGAGGTGGGATATACTGCAGGATGGGACGGTATATAGATGAGAGGTGGGATATACTGCAGGATGGGATGGTATATAGATGAGAGGTGGGATATACTACAGGCTGGGGCTGTATATAGATTAGAGGGGGGATATACTGCAGGATGGGACGGTATATAGGTGAGAGGTGGGATATACTGCAGGATGGGACGGTATATAGGTGAGAGGTGGGATATACTGCAGGATGGGGCTGTATATAGATGAGAGGTGGGATATACTACAGGATGGGGCTGTATATAGGTGAGAGGTGGGATATACTGCAGGATGGGGTTGTATATAGGTGAGAGGTGGGATATACTACAGGATGGGGCTGTATATAGGTGAGAGGTGGGATATACTGCAGGATGGGGCTGTATATAGGTGAGAGGTGGGATATACTACAGGATGGGACGGTATATAGGTGAGAGGTGAGATATACTGCAGGATGGGACGGTATATAGATGAGAGGTGGGATATACTGCAGGATGGGACGGTATATAGATGAGAGGGGGGATATACTGCAGGATGGGGCTGTATATAGGTGAGAGGTGGGATATACTGCAGGATGGGACGGTATATAGATGAGAGGTGAGATATACTGCAGGATGGGACGGTATATAGATGAGAGGTGGCATATACTGCAGGATGGGACGGTATATAGATGAGAGGTGAGATATACTGCAGGATGGGACGGTATATAGGTGAGAGGTGGGATATACTGCAGGATGGGACGGTATATAGATGAGAGGTGGGATATACTGCAGGATGGGACGGTATATAGATGAGAGGTGGGATATACTGCAGGATGGGACGGTATATAGATGAGAGGTGGGATATACTGCAGGATGGGATGGTATATAGATGAGAGGTGGGATATACTACAGGCTGGGGCTGTATATAGATTAGAGGGGGGATATACTGCAGGATGGGACGGTATATAGGTGAGAGGTGGGATATACTGCAGGATGGGACGGTATATAGGTGAGAGGTGGGATATACTGCAGGATGGGGCTGTATATAGATGAGAGGTGGGATATACTACAGGATGGGGCTGTATATAGGTGAGAGGTGGGATATACTGCAGGATGGGGTTGTATATAGGTGAGAGGTGGGATATACTACAGGATGGGGCTGTATATAGGTAAGAGGTGGGATATACTGCAGGATGGGGCTGTATATAGGTGAGAGGTGGGATATACTACAGGATGGGGCTGTATATAGGTGAGAGGTGGGATATACTGCAGGATGGGGCTGTATCACTATTCTGCTGTTACATCGTGTCTTATCCTCCATTCACCTCCAGAGCTGCACTCACTATTCTGCTGTTACATCGTGTCTTATCCTCCAGTCACCTCCAGAGCTGCAGTCACTATTCTGCTGTTAAATCAGGTCTTATCCTCCAGTCACCTCCAGAGCTGCACTCACTATTCTGCTGTTACATCGTGTCTTATCCTCCAGTCACCTCCTGAGCTGCACTCACCATTCTGCTGTTACATTGTGTCTTATCCTCCAGTCACCTCCAGAGCTGTAGTCACTATTTTGCTGTTACATCATGTCTTACACTCCAGCCACCTCCAGAGCTGCAGTCACTATTCTGCTGTTACATCATGTCTTATCCTCCAGTCACCTCCAGAGCTGCAGTCACTCTTCTGCTGTTACATTATGACCTATCTTCCAGTCACCTCCAGAGCTGCAATCACTATTCTGCTGTTAAATCATGTCCTATCTTCCAGTCACCTCCAGAGCTGCAGTCACTATTCTGGTGTTACATCAAGTCTTATCCTCCATTCATTTCCAGAGCTGCAGTCACTATTCTGCTGTAATATCGTGTCTTATCCTCAAGAGCTGCACTCACTATTCTGCTGTTACATCATGTCTTATCCTCCAGTCACTTCCAGAGCTGCAGTCACTATTCTGGTGTTACATCAAGTCTTATCCTCCATTCATTTCCAGAGCTGCAGTCACTATTCTGCTGTAATATCGTGTCTTATCCTCAAGAGCTGCACTCACTATTCTGCTGTTACATCATGTCTTATCCTCCAGTCTCCTCCAGAGCTGCAATCACTATTCTGCTGTTACATCGTGTCTTATCCTCCAGTCACCTCCCAAGCTGTAGTCCCTATTCTGCCGTTACATCGTGTCTTATCCTCCTGTCACCTCCAGAGCTGCACTCACTCTTCTGCTGTTACATCGTGTCTTATCCTCCAGTCACCTCAAGAGCTGCAGTCACTATTCTGCTATTACATCGTGTCTTATCCTCCAGTCACCTCAAGAGCTGCAGTCACTATTCTGCTGTTACATCGTGTCTTATCCTCCATTCACCTCCAGAGCTGCACTCACTATTCTGCTGTTACATCGTGTCTTATCCTCCAGTCACCTCCAGAGCTGCAGTCACTATTCTGCTGTTAAATCAGGTCTTATCCTCCAGTCACCTCCAGAGCTGCACTCACTATTCTGCTGTTACATCGTGTCTTATCCTCCAGTCACCTCCTGAGCTGCACTCACCATTCTGCTGTTACATTGTGTCTTATCCTCCAGTCACCTCCAGAGCTGTAGTCACTATTTTGCTGTTACATCATGTCTTACACTCCAGCCACCTCCAGAGCTGCAGTCACTATTTTGCTGTTACATCATGTCTTATCCTCCAGTCACCTCCAGAGCTGCAGTCACTCTTCTGCTGTTACATTATGACCTATCTTCCAGTCACCTCCAGAGCTGCAATCACTATTCTGCTGTTAAATCATGTCCTATCTTCCAGTCACCTCCAGAGCTGCAGTCACTATTCTGGTGTTACATCAAGTCTTATCCTCCATTCATTTCCAGAGCTGCAGTCACTATTCTGCTGTAATATCGTGTCTTATCCTCAAGAGCTGCACTCACTATTCTGCTGTTACATCATGTCTTATCCTCCAGTCACTTCCAGAGCTGCAGTCACTATTCTGGTGTTACATCAAGTCTTATCCTCCAGTCACCTCCCAAGCTGTAGTCCCTATTCTGCCGTTACATCGTGTCTTATCCTCCTGTCACCTCCAGAGCTGCACTCACTCTTCTGCTGTTACATCGTGTCTTATCCTCCAGTCACCTCAAGAGCTGCAGTCACTATTCTGCTATTACATCGTGTCTTATCCTCCAGTCACCTCAAGAGCTGCAGTCACTATTCTGCTGTTACATCATGTCTTATCCTCCAGTCACCTCCAGAGCTGCAGTCACTCTTCTGCTGTTACATTATGACCTATCTTCCAGTCACCTCCAGAGCTGCAATCACTATTCTGCTGTTAAATCATGTCCTATCTTCCAGTCACCTCCAGAGCTGCAGTCACTATTCTGGTGTTACATCAAGTCTTATCCTCCATTCATTTCCAGAGCTGCAGTCACTATTCTGCTGTAATATCGTGTCTTATCCTCAAGAGCTGCACTCACTATTCTGCTGTTACATCATGTCTTATCCTCCAGTCTCCTCCAGAGCTGCAATCACTATTCTGCTGTTACATCGTGTCTTATCCTCCAGTCACCTCCCAAGCTGTAGTCCCTATTCTGCCGTTACATCGTGTCTTATCCTCCTGTCACCTCCAGAGCTGCACTCACTCTTCTGCTGTTACATCGTGTCTTATCCTCCAGTCACCTCAAGAGCTGCAGTCACTATTCTGCTATTACATCGTGTCTTATCCTCCAGTCACCTCAAGAGCTGCAGTCACTATTCTGCTGTTACATCGTGTCTTGTCCTCCAGTCACCTCCAGAGCTGCACTCACTATTATGCTATTGCTTCATGTCTTATCCTCCAGTCACCTCCAGAGCTGCAGTCACTATTCTGCTGTTACATCGTGTCTTATCCTCCAGCCACCTTCAGAGCTGCACTCACTATTCTGCTGTTACATCGTGTCTTATCCTCCAGTAAACTCCAGAGCTGCAGTCACTATTCTGCTGTTACATCGTGTCTTATCCTACAGTCACCTCCAGAGCTGCAGTCACTATTCTGCTGTTACATCAGGTCTTATCCTCCAATCACCTCCAGAGCTACACTCACTATTCTGCTGTTACATCGTGTCTTATCCTCCAGTCACCTCCAAAGCTGCACTCACCATTCTGCTGTTACACTGTGTCTTATCCTCCAGAGCTGTAGTCACTATTCTGCTGTTACATCATGTCTTATCCTCCAGCCACCTCCCGAGCTGCAGTCACTATTCTGCTGTTACATCATGTCTTATCCTCCAGTCACCTCCAGAGCTGCAGTCACTATTCTACTCTTACATCATGTCCTATCTTCCACTGACCTCCACAGCTGCAGTCATTATTCTGCTGTTACATCAGGTCTTATCCCCCAGTCACCTCCAGAGCTGCACTCACTATTCTGCTGTAATATCGTGTCTTATCCTCCAGTGACCTCAAGAGCTGCACTCACTATTCTGCTGTTACATCATGTCTTATCCTCCAGTCGCCTCCAGAGCTGCAATTACTATTCTGCTGTTACATCGTGTCTTATCCTCCAGTCACCTCCCGAGCTGTAATCTCAATTTTGCTGTTACATCATGTCTTATCCTCCAGTCACCTCCAGAGCTGCGTCACTATTCTGCTGTTACATCAGGTCTTATCCTCCAGTCACCTCCAGATCTGCACTCACTATTCTGATGTTACATCGTGTCTTATTCTCCAGACACCTCCAGAGCTGCAGTCACTATTCTGCTGTTACATCGTGTCTTATCCTCTAGCCACCTCCAGAGCTGCACTCACTATTCTGCTGTTACATCGTGTCTTATACTCCAGACACCTCCAGAGCTGCAGACGCTATTCTGCTGTTACATCGTGTCTTATCCTCCAGTCACCTCAAGAGCTGCACTCACTATTCTGCTGTTACATCGTGTCTTATCCTCCAGTCACCTCAAGAGCTGTGGTCTCTATTCTGCTGTTTCATAAGGTCTTATCCTCCAGTCATCTCCAGAGCTGCACTCACTATTCTGCTGTTACATCGTGTCTTATCCTCCAGTCACCTCCAGAGCTGCAGTCACTATTCTGCTGTTACATTGTGTCTTATCCTCTGTTCACCTCCAGAGCTGCAGTCACTATTCTGCTGTTACATCGTGTCTTATCCACCGTTCACCTCCAGAGCTGCAGTCACTATTCTGCTGTTACATCATGTCTTATCCTCCAGTCACCTCCAGAGCTGCAGTCACTCTTCTGCTGTTACATTATGACCTATCTTCCAGTCACCTCCAGAGCTGCAATCACTATTCTGCTGTTAAATCATGTCCTATCTTCCAGTCACCTCCAGAGCTGCAGTCACTATTCTGGTGTTACATCAAGTCTTATCCTCCATTCATTTCCAGAGCTGCAGTCACTATTCTGCTGTAATATCGTGTCTTATCCTCAAGAGCTGCACTCACTATTCTGCTGTTACATCATGTCTTATCCTCCAGTCACTTCCAGAGCTGCAGTCACTATTCTGGTGTTACATCAAGTCTTATCCTCCATTCATTTCCAGAGCTGCAGTCACTATTCTGCTGTAATATCGTGTCTTATCCTCAAGAGCTGCACTCACTATTCTGCTGTTACATCATGTCTTATCCTCCAGTCTCCTCCAGAGCTGCAATCACTATTCTGCTGTTACATCGTGTCTTATCCTCCAGTCACCTCCCAAGCTGTAGTCCCTATTCTGCCGTTACATCGTGTCTTATCCTCCTGTCACCTCCAGAGCTGCACTCACTCTTCTGCTGTTACATCGTGTCTTATCCTCCAGTCACCTCAAGAGCTGCAGTCACTATTCTGCTATTACATCGTGTCTTATCCTCCAGTCACCTCAAGAGCTGCAGTCACTATTCTGCTGTTACATCGTGTCTTATCCTCCATTCACCTCCAGAGCTGCACTCACTATTCTGCTGTTACATCGTGTCTTATCCTCCAGTCACCTCCAGAGCTGCAGTCACTATTCTGCTGTTAAATCAGGTCTTATCCTCCAGTCACCTCCAGAGCTGCACTCACTATTCTGCTGTTACATCGTGTCTTATCCTCCAGTCACCTCCTGAGCTGCACTCACCATTCTGCTGTTACATTGTGTCTTATCCTCCAGTCACCTCCAGAGCTGTAGTCACTATTTTGCTGTTACATCATGTCTTACACTCCAGCCACCTCCAGAGCTGCAGTCACTATTTTGCTGTTACATCATGTCTTATCCTCCAGTCACCTCCAGAGCTGCAGTCACTCTTCTGCTGTTACATTATGACCTATCTTCCAGTCACCTCCAGAGCTGCAATCACTATTCTGCTGTTAAATCATGTCCTATCTTCCAGTCACCTCCAGAACTGCAGTCACTATTCTGGTGTTACATCAAGTCTTATCCTCCATTCATTTCCAGAGCTGCAGTCACTATTCTGCTGTAATATCGTGTCTTATCCTCAAGAGCTGCACTCACTATTCTGCTGTTACATCATGTCTTATCCTCCAGTCACTTCCAGAGCTGCAGTCACTATTCTGGTGTTACATCAAGTCTTATCCTCCAGTCACCTCCCAAGCTGTAGTCCCTATTCTGCCGTTACATCGTGTCTTATCCTCCTGTCACCTCCAGAGCTGCACTCACTCTTCTGCTGTTACATCGTGTCTTATCCTCCAGTCACCTCAAGAGCTGCAGTCACTATTCTGCTATTACATCGTGTCTTATCCTCCAGTCACCTCAAGAGCTGCAGTCACTATTCTGCTGTTACATCATGTCTTATCCTCCAGTCACCTCCAGAGCTGCAGTCACTCTTCTGCTGTTACATTATGACCTATCTTCCAGTCACCTCCAGAGCTGCAATCACTATTCTGCTGTTAAATCATGTCCTATCTTCCAGTCACCTCCAGAGCTGCAGTCACTATTCTGGTGTTACATCAAGTCTTATCCTCCATTCATTTCCAGAGCTGCAGTCACTATTCTGCTGTAATATCGTGTCTTATCCTCAAGAGCTGCACTCACTATTCTGCTGTTACATCATGTCTTATCCTCCAGTCTCCTCCAGAGCTGCAATCACTATTCTGCTGTTACATCGTGTCTTATCCTCCAGTCACCTCCCAAGCTGTAGTCCCTATTCTGCCGTTACATCGTGTCTTATCCTCCTGTCACCTCCAGAGCTGCACTCACTCTTCTGCTGTTACATCGTGTCTTATCCTCCAGTCACCTCAAGAGCTGCAGTCACTATTCTGCTATTACATCGTGTCTTATCCTCCAGTCACCTCAAGAGCTGCAGTCACTATTCTGCTGTTACATCGTGTCTTGTCCTCCAGTCACCTCCAGAGCTGCACTCACTATTATGCTATTGCTTCATGTCTTATCCTCCAGTCACCTCCAGAGCTGCAGTCACTATTCTGCTGTTACATCGTGTCTTATCCTCCAGCCACCTTCAGAGCTGCACTCACTATTCTGCTGTTACATCGTGTCTTATCCTCCAGTAAACTCCAGAGCTGCAGTCACTATTCTGCTGTTACATCGTGTCTTATCCTACAGTCACCTCCAGAGCTGCAGTCACTATTCTGCTGTTACATCAGGTCTTATCCTCCAATCACCTCCAGAGCTACACTCACTATTCTGCTGTTACATCGTGTCTTATCCTCCAGTCACCTCCAAAGCTGCACTCACCATTCTGCTGTTACACTGTGTCTTATCCTCCAGAGCTGTAGTCACTATTCTGCTGTTACATCATGTCTTATCCTCCAGCCACCTCCCGAGCTGCAGTCACTATTCTGCTGTTACATCATGTCTTATCCTCCAGTCACCTCCAGAGCTGCAGTCACTATTCTACTCTTACATCATGTCCTATCTTCCACTGACCTCCACAGCTGCAGTCATTATTCTGCTGTTACATCAGGTCTTATCCCCCAGTCACCTCCAGAGCTGCACTCACTATTCTGCTGTAATATCGTGTCTTATCCTCCAGTGACCTCAAGAGCTGCACTCACTATTCTGCTGTTACATCATGTCTTATCCTCCAGTCGCCTCCAGAGCTGCAATTACTATTCTGCTGTTACATCGTGTCTTATCCTCCAGTCACCTCCCGAGCTGTAATCTCAATTTTGCTGTTACATCATGTCTTATCCTCCAGTCACCTCCAGAGCTGCGTCACTATTCTGCTGTTACATCAGGTCTTATCCTCCAGTCACCTCCAGATCTGCACTCACTATTCTGATGTTACATCGTGTCTTATTCTCCAGACACCTCCAGAGCTGCAGTCACTATTCTGCTGTTACATCGTGTCTTATCCTCTAGCCACCTCCAGAGCTGCACTCACTATTCTGCTGTTACATCGTGTCTTATACTCCAGACACCTCCAGAGCTGCAGACGCTATTCTGCTGTTACATCGTGTCTTATCCTCCAGTCACCTCAAGAGCTGCACTCACTATTCTGCTGTTACATCGTGTCTTATCCTCCAGTCACCTCAAGAGCTGTGGTCTCTATTCTGCTGTTTCATAAGGTCTTATCCTCCAGTCATCTCCAGAGCTGCACTCACTATTCTGCTGTTACATCGTGTCTTATCCTCCAGTCACCTCCAGAGCTGCAGTCACTATTCTGCTGTTACATTGTGTCTTATCCTCTGTTCACCTCCAGAGCTGCAGTCACTATTCTGCTGTTACATCGTGTCTTATCCACCGTTCACCTCCAGAGCTGCAGTCACTATTCTGCTGTTACATCATGTCTTATCCTCCAGTCACCTCCAGAGCTGCAGTCACTCTTCTGCTGTTACATTATGACCTATCTTCCAGTCACCTCCAGAGCTGCAATCACTATTCTGCTGTTAAATCATGTCCTATCTTCCAGTCACCTCCAGAGCTGCAGTCACTATTCTGGTGTTACATCAAGTCTTATCCTCCATTCATTTCCAGAGCTGCAGTCACTATTCTGCTGTAATATCGTGTCTTATCCTCAAGAGCTGCACTCACTATTCTGCTGTTACATCATGTCTTATCCTCCAGTCACTTCCAGAGCTGCAGTCACTATTCTGGTGTTACATCAAGTCTTATCCTCCATTCATTTCCAGAGCTGCAGTCACTATTCTGCTGTAATATCGTGTCTTATCCTCAAGAGCTGCACTCACTATTCTGCTGTTACATCATGTCTTATCCTCCAGTCTCCTCCAGAGCTGCAATCACTATTCTGCTGTTACATCGTGTCTTATCCTCCAGTCACCTCCCAAGCTGTAGTCCCTATTCTGCCGTTACATCGTGTCTTATCCTCCTGTCACCTCCAGAGCTGCACTCACTCTTCTGCTGTTACATCGTGTCTTATCCTCCAGTCACCTCAAGAGCTGCAGTCACTATTCTGCTATTACATCGTGTCTTATCCTCCAGTCACCTCAAGAGCTGCAGTCACTATTCTGCTGTTAAATCAGGTCTTATCCTCCAGTCACCTCCAGAGCTGCACTCACTATTCTGCTGTTACATCGTGTCTTATCCTCCAGTCACCTCCTGAGCTGCACTCACCATTCTGCTGTTACATTGTGTCTTATCCTCCAGTCACCTCCAGAGCTGTAGTCACTATTTTGCTGTTACATCATGTCTTACACTCCAGCCACCTCCAGAGCTGCAGTCACTATTCTGCTGTTACATCATGTCTTATCCTCCAGTCACCTCCAGAGCTGCAGTCACTCTTCTGCTGTTACATTATGACCTATCTTCCAGTCACCTCCAGAGCTGCAATCACTATTCTGCTGTTAAATCATGTCCTATCTTCCAGTCACCTCCAGAGCTGCAGTCACTATTCTGGTGTTACATCAAGTCTTATCCTCCATTCATTTCCAGAGCTGCAGTCACTATTCTGCTGTAATATCGTGTCTTATCCTCAAGAGCTGCACTCACTATTCTGCTGTTACATCATGTCTTATCCTCCAGTCACTTCCAGAGCTGCAGTCACTATTCTGGTGTTACATCAAGTCTTATCCTCCAGTCACCTCCCAAGCTGTAGTCCCTATTCTGCCGTTACATCGTGTCTTATCCTCCTGTCACCTCCAGAGCTGCACTCACTCTTCTGCTGTTACATCGTGTCTTATCCTCCAGTCACCTCAAGAGCTGCAGTCACTATTCTGCTATTACATCGTGTCTTATCCTCCAGTCACCTCAAGAGCTGCAGTCACTATTCTGCTGTTACATCATGTCTTATCCTCCAGTCACCTCCAGAGCTGCAGTCACTCTTCTGCTGTTACATTATGACCTATCTTCCAGTCACCTCCAGAGCTGCAATCACTATTCTGCTGTTAAATCATGTCCTATCTTCCAGTCACCTCCAGAGCTGCAGTCACTATTCTGGTGTTACATCAAGTCTTATCCTCCATTCATTTCCAGAGCTGCAGTCACTATTCTGCTGTAATATCGTGTCTTATCCTCAAGAGCTGCACTCACTATTCTGCTGTTACATCATGTCTTATCCTCCAGTCTCCTCCAGAGCTGCAATCACTATTCTGCTGTTACATCGTGTCTTATCCTCCAGTCACCTCCCAAGCTGTAGTCCCTATTCTGCCGTTACATCGTGTCTTATCCTCCTGTCACCTCCAGAGCTGCACTCACTCTTCTGCTGTTACATCGTGTCTTATCCTCCAGTCACCTCAAGAGCTGCAGTCACTATTCTGCTATTACATCGTGTCTTATCCTCCAGTCACCTCAAGAGCTGCAGTCACTATTCTGCTGTTACATCGTGTCTTGTCCTCCAGTCACCTCCAGAGCTGCACTCACTATTATGCTATTGCTTCATGTCTTATCCTCCAGTCACCTCCAGAGCTGCAGTCACTATTCTGCTGTTACATCGTGTCTTATCCTCCAGCCACCTTCAGAGCTGCACTCACTATTCTGCTGTTACATCGTGTCTTATCCTCCAGTAAACTCCAGAGCTGCAGTCACTATTCTGCTGTTACATCGTGTCTTATCCTACAGTCACCTCCAGAGCTGCAGTCACTATTCTGCTGTTACATCAGGTCTTATCCTCCAATCACCTCCAGAGCTACACTCACTATTCTGCTGTTACATCGTGTCTTATCCTCCAGTCACCTCCAAAGCTGCACTCACCATTCTGCTGTTACACTGTGTCTTATCCTCCAGAGCTGTAGTCACTATTCTGCTGTTACATCATGTCTTATCCTCCAGCCACCTCCCGAGCTGCAGTCACTATTCTGCTGTTACATCATGTCTTATCCTCCAGTCACCTCCAGAGCTGCAGTCACTATTCTACTCTTACATCATGTCCTATCTTCCACTGACCTCCACAGCTGCAGTCATTATTCTGCTGTTACATCAGGTCTTATCCCCCAGTCACCTCCAGAGCTGCACTCACTATTCTGCTGTAATATCGTGTCTTATCCTCCAGTGACCTCAAGAGCTGCACTCACTATTCTGCTGTTACATCATGTCTTATCCTCCAGTCGCCTCCAGAGCTGCAATTACTATTCTGCTGTTACATCGTGTCTTATCCTCCAGTCACCTCCCGAGCTGTAATCTCAATTTTGCTGTTACATCATGTCTTATCCTCCAGTCACCTCCAGAGCTGCGTCACTATTCTGCTGTTACATCAGGTCTTATCCTCCAGTCACCTCCAGATCTGCACTCACTATTCTGATGTTACATCGTGTCTTATTCTCCAGACACCTCCAGAGCTGCAGTCACTATTCTGCTGTTACATCGTGTCTTATCCTCTAGCCACCTCCAGAGCTGCACTCACTATTCTGCTGTTACATCGTGTCTTATACTCCAGACACCTCCAGAGCTGCAGACGCTATTCTGCTGTTACATCGTGTCTTATCCTCCAGTCACCTCAAGAGCTGCACTCACTATTCTGCTGTTACATCGTGTCTTATCCTCCAGTCACCTCAAGAGCTGTGGTCTCTATTCTGCTGTTTCATAAGGTCTTATCCTCCAGTCATCTCCAGAGCTGCACTCACTATTCTGCTGTTACATCGTGTCTTATCCTCCAGTCACCTCCAGAGCTGCAGTCACTATTCTGCTGTTACATTGTGTCTTATCCTCTGTTCACCTCCAGAGCTGCAGTCACTATTCTGCTGTTACATCGTGTCTTATCCACCGTTCACCTCCAGAGCTGCAGTCACTATTCTGCTGTTACATCGTGTCTTATCCTCCAGACACCTCCAGAGCTGCAGACACTATTCTGCTGTTACATCGTGTCTTATCCTCCAGTCACCTCCAGAGCTGCAATCACTATTCTGCTGTTACATCGTGTCTTATCCTCCAGTCACCTCCAGAGCTGCAGTGACTATTCTGCTGTTACATCGTGTCTTATCCTCCAGCCACCTCCAGAGCTGCACTCACTATTCTTCTGTTACATCGTGTCTTATCCTCCAGACACCTCCAGAGCTGCAGACACTATTCTGCTGTTACATCGTGTCTTATCCTCCAGTCACCTCCAGACCTGCGTCTCTATTCTGCTGTTACATCAGGTCTTATCCTCCAGTCACCTCCAGATCTGCACTCACTATTCTGCTGTTACATCGTGTCTTATCCTCCAGTCACCTCCACAGCTGCAGTCACTATTCTGCTGTTACATCGTGTCTTATCCTCCAGACACCTCCAGAGCTGCAGACACTATTCTGCTGTTACATCGTGTCTTATCCTCCAGCCACCTCCAGAGCTGCACTCACTATTCTGCTGTTACATCGTGTCTTATCCTCCAGACACCTCCAGAGCTGCAGACACTATTCTGCTGTTACATCGTGTCTTATCCTCCAGTCACCTCCAGATCTGCACTCACTATTCTGCTGTTACATCGTGTCTTATCCTCCAGTCACCTCAAGAACTGCACTCAATATTATTTTGTTACATCGTATCTTATCCTCCATTCACCTCCAGAGCTCCAGTCTCTATTCTGCTGTTACATCGTGTCTTATCCTCTGTTCACCTCCAGAGCTGCACTCACTATTCTGCTGTTACATCGTGTCTTATCCTCCACTCACCTCAAGAGCTGCACTCAATATTATTTTGTTACATCGTATCTTATCCTCCATTCACCTCCAGAGCTGCAGTCACTATTCTGCTGTTACATCGTGTCTTATACTCCAGTGATCTCCAGAGCTCCTGTCTCTATTCTGCTGTTACATCGTGTCTTATCCTCCAGTCACCTGCAGAGCTGCAGTCACTATTCTGCTGTTACATCGTATCTTATCCTCCGTTCACCTCCAGAGCTGCACTCACTATTCTGCTGTTACATCGTGTCTTATCCTCCAGACACCTCCAGAGCTGCAGACACTATTCTGTTGTTTCATAGTGTCTTATCCTCCAGTCACCTCCAGAGCTGCAATCACTATTCTGCTGTTACATCGTGTCTTATCCTCCGTTCACTTCCAGAGCTGCACTCAATATTCTGCTGTTACATCGTGTCTTATCCTCCAGACACCTCCAGAGCTGCAGTCACTATTCTGCTGTTACATCGTGTCTTATCCTTCAGTCACGTCAAGAGCTGAACTCACTATTATTTTGTTACATCGTATCTTATCCTCCAGTCACCTCCAGAGCTTCAGTCACTATTCTGCTGTTACATCGTGTCTTATACTCCAGTCATCTCCAGAGCTGCAGTCTATATTCTGCTGTTACATCACGTCTTATCCTCCAGTCACCTCCATAGCTGCACTCACTATTCTGCTGTTACATCGTATCTTATCCTCCAGTCACCTCCAGAGCTGCAGTCACTATTCTGCTGTTACATCATGTCATATCCTCCAGTCACCTCCAGAGCTGCACTCTCTATTCTGCTGTTACATCATGTTTTATCCTCCAGTCACCTCCAGAGCTGCACCCACTATTCTGCTGTTACATCACGTCTTATCCTCCAGTCACCTCCAGAGCTGCTCTCACTATTCTGCTGTTACATCGTGTCTTATCCTCCAGTCACCTCCAGAGCTGCGTCACTATTCTGCTGTTACATCAGGTCTTATCCCCCAGTCACCTCCAGATCTGCACTCACTATTCTGCTGTTACATCGCCTCTTATCCTCCAGTCACCTCCAGAGCTGCACTCATCATTCTGCTGTTACATTTTGTCTTATCCTCCAGTCACCTCCAGAGCTGTAGTCACTATTCTGCTGTTACATCATGTCTTATCCTCCAGCCACCTCCAGAGCTGCAGTCACTATTCTGCTGTTTCATCGTGTCTTATCCTCCAGTCACCTCCTGAGCTGTAGTCACTATTCTGCTGTTTCATCGTGTCTTATACTCCCGACACCTCCAGAGCTGCAGACACTATTCTGCTGTTACATCGTGTCTTATCCTCCAGTCACCTCAAGAGCTGCACTCACTATTCTGCTGTTACATCGTGTCTTATCCTCCAGTCACCTCAAGAGCTGTGGTCTCTATTCTGCTGTTTCATAAGGTCTTATCCTCCAGTCACCTCCAGAGCTGCACTCACTATTCTGCTGTTACATCGTGTCTTATCCTCCAGACACCTCCAGAGCTGCACTCACTATTCTGCTGTTACATCGTGTCTTATCCTCCAGTCACCTCAAGAGCTGCAATCACTATTATTTTGTTACATCGTATCTTATCCTCCATTCACCTCCAGAGCTGCAGTCACTATTCTGCTGTTACATCGTGTCTTATACTCCAGTCATCTCCAGAGCTCCAGTCTCTATTCTGCTGTTACATCGTGTCTTATCCTCCAGTCACCTCTAGAGCTGCAGTCATTATTCTGCTGTTACATCGTGTCTTATCCTCCGTTCACCTCCAGAGCTGCAGACACTATTCTGCTGTTACATCGTGTATTATCCTCCAGTCACCTCCAGAGCTGCGTCTCTATACTGCTGTTACATCAGGTCTTATCCTCCAGTCACCTCCAGATCTGCACTCACTATTCTGCTGTTACATCGTGTCTTATCCTCCAGTCACCTCAAGAGCTGCACTCACTATTATTTTGTTACATCGTATCTTATCCTCCATTCACCTCCAGAGCTGCAGTCACTATTCTGCTGTTACATCGTGTCTTATCCTCCAGTCACCTCAAGAGCTGCACTCACTATTATTTTGTTACATCGTATCTTATCCTCCATTCACCTCCAGAGCTGCAGTCACTATTCTGCTGTTACATCGTGTCTTATCCTCCGTTCACCTCCAGAGCTGCAGTCACTATTCTGCTGTTACATCGTGTCTTATCCTCCAGACACCTCCAGAGCTGCAGACACTATTCTGCTGTTACATCGTGTCTTATCCTCCAGTCACCTCCAGAGCTGCAGACACTATTCTGCTGTTACATCGTGTCTTATCCTCCAGTCACCTCCAGAGCTGCAGACACTATTCTGCTGTTACATCGTGTCTTATCCTCCAGTCGCCTCCAGAGCTGCGTCTCTATTCTGCTGTTACATCAGGTCTTATCCTCCAGTCACCTCCAGATCTGCACTCCCTATTCTGCTGTTACATCAGGTCTTATCCTCCAGTCACCTCCAGAGCTGCAGTCACTGTTCTGCTGTTACATCGTGTCATATCCTCCAGACACCTCCAGAGCTGCAGACACTATTCTGCTGTTACATCGTGTCTTATCCTCCAGCCTCCTCCAGAGCTGCACTCACTATTCTGCTGTTACATCGTGTCTTATCCTCCAGACACCTCCAGAGCTGCAGACACTATTCTGCTGTTACATCGTGTCTTATCCTCCAGTCACCTCCAGATCTGCACTCACTATTCTGCTGTTACATCGTGTCTTATCCTCCAGACACCTCCAGAACTGCACTCACTATTCTGCTGTTACATCGTGTTGTATACTCCAGTCATCTCCAGAGCTCCAGTCTCTATTCTGCTGTTACATCGTATCTTATCCTCCAGTCACCTCCAGAGCTGCAGTCACTATTCTGCTGTTACATCGTGTCTTATCCTCCGTTCACCTCCAGAGCTGCACTCACTATTCTGCTGTTACATCGTGTCTTATCCTCCAGACACCTCCAGAGCTGCAGACACTATTCTGTTGTTACATCACGTCTTATCCTCCAGTCACCTCCAGAGCTGAAATCACTATTCTGCTGTTACATCGTGTCTTATCTTCCGTTCACTTCCAGAGCTGCACTCACTATTCTGCTGTTACATCGTGTCTTATCCTCCAGACACCTCCAGAGCTGCAGTCACTATTCTGCTGTTATATCGTGTCTTATCCTTCAGTCACGTCAAGAGCTGAACTCACTAATATTTTGTTACATCGTATCTTATCCTCCAGTCATCTCCAGAGCTACAGTCACTATTCTGCTGTTACATCATGTCATATCCTCCAGTCACCTCCAGAGCTGCACTCTCTATTCTGCTGTTACATCATGTTTTATCCTCCAGTCACCTCCAGAGCTGCACTCACTATTCTGCTTTTACATCACGTCTTATCCTCCAGTCACCTCCAGAGCTGCGTCACTATTCTGCTGTTACATCGTGTCTTATCCTCCAGTCACCTCCAGAGCTGCGTCACTATTCTGCTGTTACATCAGGTCTTATCCCCCAGTCACCTCCAGATCTGCACTCACTATTCTGCTGTTACATCGCCTCTTATCCTCCAGTCACCTCCAGAGCTGCACTCATCATTCTGCTGTTACATTTTGTCTTATCCTCCAGTCACCTCCAGAGCTGTAGTCACTATTCTGCTGTTACATCATGTCTTATCCTCCAGCCACCTCCAGAGCTGTAGTCTCTTTTCTGCTGTTACATCATTTCTTATCCTCCAGCCACCTCCAGAGCTGCAGTCACTATTCTGCTGTTTCATCGTGTCTTATCCTCCAGTCACCTCCTGAGCTGTAGTCACTATTCTGCTGTTTCATCGTGTCTTATACTCCCGACACCTCCAGAGCTGCAGACACTATTCTGCTGTTACATCGTGTCTTATCCTCCAGTCACCTCAAGAGCTGCACTCACTATTCTGCTGTTACATCGTGTCTTATCCTCCAGTCACCTCAAGAGCTGTGGTCTCTATTCTGCTGTTTCATAAGGTCTTATCCTCCAGTCACCTCCAGAGCTGCACTCACTATTCTGCTGTTACATCGTGTCTTATCCTCCAGACACCTCCAGAGCTGCACTCACTATTCTGCTGTTACATCGTGTCTTATCCTCCAGTCACCTCAAGAGCTGCAATCACTATTATTTTGTTACATCGTATCTTATCCTCCATTCACCTCCAGAGCTGCAGTCACTATTCTGCTGTTACATCGTGTCTTATACTCCAGTCATCTCCAGAGCTCCAGTCTCTATTCTGCTGTTACATCGTGTCTTATCCTCCAGTCACCTCTAGAGCTGCAGTCATTATTCTGCTGTTACATCGTGTCTTATCCTCCGTTCACCTCCAGAGCTGCAGACACTATTCTGCTGTTACATCGTGTATTATCCTCCAGTCACCTCCAGAGCTGCGTCTCTATACTGCTGTTACATCAGGTCTTATCCTCCAGTCACCTCCAGATCTGCACTCACTATTCTGCTGTTACATCGTGTCTTATCCTCCAGTCACCTCAAGAGCTGCACTCACTATTATTTTGTTACATCGTATCTTATCCTCCATTCACCTCCAGAGCTGCAGTCACTATTCTGCTGTTACATCGTGTCTTATCCTCCAGTCACCTCAAGAGCTGCACTCACTATTATTTTGTTACATCGTATCTTATCCTCCATTCACCTCCAGAGCTGCAGTCACTATTCTGCTGTTACATCGTGTCTTATCCTCCGTTCACCTCCAGAGCTGCAGTCACTATTCTGCTGTTACATCGTGTCTTATCCTCCAGACACCTCCAGAGCTGCAGACACTATTCTGCTGTTACATCGTGTCTTATCCTCCAGTCACATCCAGAGCTGCAGACACTATTCTGCTGTTACATCGTGTCTTATCCTCCAGTCACCTCCAGAGCTGCAGACACTATTCTGCTGTTACATCGTGTCTTATCCTCCAGTCTCCTCCAGAGCTGCGTCTCTATTCTGCTGTTACATCAGGTCTTATCCTCCAGTCACCTCCAGATCTGCACTCCCTATTCTGCTGTTACATCAGGTCTTATCCTCCAGTCACCTCCAGAGCTGCAGTCACTGTTCTGCTGTTACATCGTGTCATATCCTCCAGACACCTCCAGAGCTGCAGACACTATTCTGCTGTTACATCGTGTCTTATCCTCCAGCCTCCTCCAGAGCTGCACTCACTATACTGCTGTTACATCGTGTCTTATCCTCCAGACACCTCCAGAGCTGCAGACACTATTCTGCTGTTACATCGTGTCTTATCCTCCAGTCACCTCCAGATCTGCACTCACTATTCTGCTGTTACATCGTGTCTTATCCTCCAGACACCTCCAGAACTGCACTCACTATTCTGCTGTTACATCGTGTTGTATACTCCAGTCATCTCCAGAGCTCCAGTCTCTATTCTGCTGTTACATCGTATCTTATCCTCCAGTCACCTCCAGAGCTGCAGTCACTATTCTGCTGTTACATCGTGTCTTATCCTCCATTCACCTCCAGAGCTGCACTCACTATTCTGCTGTTACATCGTGTCTTATCCTCCAGACACCTCCAGAGCTGCAGACACTATTCTGTTGTTACATCACGTCTTATCCTCCAGTCACCTCCAGAGCTGAAATCACTATTCTGCTGTTACATCGTGTCTTATCTTCCGTTCACTTCCAGAGCTGCACTCACTATTCTGCTGTTACATCGTGTCTTATCCTCCAGTCACCTCCAGAGCTGCAGTCAATATTGTGCTGTTACATCGTGTCTTATACTCCAGTCATCTCCAGAGCTACAGTCACTATTCTGCTGTTACATCATGTCATATCCTCCAGTCACCTCCAGAGCTGCACTCTCTATTCTGCTGTTACATCATGTTTTATCCTCCAGTCACCTCCAGAGCTGCAGTCACTATTCTGCTTTTACATCACGTCTTATCCTCCAGTCACCTCCAGAGCTGCGTCACTATTCTGCTGTTACATCAGGTCTTATCCTCCAGTCACCTCCAGATCTGCACTCACTATTCTGCTGTTACATCAGGCCTTATCCTCCAGTCACCTCCAGAGCTGCACTCATCATTCTGCTGTTACATTTTGTCTTATCCTCCAGTCACCTCCAGAGCTGTAGTCACTATTCTGCTGTTACATCATGTCTTATCCTCCAGCCACCTCCAGAGCTGTAGTCTCTTTTCTGCTGTTACATCATTTCTTATCCTCCAGCCACCTCCAGAGCTGCAGTCACTAATCTGCTGTTTCATCGTGTCTTATCCTCCAGTCACCTCCTGAGCTGTAGTTACTATTCTGCTGTTTCATCGTGTCTTATCCTCCTGTCACCTCCAGAGCTGAAGTCACCATTCTGCTGTTACATCATGTCTTATCCTCCAGTCACCTCCAGAGCTACACTAACTATTCTGCTGTTACATAGTGTATTATCCTCCAGTCACCTCCAGAGCTGCACTCACTATTCTGCTGTTACATCATGTCTTATCCTCCTGTCACCTCCAGAGCTGCAGTCACTATTCTGCTGTTACATCATCTATTATCCTCCAGCCACCTCCAGAGCTACAGTCACTATTCTACTGTTACATCGTGTATTATCCTCCAGTTACCTCCAGAGCTGAATTCACCATTCTGCTTTTACATCATGTCTTATCTTCCAGTCACCTCCAGAGCTGCAGTCACTATTCTGCTGTTACATCAGGTCTTATCCTCCTGTCACCTCCAGAGCTGCAATCACTATTCTACTGTTACATCCTGTCTTATCCTCCAGTCACCTCCAGAGCTGCAGTCACTATTCTGCTGTTACATCATCTATATTCCTCCAGTCACCTCAAGAGCTGCACTCTCTATTCTGCTGTTACATCGTATCTTATCGTCCAGTCAACTCCAGAGCTGCACTCACTATTCTGCTGTTACTTCATGTTTTATCCTTCAGTCACCTCCAGAGCTGCAGTCACTGTTCTGCTGTTACATCATGTCTTATCCTCCAGCCACCTCCAGAACTGCACTCACTATTCTGCTGTTACATCATGTCTTATCCTCCAGTCACCTCCAGAGCTGCAGTCACTATTCTGCTGTTACATCAGGTCTTATCCTCCACTCACCTCCAGAGCTGCTGTCACTATTCTGCTGTTACATCAGGTCTTATCCTCCATTCACCTCCAGAGATGGACTCACTATTCTACTGTTACATCGTGTCTTATCCTCCAGTTACCTCCAGAGCTGAATTCATTATTCTGCTGTTACATCATGTCTTATCCTCCAGTCACCTACAGAGCTGCACTCACCATTCTGCTGTTAAATCATGTCTTATCTTCCACTCACCTCCAGAGCTGCAGTCACTATTCTACTGTTACATCAGGTCTTATCCTCCAGTCACCTCCAGAGCTGCAATCATTATTCTGCTGTTACATCGTGTCTTATCCTCCTGTTACCTCCAGAGCTGCAATTACTATTCCACTGTTACATCATGTCTTATCCTCCAGTCACCTCCAGAGCTGCACTCACTATTCTGCTGTTACATCGTATCTTATCCTCCAGTCAACTCCAGAGCTGCACTCACTATTCTGCTGTTAAATCATAAAACCTACAAAAGACAAAAGACAAAAATATATCTCATACCCTACCATCATTATATATAAATGTAAAGCAAAGTTGCATAATAAATATAGGGTACTTAGTGAACTATTTTTGATCAAAAAAAGTATACAAGCCGTCCCACCAGCGGCAAGGTGACCCTAAATTGCCGCTGGTGGGACGGCTTGTATACTTTTTTTGATCAAAAATAGTTCACTAAGTACCCTATATTTATTATGCAACTTTGCTTTACATTTATATATAATGATGGTAGGGTATGAGATATATTTTTGTCTTTTGTAGGTTTTGTTTCTTTTTTGCTAGTGTGAACATGCTCCTATTTCTTGCATGTCTACCATCTTAGACCTCAGTTCACATTGCCTGGTTTTTTGTCTTGTTTGCATTCTGTGCAATTTAAGGGTGTGGCATCCCCTTTGTTGAGCTGACTGGTATATATGTAGCATACCACGGGCCTGGGTGGTCTGGAGTTGGGACCCGGTCCTATTTGTCTACCCTTTTATATGCATTGCTTCAACTTTGATATACAGTAAGGTTTTTAATATAGGCAGTATAGGTACCGTCCCAATTTAGGGTCACCTTGCCGCTGGTGGGACGGCTTGTATACTTTTTTTGATCAAAAATAGTTCACTAAGTACCCTATATTTATTATGCAACTTTGCTTTACATTTATATATAATGATGGTAGGGTATGAGATATATTTTTGTCTTTTGTCTTTTGTAGGTTTTGTTTCTTTTTTGCTAGTGTGAACATGCTCCTATTTCTTGCATGTCTACCATCTTAGACCTCAGTTCACATTGCCTGGTTTTTTGTCTTGTTTGCATTCTGTGCAATTTAAGGGTGTGGCATCCCCTTTGTTGAGCTGACTGGTATATATGTAGCATACCACGGGCCTGGGTGGTCTGGAGTTGGGACCCGGTCCTATTTGTCTACGCTTTTATATACATTGCTTCAACTTTGATATACAGTAAGGTTTTTAATATAGGCAGTATAGGTACCGTCCCAATTTAGGGTCACCTTGCCGCTGGTGGGACGGCTTGTATACTTTTTTTGATCAAAAATAGTTCACTAAGTACCCTATATTTATTATGCAACTTTGCTTTACATTTATATATAATGATGGTAGGGTATGAGATATATTTTTGTCTTTTGTAGGTTTTGTTTCTTTTTTGCTAGTGTGAACATGCTCCTATTTCTTGCATGTCTACCATCTTAGACCTCAGTTCACATTGCCTGGTTTGCTGTTAAATCATGTCTTATCCTCCAGCCACCTCCAGAGCTGCACTCACTATTCTGCTGTTAAATCATGTCTTATCCTCCGGTCTCCTCCAGAGCTGCAGTCACTATTCTGCCGTTACATCGTGTCTTATCCTCCAGTCACCTCCAGAGCTGCAGTCACTAGTCTGCTGTTACATCGTGTCTTATCCTCCAGCCACCTCCAGAGCTGCAGTCACTATTCTGCTGTTACATTAGGTCTTATCCTCCACTCACCTCCAGAGCTGCAGTCACTATTCTGATGTTACATCAGGTCTTATCCTCCGTTCACCTCCAGAGATGCACTCACTATTCTGCTGTTACATCTTGTCTTATCCTCCAGTCACCTCCAGAGCTGCAGTCACTATTCTGCTGTTACATCGTGTCTTATCCTCCAGTCACCTCAAGAGCTGCAGTCACTATTCTGCTGTTACATCATGTCTTATCCTCCAGTCACCTCATGAGCTGCAGTCACTATTCTGCTGTTACATCGTGTCTTGTCCTCCAGTCACCTCCAGAGCTGCACTCACTATTATACTGTTACTTCATGTCTTATCCTCCATTCACCTCCAGAGCTCCAGTCTCTATTCTGCTGTTACATCGTATCTTATCCTCCAGTCACCTCCAGAGCTGCAGTCACTATTCTGCTGTTACATCGTGTCTTATCCTCCGTTCACCTCCAGAGCTGCACTCACTATTCTGCTGTTACATCGTGTCTTATCCTCCAGTCACCTCAAGAGCTGCACTCAATATTATTTTGTTACATCGCCTCTTATCCTCCAGTCACCTCCAGAGCTGCACTCATCATTCTGCTGTTACATTTTGTCTTATCCTCCAGTCACCTCCAGAGCTGTAGTCACTATTCTGCTGTTACATCATGTCTTATCCTCCAGCCACCTCCAGAGCTGTAGTCTCTTTTCTGCTGTTACATCATTTCTTATCCTCCAGCCACCTCCAGAGCTGCAGTCACTATTCTGCTGTTTCATCGTGTCTTATCCTCCAGTCACCTCCTGAGCTGTAGTCACTATTCTGCTGTTTCATCGTGTCTTATACTCCCGACACCTCCAGAGCTGCAGACACTATTCTGCTGTTACATCGTGTCTTATCCTCCAGTCACCTCAAGAGCTGCACTCACTATTCTGCTGTTACATCGTGTCTTATCCTCCAGTCACCTCAAGAGCTGTGGTCTCTATTCTGCTGTTTCATAAGGTCTTATCCTCCAGTCACCTCCAGAGCTGCACTCACTATTCTGCTGTTACATCGTGTCTTATCCTCCAGACACCTCCAGAGCTGCACTCACTATTCTGCTGTTACATCGTGTCTTATCCTCCAGTCACCTCAAGAGCTGCAATCACTATTATTTTGTTACATCGTATCTTATCCTCCATTCACCTCCAGAGCTGCAGTCACTATTCTGCTGTTACATCGTGTCTTATACTCCAGTCATCTCCAGAGCTCCAGTCTCTATTCTGCTGTTACATCGTGTCTTATCCTCCAGTCACCTCTAGAGCTGCAGTCATTATTCTGCTGTTACATCGTGTCTTATCCTCCGTTCACCTCCAGAGCTGCAGACACTATTCTGCTGTTACATCGTGTATTATCCTCCAGTCACCTCCAGAGCTGCGTCTCTATACTGCTGTTACATCAGGTCTTATCCTCCAGTCACCTCCAGATCTGCACTCACTATTCTGCTGTTACATCGTGTCTTATCCTCCAGTCACCTCAAGAGCTGCACTCACTATTATTTTGTTACATCGTATCTTATCCTCCATTCACCTCCAGAGCTGCAGTCACTATTCTGCTGTTACATCGTGTCTTATCCTCCAGTCACCTCAAGAGCTGCACTCACTATTATTTTGTTACATCGTATCTTATCCTCCATTCACCTCCAGAGCTGCAGTCACTATTCTGCTGTTACATCGTGTCTTATCCTCCGTTCACCTCCAGAGCTGCAGTCACTATTCTGCTGTTACATCGTGTCTTATCCTCCAGACACCTCCAGAGCTGCAGACACTATTCTGCTGTTACATCGTGTCTTATCCTCCAGTCACCTCCAGAGCTGCAGACACTATTCTGCTGTTACATCGTGTCTTATCCTCCAGTCGCCTCCAGAGCTGCAGACACTATTCTGCTGTTACATCGTGTCTTATCCTCCAGTCGCCTCCAGAGCTGCGTCTCTATTCTGCTGTTACATCAGGTCTTATCCTCCAGTCACCTCCAGATCTGCACTCCCTATTCTGCTGTTACATCAGGTCTTATCCTCCAGTCACCTCCAGAGCTGCAGTCACTGTTCTGCTGTTACATCGTGTCATATCCTCCAGACACCTCCAGAGCTGCAGACACTATTCTGCTGTTACATCGTGTCTTATCCTCCAGCCTCCTCCAGAGCTGCACTCACTATACTGCTGTTACATCGTGTCTTATCCTCCAGACACCTCCAGAGCTGCAGACACTATTCTGCTGTTACATCGTGTCTTATCCTCCAGTCTCCTCCAGATCTGCACTCACTATTCTGCTGTTACATCGTGTCTTATCCTCCAGACACCTCCAGAACTGCACTCACTATTCTGCTGTTACATCGTGTTTTATACTCCAGTCATCTCCAGAGCTCCAGTCTCTATTCTGCTGTTACATCGTATCTTATCCTCCAGTCACCTCCAGAGCTGCAGTCACTATTCTGCTGTTACATCGTGTCTTATCCTCCATTCACCTCCAGAGCTGCACTCACTATTCTGCTGTTACATCGTGTCTTATCCTCCAGACACCTCCAGAGCTGCAGACACTATTCTGTTGTTACATCACGTCTTATCCTCCAGTCACCTCCAGAGCTGAAATCACTATTCTGCTGTTACATCGTGTCTTATCTTCCGTTCACTTCCAGAGCTGCACTCACTATTCTGCTGTTACATCGTGTCTTATCCTCCAGACACCTCCAGAGCTGCAGTCACTATTCTGCTGTTATATCGTGTCTTATCCTTCAGTCACGTCAAGAGCTGAACTCACTAATATTTTGTTACATCGTATCTTATCCTCCAGTCACCTCCAGAGCTGCAGTCAATATTGTGCTGTTACATCGTGTCTTATACTCCAGTCATCTCCAGAGCTACAGTCACTATTCTGCTGTTACATCATGTCATATCCTCCAGTCACCTCCAGAGCTGCACTCTCTATTCTGCTGTTACATCATGTTTCATCCTCCAGTCACCTCCAGAGCTGCAGTCACTATTCTGCTTTTACATCACGTCTTATCCTCCAGTCACCTCCAGAGCTGCGTCACTATTCTGCTGTTACATCAGGTCTTATCCTCCAGTCACCTCCAGATCTGCACTCACTATTCTGCTGTTACATCAGGCCTTATCCTCCAGTCACCTCCAGAGCTGCACTCATCATTCTGCTGTTACATTTTGTCTTATCCTCCAGTCACCTCCAGAGCTGTAGTCACTATTCTGCTGTTACATCATGTCTTATCCTCCAGCCACCTCCAGAGCTGTAGTCTCTTTTCTGCTGTTACATCATTTCTTATCCTCCAGCCACCTCCAGAGCTGCAGTCACTAATCTGCTGTTTCATCGTGTCTTATCCTCCAGTCACCTCCTGAGCTGTAGTCACTATTCTGCTGTTTCATCGTGTCTTATCCTCCTGTCACCTCCAGAGCTGAAGTCACCATTCTGCTGTTACATCATGTCTTATCCTCCAGTCACCTCCAGAGCTACACTAACTATTCTGCTGTTACATAGTGTATTATCCTCCAGTCACCTCCAGAGCTGCACTCACTATTCTGCTGTTACATCATGTCTTATCCTCCTGTCACCTCCAGAGCTGCAGTCACTATTCTGCTGTTACATCATCTATTATCCTCCAGCCACCTCCAGAGCTACAGTCACTATTCTACTGTTACATCGTGTATTATCCTCCAGTTACCTCCAGAGCTGAATTCACCATTCTGCTTTTACATCATGTCTTATCTTCCAGTCACCTCCAGAGCTGCAGTCACTATTCTGCTGTTACATCAGGTCTTATCCTCCTGTCACCTCCAGAGCTGCAATCACTATTCTACTGTTACATCCTGTCTTATCCTCCAGTCACCTCCAGAGCTGCAGTCACTATTCTGCTGTTACATCATCTATATTCCTCCAGTCACCTCAAGAGCTGCACTCTCTATTCTGCTGTTACATCGTATCTTATCGTCCAGTCAACTCCAGAGCTGCACTCACTATTCTGCTGTTACTTCATGTTTTATCCTTCAGTCACCTCCAGAGCTGCAGTCACTGTTCTGCTGTTACATCATGTCTTATCCTCCAGCCACCTCCAGAACTGCACTCACTATTCTGCTGTTACATCATGTCTTATCCTCCAGTCACCTCCAGAGCTGCAGTCACTATTCTGCTGTTACATCAGGTCTTATCCTCCACTCACCTCCAGAGCTGCTGTCACTATTCTGCTGTTACATCAGGTCTTATCCTCCATTCACCTCCAGAGATGGACTCACTATTCTACTGTTACATCGTGTCTTATCCTCCAGTTACCTCCAGAGCTGAATTCATTATTCTGCTGTTACATCATGTCTTATCCTCCAGTCACCTACAGAGCTGCACTCACCATTCTGCTGTTAAATCATGTCTTATCTTCCACTCACCTCCAGAGCTGCAGTCACTATTCTACTGTTACATCAGGTCTTATCCTCCAGTCACCTCCAGAGCTGCAATCATTATTCTGCTGTTACATCGTGTCTTATCCTCCTGTTACCTCCAGAGCTGCAATTACTATTCCACTGTTACATCATGTCTTATCCTCCAGTCACCTCCAGAGCTGCACTCACTATTCTGCTGTTACATCGTATCTTATCCTCCAGTCAACTCCAGAGCTGCACTCACTATTCTGCTGTTAAATCATAAAACCTACAAAAGACAAAAGACAAAAATATATCTCATACCCTACCATCATTATATATAAATGTAAAGCAAAGTTGCATAATAAATATAGGGTACTTAGTGAACTATTTTTGATCAAAAAAAGTATACAAGCCGTCCCACCAGCGGCAAGGTGACCCTAAATTGCCGCTGGTGGGACGGCTTGTATACTTTTTTTGATCAAAAATAGTTCACTAAGTACCCTATATTTATTATGCAACTTTGCTTTACATTTATATATAATGATGGTAGGGTATGAGATATATTTTTGTCTTTTGTAGGTTTTGTTTCTTTTTTGCTAGTGTGAACATGCTCCTATTTCTTGCATGTCTACCATCTTAGACCTCAGTTCACATTGCCTGTTTTTTTGTCTTGTTTGCATTCTGTGCAATTTAAGGGTGTGGCATCCCCTTTGTTGAGCTGACTGGTATATATGTAGCATACCACGGGCCTGGGTGGTCTGGAGTTGGGACCCGGTCCTATTTGTCTACCCTTTTATATGCATTGCTTCAACTTTGATATACAGTAAGGTTTTTAATATAGGCAGTATAGGTACCGTCCCAATTTAGGGTCACCTTGCCGCTGGTGGGACGGCTTGTATACTTTTTTTGATCAAAAATAGTTCACTAAGTACCCTATATTTATTATGCAACTTTGCTTTACATTTATATATAATGATGGTAGGGTATGAGATATATTTTTGTCTTTTGTCTTTTGTAGGTTTTGTTTCTTTTTTGCTAGTGTGAACATGCTCCTATTTCTTGCATGTCTACCATCTTAGACCTCAGTTCACATTGCCTGTTTTTTTGTCTTGTTTGCATTCTGTGCAATTTAAGGGTGTGGCATCCCCTTTGTTGAGCTGACTGGTATATATGTAGCTTACCACGGGCCTGGGTGGTCTGGAGTTGGGACCCGGTCCTATTTGTCTACCCTTTTATATACATTGCTTCAACTTTGATATACAGTAAGGTTTTTAATATAGGCAGTATAGGTACCGTCCCAATTTAGGGTCACCTTGCCGCTGGTGGGACGGCTTGTATACTTTTTTTGATCAAAAATAGTTCACTAAGTACCCTATATTTATTATGCAACTTTGCTTTACATTTATATATAATGATGGTAGGGTATGAGATATATTTTTGTCTTTTGTAGGTTTTGTTTCTTTTTTGCTAGTGTGAACATGCTCCTATTTCTTGCATGTCTACCATCTTAGACCTCAGTTCACATTGCCTGGTTTGCTGTTAAATCATGTCTTATCCTCCAGCCACCTCCAGAGCTGCACTCACTATTCTGCTGTTAAATCATGTCTTATCCTCCAGTCTCCTCCAGAGCTGCAGTCACTATTCTGCCGTTACATCGGGTCTTATCCTCCAGTCACCTCCAGAGCTGCAGTCACTATTCTGCTGTTACATCGTGTCTTATCCTCCAGCCACCTCCAGAGCTGCAGTCACTATTCTGCTGTTACATTAGGTCTTATCCTCCACTCACCTCCAGAGCTGCAGTCACTATTCTGATGTTACATCAGGTCTTATCCTCCGTTCACCTCCAGAGATGCACTCACTATTCTGCTGTTACTTCATGTCTTATCCTCCATTCACCTCCAGAGCTCCAGTCTCTATTCTGCTGTTACATCGTATCTTATCCTCCAGTCACCTCCAGAGCTGCAGTCACTATTCTGCTGTTACATCGTGTCTTATCCTCCGTTCACCTCCAGAGCTGCACTCACTATTCTGCTGTTACATCGTGTCTTATCCTCCAGTCACCTCAAGAGCTGCACTCAATATTATTTTGTTACATCGTATCTTATCCTCCAGTCACCTCCAGATCTGCAGTCAATATTGTGCTGTTACATCGTGTCTTATACTCCAGTCATCTCCAGAGCTGCAGTCTATATTCTGCTGTTACATCACGTCTTATCCTCCAGTCACCTCCATAGCTGCACTCACTATTCTGCTGTTACATCGTATCTTATCCTTCAGTCACCTCCAGAGCTGCAGTCACTATTCTGCTGTTACATCATGTCATATCCTCCAGTCACCTTCAGAGCTGCACTCTCTATTCTGCTGTTACATCATGTTTTATCCTCCAGTCACCTCCAGAGCTGCACTCAGTATTCTGCTTTTACATCACGTCTTATCCTCCAGTCACCTCCAGAGCTGCTCTCACTATTCTGCTGTTACATCGTGTCTTATCCTCCAGTCACCTCCAGAGCTGCGTCACTATTCTGCTGTTACATCAGGTCTTATCCTCCAGTCACCTCCAGATCTGCACTCACTATTCTGCTGTTACATCAGGCCTTATCCTCCAGTCACCTCCAGATATGCACTCACTATTCTGCTGTTACATCGCCTCTTATCCTCCAGTCACCTCCAGAGCTGCACTCATCATTCTGCTGTTACATTGTGTCTTATCCTCCAGTCACCTCCAGAGCTGTAGTCACTATTCTGCTGTTACATCATGTCTTATCCTCCAGCCACCTCCAGAGCTGTAGTCTCTTTTCTGCTGTTACATCATTTCTTATCCTCCAGCCACCTCCAGAGCTGCAGTCACTAATCTGCTGTTTCATCGTGTCTTATCCTCCAGTCACCTCCTGAGCTGTAGTCACTATTCTGCTGTTTCATCGTGTCTTATCCTCCTGTCACCTCCAGAGCTGAAGTCACCATTCTGCTGTTACATCATGTCTTATCCTCCAGTCACCTCCAGAGCTACATTAACTATTCTGCTGTTACATAGTGTATTATCCTCCAGTCACCTCCAGAGCTGCACTCACTATTCTGCTGTTACATCATGTCTTATCCTCCTGTCACCTCCAGAGCTGCAGTCACTATTCTGCTGTTACATCATCTATTATCCTCCAGCCACCTCCAGAGCTACAGTCACTATTCTACTGTTACATCGTGTATTATCCTCCAGTTACCTCCAGAGCTGCAGTCACTATTCTGCTGTTACATCGTGTCTTATCCTCCTGTCACCTCCAGAGCTGCAGTCACTATTCTGCTGTTACATCATCTATATTCCTCCAGTCACCTCAAGAGCTGCACTCTCTATTCTGCTGTTACATCGTATCTTATCGTCCAGTCAACTCCAGAGCTGCAGTCACTATTCTGCTGTTACATCATCTATTATCCTCCAGCCACCTCCAGAGCTGCAGTCACTGTTCTGCTGTTACATCATGTCTTATCCTCCAGCCACCTCCAGAACTGCACTCACTATTCTGCTGTTACATCATGTCTTAATCTCCAGTCACCTCCAGAGCTGCTGTCACTATTCTGCTGTTACATCAGGTCTTATCCTCCATTCACCTCCAGAGATGGACTCACTATTCTACTGTTACGTCGTGTCTTATCCTCCAGTCACCTACAGAGCTGCAATCACTATTCCACTGTTACATCATGTCTTATCCTCCAGTCACCTCCAGAGCTGCACTCACTATTCTGCTGTTAAATCATGTCTTATCCTCCAGCCACTTCCAGAGCTGCACTCACTATTCTGCTGTTAAATCATGTCTTATCCTCCAGTCTCCTCCAGAGCTGCAGTCACTATTCTGCTGTTACATCGTGTCTTATCCTCCAGCCACCTCCAGAGCTGCAGTCACTATTCTGCTGTTACATTAGGTCTTATCCTCCACACACCTCCAGAGCTGCAGTCACTATTCTGCTGTTACATCGTGTCTTATCCTTCAGACACCTCCAGAGCTGCAGTCACTATTCTGCTGTTACATCGTGTCTTATCCTTCAGTCACGTCAAGAGCTGCACTCACTATTATTTTGTTACATCGTGTCTTATACTCCAGTCATCTCCAGAGCTGCAATCACTATTCTGCTGTTACATCATGTTTTTTCCTCCAGTCACCTCCAGAGCTGCACTCACTATTCTGCTGTTACATCGTGTCTTATCCTCCAGTCACCTCCAGAGCTGCACTCACTATTCTGCTGTTACATCATGTTTTATCCGCCAGTCACCTCCAGAGCTGCACTCACTATTCTGCTGTTACATCGTGTCTTATCCTCCATTCACCTCCAGAGCTGCGTCACTATTCTGCTGTTACATCAGGTCTTATCCTCCAGTCACCTCCAGATGTGCACTCACTATTCTGCTGTTACATCGCCTCTTATCCTCCAGAGCTGCACTCATCATTCTGCTGTTACATTGTGTCTTATCCTCCAGTCACCTCCAGAGCTACACTATTCTGCTGTTACATAGTGTATTATCCTCCAGCCACCTCCAGAGCTGCAGTCACTATTCTGCTGTTACATCATGTCTTATCCTCCTGTCACCTCCAGAGCTGCAGTCACTATTCTGCTGTTACATCAGGTCTTATCCTCTAGTCACCTCCAGAGCGGCAATCATTATTCTGCTGTTACATCGTGTCTTATCCTCCTGTCACCTCCAGAGCTGCACTCACTATTCTGCTGTTACATCATCTATATTCCTCCAGTCACCTCCAGAGCTGCACTCTCTATTCTTCTGTTACATCGTATCCTATCCTCCAGTCAACTCCAGAGCTGCACTCACTCTTCTGCTTTTAAATCATGTCTTATCCTCCAGCCACCTTCAGAGCTGCACTCACTATTCTGCTGTTACATCGTGTCCTATCCTCCAGTCACCTCCAGAGCTGCACTCACTATTCTGCTGTTACATCGTGTCCTATCCTCCAGTCACCTCTAGAGCTGCAGTCACTATTCTGCTGTTACATGGTGTCCTATCCTCCATTCACCTCCAGAGATGCACTCACTATTCTACTGTTAAATCGTGTCTTATCCTCCAGTTACCTCCAGAGCTGCACTCACCATTCTGCTGTTAAGTCATGTCTTATCTTCCAGTTACCTCCAGAGCTGCAGTCAGTATTCTGTTGTTACATCAGATCTTATCCTCCAGTCACCTCCAGAGCTGCAATCATTATTCTGCTGTTACATCGTGTCTTATCCTCCTGTCACCTCCAGAGCTGCAATCACTATTCCACAGTTACATCATGTCTTATCCTCCAGTCACCTCCAGAGCTGCACTCACTATTCTGCTGTTACATCGTATCTTATCCTCCAGTCAACTCCAGAGCTGCACTCACTATTCTGCTGTTAAATCATGTCTTATCCTCCAGCCACCTCCAGAGCTGCACTCACTATTCTGCTGTTACATCATGTCTTATCCTCCAGTCTCCTCCAGAGCTGCAGTCACTATTCTGCCGTTACATCGTGTCTTATCCTCCAGTCACATCCAGAGCTGCAGTCACTATTCTGCTGTTACATCGTGTCTTATCCTCCAGCCACCTCCAGAGCTGCAGTCACTATTCTGCTGTTACATCAGGTCTTATCCTCCACTCACCACCAGAGGTGCAGTCACTATTCTGATGTTACATCAGGTCTTATCCTCCAGTCACCTCCAGAGCTGCTGTCACTATTCTGTTGTTACATCAGGTCTTATCCTCCAGTCACCTCAAGAGATGCACTGACTATTCTGCTGTTCCATCATGTCTTATCCTCCAGTCACCTCATGAGCTGCAGTCACTATTCTGCTGTTACATCGTGTCTTGTCCTCCAGTCACCTCCAGAGCTGCACTCACTATTATGCTGTTACTTCATGTCTTATCCTCCACTCATCTCCAGAGCTGCAGTCACTATTCTGCTGTTACATCATGTCTTATCCTCCAGTCACCTCCAGAGCTGCACTCACTATTATGCTGTTACTTCATGTCTTATCCTCCAGTCACCTCAAGAGCTGCACTCACTTTTCTGCTGTTACATTGTCTTATCCTCCAGTCACCTCCAGAGCTGCACTCACTATTCTGCTGTTACATCGTGTCTTATACTCCAGTTACCTCCAGAGCTCCTGTCACTATTCTGCTGTTACATCATGTCTTATCCTCCAGTCACCTCCAGAGCTGCACTCACTATTCTACTGTTACATCGTGTATTATCCTCCAGAGCTGAATTCACCATTCTGCTGTTACATCCTGTCTTATCCTCCAGTCACCTCCAGAGCTGCAGTCACTATTCTGCTGTTACATCATCTATATTCCTCCAATCACCTCAAGAGCTGCACTCTCTATTCTACTGTTACATCGTGTCTTATCCTCCAGTTACCTCCAGAGCTGAATTCACCATTCTGCTGTTACATCATGTCTTATCCTCCACTCATCTCCAGAGCTGCAGTCACTATTCTGCTGTTACATCATCTATATTCCTCCAATCACCTCAAGAGCTGCACTCTCTATTCTGCTGTTACTTCATATCTTATCCTCCAGTCACGTCCAAAGCTGCAGTCACTATTCTGCCGTTACATCATGTCTTATCCTCCACTCACCTCCAGAGCTGCACTCACTATTCTGCTGTTACATCAGGTCTTATCCTCCACTCACCTCCAGAGCTGCACTCACCATTCTGCTGTTAAATCATTTCTTATCCTCCAGTCACCTCCAGAGCTGCAGTCACTACTCTGCTGTTACATCGTGTCTTATCCTCCTGTCACCTCCAGAGCTGCAATCACTATTCCACTGTTACATCATGTCTTATCCTCCAGTCACCTCCAGAGCTGCACTCACTATTCTGCTGTTACATATATCTTATCCTCCAGTCAACTCCAGAGCTGCACTCACTATTCTGCTGTTAAATCATGTCTTATCCTCCAGCCACCTCCAGAGCTGCACTCACTATTCTGCTGTTACATCATGTCTTATCCTCCAGTCTCCTCCAGAGCTGCAGTCACTATTCTGCCGTTACATCGTGTCTTATCCTCCAGTCACCTCCAGAGCTGCAGTCACTATTCTGCTGTTACATCATGTCTTATCCTCCAGTCACCTCCAGAGCTGCTCTCACTATTCTGCTGTTACATCATGTTTTATCCGCCAGTCACCTCCAGAGCTGCACTCACTATTCTGCTGTTACATCATGTCTTATCCTCCAGTCACTTCCTGAAGTGCAGTCACTATTCTGCTGTTACATCGTGTCTTATCCTCCAGTCACCTCCAGAGCTGCGTCACTATTCTGCTGTTATATCAGGTCTTATCCTCCAGTCACCTCCAGATCTGCACTCACTATTCTGCTGTTATATCAGGTCTTATCCTCCAGTCACCTCCAGATCTGCACTCACTATTCTGCTGTTACATCGCCTCTTATCCTCCAGTCGCCTCCAGAGCTGTAGTCACTATTCTGCTGTTACATCATGTTTTATCCTCCAGCCACCTCCAGAGCTGTAGTCTCTTTTCTGCTGTTACATAATTTCTTATCCTCCAGCCACCGCCAGAGCTGCAGTCACTATTCTGCTGTTACATCGTGTCTTATCCTCCAGTCACCTCCTGAGCTGTAGTCACTATTCTGCTGTTACATCGTGTCTTATCCTCCAGTCACCTCCTGAGCTGTAGTCACTATTCTGCTGTTTCATCGTGTCTTATCCTCCTGTCACCTCCAGAGCTGAAGTCACCATTCTGATGTTAAATCATGTCTTATCCTCCAGTCACCTCCAGAGCTGCAGTCACTATTCTACTGTTACATCGTGTATTATCCTCCAGTTACCTCCAGAGCTGAATTCACCATTCTGCTGTTACATCATGTTTTATCTTCCAGTCACCTCCAGAGCTGCAGTCACTATTCTGCTGTTACATCAGGTCTTATCCTCTAGTCACCTCCAGAGCGTTAATCATTATTCTACTGTTACATCCTGTCTTATCCTCCAGTCACCTCCAGAGCTGCACTCTCTATTCTGCTGTTACATCATCTATATTCCTCCAGTCACCTCAAGAGCTGCACTCTCTATTCTGCTGTTACTTCATGTCTTATCCTTCAGTCACCTCCAGAGCTGCAGTCACTGTTCTGCTGTTACATCATGTCTTATCCTCCAGTCACCTCCAGAGCTGCAGTCACTATTCTGCCGTTACATCGTGTCTTATCCTCCAGTCACCTCCAGAGCTGCAGTCACTATTCTGCTGTTACATGGTGTCTTATCCTCCAGCCACCTCCAGAGCTGCACTCACTATTCTGCTGTCACATCAGGTCTTATCCTCCACTCACCTCCAGAGCTGCAGTCACTATTCTGCTGTTACATCATGTCTTATCCTCCAGCCACCTCCAGAGCTGCACTCACTATTCTGCTATTACATCATGTCTTATCCTCCAGTCACCTCCAGAGCTGCACTCACTATTCTGCCATTACATCGTGTCTTATCCTCCAGTCACCTCCAGAGCTGCAGTCACTATTCTGCTGTTACATGGTGTCTTATCCTCCAGCCACCTCCAGAGCTGCAATCATTATTCTGCTGTTACATCGTGTCTTATCCTCCTGTCACCTCCAGAGCTGCAATCACTATTCCACTGTTACATCATGTCTTATCCTCCAGTCACCTTCAGAGCTACACTCACTATTCTGCTGTTACATCGTGTCTTATCCTCCACTCACCTCCAGAGCTGCAGTCACTATTCTGATGTTACATCAGGTCTTATCCTCCAGTCACCTCCAGAGCTGCTGTCACTATTCTATTGTTACATCAGGTCTTATACTCCGTTCACCTCCAGAGATGCACTCACTATTCTGCTGTTACATCTTGTCTTATCCTCCAGTCACCTCCAGAGCTGCAGTCACTATTCTGCTGTTACATCGTGTCTTGTCCTCCAGTCATCTCCAGAGCTGCAGTCACTATTCTGCTGTTACATCATGTCTTTTCCTCCAGTCACCTACAGAGCTGCACTCACTATTCTGCTGTTACATCGTGTCCTATCCTCCAGTCACCTCCAGAGCTGCAGTCACTATTCTGCTGTTACAAAGTGTCCTATCCTCCAGCCACCTCCAGAGCTGCAGTCACTATTCTGCTGTTACATCAGGCCTTATCCTCCACTCACCTCCAGAGCTGCAGTCACTATTCTGCTGCTACATCATGTCTTATCCTCCAGTCACTTCCAGAGCTGCTGTCACTATTCTGCTGTTACATCAGGTCTTATCCTCCATTCACCTCCAGAGATGCACTCACTATTCTACTGTTAAATTGTGTCTTATCCTCCAGTTACCTCCAGAGCTGAATTCACCATTCTGCTGTTACATCATGTCTTATCCTCCAGTCACCTCCAAAGCTGCAATCATTATTCTGCTGTTACATCGTGTCTTATACTCCTGTCACCTCCAGAGCTGCAATCACTATTCCACTGTTACATCATGTCTTATCCTCCAGTCACCTCCAGAGCTGCACTCACTATTCTGCTGTTACATCGTATCTTATCCTCCAGTCAACTCCAGAGCTGCACTCATTATTCTGCTGTTAAATCATGTCTTATCCTCCAGCCACCTCCAGAGCTGCACTCACTATTCTGCTGTTACATCATGTCTTATCCTCCAGTCTCCTCCAGAGCTGCAGTCACTATTCTGCCGTTACATCGTGTCTTATCCTCCAGTCACCTCCAGAGCTGCAGTCACTATTCTGCTGTTACATCGTGTCTTATCCTCCAGCCACCTCCAGAGCTGCTGTCACTATTCTGTTGTTACATCAGGTCTTATCCTCCGTTCACCTCCAGAGATGCACTCACTATTCTGCTGTTACATCGTGTCTTATCCTCCAGTCACCTCAAGAGCTGCAGTCACTATTCTGCTGTTACATCATGTCTTATCCTCCAGTCACCTCATGAGCTGCAGTCACTATTCTGCTGTTACATCGTGTCTTGTCCTCCAGTCACCTCCAGAGCTGCACTCACTATTATGCTGTTACTTCATGTCTTATCCTCCACTCATCTCCAGAGCTGCAGTCACTATTCTGCTGTTACATCATGTCTTATCCTCCAGTCACCTCCAGAGCTGCACTCACTATTCTGCTGTTACATCGTGTCTTATCCTCCAGTCACCTCCAGAGCTGCACTCACTATTCTGCTGTTACATCGTGTCCTATCCTCCAGTCACCTCCAGAGCTGCAGTCACTATTCTGCTGTTACATCATCTATTATCCTACAGCCACCTCCAGAGCTACAGTCACTATTCTACTGTTACATCGTGTATTATCTTCCAGAGCTGAATTCACCATTCTGCTGTTACATTGTGTCTTATCTTCCTGTCACCTCCAGAGCTGCAGTCACTATTCTGCTGTTACATCGTGTCTTATCCTCCTGTCACCTCCAGAGCTGCAATCACTATTCTACTGTTCCATCCTGTCTTATCCTCCAGTCATCTCCAGAGCTGCAGTCACTATTCTGCTGTTACATCATCTATATTCCTCCAATCACCTCAAAAGCTGCACTCTCTATTCTGCTGTTACATCGTATCTTATTGTCCAGTCAACTCCAGAGCTGCACTCACTATTCTGCTGTTATTTCATGTCTTATCCTTCAGTCACCTCCAGAGCTGCAGTCACTGTTCTGCTGTTACATCATGTCTTATCCTCCAGCCACCTCCAGAGCTGCACTCACTATTCTGCTGTTACATCATGTCTTATCCTCCAGTCATGTCCAGAGCTGCAGTCCCTATTCTGCCATTACATCGTGTCTTATCCTCCAGTCACCTCCAGAGCTGCAGTCACTATTCTGCTGTTACATCGTGTCTTATCCTCCACTCATCTCCAGAGCTGCAGTCACTATTCTGCTGTTACATCATGTCTTATCCTCCAGTCACCTCCAGAGCTGCACTCACTATTCTGCTGTTACATCGTGTCCTATCCTCCAGTCACCTCCAGAGCTGCAGTCACTATTCTGCTGTTACATCATGTCTTATCCTCCAGTCACCTCCAGAGCTGCTGTCACTATTCTGTTGTTACATCGTTTCTTATCCTCCATTCACCTCCAGAGATGCAATCACTGTTCTGCTGTTACATGGTGTCTTATCCTCCAGTCACCTCCAGAGCTGCTGTCACTATTCTGCTGTTACATCGTGTCTTGTCCTCCAGTCACCTCCAGAGCTGCACTCACTATTATGCTGTTACTTCATGTCTTATCCTCCAGTCACCTCAAGAGCTGCACTCACTTTTCTGCTGTTGCATTGTGTCTTATCCTCCAGTCACATCAAGAACTGCACTCACTATTCTGCTGTTACATCATGTCTTATCCTCCAGTCACCTCCAGAGCTGCTGTCACTATTCTGTTGTTACATCGTTTCTTATCCTCCATTCACCTCCAGAGCTGCACTCACTATTCTGCTGTTACATCATGTCTTATCCTCCAGTCACCTCCAGAGCTGCAGTCACTATTCTGCTGTTACATCATCTATTATCCTCCAGCCACCTCCAGAGCTACAGTCACTATTCTACTGTTACATCGTGTATTATCTTCCAGAGCTGAATTCACCATTCTGCTGTTACATTGTGTCTTATGTTCCTGTCACCTCCAGAGCTGCAGTCACTATTCTGCTGTTACATCGTGTCTTATCCTCCTGTCACCTCCAGAGCTGCAGTCACTATTCTGCTGTTACATTATCTATATTCCTCCAATCTCCTCAAAAGCTGCACTCTCTATTCTGCTGTTACATCGTATCTTATTGTCCAGTCAACTCCAGAGCTGCACTCACTATTCTGCTGTTACATCATGTCTTATCCTTCAGTCACCTCCAGAGCTGCAGTCACTGTTCTGCTGTTACATCATGTCTTATCCTCCAGCCACCTCCAGAGCTGCACTCACTATTCTGCTGTTACATCATGTCTTATCCTCCAGTCATGTCCAGAGCTGCACTCACTATTCTGCCGTTACATCGTGTCTTATCCTCCAGTCACCTCCAGAGCTGCAGTCACTATTCTGCTGTTACATCGTGTCTTATCCTCCAGCCACTTCCAGAGCTGCAGTCACTATTCTGCTGTTACATCGTGTCTTGTCCTCCAGTCACCTCCAGAGCTGCACTCACTATTATGCTGTTACTTCATGTCTTTTCCTCCACTCATCTCCAGAGCTGCAGTCACTATTCTGCTGTTACATCATGTCTTATCCTCCAGTCACCTCCAGAGCTGCACTCACTATTCTGCTGTTACATCGTGTCTTATCCTCCTGTCACCTCCAGAGCTGCAATCACTATTCCACTGTTACATCATGTTTTATCCTCCAGTCACCTCCAGAGCTGCACTCACTATTCTGCTGTTACATCGTATCTTTTCCTCCAGTCAACTCCAGAGCTGCACTCATTATTCTGCTGTTAAATCATGTCTTATCCTCCAGCCACCTCCAGAGCTGCACTCACTATTCTGCTGTTACATCGTATCTTATTGTCCAGTCAACTCCAGAGCTGCACTCACTATTCTGCTGTTATTTCATGTCTTATCCTCCAGTCTCCTCCAGAGCTGCAGTCACTATTCTGCTGTTACATCATGTCTTATCCTCCAGCCACCTCCAGAGCTGCAGTTACTATTCTGCTGTTACATCAGGTCTTATCCTCCACTCACCTCCAGAGCTGCACTCACTATTCTACTGTTACATCATGTCTTATCCTCCAGCCACCTCCAGAGCTGCTGTCACTATTCTGCTGTTACATCAGGTCTTATCCTCCATTCACCTCCAGAGATGCACTCACTATTCTACTGTTACATCGTGTCTTATCCTCCAGTTACCTCCAGAGCTGAATTCACCATTCTGCTGTTAAATCATGTCTTATCTTCCAGTCACCTCCAGAGCTGCAGTCACTATTCTGCTGTTACATCAGGTCTTATCCTCCACTCACCTTCAGAGCTGCACTCACTATTCTGCTGTTACATCATGTCTTATCCTCCAGTCACCTCATGAGCTGCACTCACTATTCTGCTGTTACATCGTGTCCTATCCTCCAGTCACCTCCAGAGCTGCAATCATTATTCTGCTGTTACATCGTGTCTTATCCTCCTGTCACCTCCAGAGCTGCAATCACTATTCCACTGTTACATCATGTCTTATCCTCCAGTCACCTCCAGAGCTGCACTCACTATTCTGCTGTTACATCGTATCTTATCCTCCAGTCAACTCCAGAGCTGCACTCATTATTCTGCTGTTAAATCATGTCTTATCCTCCAGCCACCTCCAGAGCTGCACTCACTATTCTGCTGTTACATCATGTCTTATCCTCCAGTCTCCTCCAGAGCTGCAGTCACTATTCTGCCGTTACATCGTGTCTTATCCTCCAGTCACCTCCAGAGCTGCAGTCACTATTCTGCTGTTACATCGTGTCTTATCCTCCAGCCACCTCCAGAGCTGCAGTCACTATTCTGCTGTTACATCAGGTCTTATCGTCCACTCACCTCCAGAGCTGCAGTCACTATTCTGATGTTACATCAGGTCTTATCCTCCAGTCACCTCCAGAGCTGCTGTCACTATTCTGTTGTTCCATCAGGTCTTATCCTCCGTTCACCTCCAGAGCTGCACTCACTATTCTGCTGTTACCTCATGTCTTATCCTCCAGTCACCTCCAGAGCTGCACTGACTATTCTGCTGTTACATCGTGTCTTATCCTCCAGTCACCTCCAGAGCTGCACTCACTATTCTGCTGTTACATCATGTCTTATCCTCCAGTCACCTCCAGAGCTGCACTCACTATTCTGCTGTTACATCATGTCTTATCCTCCAGTCACCTCCAGAGCTGCAGTCACTATTCTGCTGTTACATCATCTATTATCCTCCAGCCACCTCCAGAGCTACAGTCACTATTCTACTGTTACATCGTGTATTATCCTCCAGAGCTGAATTCACCATTCTGCTGTTACATTGTGTCTTATCTTCCTGTCACCTCCAGAGCTGCAGTCACTATTCTGCTGTTACATCGTGTCTTATCCTCCTGTCACCTCCAGAGCTGCAATCACTATTCTACTGTTACATCCTGTCTTATCCTCCAGTCACCTCCAGAGCTGCAGTCACTATTCTGCTGTTACATCATGTATATTCCTCCAATCACCTCAAAAGCTGCACTCTCTATTCTGCTGTTACATCGTATCTTATTGTCCAGTCAACTCCAGAGCTGCCCTCACTATTCTGCTGTTATTTCATGTCTTATCCTTCAGTCACCTCCAGAGCTGCAGTCACTGTTCTGCTGTTACATCATGTCTTATCCTCCAGCCACCTCCAGAGCTGCACTCACTATTCTGCTGTTACATCATGTCTTATCCTCCAGTCATGTTCAGAGCTGCAGTCACTATTCTGCCGTTACATCGTGTCTTATCCTCCAGTCACCTCCAGAGCTGCATTCACTATTCTGCTGTTACATCGTGTCTTATCCTCCAGCCACCTCCAGAGCTGCAGTCACTATTCTGCTGTTACATCAGGTCTTATCCTCCACTCACCTCCAGAGCTGCACTCACTATTCTGCTGTTACATCATGTCTTATCCTCCAGTCACCTCCAGAGCTGCTGTCACTATTCTGCTGTTAAATCAGGTCTTATCCTCCATTCACCTCCAGAGATGCACTCACTATTCTACTGTTACATCGTGTCTTATCCTCCAGTTACCTCCAGAGCTGAATTCACCATTCTGCTGTTAAATCATGTCTTATCCTCCAGTCACCTCATGAGCTGCAGTCACTATTCTGCTGTTACATCGTGTCTTATCCTCCAGTCACCTCCAGAGCTGCACTCACTATTCTGCTGTTACATCATGTCCTATCCTCCAGTCACCTCCAGAGCTGCAATCATTAGTCTGCTGTTACATCGTGTCTTATCCTCCTGTCACCTCCAGAGCTGCACTCATTATTCTGCTGTTAAATCATGTCTTATCCTCCAGCCACCTCCAGAGCTGCACTCACTATTCTGCTGTTACATCGTGTCTTATCCTCCAGTCACCTCCAGAGCTGCAGTCACTATTCTGCTGTTACATCGTGTCTTATCCTCCAGCCACCTCCAGAGCTGCAGTCACTATTCTGCTGTTACATCAGGTCTTATCCTCCAGTCACCTCCAGAGCTGCTGTCACTATTCTGCTGTTACATCAGGTCTTATCCTCCAGTCACCTCCAGAGCTGCTGTCACTATTCTGTTGTTACATCAGGTCTTATCCTCCAGTCACCTCAAGAGCTGCAGTCACTATTCTGCTGTTACATCATGTCTTATCCTCCAGTCACCTCATGAGCTGCAGTCACTATTCTGCTGTTACATCATCTATTATCCTCCAGCCACCTCCAGAGCTGCACTCACTATTCTGCTGTTACATCGTGTCCTATCCTCCAGTCACCTCCAGAGCTGCAGTCACTATTCTGCTGTTACATCATGTCTTATCCTCCAGTCACCTCCAGAGCTGCAGTCACTATTCTGCTGTTACATCGTGTCTTGTCCTCCAGTCACCTCCAGAGCTGCACTCACTATTATGCTGTTACTTCATGTCTTATCCTCCAGTCACCTCAAGAACTGCACTCACTATTCTGCAGTTACATCGAGTCTTATCCTCCAGTCACCTCCAGAGCTGCAATCACTATTCTGCTGTTACATCGTGTCTTATCCTCCAGTCACCTCCAGAGCTGCACTCACTATTCTGCTGTTACATCGTGTCCTATCCTCCAGTCACCTCAAAAGCTGCACTCTCTATTCTGCTGTTACATCATATCTTATTGTCCAATCAACTCCAGAGCTGCACTCACTATTCTGCTGTTATTTCATGTCTTATCCTGCAGTCACTGTTCTGCTGTTACATCATGTCTTATCCTCCAGTCATGTCCAGAGCTGCAGTCACTATTCTGCCGTTACATCGTGTCTTATCCTCCATTCACCTCCAGAGATGCAATCACTGTTCTGCTGTTACATGGTGTCTTATCCTCCAGTCCCCTCCAGAGCTGCAGTCACTATTCTGCTGTTACATCGTGTCTTGTCCTCCAGTCACCGCCAGAGCTGCACTCACTATTATGCTGTTACTTCATGTCTTATCCTCCAGTCACCTCAAGAGCTGCACTCACTTTTCTGCTGTTGCATTGTGTCTTATCCTCCAGTCACCTCCAGAGCTGCACTCACTATTCTGCTGTTACCTCATGTCTTATCCTCCAGTCACCTCCAGAGCTGCACTGACTATTCTGCTGTTACATCGTGTCTTATCCTCCAGTCACCTCCAGAGCTGCACTCACTATTCTGCTGTTACATCATCTATTATCCTCCAGCCACCTCCAGAGCTACAGTCACTATTCTACTGTTACATCGTGTATTATGCTCCAGAGCTGAATTCACCATTCTGCTGTTACATTGTGTCTTATCCTCCAGTCACCTCCAGAGCTGCACTGACTATTCTACTGTTACATCCTGTCTTATCCTCCAGAGCTGCAGTCACTATTCTGCTGTTACATCATCTATATTCCTCCAATCACCTCAAAAGCTGCACTCTCTATTCTGCTGTTACATCATATCTTATTGTCCAGTCAACTCCAGAGCTGCACTCACTATTCTGCTGTTACATCATGTCTTATCCTCCAGTCATGTCCAGAGCTGCACTCACTATTCTGCTGTTACATCAGGTCTTATCCTCCATTCACCTCCAGAGATGCACTCACTATACTACTGTTACATCGTGTCTTATCCTCCAGTTACCTCCAGAGCTGAATTCACCATTCTGCTGTTAAATCATGTCTTATCTTCCAGTCACCTCCAGAGCTGCAGTCACTATTCTGCTGTTACATCATGTCTTATCCTCCAGTCACCTCATGAGCTGCAGTCACTATTCTGCTGTTACATCGTGTCTTGTCCTCCAGTCACCTCCAGAGCTGCACTCACTATTATGCTGTTACATCGTGTCCTATCCTTCAGTCACCTCCAGAGCTGCAGTCACTATTCTGCTGTTACATGGTGTCTTATCCTCCAGCCACCTCCAGAGCTGCACTCACTATTCTGCTGTTACATCGTGTCCTATCCTTCAGTCACCTCCAGAGCTGCAGTCACTATTCTGCTGTTACATGGTGTCTTATCCTCCAGCCACCTCCAGAGCTGCAGTCACTATTCTGCTGTTACATCAGGTCTTATCCTCCAGTCACCTCCAGAGCTGCAGTCACTATTCTGCCATTACATCGTGTCTTATCCTCCAGTCACCTCCAGAGCTGCTGTCACTATTCTGCTGTTACATCAGGTCTTATCCTCCAGCCACCTGCAGAGCTGCAGTCACTATTCTGCTGTCCCATCATGTCTTATCCTCCAGTCACCTCTAGAGATGCACTCACTATTCTCTGTTACATGGTGTCTTATCCTCCAGCCACCTCCAGAGCTGCACTCACTATTCTGCTGTTACATCGTATCTTATCCTCCAGTCAACTCCAGAGCTGCACTCACTATTCTGCTGTTACATCGTATCTTATCCTCCAGTCAACTCCAGAGGTGCACTCACTATTCTGCTGTTAAATCATGTCTTATCCTCCAGCCACCTTCAGAGCTGCAGTCACTATTCTGCTGTTACATCATGTCTTATCCTCCAGTCTCCTCCAGAGCTGCAGTCACTATTCTGCCGTTACATCGTGTCTTATCCTCCAGTCACCTCCAGAGCTGCAGTCACTATTCTGCTGTTACATCGTGTCTTATCCTCCAGCCACCTCCAGAGCTGCAGTCAATATTCTGCTGTTACATCAGGTCTTATCCTCCACTCACCTCCAGAGCTGCAGTCACTATTCTGATGTTACATCAGGTCTTATCCTCCAGTCACCTCCAGAGCTGCTGTCACTATTCTGTTGTTACATCAGGTCTTATCCTCCGTTCACCTCCAGAGATGCAGTCACTATTCTGCTGTTACATCTTGTCTTATCCTCCAGTCACCTCCAGAGCTGCAGTCACTATTCTGCTGTTAAATCTTGTCTTATCCTCCAGTCAACTCAAGAGCTGCAGTCACTATTCTGCTGTTACATCGTGTCTTGTCCTCCAGTCACCTACAGAGCTGCAGTCACTATTCTGCTGTTACATCATGTCTTATCCTCCAGTCATCTCCAGAGCTGCAGTCACTATTCTGCTGTTACATCATGTCTTATCCTCCAGTCACCTACAGAGCTGCACTCACTATTCTGCTGTTACATCGTGTCCTATCCTCCAGTCTCCTCCAGAGCTACAGTCACTATTCTGCTGTTACATGTTGTCTTATCCTCCAGCCACCTCCAGAGCTGCAGTCACTATTCTGCTGTTACATCAGGCCTTATCCTCCACTCACCTCCAGAGCTGCAGTCAATATTCTACTGTTAAATCGTGTCTTATCCTCCAGTTACCTCCAGAGCTGAATTCACCATTCTGCTGTTACATCATGTCTTATCCTCCAGTCACCTCCAGAGCTGCACTCACTATTATGCTGTTACTTCATGTCTTATCCTCCACTCATCTCCAGAGCTGCAGTCACTATTCTGCTGTTACATCATGTCTTATCCTCCAGTCACCTCCAGAGCTGCACTCACTATTCTGCTGTTACATCGTGTCCTATCCTTCAGTCACCTCCAGAGCTGCAGTCACTATTCTGCTGTCACATCAGGTCTTATCCTCCACTCACCTCCAGAGCTGCAGTCACTATTCTGCTGTTACATCATGTCTTATCCTCCAGTCACCTCTAGAGCTGCTGTCACTATTCTGCTGTTACATCAGGTCTTATCCTCCATTCACCTCCAGAGATGCACTCACTATTCTCTGTTACATGGTGTCTTATCCTCCAGCCACCTCCAGAGCTGCAATCACTATTCCACTGTTACATCATGTCTTATCCTCCTGTCACCTCCAGAGCTGCACTCACTATTCTGCTGTTACATCGTATCTTATCCTCCAGTCAACTCCAGAGCTGCACTCACTATTCTGCTGTTAAATCATGTCTTATCCTCCAGCCACCTTCAGAGCTGCAGTCACTATTCTGCTGTTACATCATGTCTTATCCTCCAGTCTCCTCCAGAGCTGCAGTCACTATTCTGCCGTTACATCGTGTCTTATCCTCCAGTCACCTCCAGAGCTGCTGTCACTATTCTGTTGTTACATCAGGTCTTATCCTCCGTTCACCTCCAGAGATGCACTCACTATTCTGCTGTTACATCTTGTCTTATCCTCCAGTCACCTCCAGAGCTGCAGTCACTATTCTGCTGTTACATCGTGTCTTATCCTGCAGTCACTATTCTGCTGTTAAATCATGTCTTATCCTCCAGTCACCTCATGAGCTGCAGTCACTATTCTGCTGTTACATCGTGTCTTATCCTCCAGTCACCTCATGAGCTGCAGTCACTATTCTGCTGTTACATCATGTCTTATCCTCCAGTCATCTCCAGAGCTGCAGTCACTATTCTGCTGTTACATCGTGTCCTATCCTCCAGTCTCCTCCAGAGCTGCAGTCACTATTCTGCTGTTACATGGTGTCTTATCCTCCAGCCACCTCCAGAGCTGCAGTCACTATTCTGCTGTTACATCAGGCCTTATCCTCCACTCACCTCCAGAGCTGCAGTCACTATTCTGCTGCTACATCATGTCTTATCCTCCAGTCACCTCCAGAGCTGCAGTCACTATTCTGCTGCTACATCAGGTCTTATCCTCCTTTCACCTCCAGAGATGCACTCAATATTCTACTGTTAAATCGTGTCTTATCCTCCAGTTACCTCCAGAGCTGAATTCACCATTCTGCTGTTACATGATGTCTTATCCTCCAGTCACCTCCAGAGCTGCACTCACTATTATGCTGTTACTTCATGTCTTATCCTCCACTCATCTCCAGAGCTGCAGTCACTATTCTGCTGTTACATCATGTCTTATCCTCCAGTCACCTCCAGAGCTGCACTCACTATTCTGCTGTTACATCGTGTCCTATCCTTCAGTCACCTCCAGAGCTGCAGTCACTATTCTGCTGTTACATGGTGTCTTATCCTCCAGCCACCTCCAGAGCTGCAGTCACTATTCTGCTGTTACATCATGTCTTATCCTTGAGCCACCTCCAGAGCTGCAGTCACTATTCTGCTGTTACATGGTGTCTTATCCTCCACTCACCTCTAGAGCTGCACTCACTATTCTGCTGTTACATCATGTCTTATCCTCCAGCCACCTCCAGAGCTGCACTCACTATTCTGCTATTACATCATGTCTTATCCTCCAGTCACCTCCAGAGCTGCAGTCACTATTCTGCCATTACATCGTGTCTTATCCTCCAGTGACCTCCAGAGCTGCAGTCACTATTCTGCTGTTACATGGTGTCTTATCCTCCAGCCACCTCCAGAGCTGCAGTCACTATTCTGCTGTCACATCGTGTCTTATCCTCCAGTCTCCTCAAGAGCTGCAGTCACTATTATGCTGTTACTTCATGTCTTATCCTCCACTCATCTCCAGAGATGCAGTCACTATTCTGCTGTTACATTGTGTCCTATCCTCCAGTCACCTCCAGAGCTGCAGTCACTATTCTGCTGTTACATCGTGTCTTGTCCTCCAGTCACCTCCAGAGCTGCACTCACTATTATGCTGTTACTTCATGTCTTATCCTCCAGTCACCTCAAGAGCTGCACTCACTTTTCTGCTGTTGCATTGTGTCTTATCCTCCAGTCACCTCCAGAGCTGCACTCACTATTCTGCTGTTACATCGTGTCCTATCCTCCAGTCACCTCCAGAGCTGCAGTCACTATTCTGCTGTTACATCATGTCTTATCCTCCAGTCACCTCATGAGCTGCAGTCACTATTCTGCTGTTACATCGTGTCTTGTCCTCCAGTCACCTACAGAGCTGAATTCACCATTCTGCTGTTACATCATGTCTTATCCTCCAGTCACCTCCAGAGCTGCACTCACTATTATGCTGTTACTACATGTCTTATCCTCCACTCATCTCCAGAGCTGCAGTCACTATTCTGCTGTTACATCATGTCTTATCCTCCAGTCACCTCCAGAGCTGCACTCACTATTCTGCTGTTACATCGTGTCCTATCCTTCAGTCACCTCCAGAGCTGCAGTCACTATTCTGCTGTTACATGGTGTCTTATCCTCCAGCCACCTCCAGAGCTGCAGTCACTATTCTGCTGTTACATGGTGTCTTATCCTCCACTCACCTCCAGAGCTGCACTCACTATTCTGCTATTACATCATGTCTTATCCTCCAGTCACCTCCAGAGCTGCAGTCACTATTCTGCTGTTACATCGTGTCTTATCCTCCAGTCACCTCAAGAGCTGCAGTCACTATTCTGCTGTTACATCATGTCTTATCCTCCAGTCACCTCATGAGCTGCACTCACTATTATGCTGTTACTTCATGTCTTATCCTCCAGTCACCTCCAGAGATGCAATCACTGTTCTGCTGTTACATGGTGTCTTATCCTCCAGTCACCTCCAGAGCTGCAGTCACTATTCTGCTGTTACATCGTGTCTTGTCCTCCAGTCACCTCCAGAGCTGCACTCACTATTATGCTGTTACTTCATGTCTTATCCTCCAGTCACCTCAAGAGCTGCACTCACTTTTCTGCTGTTGCATTGTGTCTTATCCTCCAGTCACCTCAAGAACTGCACTCACTATTCTGCTGTTACATCATGTCTTATCCTCCAGTCTCCTCCAGAGCTGCACTCACTATTCTGCTGTTACATCGTGTCTTATCCTCCAGTCACCTCCAGAGCTGCACTCACTATTCTGCTGTTACATCATGTCCTATCCTCCAGTCACCTCCAGAGCTGCAGTCACTATTCTGCTGTTACATCATGTCTTATCCTCCAGTCACCTCCAGAGCTGCTGTCATTATTCTGTTGTTACATCGTTTCTTATCCTCCATTCACCTCCAGAGATGCAATCACTGTTCTGCTGTTACATGGTGTCTTATCCTCCAGTCACCTCCAGAGCTGCAGTCACTATTCTGCTGTTACATCGTGTCTTGTCCTCCAGTCACCGCCAGAGCTGCACTCACTATTATGCTGTTACTTCATGTCTTATCCTCCAGTCACCTCCAGAGCTGTTGTCACTATTCTGCTGTTACATCATGTCTTATCCTCCAGTCACCTCCAGAGCTACAGTCACTATTCTACTGTTACATCGTGTATTATCCTCCAGAGCTGAATTCACCATTCTGCTGTTACATTGTGTCTTATCTTCCTGTCACCTCCAGAGCTGCAGTCACTATTCTACTGTTACATCGTGTATTATCCTCCAGAGCTGAATTCACCATTCTGCTGTTACATTGTGTCTTATCTTCCTGTCACCTCCAGAGCTGCAGTCACTATTCTGCTGTTACATCGTGTCTTATCCTCCTGTCACCTCCAGAGCTGCAATCACTATTCTACTGTTACATCCTGTCTTATCCTTCTGTCACCTCCAGAGCTGCAATCACTATTCTACTCTTACATCCTGTCTTATCCTCCAATCACCTCAAAAGCTGCACTCTCTATTCTGCTGTTACATCATATCTTATTGTCCAGTCAACTCCAGAGCTGCACTCACTATTCTGCTGTTATTTCATGTCTTATCCTTCAGTCACCTCCAGAGCTGCAGTCACTGTTCTGCTGTTACATCATGTCTTATCCTCCAGCCACCTCCAGAGCTGCACTCACTATTCTGCTGTTACATCGTGTCTTATCCTCCAGTCACCTCCAGAGCTGCAGTCACTATTCTGCTGTTACATCGTGTCTTATCCTCCAGCCACCTCCAGAGCTGCAGTCACTATTCTGCTGTTACATCCTGTCTTATCCTTCACTCACCTCCAGAGCTGCACTCACTATTCTGCTGTTACATCATGTCTTATCCTCCATTCACCTCCAGAGCTGCTGTCACTATTCTGCTGTTACATCAGGTCTTATCCTCCAGTTACCTCCAGAGCTGAATTCACCATTCTGCTGTTAAATCATGTCTTATCTTCCAGCCACCTCCAGAGCTGCAGTCACTATTCTGCTGTTACATGGTGTCTTATCCTCCAGCCACCTCCAGAGCTGCAGTCACTATTCTGCTGTCACATCAGGTCTTATCCTCCACTCACCTCCAGAGCTGCAATCATTATTCTGCTGTTACATCGTGTCTTATCCTCCTGTCACCTCCAGAGCTGCAATCACTATTCCACTGTTACATCATGTCTTATCCTCCAGTCACCTCCAGAGCTGCACTCACTATTCTGCTGTTACATCGTATCTTATCCTCCAGTCAACTCCAGAGCTGCACTCACTATTCTGCTGTTAAATCATGTCTTATCCTCCAGCCACTTTCAGAGCTGCAGTCACTATTCTGCTGTTACATCATGTCTTATCCTCCAGTCACCTCCAGAGCTGCAGTCACTATTCTGCTGTTACATCAGGTCTTATCCTCCACTCACCTCCAGAGCTGCAGTCACTATTCTGCTGCTACATCATGTCTTATCCTCCAGTCACCTCCAGAGCTGCAGTCACTATTCTGCTGCTACATCAGGTCTTATCCTCCATTCACCTCCAGAGATGCACTCAATATTCTACTGTTAAATCGTGTCTTATCCTCCAGTTACCTCCAGAGCTGAATTCACCATTCTGCTGTTACATCATGTCTTATCCTCCAGTCACCTACAGAGCTGCACTCACCATTCTGCTGTTAAGTCATGTCTTATCTTCCAGTTACCTCCAGAGCTGCACTCACTATTCTGCTGTTAAATCATGTCTTATCCTCCAGCCACCTCCAGAGCTGCACTCACTATTCTGCTGTTACATCGTATCTTATCCTCCAGTCAACTCCAGAGCTGCACTCACTATTCTGCTGTTAAATCATGTCTTATCCTCCAGCCACCTCCAGAGCTGCACTCACTATTCTGCTGTTACATCATGTCTTATCCTCCAGTCTCCTCCAGAGCTGCAGTCACTATTCTGCCGTTACATCGTGTCTTATCCTCCAGTCACCTCCAGAGCTGCAGTCACTATTCTGCTGTTACATCGTGTCTTATCCTCCAGCCACCTCCAGAGCTGCAGTCACTATTCTGCTGTTACATCAGGTCTTATCCTCCACTCACCTCCAGAGCTGCAGTCACTATTCTGATGTTACATCAGGTCTTATCCTCCAGTCACCTCCAGAGCTGCTGTCACTATTCTGTTGTTACATCAGGTCTTATCCTCCGTTCACCTCCAGAGATGCACTCACTATTCTGCTGTTACATCTTGTCTTATCCTCCAGTCACCTCCAGAGCTGCAGTCACTATTCTGCTGTTACATCGTGTCTTATCCTCCAGTCACCTCAAGAGCTGCAGTCACTATTCTGCTGTTACATCATGTCTTATCCTCCAGTCACCTCCAGAGCTGCAGTCACTATTCTGCTCTTACATCGTGTCCTATCCTCCAATCACCTCCAGAGCTGCAGTCACTATTCTGCTGTTACATCATGTCTTATCCTCCATTCACCTCCAGAGCTGCACTCACTATTATGCTGTTACATCGTGTCTTATACTCCAGTTACCTCCAGAGCTGCTGTCACTATTCTGCTGTTACATCGTGTCTTGTCCTCCAGTCACCTCCAGAGCTGCACTCACTATTATGCTGTTACTTCATGTCTTATCCTCCAGTCACCTCAAGAGCTGCACTCTTTTCTGCTGTTGCATTGTGTCTTATCCTCCAGTCACCTCAAGAGATGCAGTCACTATTCTGCTGTTACATCAGGTCTTATCCTCCACTCACCTCCAGATCTGCACTCACTATTCTGCTGTCACATCATGTCTTATCCTCCAGTCACCTCCAGAGCTGCACTCACTATTCTGCTGTTACCTCATGTCCTATCTACCAGTCACCTCCAGAGCTGCACTGACTATTCTGCTGTTACATCGTGTCTTATCCTCCAGTCACCTCCAGAGCTGCACTCACTATTCTGCTGTTACATCGTGTCTTATACTCCAGTTACCTCCAGAGCTGCTGTCACTATTCTGCTGTTATATCATGTCTTATCCTCCAGTCACCTCCAGAGCTTCAGTCACTATTCTACTGTTACATCGTGTATTGTCCTCCAGAGCTGAATTCACCATTCTGCTGTTACATCGTGTCTTATCTTCCTGTCACCTCCACAGCTGCAGTCACTATTCTGCTGTTACATCAGGTCTTATCCTCCAGTCACCTCCAGAGCTGCAGTCACTATTCTGCTGTTACATCATCTTTATTCCTCCAATCACCTCAAGAGCTGCACTCTCTATTCTGCTGTTACAGCAGGTCTTATCCTCCAGTCACCTCCAGAGCTGCACTCACTATTATGCTGTTACTTCATGTCTTATCCTCCACTCATCTCCAGAGCTGCAGTCACTATTCTGCTGTTACATCAGGTCTTATCCTCCAGTCACCTCCAGAGCTGCAATCATTATTCTGCTGTTACATCGTGTCTTATCGTCCTGTCACCTCTAGAGCTGCAATCACTATTCCACTGTTACATCATGTCTTATCCTCCAGTCACCTCCAGAGCTGCACTCACTATTCTGCTGTTACATCGTATCTTATCCTCCAGTCAACTCCAGAGCTGCACTCACTATTTTGCTGTTAAATCATGTCTTATCCTCCAGCCACCTCCAGAGCTGCACTCACTATTCTGCTGTTACATCATGTCTTATCCTCCAGTCTCCTCCAGAGCTGCAGTCACTATTCTGCCGTTACATCGTGTCTTATCCTCCAGTCACCTCCAGAGCTGCAGTCACTATTCTGCTGTTACATCGTGTCTTATCCTCCAGCCACCTCCAGAGCTGCAGTCACTATTCTGCTGTTACATCGTGTCTTATCCTCCACTCACCTCCAGAGCTGCAGTCACTATTCTGATGTTACATCAGGTCTTATCCTCCAGTCACCTCCAGAGCTGCTGTCACTATTCTGTTGTTACATCAGGTCTTATCCTCCGTTCACCTCCAGAGATGCACTCACTATTCTGCTGTTACATCTTGTCTTATCCTCCAGTCACCTCCAGAGCTGCAGTCACTTTTCTGCTGTTACATCGTGTCTTATCCTCCAGTCACCTCAAGAGCTGCAGTCACTATTCTGCTGTTACATCATGTCTTATCCTCCAGTCACCTCCAGAGCTGCAGTCACTATTCTGCTCTTACATCGTGTCCTATCCTCCAATCACCTCCAGAGCTGCAGTCACTATTCTGCTGTTACATCATGTCTTATCCTCCATTCACCTCCAGAGCTGCACTCACTATTATGCTGTTACATCGTGTCTTATACTCCAGTTACCTCCAGAGCTGCTGTCACTATTCTGCTGTTACATCGTGTCTTGTCCTCCAGTCACCTCCAGAGCTGCACTCACTATTATGCTGTTACTTCATGTCTTATCCTCCAGTCACCTCAAGAGCTGCACTCTTTTCTGCTGTTGCATTGTGTCTTATCCTCCAGTCACCTCAAGAGATGCAGTCACTATTCTGCTGTTACATCGTGTCTTATCCTCCACTCACCTCCAGATCTGCACTCACTATACTGCTGTCACATCATGTCTTATCCTCCAGTCACCTCCAGAGCTGCACTCACTATTCTGCTGTTACCTCATGTCCTATCTACCAGTCACCTCCAGAGCTGCACTGACTATTCTGCTGTTACATCGTGTCTTATCCTCCAGTCACCTCCAGAGCTGCACTCACTATTCTGCTGTTACATCGTGTCTTATACTCCAGTTACCTCCAGAGCTGCTGTCACTATTCTGCTGTTATATCATGTCTTATCCTCCAGTCACCTCCAGAGCTTCAGTCACTATTCTGCTGTTACATCATCTATTATCCTCCAGCCACCTCCAGAGCTACAGTCACTATTCTACTGTTACATCGTGTATTGTCCTCCAGAGCTGAATTCACCATTCTGCTGTTACATCGTGTCTTATCTTCCTGTCACCTCCACAGCTGCAGTCACTATTCTGCTGTTACATCAGGTCTTATCCTCCAGTCACCTCCAGAGCTGCAGTCACTATTCTGCTGTTACATCATCTTTATTCCTCCAATCACCTCAAGAGCTGCACTCTCTATTCTGCTGTTACAGCAGGTCTTATCCTCCAGTCACCTCCAGAGCTGCACTCACTATTATGCTGTTACTTCATGTCTTATCCTCCACTCATCTCCAGAGCTGCAGTCACTATTCTGCTGTTACATCAGGTCTTATCCTCCAGTCACCTCCAGAGCTGCAATCATTATTCTGCTGTTACATCGTGTCTTATCGTCCTGTCACCTCTAGAGCTGCAATCACTATTCCACTGTTACATCATGTCTTATCCTCCAGTCACCTCCAGAGCTGCACTCACTATTCTGCTGTTACATCGTATCTTATCCTCCAGTCAACTCCAGAGCTGCACTCACTATTTTGCTGTTAAATCATGTCTTATCCTCCAGCCACCTCCAGAGCTGCACTCACTATTCTGCTGTTACATCATGTCTTATCCTCCAGTCTCCTCCAGAGCTGCAGTCACTATTCTGCCGTTACATCGTGTCTTATCCTCCAGTCACCTCCAGAGCTGCAGTCACTATTCTGCTGTTACATCGTGTCTTATCCTCCAGCCACCTCCAGAGCTGCAGTCACTATTCTGCTGTTACATCAGGTCTTATCCTCCACTCACCTCCAGAGCTGCAGTCACTATTCTGATGTTACATCAGGTCTTAACTTCCAGTCACCTCCAGAGCTGCAGTCACTATTCTGCTGTTACATCATGTCTTATCCTCCAGTCACCTCATGAGCTGCAGTCACTATTCTGCTGTTACATCGTGTCTTGTCCTCCAGTCACCTCCAGAGCTGTAGTCACTATTCTGCTGTTACATCGTGTCTTATACTCCAGTCAACTCCAGAGCTGCACTCACTATTCTGCTGTTACCTCATGTCCTATCTACCAGTCACCTCCAGAGCTGCACTGACTATTCTGCTGTTACATCGTGTCTTATCCTCCAGTCACCTCCAGAGCTGCACTCACTATTCTGCTGTTACATCGTGTCTTATACTCCAGTTACCTCCAGAGCTGCTGTCACTATTCTGCTGTTATATCATGTCTTATCCTCCAGTCACCTCCAGAGCTTCAGTCACTATTCTGCTGTTACATCATCTATTATCCTCCAGCCACCTCCAGAGCTACAGTCACTATTCTACTGTTACATCGTGTATTGTCCTCCAGAGCTGAATTCACCATTCTGCTGTTACATCGTGTCTTATCTTCCTGTCACCTCCACAGCTGCAGTCACTATTCTGCTGTTACATCAGGTCTTATCCTCCAGTCACCTCCAGAGCTGCAGTCACTATTCTGCTGTTACATCATCTTTATTCCTCCAATCACCTCAAGAGCTGCACTCTCTATTCTGCTGTTACAGCAGGTCTTATCCTCCAGTCACCTCCAGAGCTGCACTCACTATTATGCTGTTACTTCATGTCTTAATCCTCCACTCATCTCCAGAGCTGCAGTCACTATTCTGCTGTTACATCAGGTCTTATCCTCCAGTCACCTCCAGAGCTGCAATCATTATTCTGCTGTTACATCGTGTCTTATCGTCCTGTCACCTCTAGAGCTGCAATCACTATTCCACTGTTACATCATGTCTTATCCTCCAGTCACCTCCAGAGCTGCACTCACTATTCTGCTGTTACATCATGTCTTATCCTCCAGTCTCCTCCAGAGCTGCAGTCACTATTCTGCCGTTACATCGTGTCTTATCCTCCAGTCACCTCCAGAGCTGCAGTCACTATTCTGCTGTTACATCGTGTCTTATCCTCCAGCCACCTCCAGAGCTGCAGTCACTATTCTGCTGTTACATCAGGTCTTATCCTCCACTCACCTCCAGAGCTGCAGTCACTATTCTGATGTTACATGAGGTCTTAACTTCCAGTCACCTCCAGAGCTGCAGTCACTATTCTGCTGTTACATCATGTCTTATCCTCCAGTCACCTCATGAGCTGCAGTCACTATTCTGCTGTTACATCGTGTCTTGTCCTCCAGTCACCTCCAGAGCTGTAGTCACTATTCTGCTGTTACATCGTGTCTTATGCTCCAGTCACCTCCAGAGCTGCACTCACTATTCTGCTGTTACATCGTGTCTTATACTCCAGTCAACTCCAGAGCTGCACTCACTATTCTGCTGTTACATCGTATCTTATCCTCCAGCCACCTCCAGAGCTGCACTCACTATTCTGCTGTTACATCATGTCTTATCCTCCACTCACCTCCAGAGCTGCAGTCACTATTCTGATGTTACGTTAGGTCTTATCCTCCAGTCACCTCCAGAGCTGCTGTCACTATTCTGTTGTTACATCAGGTCTTATCCTCCGTTCACCTCCAGAGATGCACTCACTATTCTGCTGTTACATCTTGTCTTATCCTCCAGTCACCTCCAGAGCTGCAGTCACTATTCTGCTGTTACATCATGTCTTATCCTCCAGTCACCTCCAGAGCTGCTGTCACTATTCTGTTGTTAAATCGTTTCTTATCCTCCATTCACCTCCAGAGCTGCAGTCACTATTCTGCTGTTACATCGTGTCTTGTCCTCCAGTCACCTCCAGAGCTGCACTCACTATTATGCTGCTACTTCATGTCTTATCCTCCAGTCACCTCAAGAGCTGCACTCACTTTTCTGCTGTTACATTGTGTCTTATCCTCCAGTCACCTCAAGAGCTGCACTCACTATTCTGCTGTTACCTCATGTCCTATCTACCAGTCACCTCCAGAGCTGCACTGACTATTCTGCTGTTACATCGTGTCTTATGCTCCAGTCACCTCCAGAGCTGCACTCACTATTCTGCTGTTACATCGTGTCTTATACTCCAGTCAACTCCAGAGCTGCACTCACTATTCTGCTGTTACATCGTATCTTATCCTCCAGCCACCTCCAGAGCTGCACTCACTATTCTGCTGTTACATCATGTCTTATCCTCCACTCACCTCCAGAGCTGCAGTCACTATTCTGATGTTACATTAGGTCTTATCCTCCAGTCACCTCCAGAGCTGCTGTCACTATTCTGTTGTTACATCAGGTCTTATCCTCCGTTCACCTCCAGAGATGCACTCACTATTCTGCTGTTACATCTTGTCTTATCCTCCAGTCACCTCCAGAGCTGCAGTCACTATTCTGCTGTTACATCATGTCTTATCCTCCAGTCACCTCATGAGCTGCACTCACTATTCTCCTGTTACATCGGGTCTTGTCCTCCAGTCACCTCCAGAGCTGCACTCACTATTATGCTGTTACTTCATGTCTTATCCTCCACTCATCTCCAGAGCTGCAGTCACTATTCTGCTGTTACATCATGTCCTATCCTCCAGCCACCTCCAGAGCTGCACTCACTATTCTGCTGTTACATCATGTCTTATCCTCCAGCCACCTCCAGAGCTGCACTCACTATTCTGCTGTTACATCATGTCTTATCCTCCAGTCTCCTCCAGAGCTGCAGTCACTATTCTGCCGTTACATCGTGTCTTATCCTCCAGTCACCTCCAGAGCTGCAGTCACTATTCTGCTGTTACATCGTGTCTTATCCTCCAGCCACCTCCAGAGCTGCAGTCACTATTCTGCTGTTACATCGTGTCTTATCCTCCACTCACCTCCAGAGCTGCAGTCACTATTCTGATGTTACATCAGGTCTTATCCTCCAGTCACCTCCAGAGCTGCTGTCACTATTCTGTTGTTACATCAGGTCTTATCCTCCGTTCACCTCCAGAGATGCACTCACTATTCTGCTGTTACATCTTGTCTTATCCTCCAGTCACCTCCAGAGCTGCAGTCACTTTTCTGCTGTTACATCGTGTCTTATCCTCCAGTCACCTCAAGAGCTGCAGTCACTATTCTGCTGTTACATCATGTCTTATCCTCCAGTCACCTCCAGAGCTGCAGTCACTATTCTGCTCTTACATCGTGTCCTATCCTCCAATCACCTCCAGAGCTGCAGTCACTATTCTGCTGTTACATCATGTCTTATCCTCCATTCACCTCCAGAGCTGCACTCACTATTATGCTGTTACATCGTGTCTTATACTCCAGTTACCTCCAGAGCTGCTGTCACTATTCTGCTGTTACATCGTGTCTTGTCCTCCAGTCACCTCCAGAGCTGCACTCACTATTATGCTGTTACTTCATGTCTTATCCTCCAGTCACCTCAAGAGCTGCACTCTTTTCTGCTGTTGCATTGTGTCTTATCCTCCAGTCACCTCAAGAGATGCAGTCACTATTCTGCTGTTACATCAGGTCTTATCCTCCACTCACCTCCAGATCTGCACTCACTATACTGCTGTCACATCATGTCTTATCCTCCAGTCACCTCCAGAGCTGCACTCACTATTCTGCTGTTACCTCATGTCCTATCTACCAGTCACCTCCAGAGCTGCACTGACTATTCTGCTGTTACATCGTGTCTTATCCTCCAGTCACCTCCAGAGCTGCACTCACTATTCTGCTGTTACATCGTGTCTTATACTCCAGTTACCTCCAGAGCTGCTGTCACTATTCTGCTGTTATATCATGTCTTATCCTCCAGTCACCTCCAGAGCTTCAGTCACTATTCTGCTGTTACATCATCTATTATCCTCCAGCCACCTCCAGAGCTACAGTCACTATTCTACTGTTACATCGTGTATTGTCCTCCAGAGCTGAATTCACCATTCTGCTGTTACATCGTGTCTTATCTTCCTGTCACCTCCACAGCTGCAGTCACTATTCTGCTGTTACATCAGGTCTTATCCTCCAGTCACCTCCAGAGCTGCAGTCACTATTCTGCTGTTACATCATCTTTATTCCTCCAATCACCTCAAGAGCTGCACTCTCTATTCTGCTGTTACAGCAGGTCTTATCCTCCAGTCACCTCCAGAGCTGCACTCACTATTATGCTGTTACTTCATGTCTTATCCTCCACTCATCTCCAGAGCTGCAGTCACTATTCTGCTGTTACATCAGGTCTTATCCTCCAGTCACCTCCAGAGCTGCAATCATTATTCTGCTGTTACATCGTGTCTTATCGTCCTGTCACCTCTAGAGCTGCAATCACTATTCCACTGTTACATCATGTCTTATCCTCCAGTCACCTCCAGAGCTGCACTCACTATTCTGCTGTTACATCGTATCTTATCCTCCAGTCAACTCCAGAGCTGCACTCACTATTTTGCTGTTAAATCATGTCTTATCCTCCAGCCACCTCCAGAGCTGCACTCACTATTCTGCTGTTACATCATGTCTTATCCTCCAGTCTCCTCCAGAGCTGCAGTCACTATTCTGCCGTTACATCGTGTCTTATCCTCCAGTCACCTCCAGAGCTGCAGTCACTATTCTGCTGTTACATCGTGTCTTATCCTCCAGCCACCTCCAGAGCTGCAGTCACTATTCTGCTGTTACATCAGGTCTTATCCTCCACTCACCTCCAGAGCTGCAGTCACTATTCTGATGTTACATCAGGTCTTAACTTCCAGTCACCTCCAGAGCTGCAGTCACTATTCTGCTGTTACATCATGTCTTATCCTCCAGTCACCTCATGAGCTGCAGTCACTATTCTGCTGTTACATCGTGTCTTGTCCTCCAGTCACCTCCAGAGCTGTAGTCACTATTCTGCTGTTACATCGTGTCTTATACTCCAGTCAACTCCAGAGCTGCACTCACTATTCTGCTGTTACCTCATGTCCTATCTACCAGTCACCTCCAGAGCTGCACTGACTATTCTGCTGTTACATCGTGTCTTATCCTCCAGTCACCTCCAGAGCTGCACTCACTATTCTGCTGTTACATCGTGTCTTATACTCCAGTTACCTCCAGAGCTGCTGTCACTATTCTGCTGTTATATCATGTCTTATCCTCCAGTCACCTCCAGAGCTTCAGTCACTATTCTGCTGTTACATCATCTATTATCCTCCAGCCACCTCCAGAGCTACAGTCACTATTCTACTGTTACATCGTGTATTGTCCTCCAGAGCTGAATTCACCATTCTGCTGTTACATCGTGTCTTATCTTCCTGTCACCTCCACAGCTGCAGTCACTATTCTGCTGTTACATCAGGTCTTATCCTCCAGTCACCTCCAGAGCTGCAGTCACTATTCTGCTGTTACATCATCTTTATTCCTCCAATCACCTCAAGAGCTGCACTCTCTATTCTGCTGTTACAGCAGGTCTTATCCTCCAGTCACCTCCAGAGCTGCACTCACTATTATGCTGTTACTTCATGTCTTATCCTCCACTCATCTCCAGAGCTGCAGTCACTATTCTGCTGTTACATCAGGTCTTATCCTCCAGTCACCTCCAGAGCTGCAATCATTATTCTGCTGTTACATCGTGTCTTATCGTCCTGTCACCTCTAGAGCTGCAATCACTATTCCACTGTTACATCATGTCTTATCCTCCAGTCACCTCCAGAGCTGCACTCACTATTCTGCTGTTACATCATGTCTTATCCTCCAGTCTCCTCCAGAGCTGCAGTCACTATTCTGCCGTTACATCGTGTCTTATCCTCCAGTCACCTCCAGAGCTGCAGTCACTATTCTGCTGTTACATCGTGTCTTATCCTCCAGCCACCTCCAGAGCTGCAGTCACTATTCTGCTGTTACATCAGGTCTTATCCTCCACTCACCTCCAGAGCTGCAGTCACTATTCTGATGTTACATGAGGTCTTAACTTCCAGTCACCTCCAGAGCTGCAGTCACTATTCTGCTGTTACATCATGTCTTATCCTCCAGTCACCTCATGAGCTGCAGTCACTATTCTGCTGTTACATCGTGTCTTGTCCTCCAGTCACCTCCAGAGCTGTAGTCACTATTCTGCTGTTACATCGTGTCTTATGCTCCAGTCACCTCCAGAGCTGCACTCACTATTCTGCTGTTACATCGTGTCTTATACTCCAGTCAACTCCAGAGCTGCACTCACTATTCTGCTGTTACATCGTATCTTATCCTCCAGCCACCTCCAGAGCTGCACTCACTATTCTGCTGTTACATCATGTCTTATCCTCCACTCACCTCCAGAGCTGCAGTCACTATTCTGATGTTACGTTAGGTCTTATCCTCCAGTCACCTCCAGAGCTGCTGTCACTATTCTGTTGTTACATCAGGTCTTATCCTCCGTTCACCTCCAGAGATGCACTCACTATTCTGCTGTTACATCTTGTCTTATCCTCCAGTCACCTCCAGAGCTGCAGTCACTATTCTGCTGTTACATCATGTCTTATCCTCCAGTCACCTCCAGAGCTGCTGTCACTATTCTGTTGTTAAATCGTTTCTTATCCTCCATTCACCTCCAGAGCTGCAGTCACTATTCTGCTGTTACATCGTGTCTTGTCCTCCAGTCACCTCCAGAGCTGCACTCACTATTATGCTGCTACTTCATGTCTTATCCTCCAGTCACCTCAAGAGCTGCACTCACTTTTCTGCTGTTACATTGTGTCTTATCCTCCAGTCACCTCAAGAGCTGCACTCACTATTCTGCTGTTACCTCATGTCCTATCTACCAGTCACCTCCAGAGCTGCACTGACTATTCTGCTGTTACATCGTGTCTTATGCTCCAGTCACCTCCAGAGCTGCACTCACTATTCTGCTGTTACATCGTGTCTTATACTCCAGTCAACTCCAGAGCTGCACTCACTATTCTGCTGTTACATCGTATCTTATCCTCCAGCCACCTCCAGAGCTGCACTCACTATTCTGCTGTTACATCATGTCTTATCCTCCACTCACCTCCAGAGCTGCAGTCACTATTCTGATGTTACATTAGGTCTTATCCTCCAGTCACCTCCAGAGCTGCTGTCACTATTCTGTTGTTACATCAGGTCTTATCCTCCGTTCACCTCCAGAGATGCACTCACTATTCTGCTGTTACATCTTGTCTTATCCTCCAGTCACCTCCAGAGCTGCAGTCACTATTCTGCTGTTACATCATGTCTTATCCTCCAGTCACCTCATGAGCTGCACTCACTATTCTCCTGTTACATCGGGTCTTGTCCTCCAGTCACCTCCAGAGCTGCACTCACTATTATGCTGTTACTTCATGTCTTATCCTCCACTCATCTCCAGAGCTGCAGTCACTATTCTGCTGTTACATCATGTCCTATCCTCCAGCCACCTCCAGAGCTGCACTCACTATTCTGCTGTTACATCATGTCTTATCCTCCAGTCACCTCCAGAGCTGCAGTCACTATTCTGCCATTACATCGTGTCTTATCCTCCAGTCACCTCCAGAGCTGCAGTCACTATTCTGCTGTTACATCGTGTCTTATCCTCCAGCCACCTCCAGAGCTGCAGTCACTATTCCACTGTTACATCATGTCTTATCCTCCACTCACCTCCAGAGCTGCAGTCACTATTCTGATGTTACATCAGGTCTTATCCTCCAGTCACCTCCAGAGCTGCTGTCACTATTCTGTTGTTACATCAGGTCTTATCCTCCGTTCACCTCCAGAGATGCACTCACTATTCTGCTGTTACATCTTGTCTTATCCTCCAGTCACTTCCAGAGCTGCAGTTACTATTCTGCTGCTACATCGTGTGTTATCCTCCAGTCACCTCATGAGCTGCAGTCACTATTCTCCTGTTACATCGTGTCTTGTCCTCCAGTCACCTCCAGAGCTGCACTCACTATTATGCTGTTACTTCATGTCTTATCCTCCACTCATCTCCAGAGCTGCAGTCACTATTCTGCTGTTACATCATGTCCTATCCTCCAGTCAACTCCAGAGCTGAAGTCACTATTCTGCTGTTACATCATGTCTTATCCTCCAGTCACCTCCAGAGCTGCTGTCACTATTCTGTTGTTACATCATGTCTTATCCTCCATTCACCTCCAGATCTGCAATCACTGTTCTGCTGTTACATGGTGTCTTATCCTCCAGTCACCTCCAGAGCTGCAGTCACTATTCTGCTGTTACATCATCTATTATCCTCCAGCCACCTCCAGAGCTACAGTCACTATTCTACTGTTACATCGTGTATTATCCTCCAGTTACCTCCAGAGCTGAATTCACCATTCTGCTGTTACATCATGTCTTATCTTCCTGTCACCTCCAGAGCTGCAGTCACTATTCTGCTGTTACATCATCTATATTCCTCCAATCACCTCAAGAGCTGCACTCTCTATTCTTCTGTTACATCGTATCTTATCGTCCAGTCAACTCCAGAGCTGCACTCACTATTCTGCTGTTACATCATGTCTTATCCTCCAGTCACCTACAGAGCTGCACTCACTATTCTGCTGTTACATCAGGTCTTATCCTCCAGTCACCTCCAGAGCTGCAATCATTATTCTGCTGTTAGATCGTGTCTTATCCCCTTGTCACCTCCAGAGCTGCAATCATTATTCTGCTGTTACATCGTGTCTTATCCCCTTGTCACCTCCAGAGCTGCAATCACTATTCCACTGTTACATCATGTCTTATCCTCCAGTCACCTCCAGAGCTGCACTCACTATTCTGCTGTTACATCGTATCTTATCCTCCAGTCAACTCCAGAGCTGCACTCACTATTCTGCTTTTAAATCATGTCTTATCCTCCAGCCACCTCCAGAGCTGCACTCACTATTCTGCTGTTACATCATGTCTTATCCTCCACTCACCTCCAGAGCTGCAGTCACTATTCTGATGTTACATTAGGTCTTATCCTCCAGTCACCTCCAGAGCTGCTGTCACTATTCTGTTGTTACATCAGGTCTTATCCTCCGTTCACCTCCAGAGATGCACTCACTATTCTGCTGTTACATCTTGTCTTATCCTCCAGTCACCTCCAGAGCTGCAGTCACTATTCTGCTGTTACATCATGTCTTATCCTCCAGTCACCTCATGAGCTGCACTCACTATTCTCCTGTTACATCGGGTCTTGTCCTCCAGTCACCTCCAGAGCTGCACTCACTATTATGCTGTTACTTCATGTCTTATCCTCCAGCCACCTCCAGAGCTGCACTCACTATTCTGCTGTTACATCATGTCTTATCCTCCAGTCACCTCCAGAGCTGCAGTCACTATTCTGCCGTTACATCGTGTCTTATCCTCCAGTCACCTCCAGAGCTGCAGTCACTATTCTGCTGTTACATCGTGTCTTATCCTCCAGCCACCTCCAGAGCTGCAGTCACTATTCCACTGTTACATCATGTCTTATCCTCCAGTCACCTCCAGAGCTGCACTCACTATTCTGCTGTTACATCGTATCTTGTCCTCCAGTCAACTCCAGAGCTGCACTCACTATTCTGCTTTTAAATCATGTCTTATCCTCCAGCCACCTCCAGAGCTGCACTCACTATTCTGCTGTTACATCATGTCTTATCCTCCACTCACCTCCAGAGCTGCAGTCACTATTCTGATGTTACATCTTGTCTTATCCTCCAGTCACCTCCAGAGCTGCAGTCACTATTCTGTTGTTACATCAGGTCTTATCCTCCGTTCACCTCCAGAGATGCACTCACTATTCTGCTGTTACATCATGTCTTATCCTCCAGTCACCTCCAGAGCTGCAGTCACTATTCTGCTGTTACATCATGTCCTATCCTCCAGTCAACTCCAGAGCTGAAGTCACTATTCTGCTGTTACATCATGTCTTATCCTCCAGTCACCTCCAGAGCTGCTGTCACTATTCTGTTTTTACATCATATCTTATCCTCCATTCACCTCCAGAGATGCAGTCACTATTCTGCTGTTACATCGTATCTTATCGTCCAGTCAACTCCAGAGCTGCACTCACTATTCTGCTGTTACTTCATGTCTTATCCTTCAGTCACCTCCAGAGCTGCAGTCACTGTTCTGCTGTAACATCATGTCTTATCCTCCAGCCATCTCCAGAGCTGCACTCACTATTCTGCTGTTACATCATGTCTTATCCTCCAGCCACCTCCAGAGCTGCACTCACTATTCTGCTGTTACATCGTGTCTTATCCTCCAGCCACCTCCAGAGCTGCAGTCACTATTCTGCTGTTACATCAGGTCTTATCCTCCACTCACTTCCAGAGCTGCACTCACTATTCTGCTGTTACATCATGTCTTATCCTCCAGTCACCTCCAGAGCTGCTGTCACTATTCTGCTGTTACATCAGGTCTTATCCTCCAGTCACCTCCAGAGCTGCAATCATTATTCTGCTGTTAGATCGTGTCTTATCCCCTTGTCACCTCCAGAGCTGCAATCATTATTCTGCTGTTACATCGTGTCTTATCCCCTTGTCACCTCCAGAGCTGCAATCACTATTCCACTGTTACATCATGTCTTATCCTCCAGTCACCTCCAGAGCTGCACTCGCTATTCTGCTGTTACATCATGTCTTATCCTCCACTCACCTCCATAGCTGCAGTCACTATTCTGTTGTTACATCAGGTCTTATCCTCCGTTCACCTCCAGAGATGCACTCACTATTCTGCTGTTACATCTTGTCTTATCCTCCAGTCACTATTCTGCTGTTACATCATGTCTTATCCTCCAGTCACCTCATGAGCTGCAGTCACTATTCTCCTGTTACATCGTGTCTTGTCCTCCAGTCACCTCCAGAGCTGCACTCACTATTATGCTGTTACTTCATGTCTTATCCTCCACTCACCTCCAGAGCTGCAGTCACTATTCTGCTGTTACATCATGTCCTATCCTCCAGCCACCTCCAGAGCTGCACTCACTATTCTGCTGTTACATCATGTCTTATCCTCCACTCACCTCCAGAGCTGCAGTCACTATTCTGATGTTACATCAGGTCTTATCCTCCAGTCACTTCCAGAGCTGCTGTCACTGTTCTGTTGTTACATCAGGTCTTATCCTCCGTTCACCTCCAGAGATGCACTCACTATTCTGCTGTTACATCTTGTCTTATCCTCCAGTCACCTCCAGAGCTGCAGTCACTATTCTGCTGCTACATCGTGTGTTATCCTCCAGTCACCTCAAGAGATGCAGTCACTATTCTGCTGTTACATCATGTCTTATCCTCCAGTCACCTCATGAGCTGCAGTCACTATTCTCCTGTTACATCGTGTCTTGTCCTCCAGTCACCTCCAGAGCTGCACTCACTATTATGCTGTTACTTCATGTCTTATCCTCCAGTCACCTCAAGAGCTGCATTCACTTTTCTGCTGTTACATTGTGTCTTATCCTCCAGTCACCTCCAGAGCTGCACTCACTATTCTGCTGTTACATCGTGTCTTATACTCCAGTTACCTCCAGAGCTGCTGTCACTATTCTGCTGTTACATCAGGTCTTATCCTCCAGTCACCTCCAGAGCTGCAATCATTATTCTGCTGTTACATTGTGTCTTATCCTCCTGTCACCTCCAGAGCTGCAATCACTATTCTACTGTTACATTATGTCTTATCCTCCAGTCACCTCCAGAGCTGCACTCACTATTCTGCTGTTTCATCGTGTCTTATCCTCCAGTCACCTCCAGAGCTGCTGTCACTATTCTGCCGTTACATCGTGTCTTATCCTCCAGTCACCTCCAGAGCTGCAGTCTTATCTACTGTTACATCCTGTCTTATCCTCCATTCCCTCCAGAAATGCACTCCCTATTCTGCTGTTACATCGTGTCTTATCCTCCAGTCACCTCCAGAGCTGCTGTCACTATTCTGCCGTTACATCGTGTCTTATCCTCCAGTCACCTCCAGAGTTGCAGTCTTATCTACTGTTACATCCTGTCTTATCCTCCATTCACCTACAGAGATGCACTCACTATTCTGTTGTTACATCATGTCTTATCCTCCAGTTGCCTCCAGAGCTGCAGTCACTATTCTGCTGTTACATCATGTCTTATCCTCCAGTCACCTCCAGAGCTGCAGTCACTATTCTGCTGTTACATCATGTCTTATCCTCCAGTCACCTCCAGAGCTGCACTCACTATTCTGCTGTTACATCATGTCCTATCTACCAGTTACCTCCATAGCTGCACTCACTATTCTGCTGTTACATCCAGGGCTGTGGAGTCGGAGTCGTGGAGTCAGAGTTAGTTTTGGTTGGAGTCGGAGTCGGTAGAAATGTACCGACTCCGACTCCAGCTTTAAAAAAATGTATTAATATTTCATAATTGAACTTTCATATGAATTTTATAAATGTTACTTAAATATATATGTTCTATCAAACTATGAACAACAGTGATAAGCAGTTCTGCTGGAGATAGAGACATTTCTTACTTCTTGTGTGTCACTGTTCTCCACTGCCCTTATCTAATCTTATACTTGGTTAACCTCATGCTGCCCCAACCCCCCTACTTACAATGTATGAAACTGAAAGTGAAAATGTGTTGCAAATTCTTAGTAGTAAAGCTCCTCCTCTAGACTAGATGTTTACTAGGTGTGCGTCTTCCAAGCATCTCACAGCTGCTACTCAGAAGAGGAAGACTGTAAGAAGTATAATCCTTTCAACAAACTTTGCATCAGTTAACTGTGAGTACATGAGGAATAACAGTATTACTGACCACTATATCAGTTGTACGACCTGGCAATAATTTTGTACAATTGTTTTTAGGAAAAACAATTGTCATTTGGATTGTGAAACGCAGAATTAAAAACCTGAGAATGTCAAAGAAGCGTCACATTAAATCAGCTGTATTTGAACATTTCACCATCACTCAAGATAGAAAACATTATGTCTGTCAGTGTATGACAAATGATCCAGACGAAAACAAATGCTGTGAAGCCAAGATCAGTGCATATTCAGGTAAAGATTAAAATGCTCCTACCAGAGCTTCTAATCTAAAGAGACATTTACAGTGCTTTCATCCAGAAGTACTGAAAGCAGTGGATGAGAAAGACTGCATCCAAACCAATGAACCAGTGCCCAGCTCTTCCAGCCAAACAAAGGAGCAGAGAACTTTGCAGCCATCAGTTGCAAGATATTTTGTCAGTGACAAAGTTACTGTGACAATGACAGTAGATACATTTAAAAAAACAGATCATAAAGCTAGTTGTAAAGGATAGTGTGCCTATTTCATTATTTTCACGACCAGCTTTTATGTGTCTGAATGGGGAAATTGCCCGCAAGCTTGGTGTTTCTCTGGAGAGAGAGAGTATTAGAAAATTAGTAATCGAAGAAGCTTTTAAACAAAAGGAAGAACTTAAAAAAACTCTCAAGGGACGCTTTCTGCTTCTTAAAATGGATGCCTGCACACGTCACAGAGTGAACTATTTTGCCATCAATGTCCGATTTGTTTGTGACAAAAATGAAATAGTTACCAAGACATTGGCAGTAAAAGACACCAAAGCGCATCACACCAGTGAGTTTCTCCAGGTCTTGGTGGAAAAGGTTCTGCAAGACTATGAACTTAAAAAAGAGCAAGTTCAATGCTTCAAATATGATAAGTACTATTAAGCTAATGAATGAGAGTAATGATGGTGACCAGCAGCTAGAAGAACATTCTGGGTCCACAGACACACAAATGTTTGAAATAGAGGAACACAGTATTGTAACTGAGGAGCAAACTGAAGTTGCTTCAGATGAACAGCAACATGATAGTTTAGATGATCTTGTTGAAACTGTGTCAATCCGTTCTTTCATTCATCACATGCGCTGTGTTGTGCATACGCTACAGCTGGCTATAAGAGACAGTCTGCAAGAAGGACATGCTGCTGCACTGATTGGCAAGGGGAGAAAATTGGCTACTGTTGCCAGAACCCCTAAAGTTGACTCAATTTTGAAGAGACGTGCTGGAAAAGGGGCAATTATTGATCAAGCCACACGATGGGGCAGTACTTACTTAATGATTCAGCGCTTGGTTGAACTGAAAACCTTTCTTGTAGACATGGCTAACCCTCAACTGACGCTAAATGAAAGTCAGTGGAATCAAGTGACTGAGCTGGAAAAATTGCTAGAGCACCCATTTACAGTGATTAAAAAATGACAAGCAGAGGACTTAACTCCAGGTATTTTCTTAAAGGAGTGGAAGAACCTGATGTTTCGCCTGTCCCAAAGAGGAGGGTTAATTGCAAGTGGCATTGCTACATCAATGAAACGGAGAGAGGAGCTACTATTACAAAATACCATTCTTTTGGCAGCTGTTTATGTAGACCCAATGCATCGGATTCTTCTAGATGATCAACAGCTAACTAAAGGAAAAGAAGCTCTGTTTGAAATAGCAGTAAGGATGAAAGGGTTGCAGAACAGTCAGGAGGAACAAGAAGAGCTTGGTCGTCCTGCCACATCTTCACCCTCATCATCAACTGATGAAGAATTTAATTTCGAAAAATATTTGAATCACAAGGACCGTGCAAAGCGTTCCCGCATAGAAGAAGAGTCATCCCCATCAAAGAACACAGCCAGTACATTTCAGCAGAATTTTTCATGTGCACTAAAAGAAATTGAGAAATTTGACCGTTCATCAAAAATAACAGTGAAACAAGCGATTCCTCTGTATCCTGACATTGTCAGAGATGTTGCCCGAGTGGTTACTGCTTTGCCACCAGCCCAAGTTAGTGTAGAGAGGTTGTTCTCTGCTCTCCATGAAGGAGGATCTGACAGAGGCAATACTTTTTCTGAGGACAAATTTATAGATTTCTTCTTATTAACTGCATAACAGTGTTTATTGCATATTTACTTACAAGAGTTTAGAAAAGTTTATAAAAGTTATTTGCTATATTCTAATTGTATTCTAATAAATATAGTTTTTGCTCTAAGTGGTCTGATTACTTATATGATGGTGAGAAACTGAATAAGCACGATGTTAATATTTTACAACAGTAAATTTATTGTTACGAATTGGCCATTTATGAAGGAGTCGGAGCCGGAGTAGGAGTCGGAACCTGATAAAATCCAGGAGTCGGAGTCGCAACTGTGGCTTACCGACTCCACAGCCCTGGTGAGCACGCAGCCTAAGTCTTCAAAGGTGTTGTCCATGATTAGAAACTTGTGTTTTTTTGTCTAAAAACAGCACCACAACCTGTCTACAGGTTCAGTGTGGTATTGCAGCTCAGCTCCATTTATTTCAGTAGAGCTGAAGTCCAGTGCCAGTCACAATCTATGGACAGATGTGATATTGCTTTTGAAAGAAAACAATAATGTTTTTCTAATCCTGTATGTGAAGATCTGAGGTTGTGGGTTGCAATAATCACCTAGACAAGTTAACGATGCAACAATAGTTTATCTCTTACATCCAAGGTTTTACTACAACTCTAGGTAAAAGGCCAAAATACATTGCCCCCAGTGCACAAGATACCCTTCCTGGGGCGGTAGTTCAACTGCCTTTGTACCAGGCGATACTCACTATTTCACCACTTTTGGTTGGCTCACAGATTTCGTATCGCCAACCAGTATAGTTTGTATTCACATTCCTCGCTCCTCCAGACGACAAGATAAAACAATAGAGACACAGGTATCCAGTAGCAACAGTCCTTAAGAAAGTTCATCAAATCCAGACGACAGATTCCACAACTGTAGCACATTTATCCAGCCCAGTGATCAACCGATCTTCAAACTCCATAGGCCATTCATCCATGGGTCCAGGACCTCAGCCTAGATCCTTTCCCTTCAATGTCATTTCACCAACTTCCTAAACATGGGGATTTTTTTCCTCCCTTCATGGGAGCATTTGAGGGTCATCAGAGAGGTTCACATACAGCAATTTGAATTGGTTTTAAAAATAATATTTTTCTTTCATATATTTTCACGTTTTGGGTGCAGTTTTTGTTTATGTCCTAGATCATATTTATGTCTTTTTAGCATTGTATAAATAAAGGTTACATTTTATTATTAGATCCCTTTATGATTTCTGACTTTTTGAGACCTCTATATACATTTGACCATTAACCTGCAGATTAACTGCATATCTGCAGGTTAATAGCCTTTCTTTCACGTGACTGGTTCCCTTGTAGGGTTGTCGTATGAATGCAATCCTTAATAAACCCAATCTTGTCTATGCTATATATACCCCTGTCCAGATCTATATTATAAAAGTATACAGTTGACATCTATCTGATGGATACATTTTTTTGCCAAACCTCTTTTCTAGTTGGCCCGTTATATTCATGCTGCAGCGTGGACTTACTTTACAGAGTGTTTCTTATAGCAGCGTGCTTTAGCAGAGGCATTTCCATGGGGATTTTTCACTTGATGTGATATGCATGTAACATTTTACTGTATATGCCGTGCTGCCAATGTGGTTTTCTGTAAAAAGATGTAGTAAATTAATTATTAAAACACTGCGCTACGACAGCCATCAATTAGATCCCATAATGATACAATAACCAGTACAGTTCTATTATCCTCATTAGACAGCGGTGTACACAGTTTATTGTATAGACCTTTGCTGCACAATGGGACAGTGTTCATTTATGTAAAATAATCCATAGATGTGGGACAGGTCCATAGGGATATGTACAAACACCCTCCATATAAATGTGCACATATAAGCTAACACTGCCCCCTACAGCTTCAGTGGCTGATCTCAGGTGCCCACAGGGAATCAGTGCCCGTGTATTGTTAGTAGACTTCCATTGTATTCTTTATTAACACATCTACAACCCTTTGTATTATTCTGAACCTCCATAGAAGTGAATGGAGAAAGCCTATCATGCACAGCCACTTCTATGTTCATATTAACTAGAGATACAGCCTTATCTCGATAGCTGCGGGGGGCTACAGAGGTGGAGCCAACATCTATTAGCCATTTATGGCTTCTTCGGTGGATATATCTGAGAGGGAAATAACCCTTTAATTGGGTTATCCACTACTAGATACCAACTATTGATGGGCCAAGGGAGGTGAGAAAACTAAAAGAAATTGATATCTCCAGACCAGCGCTGCATACCCCACTGGTTACCTGAGGTTAACAACCAGTGGGGGCAACGCATGAGTGTTGCAGCTTCTGATTGGTTCCAGCATTCATATTTCATCTAAGCCAGAAGAAGTAGTGCTCACATGACACCCCTGCCAGATGTGGATGTCAGAATAATGGCGGGATACACAACAATGAGTGTAAGAGGGCACTGGTTTGGGAGGTGATTTGGGGATTTTTTAATATTTTCCCTTCCTAGGTCCACAAATAAGACCCTACAAGTTCCAGGGAACATAGGTACACAGAACATCCTTTTTGGGCTGTGCATCTTCTCTATATACAGTGGGGGAAAAAGTAAACTGCTCAAAAATATAAAGGGAGCACTTAAACAACTGAATATAACTCCAAGTACATCAAACTTCTGTGAAATCAAACTGTCCACTTAGGAAGCAACACTGATTGACAATCAATTTCACATGCTGTTGTGCAAATGGAATAGTCAATAGATGGAAATTATTGGCAATTATTAAGACACCCTCAATAAAGGAGTAGTTCTGCAGGTGGGGACCACAGATCACATCTCAGTACCAATGCTTTCTGGCTGATGTTTTGGTCACTTTTGAATGTTGGTTGTGCTTTCACACTCGTGGTAGCATGAGACGGACTCTACAACCCACAGAAGTTGCTCAGGTAGTGCAGCTCATCCAACATGGCACATCAATGCAAGCTGTGGCAAGAAGGTTTGCTGCATCTGTCAGCGCAGTGTCCAGAGCCTGGAGGCGCTGCCAGGAGACAGGCCAGTACACCAGGAGACGTGGAGGGGGCCGTAGGAGGGCAACAACCCAGCAGCAGGACCGCTACCTCCGCCTTTGTGCAAGGAGGAACAGGAGGAGCACTGCCAGAGTCCTTCAAAATGACCTCCAGCAGGCCACAAATGTGCATGTGTCTGCACCAACGGTTTGAAACAGACTCCATGAGGGTGGTATGAGGGCCCAACGTCCACAGATAGGGGTGGTGCTCACAGCCCAACACCGTGAAGGACACTTGGCATTTTCCACAGAACACCAGGATTGGCAAAGTCGCCACTGGCGCCCTGTGCTCTTCATAGATGAAAGCAGGTTCACACTGAGCTCATGCGACAGACGAGACAGAGTCTGGAGATGCCGTGGAGAGCGCATAGTGGGTAAACAACCTTACGCGGTGAAATGAGCTGCATCTGGATCTCGTCCACCTAAAGGGACTGTCAGCACAGAATGACTGTTCAAACTAAGTCCCAACTCTCGGTGCTTCGGGGCCAATCATTTATATACACCTTCCCACCTGCTTGTTTTCCCTCTATCCACACCCTCCTCTTCTTTGATTGACAGCTCTGGCTTCATAGAACCAGAGAAGGAAGGAGACAGAGGTAAAACAAGCAGGTGGGAAGGTGTATATAAATGATTGGCCCACGCCGTGATCCATGGAGCGCTTGTACTTGGTTTCAACAGTCATTCTGTGCTGACAGTCCCTTTAAAATCAGTGTTTCCCAAACTCCAGTCCCCACGGCCCCCCACAGGTCATGTCTTCAGGATTTCTATAGTATTGCACAGGTGAGAGAATTCCTGATTCCTTGATGATACTTTCATCACATGTGTAATACTGAGGAAATCCTGAAAACCTGACCTGTTGGGGGCCATGAGGACTGGAGTTTGGGAAACACTGCCTTAAATGGAGCGGTGCTGCAGTTTTATTATTCAGCAATTAGCAGGATCCCCCAACAATTTCTTAAGCAATGAGAAAATGCAGTCCCTAATGATGTCCTCTGACAATAAGCGGATCACGGACAGCAGATGCATTGGGTTCTGCATTTCTTGGAGAATGGGATGGGGCAGCTTCTGTCTTCTCAGTGATACAATCAGGAAGGAGATGCAGCGTGAGACAATCCCTGTCTAGATCTTTGATCTGATCATCAATACAGAGGGCTGATTGGTGAAGACAGAGGGAAAGGCTAATAAGATTATTAAAAAAAACTTAGTTTTTCAGCTGGTACTTCCTCTGGGGTCAGTATGCCAACCTCATTGACTTCATAGCACTTGCCAGAGTGGGCAGACACGATTTATTGCCTTTATACACGTCACCTCCACACAGGGCGATGCTGGCTACGACGCCTCTGTAGTGATCAAAGCCCTTTTCAATCTTGGGACTAAAACACAAAAATAAGACATCCTGTTAAGGGGTATAAAGGTAAGTAAACCGCGTTCAGTCCGGGGTGATGAATTCCAAAAGACAAAGTTTATTCTGCCATCACATAACGTTTCGACCTGTTATAGGTCTTTATCAAGTATATACAAAGACATACAGGGATACTGATCCCCCTGGTCAGTGGCCAGAACCCTGTAAATTCCCCTTAAATGGTCCAAAACTGAAACTGTGGGAACAATCAAATCCACTTAGGGTTCAGCAAACTTACAGTCAAGGGTTTGATAAAGTTATCTACACCCTTGTGTCTCCGGAAAGCATGGCGTACGTTCACGTGCTGAAAATGCCGACCAGTGCTGGAGTGAGCGGAGGTCCGCAGCTTGTGAAACTAGAGATCCCAGCAGGCTGACGGTCTCTCATCAAGTTATGCTGGGAGTCGCAGTTTCACAAATAGTGCTAGAGGATCCATGTCAGAAATATGAGGCTGCCACTAGGGTTTCTCCCACAAATATGTAATCGGACGTGGAGCAGATCCGCACGTGAATGAGCCATATTCTCTATCTGTGAACATACTACTCTCCTTCACTCAGATTGTAAGTGGTTCTGCAGCGCATCTGTGCAGAGCAAGCTGTCAATCAAAATCCGGGCCGGGTTTACAGCCGTCGCCCCTGATATAGTGAGCGGTGCTGTGATCCAAGACTGTAGCCGCTCCGTGCACAACGATGAGTGAAGGCCGGCGGCTGCAGGGAGGAAAGAAGTTAATTTTCTCCCGGTACCTGCATTATCAATAAGGCGGCCGGGCAACATTGTAACAATATTTATCTGCAGATTAACCCTATACCTGCAGGTACATAGCATTTTTCAAGGTGACAGGTTCCCTTTAATAAAGAGAAGATGGATAGAGCCGCATTAGTCCATACTCACGGTGGAAGCCTCCTGACAACTTCTTGAAGAACACTTTCCACATTTGTTTCAAACTTCGCCGAGATTTAATAGAAATAAACAGAGAAATTAATTTCTTAATACAGTTTAGACCTCGGCTCCAATGAATCACAAGAAATGAAACCTGTTTGAAGCTGACAAGCAATCAAGCCCCTCCGTAAGCCACACAGAACATGGCTACTTATGTCATCTGCAGGTGATTAAAGGAACCGGTCATGTTGAAATGGTATAAGATCTGTAGGGGGATGTTGTAGAGCAGAGAAGTTGATCAGACTGATAGACATATCTGTGGGAAGAGAGTCAGTAAGACTTGCATTTTATGCAGAGAAAGTCCTGCAGTATGTATACTAGTCCAGTGGGCGGTCCTAAGTGATTGACAGTTCCCTGTATGACCATGCAGGCAAAGATAGCTGTCAATCACTAGCATGACCGCCCACTGGACTCATCTATACAAACAGCAGGATTCCACTGAATAAATTGATACAGGAAAAATATATATCTTTGTACTGTGTTAGCCAGTAGATAGAAGAGTATTTAGATGTGAGAGTCCTCAGTGGTTGATACCTTTTAATGGCTAACGGAAAAGATGGTAACAAATTGCAAGCTTTCCAGACTACTCAGGTCTCAGGTCGGCCTGATGAAGAGGCCTGAGCAGTTTGGAAAGCTTGCAATTTGTTACCATCTTTTCAGTTAGCCATTAAAGGTATCAACCACTGAGGACTCTCAAATCTAATGAATGAATTACAATTTATACTGAATCTTCTCCCACAAACCTATATATTGTTCTGCTCAGTTTCTCATGGGTAAAACCTGTAAGTCTGAATGGGGCTGTAATGTTATTACAATCATGTTGTAATGGGGTTTGGGAGGTGGAACCTCTGAGCAACTATACAAGGGGGCGGTCCTTGTAAGGAAGCGGGTGGCTCCCAGGGAAGACGGGCAGGTAGTCACAGCAAGTGACAGGGACAGTCTCTGGGTAGAAGGGCAGGTAGTCACGGCAAGTGACAGGGACAGTCTCTGGGTAGAAGGGCAGGTAAACAAAAAAAACCAAAAAAAGACCCTAAAAAATATCTTTAATAGTTTCTTTTATAAAAAGATACTCAATGGTACCTATGGAACAGAGTGTACACACAAAGACAAAAAATATACTTTGATATACTTGAATTATCATACAAAGGGAGGGATGTAAGACGAAAGATCCGAAATTGCCCAAAATACCCTAGTAGTAGATAGTAGCCCACGTAAAGGCCAAATATTCAATTCACCCCAGGGGTTCAACTAATATCCCCACTAATAAGTGGGTAAAGATAAACTCTCCCTATATCCCCATGCACTCAAAAGTGAAAAATATATCAAAATAAAAATGAATAAATTACAAGGCGTCAGATACAATAACAAGATGCAAATCACATACAGTATCAAGAAATGGACTCAATTGAAAATAGCCCGTTACACGTAGCAATCACATATACAAAAAATGGGCTCAGTAAACCAATGTCCGTTTTTTGAGATATCAGCTAGTACTTGTTAAACATATAGCTAATGAGACCTCAAGTAGCTTGGGACCTTGGAAAAAATGATCAATTAGGGGTCACAATGAAATGACCCAAGCAAAAATCACTAATGGAAGGTTTATCAGTTAATGTCTCAAGATGTAATAATCCCTCAGAGAAAAAAAAAAAAAAAAAATATAATAAATAATATCCCAGGCGTCATCAATTATCCTCAGAAAAACATAACAAAATGTCCATTATTCATGTCCCAGCATCCGTAGTTATATAGCATATCCTATCAAGGAGGTTTAAATAGATGGACTTATACTTAAATGCATTTCTTCTGAGATGTCAAATGATAAATTTCAAACAGTACAAATATCCAATTGAAATCGTCCCTCAGAGGAAAAGTACTGTCCAAAAATAAGCAATTGTGCAACAGTAATCTTCAGAAAAAAAGTCCATAGATGACGTCCCAGTATCCGCAATTATGCGACGTATCCTGGCCGAATGATTACAAAAGATAAATAGACGAACTCATATACCATGCATTTCTTCTGAGATGACAAATGATATCTTCCAGACAATACATATGTAAAAATCCTATAGTCCCTCAGAGAAAGTATATAAAGAAAAAGAAATAAAGCGACCAATAATACTGTTCTAGCATCAGTAATTTATGCAAACAGTTATCCTCGCAAAAAATGACAAAATGTCCACTATTGACATCCCAGGATCTGTAGTTATGTAGTATATCCAAAAATAGTTGTAAAAATAAACAAATGGACTTATCTTAAGCGCATTTCTTCTGAGATGACAAATACTAAATACCAGGCGATGTTCCTAGAGGGACCATGAAGATCATCCGACCAGAAAAGACCGATGGATTCCAATAGAGGCTTTTTTAGCCTTCCAATAGAGGCTTTTCAGCAAGTACGCCCCTTCAGGTTTATCCAGAGAAAATCCATCAATAGATGTCCCAAGGAAGTATACCAAATATGAGGTCCCATTGACCTAGTCCCAGTCCCTACGCGTTTCACCCCCTCCTCAATACGGGGCTCATCAGGGGACAGACAGTGTCAGAGGAGAAAGCCCATAGTAGGTGCACAGCAAATGTGTGCTTCCATGGTTCAAAAACCGTATATAAACTAATACACATGGTCTCTCTATATATATACCTCCCTTAATTAGTGCCCATATAAAATCAGGCAAGACACCTGCAGTTAGTAGCGCGGTTCCCTTACCTCCTGAAGCGCAAGCAGCGTTCCACGATGCCCTCCATGAGGAACGGACTTTGCGTAGTCCCCTTGGTTTTTCCTTCGGTGTCTGCGTAACCGGAAGTTGCGTTTAGCGTAACTCCCGGAAATGACACTGAACTGCGTACACTGTCTGTCCCCTGATGAGCCCCGTATTGAGGAGGGGGTGAAACGCGTAGGGACTGGGACTAGGTCAATGGGACCTCATATTTGGTATACTTCCTTGGGACATCTATTGATGGATTTTCTCTGGATAAACCTGAAGGGGCGTACTTGCTGAAAAGCCTCTATTGGAAGGCTAAAAAAGCCTCTATTGGAATCCATCGGTCTTTTCTGGTCGGATGATCTTCATGGTCCCTCTAGGAACATCGCCTGGTATTTAGTATTTGTCATCTCAGAAGAAATGCGCTTAAGATAAGTCCATTTGTTTATTTTTACAACTATTTTTGGATATACTACATAACTACAGATCCTGGGATGTCAATAGTGGACATTTTGTCATTTTTTGCGAGGATAACTGTTTACATAAATTACTGATGCTAGAACAGTATTATTGGTCGCTTTATTTCTTTTTCTTTATATACTTTCTCTGAGGGACTATAGGATTTTTACATATGTATTGTCTGGAAGATATCATTTGTCATCTCAGAAGAAATGCATGGTATATGAGTTCGTCTATTTATCTTTTGTAATCATTCGGCCAGGATACGTCGCATAATTGCGGATACTGGGACGTCATCTATGGACTTTTTTTCTGAAGATTACTGTTGCACAATTGCTTATTTTTGGACAGTACTTTTCCTCTGAGGGACGATTTCAATTGGATATTTGTACTGTTTGAAATTTATCATTTGACATCTCAGAAGAAATGCATTTAAGTATAAGTCCATCTATTTAAACCTCCTTGATAGGATATGCTATATAACTACGGATGCTGGGACATGAATAATGGACATTTTGTTATGTTTTTCTGAGGATAATTGATGACGCCTGGGATATTATTTATTATATTTTTTTTTTTTTTTTTCTCTGAGGGATTATTACATTTTGAGACATTAACTGATAAACCTTCCATTAGTGATTTTTGCTTGGGTCATTTCATTGTGACCCCTAATTGATCATTTTTTCCAAGGTCCCAAGCTACTTGAGGTCTCATTAGCTATATGTTTAACAAGTACTAGCTGATATCTCAAAAAACGGACATTGGTTTACTGAGCCCATTTTTTGTATATGTGATTGCTACGTGTAACGGGCTATTTTCAATTGAGTCCATTTCTTGATACTGTATGTGATTTGCATCTTGTTATTGTATCTGACGCCTTGTAATTTATTCATTTTTATTTTGATATATTTTTCACTTTTGAGTGCATGGGGATATAGGGAGAGTTTATCTTTACCCACTTATTAGTGGGGATATTAGTTGAACCCCTGGGGTGAATTGAATATTTGGCCTTTACGTGGGCTACTATCTACTACTAGGGTATTTTGGGCAATTTCGGATCTTTCGTCTTACATCCCTCCCTTTGTATGATAATTCAAGTATATCAAAGTATATTTTTTGTCTTTGTGTGTACACTCTGTTCCATAGGTACCATTGAGTATCTTTTTATAAAAGAAACTATTAAAGATATTTTTTAGGGTCTTTTTTTGGTTTTTTTGTTTAGTTTAGTACCCTGGTTTTCCGACTTTTGTTGGTTTTTGTTGGTTTGTTTATCCCTAGAAGGGCAGGTAGTCACGGCAAGTGACAGAGACAGTCTCTGGGTAGAAGGACAGCAGGCAGGTGGCTGGTGAGCGCTCCCAGGTGAGCAGGCGAGAGTCTCTGGACAGGCAGGTGGTCACGGCAAGTGACGGCAGAACCTCCAGGTAGACTAGCAGACAGGTAGCAGGTGGACGCTCCCAGTTGAGCGGGCAAGAGTCTCTGGACAGACAGGTGGTCACGGCAAGTGACGGCAGAGCCTCCAGGTAGACTAGCAGACAGGTAGCAGGTGGACGCTCCCAGTTGAGCGGGCAAGAGTCTCTGGACGGGCAGGTGGTCACGGCAAGTGACGGCAGAGCCTCCAGGTAGGCTAGCAGGCAGGTAGCAGGTGAGCGCTCCCAGGTGAGCGGGCAAGAGTCTCTGGACAGGCAGGTGGTCACGGCAAGTGACGGCAGAGCCTCCAGGTAGGCTAGCAGGCAGGTAGCAGGTGAGCGCTCCCAGGTGAGCGGGCAGGCTGGTCCATAGACAGACTGACAGGTGTCGGAAGGCAGACCGTCGGACCGCAGGCTTGCAAGCAGGTAAGCGGATATCAGGCAGGTATCCAGCAGGAATCTGGCAGGTGACTGGCAGGTAACAAGCAGGAATCTGGCAGGTGACTGGCAGGTAACAAGCAGGAATCTGGCAGGTGACTGGCAGCTAACTGGTAACGGGACCTGAGGGCTGAAGCAGAGTGAAGGCTTTGCAACAACATTGCTCGGGCACCTCCATTTTGGAGGAGGTGCCTTATATATGGTGAAGTCCTCCGGCCATTGGCCGGGGACTCCTTAGGACGACGCGCGCGGCCCCTTTAAGAGAGGGGGAGCGCGCCCGCGCGCGCACTAAGCACCGTGGCCGGGAAGCAGCGCGCGCTGCCAGCAGAGCGGGAGGAAGACGCTGGGCACGGAGCGGAGAGGTGAGGGGAACAGCATCCCTGCCTAGCAGGAGGCAGGGACGCCGACGCTACAGTACCCCCCCCTTTAGGCCCCCCCTTTTTTAAGCCATAGAGAAATTTATCAAGGCTGAGAGGGGCATGGATGTTCTCCCGGGGCTCCCACGTTCTCTCCTCAGGACCAAACCCCTTCTAATCTACCAGAAAAAAGGTTTTTCCTCTTACCCATTTGGTGGCCAGAATGTTCTCTACCTCAAACTCGTTCTCAGCGGAAACCGGAGCAGGGGGCGTACCTGTAGACTTGGAAAAAGAGTTAAGTACCACGGGTTTGAGGAGAGATACATGGAAGGAGTTAGGGATCCGTAAGTTGGCCGGGAGTTTCAATTTATAGGCCACCGGATTGATTTGTTTGATAACTTCCAGTGGGCCGATGAACCGAGGCCCTAACTTGTAGGAGGGAATCTTGAGCCGGACATACTTGGACGAGAGCCAGACTTTATCTCCAGGACGGAATTGTGGAGGATCCAGTCGTTTTTTGTCAGCGTGTTTTTTCATCCGCTCGGACGACTGAAGGAGTGCGGATCGGGTACTCTCCCAAATGGAGGAGAATTTGCTGATGAGAGATTCCGCAGCCGGATTGTCCACCGAGGTGGAGACGGGAAATGGGATCCGAGGATGCTGACCGAAGACTACAAAAAACGGGGATTTGGAGGAAGATTCGCTCTCGTGATTATTGTAAGAGAATTCAGCCCATGGTAGGAGATCCACCCAGTCCGAATGGTGGGCATTAACGAAGTGCCGGAGGTAACTGGTCAGGATCTGATTGATCCGCTCCACTTGGCCATTGGACTGTGGGTGGTAAGTGGAGGAGAAGTCCAGGGTAACGTCAAGCAGCTTACATGTGGCTCTCCAGAAGCGTGAGGTGAACTGAACCCCACGATCCGACACGATGTGGAGGGGCAGGCCATGGAGACGGAAGATGTGGCGTATAAAGTCTTTAGCCAGTTCGGGTGCAGACGGGAGACCCGGCAGGGGAATGAAGTGCGCCATCTTGGAAAAGCGGTCAGCGACCACCCAAATGACCGTACAACCGGCAGAGACAGGGAGATCCGTTATAAAGTCCATAGCTATATGCTGCCACTAGGCAGCAGGTACTGGAAGAGGAAGGAGGCGACCGGCTGGCAGGTGTCTCGAAACTTTGTTGCGGGCGCAGGACACACAGGCTGAAACAAAGTCTATTACATCCTTGTGCAGGGTAGGCCACCAGTAATGCCAGGTAATAAGCTGGAGGGTCTTTTTCTGACCGGCGTGGCCAGCTAGCTTAGATGAGTGACCCCAGAGTAGGACCTTCTTCCGATCAGGTACTGTTACGAACGTCTTACCGGGACGGAGACGATTTAGATTCACGGGAGCCACCTGCATTACTCTGGCGGGATCAATGATGTGCTTCGGTTCCTCCTCTAGGTCAGACACCAGGAAGGATCGGGACAAGGCGTCAGCTTTGATGTTTTTGTCTGCCGGGCGAAAATGAAGAACGAAATCAAAGCGGGCAAAAAACAAGGACCACCGGGCTTAGCGCGGGTTAAGTCTCTGGGCGCTCTGGAGGTAAGCCAAGTTCTTGTGGTCCGTGTAAATAATTACCGGGTGAAGAGCCCCCTCGAGCAGGTAATGCCACTCCTCCAGTGCCAGCTTAATGGCCAATAACTCTCGATCTCCTATAGAATAATTGCGCTCAGAAGAGGAGAAGAGTTTGGAGAAGAAGCCGCAAGTTACCATTCTTCCGGAAGGCGACTTTTGGGTAAGTACCGCTCCGGCTCCAGAGGAGGAGGCGTCAACTTCCAGGAAGAATTGTTTGTTGCCGTCCGGACGATGCAGCACCGGGGCGGAAGAGAAAGCCTGTTTTAAGGAAAGAAAGGCTTCCTCTGCTTCGGGCGGCCATTTTCTGTAATTAGTGCCCTTACTGGTGAGCGCAGAGATTGGGGCAGTCCGGGAAGAGAAGTGCGGTATGAAGAGGCGGTAGTAGTTGACGAAACCCAGGAACCGCTGAATAGCTTTCAACCCCTCTGGTCGGGCCACTTCTGGATGGCAGACAGTTTCTCAGGATCCATTTGTAGGCCGGTCTGAGAGATTATGTAGCCCAGAAACGGAAGCGAGGTCTGCTCAAAGAGGCACTTCTCATATTTAGCGTAGAGGTGGTTCTGCCTGAGCCTGAGCAGAACCTGACGAACATCCCCCCGGTGTGTGGGGAGATCCGGAGAGAAGACCAAGATGTCGTCCAGGTACACCACTACGCAGGAGTAGAGAAGGTCCCAGAAGATGTCATTGACCAACTCTTGAAAGACGGCGGGAGCGTTACAGAGACCGAAGGGCATTACCAGGTATTCATAGTGGCCGTCCCGGGTGTTGAATGCCGTCTTCCATTCATCCCCCTGACGGATACGGACCAGGTTATACGCCCCACGGAGGTCCAGCTTGGTGAAGATTCTAGCCCCCCTCAGACGGTCAAATAATTCCGGAATGAGCGGAAGGGGGTATTTATTCTTCACCGTGATCTGGTTAAGGCCTCTATAGTCTATACAGGGACAGAGTGAGCTGTCCTTTTTGATGAAGAAGAAGCCTGCTCCCGCCGGGGAATTAGATTTCCGGATGAATCCCCAGGCCAGATTCTCCTCAATATATTCTGACATGGATCGGGTCTCAGCAGCGGACAAAGGGTAAATGCGCCCACGGGGAGGAGTAGCGCCGGGCATCAGGTCGATTCGGCAGTCGTATGGTCTATGAGGGGGTAATGTCTCTGCCTCCTTTTTATTAAAGACGTCCGCATACGACCAATAAGGAGCCGGAAGACCAGGTAGATTGGCTGGAGTAGAAGGACGGACAGGATGGACGGGAACTAAGCAAGTCTTATGGCAGTCCTGTCCCCAGCGAAGGACTTCTCCGGTCTGCCAATCAAGCACGGGTGCATGTCTCTGAAGCCAAGGTAGGCCTAATAAGAGGGCGTGAGAGAGTCCAGGCAGAACATGAAAGAAGATGCTCTCAGAGTGCAGCATTCCCACCTGCAGGGTTATGGATTCGGTGATGAGTTGGATGGGATGTGGTAAGAGGCCCCCATCCACGGCAGCGACAGATAAGGGTACAGCTAGAGGTTTGGTGGGAATGCGGTATTTCTCTACCAGAGACTGAGAAATGAGATTTCCGGCAGCTCCAGAGTCAAGTTGGGCTAGTTCAAAATAACGGTTCTCCCCGCAGATGATAGAGACCGACAGCAACAGAGATGGAGAGGGTTTACTCTTGTCTAGGACGACCTCTCTGAGCGATCCTAGACACAGGCGTTTCCCGACCTCTCCGGGCAGGAACGGATCCGGTGCAACTTACTGCCACAGTAGAAGCAGCTCCCCTCGGCTCGGCGTAACTCTTGACGGGTTTTGACCATCTTGGTCTGGTCGACCTGCATAGGCTCAGGTGAGTGCGCCTGGGTAGTAACGGGAGAAGTGACAGGTTTCTGGAAGGTAGGGGCTAGACGTGGAAACCTCCTCTCACGGGTGACCTCTTTGGCGCGCTCCTGGAACCGGATGTCAATCCGGGTGGCAAGTGTTATTAAGTCGTCGAGAGTGGTAGGAATGTCCCGACCGGCGAGTTCATCTTTAATATGGCCGGACAGACCCTCCCAAAAGACAGACACCAGGGCGTCGTTATCCCAGGCCAGCTCCGAAGCAAGGGTACGGAACCGTATGGCGTATTGGCCCACGGAGAGATTTCCTTGACGGAGGCGTAGCAGAGATGATGCGGATGAGGTCTTCCGTTCTGGTTCGTCGAAGACTTTCCGGAAGGCCATGAGAAAGGCTGGCAGGTTGGACACCAGGGGGTCTCCTCTCTCCCATAGAGGATTTAGCCAAGCCAGTGCCTCTCCCGTGAGATGGGACATGATGAAGGCTACTCTGGCTCGGTCGCTGGAAAACTGGTGTGTCAACAGTTCGAAGTGCAGAGTGCACTGGTTAATGAAGCCCTGTGCCTGGCTGGGATCTCTGCCAAAACGAGGAGGGGCGGAGAGGCGGGGACCGGGAAGAGATGCCATGGTGTTGATGGGCTGCGGCGGTGCTGGGGTAGTAAGTGTGCGAGTGGAGGCAGCTCCCGAAGAGGTAGTCAATGTGTCCAGGCGGGAGTTAACACCACGCAGGTGACTCAGGATGGACTCCTGTTGGGACCTCTGACGGGAAAGTTCATGACATAGCGAGGGAGCTTGGGTGCCACCGGGTTCCATGGCCCGAGCAAACTGTAACGGGTCTGGGAGGAACCTCTGAGCAACTATACAATGGGGCAGTCCTTGTAAGGAAGCGGGTGGCTCCCAGGGAAGACGGGCAGGTAGTCACAGCAAGTGACAGGGACAGTCTCTGGGTAGAAGGGCAGGTAGTCACGGCAAGTGACAGGGACAGTCTCTGGGTAGAAGGGCAGGTAATCACGGCAAGTGACAGGGACAGTCTCTGGGTAGAAGGGCAGGTAGTCACGGCAAGTGACAGGGACAGTCTCTGGGTAGAAGGACAGCAGGCAGGTGGCTGGGGAGCGCTCCCAGGTGAGCAGGCGAGAGTCTCTGGACAGGCAGGTGGTCACGGCAAATGACGGCAGAACCTCCAGGTAGACTAGCAGACAGGTAGCAGGTGGATGCTCCCAGGTGAGCGGGCAAGAGTCTCTGGACGGGCAGGTGGTCACGGCAAGTGACGGCAGAGCCTCCAGGTAGACTAGCAGACAGGTAGCAGGTGGACGCTCCCAGTTGAGCGGGCAAGAGTCTCTGGACAGGCAGGTGGTCACGGCAAGTGACGGCAGAGCCTCCAGGTAGACTAGCAGACAGGTAGCAGGTGGACGCTCCCAGTTGAGCGGGCAAGAGTCTCTGGACCGGCAGGTGGTCACGGCAAGTGACGGCAGAGCCTCCAGGTAGGCTAGCAGGCAGGTAGCAGGTGAGCGCTCCCAGGTGAGCGGGCAAGAGTCTCTGGACAGGCAGGTGGTCACGGCAAGTGACGGCAGAGCCTCCAGGTAGGCTAGCAGGCAGGTAGCAGGTGAGCGCTCCCAGGTGAGCGGGCAGGCTGGTCCATAGACAGACTGACAGGTGTCGAAAGGCAGACCGTCGGACCGCAGTCTTGCAAGCAGGTAAGCGGATATCAGGCAGGTATCAAGCAGGAATCTGGCAGGTGACTTAAACAACAGAATATAACTCCAAGTAAATCAAACTTCTGTGAAATCAAACTGTCCACTTAGGAAGCAACACAAATTGACAATCAATTTCACATGCTGTTGTGCAAATGGAAGACAATAGAGGGAAATTATTGGCAATTATCAAGACACACTCAATAAAGGAGTGGTTCTGCAGGTGGAGACCACAGACCATATCTCAATACCAATGCTTTCTGGCTGATGTTTTGGTCACTTTTGAATGTTGGTTGTGCTTTCACACTCGTGGTAGCATGAAACGGACTCTACAACCCACAGAAGTTGCTCAGGTAGTGCAGCTCATCCAGGATGGCACATCAATGCGAGCTGTGGCAAGAAGGTTTGCTGCGTCTGTCAGCGTAGTTCCAGAGGCTGGAGGCGCTACCAGTAGACATGCCAGTACACCAGGAGACATGGAGGGAGCCATAGGAGGGCAACAACCCAGCAGCAGGACCCCTACCTCCGCCTTTGTGCAAGGAGGAACAGGAGGAGCACTTCCAGAGCCATGCAAAATGACCTACAGCAGGCCACAAATGTGCATGTGTCTGCATAAACTGTTAGAAACCGACTCCATGAGAGTGGGATGAGGGCCAGACGTCCACAGATGGGGGTTGTGCCCAATGCCAGACCTCATGTGGCTGGAGAGTGTCAGCAGTTCCTGCAAGATGAAGGCATTGAAGCTATGGACTGGCCCGCCCGTTCCCCAGACCTGAATCCCATTGAGCACATCTGGGACATCATGTCTCACTCCATCCACCAATGTCACGTTGCACCACAGACTGTCCAGGAGTTGGTGGATGCTTTAGTCCAGGTCTGGGAGGAGATCCCACAGGAGACCATCCGCAACCTCATCAGAAGCATGTCCAGGCATTGTAGGGAGGTTATACAGGCACGTGGAGGCCACACACAATACTGAGCCTCATTTTGACTTGTTTTAAGGACATTACATCAAAATTGGATCAGCCTGTAGTGTGTTTTTCCACTTTAATTTTGGGGGTGACTCCAAATCCAGGCCTCCATTGGTTAATACATTTGATTTCTATTGATGATTTTTGTGTGATTTTGCTGTCAGCACATTCAACTTTGTACAGAACAAAGTATTCAATGAGAATATTTCATTCATTCAGATCTAGGATGTGTTATTTGAGTGTTCCCTTTATTTTTTTGAGCAGTGTGTATATATAATATAAACAATTACTGCAGCTTTAATGCTATTTATTACATCTCAGGAGGAGGACGGAAGAGGAAGAGGACTGAAGAGGCGGAGGACGGAAGAGATGGAGGACGGAAGAGGCGGAGGATGGAAGAGGAGGAGGACAGAAGAGGAGGAGGACGGAAAAGGAGGAGGACGGAAGAGGAGGAGGATGGAAGAGAAGGAGGACGGAAGAGGCGGAGGATGGAAGAGGCGGAGGATGGAAGAGGCGGAGGACAAAAGAGACGGAGGACGGAAGAGGGGGAGGACGGAAGAGAAGGAGGACCGAAGAGGAGGAGGACGGAAGATGAGGAGGACGGAAGAGGAGGAGGACGTAAGAGGAAGAGGACGGAAGAGGAGGACGGAAGAGGCGGAGGACGGAAGAGGCGGAGGACAGAAGAGGCGGAGGACGGAAGAGGCGGAGGACAGAAGAGGAGGAGGACGGAAGAGAAGGAGGACGGAAGAGGAGGAGGACGGAAGAGGAGGAGGACGGAAGAGGAGGAGGACGTAAGAGGAAGAGGACGGAAGAGGAGGAGGACGGAAGTGGAGGAGGATGGAAGAGGAGGAGGACAGAATAGGAGGAGGAGGACAGAACTGCACCTTAAGATCCCTAGGGGGAAAGGGATGGTAGTAATATAGTGGTAGTATATCCATATTAGTGTAATATGAGTAATAATACTAGTGATAATAGTAAAAAAGTAATAAAATAACAGTAGTAATAGTAGTAGGTAGAATAGCAGTGTGATCCAGGGTCCTAGGACTGATCGCCTTTTCTCGGGGTCAAGAAGGAATTTTTCCCCTGTGACACAAATTGGCTGAAGGTGTCCTGGGGTTTTTGCCTTCTTCTGGATCAACACTGTAGGTATAGGGCAGTATTAGTAGTGATAGGAAAGAAGAATAATACTGTAATAAGTTAGCACAATGTAATAATAACCATATCAAATAGATTTATAAAAACAAATTAAAATAACTCCAGTAGTACAATAATTAGTGTAATATTATATAACTTCTAATAACATTATTAGGTTTGATCCAGGGTCCTAGGACTGATCGCCTTTTGCCGGGGTCAAGAAGGAATTTTTCCCCTGTGACACAAATTGGCTGAAGGTGTCCTGGGTTTTTGCCTTCTTCTGGATCAACACTGTAGGTTTAGGGCAGTATTAGTAGTGAAAGGAAAGAAGAATAATACTGTAATAAGATAGCACAATGTAATAATAACCATATCAAATAGATTTATAAAAACAAATTAAAATAACTCCAGTAGTACAATAATTAGTGTAATATTATATAACTTGTAATAACATTATTAGGTTTGATCCAGGGTCCTAGGACTGATCGCCTTTTGCCGGGGTCAAGAAGGAATTTTTCTCCTATGACACAAATTGGCTGAAGGTGTCCTGGGGTTTTTGCCTTCTTCTGGATCAACAGCTTTAGGCATAGGGATTTTAGTAATACCATTATTAGAATCACAAGATTAATAAAAAAAAATTAGAATTACATTTTTTTAATTAGTTTTATAACAGTTACAATTAATTGCATTAATGCAATAATAATAAATAGTAAAAATGGTGGTAATAATAATAATACAAAAAACTAGTCCCAGTTAGTAAGTTAGTGTAATGTTAGTGTAGGGACCCATCTGAAGAGGTCGCCTTGACGTTGGCAGATGGGCTCGCACAATTTGCTCAAAATGTGCGCTAAGAACCTCATATTTCTATGTACAGGAGATCTAGCAGTAATACCATTCAGGAGATAGATATCTGTGTACACACATTTTGTTATATACTTTTGTGCAGCAAACAGGGCAGGCATACAGGTACAGGGCGAGAGTGTTACAGTGATATTATAACTCGGCCTTAAGGATAAAATGCTGATAACTACAGATCCTGGAAACACATCCGAAACTAGACCTTGTAAGTAACTGGTTCCCAGCTAGTGGTAAATATGTACAGGGCAGTCCGGTACCAAGACCTGCTCTATAGGACACATTATCATCAGGCAGGTCCTTACAAGATCTGCGGCAGAAGTGTGGCTGTGTAACACAGTCCTGCTCCTGCCTCAGCTGCCCACAGTGGAGCCAACCTTGATCCTGGCAGCTTAATCCATTGTATGACACAGTAGGGGGCTTCCACAGCATTTAGGCACTTTAGACAGGAGAGGGAGGCATGATCATGGTGCCAATGAGTTTCTATGGCAGCTGAGATCTAACAATGGACCCCATGACGGCCATCTTACTGCTCCTATTAGACCCCGGCTGAGGAAAGGTCTATGAGGACACCGGTCAGACTTATGTCGCCTGCTCTGCACATATTAGAAATACCTAGGGCTGATTAGTTTGCCATTTGTAAATCTGATCCAGCAGCGCTGGGCTACCACTGACGTGATCAGGGCTATTGAGCTCCTAGATTGGGCAGAGGAGCTCAGTATTCAGCAGGAGCTGGCCGAGGAGAGCAGAGCAACTTGCATGGGGCTGCTGCACAAGAAGCAACTCACAAGGTGGAGATTTACCCGGAGACGCTGTGCTCGGGCTGTGATCTGCTGTGCAGGCTGCATAGTAGATGCCTCGAAGGACCCTAACTTCATCCCTAACAGGCACAGCAGAGCTCGGACGGCTGCAAGTGAACGGAGAGCGGCTGATTAGTAACTGCTGCATCTCCTGCAGCTCAGATAAGAGCCGCACAGAGCGGGGGTTCAGTAATGATGAATATGGGAAGTGTCCGCCCCTCACATGCCCTATATGCGGCCTCCAGAGGTAAAGTCTCCCCTGTAACCAGCGCCTCCTCCCACCTTCTCTGCTGGCATGCTCCATTACTTAAAGGGGATGTCTGAAGAAAACAAGTTATCACTTATCCACAGGCTCGGTGATCACTTACTGATCGTGGGGTCTGACCGCTGCGAGCCATCGTCTGATCGGGAAGGAGTGGAAAGTCAGGGATCAACTGCAGCTCCATTCATTCTCTATGGGGCTCCGGAAAAGCCGAGCTCAGCGCTTGAATGCCACATAGGGAATGAATGGAGCGGATCCTGGAGTAATAACATGTCCTCCTCTCCTCAGCTTTCTGTCTGTGTAAGTGGCTCAGCCCTTGTCTCCCCTTCTGCTCCGGCTTCTGTGCTGGTCCTTGTGAGGAAGAGGAAACCCTCTGCCCTTCTGCTCCGGCTTCTGTGCTGGTCCCTGTGAGGAAGAGGAAACCCTCTGCCCTTCTGCTCCGGCTTCTGTGCTGGTCCCTGTGAGGAAGAGGAAACCCTCTGCCCTTCTGCTCTCAGTTCTCTGCGACTTTTCACAATCGCTCAGTGCACCCATTATATGTAATAAGGATCATTCTTCATCCCTTGTCCAGCTTTCATCCCCCCCAGTCTGACCAGCGGACAAGATAATAAACATGTGAGTGGAAGGTTCACAATTATTAGATGTGTTGTGAATAGTCTCCACAGCATTATCCGGAGAAAACTGCAGGGTGACCACTTGTGAAACCAGCACAAAATCCAGCGGACTGCGCTTCCCTGCCCCCCGCCGGTCTCTGTATCCTGGCATTCAGCTATTCCATTTGGTGCTTATTCTGGAAGGAAAACAAAAATGTGATGTTCTTACACAGACGCCTGAAGACGCAGCTTTTCATCATCCATGTTGGGCTGTTGTATGACGTGTGGATTACTCTGCTTGTTGGATTCTTGCATTACCACAAACACTGCCTTTATTTTGTGATTTCTGTGCCGCTTCCCACTTCTATTGGCAGTGTGATATATCAGCACGTGAGGGCTGCCACAATCATGTGTCAATAGGTTATTGCTGGAGGCCGTGATATAGAGACCATCCTGGACCAGGGAGGAGTTGGTACAGAAGCACCTAGAGAGGGGGGTATAGGGGCTTCATTTCAATTTTAAACTTAGCTGGATTGTGTTTAGCTACAAGAATGGAAAGTAAAATAATAAAATCTTTATTTTTTTTTTCTATTTGGCAAAATCGTTCATCAGAGGTTTGGCCACTACCGAAAAGTTTTTGATGAACTTACAGTAGTAGCTGGCGAAACCCAAAAAACTTTGTAACGCCTTTAAGTCTTGAATATAATACCAATCCAGTACCGTCCGGACTTTGGCCAGATCCATGCAAAAACGGTGAATGATAAGAACTAACCCTGAATGGAGAACATACATTTCTCTGGTTTGACAAATAATTTATTATCTTTGAGTATCTGTAAGACCTGCCTGACATGTACCTGATGTGACTGGAGGTAAATAAATTAATATGTAATCAAGATTGGTTTGTTGTGATCTACCTGCCAGATGACTAAAAATGTCACTAACAGTGTTGAAAGAAAGCGGGAGCATTAGTCAACCCAAATGTCATCACAAGCTTTTCATAGTGCCCCTCAGGAGTATTGAAGGCCATCTTCCACTCATCTCCTCAATGTGAATGAGATTATAAGCCCCCCTGAGGTCTAGTTTAATCAAATCGTAGGAGCCAATTTTTTTTCTAAAGAGGTCGGGGATGAGAGGGAGAGGATATGCATCCCAGACCGTGATCCGATTAAACTCGCGAAAATCAAGGCGGGGGCGCAACCCCCAGTCTTTTTTTTTGACAAATAAAAACCCCACTGCAACGGGAGATGAAGAACGTCTTATATGGCCCAATGGTAGACTGACTGACCATGCTGTTCTGAACTGCCACCCTAAGATGGCTTCCCATTATATACCTACTGTATAAGTGCTCCCTCTAACGGCTTCCTCCACCCACACCCACTACTGGTTCCCCCTACCTTTAGGTTCCCCCCACTCCAGCCAGGGACAGGGCTCAGCAGCTGCACTCTGCATGTTGGATGCAGGTGTTTTGGGGGGTTCCGTGCAGCACTCCCATCTTACCTGAGTGAAGGGAGACACCACACCTCTGGGAGAGGTGCAGTACCGCTGTGGCGACTGAACACTCAGGGGCGCCACATTCCCCCCCCCCGGTAAAACACAGCACGTCCGCGGGCTGGAACAGAGCAAAACCAGGCATAACTGACATGCAAAATTTTTAAGATGCATCCGCATATAAGACCATAAAACAACATTTCTTCCCTTTATGGGAGGCACATTCCTTTTAATGTTACTGGTTACATTATAAAACATCATAAGAGCATTGTCATATAAAACAATTTTCAAGACAGTTCCAGCACCAGGGTGCAACAGTAGCAGCATGAGGGACCCGTCTACAAACCCTCAACGTAGGCCCTGGGCATGGCTGCAGGGCATAGACGATCCAATCCTGGACCTCGTCTTCCGCCACGCCAAACGGGTTTTTGTTCTGAGGTATATTTGTAATTATAAAACCAATAGGATGCACTTTAAGAAGTGCTAAACTATGTACAATGTCAACGTCCGGCTTCTCACAGTCCTCAGCCTGTCAGTCTCTGTACCCTGACGGGTAACTGGGTAGCAAACATGAAGTCAACTGCACCCTTCCGGGCAACTTATGTACAGTCCAGTTAACTAAAACAGTTTAACAGTGGGGCCCCCTCCGGGGGAACCCCTGGTTTCTGCAGGCTGACCCAGCCTGGTCATCAGCCTCAGGCTGCAGGGGGACCAGGGATGAAGCAGCGCCAGCCGCATTTGGGAAAGGGACATCACTCCTACCTGCTCCCGCGACTGTGTCAGCTCGGCCTGACACCTCCCGGTCTTTACGCAGCTTCTCTCCACCTCCTCTCCTCTTTCGGGGGCGGTCCCATGGCACTTTGCTGTCGGTCACTCCCTGTGTCGGCCTCCCCGCTTTGACGGACACATCTATGCGGACAGTCACTGTTGCAAGGGGCAGGGCCTGCTTTTGGCGCCATTCTGGGACTCGGCCCACGACGGGAGGTTCCATTCTGTTGTTCTTTAGCACGCACATAATGGTGCCCGTTCTTCTGGGGCGGGCGCCACATTCAAGGCAGAAAACACTTCTTTAGGCGCACATTACCCGCAGATGGCGGGCTGGTCACATATCCTGTTCGTGACGCCAAGTGGTGACTCGCTGCCCCCTGGGCCGCGGGGCACACGGCAGCCGGGCCTTATGGCTGCTTTGGGGAATATCACGGTGGCTGGCCCGGGGCGGTCAGTTCAAAAGGGATTATTTATAGGATTTGTCGTGAAGCCACCTGTGGTGTCTGGTGAGGATCACCAGTGCTGCAACAGTCCTCTGAGGCAGATGTTAGGGCAGCTAGAGATGGAACGGCTCCCCACAGGTGGATCGGGCCTCAGGGCAGTGTAAATTGATGGAGGGTGCGCTGGGCGTTATAGTGCAGGGAGGGAAATGACACCAGTGAAGGAATAGACGGAGGCAACTCAGTGCAGTCGTCCAAGATTTTTATTCACAGTTCTTCAGGAAACACACAAGTGCACGTTACAGGTGAAGACCTCCCACGTTGCGCCGTGGTCACCCTGGCAGGGGTTCAATCCTTCCTCAGGAAGTTTAGGAATGCTTGGCAGAACCCCACTTTCTCGTGTTCCTACTTTGACCGTCTTCACACTAGGTCCTTCTCCCTGCTGCCCTGCGCTGCCCACTCTCAATCCCACTCGGGTATGCTGAAGTCCTTCCTATACGTCGGATCCGGGACCAACCTCACCCCCTGGAGATTAGAATGCAGCAACCGATCCCTCTGTCTTCTGACAGATGCGGGGTGTACGGGTGCTGTCCTCCACGCGCCGTACCCCTGGGATCCCTTCTTAGAATGGAGTCTACTCCCTGCTCCCCTCCGGGGCCTCTATCCCGGGCCCTTCTTGTGGAGCAGAGCTCCTGCTGAGCCTCTGCTCCCAGACAGTCCTCACTGACCGTCTGTACTGTACTGACTGACCATTCTGTTCTGAACTGCCACCCTAAGATTGCTTCCCATTATATACCTACTGTGTGCTCCTTCTAACTGCTTCCTCCAACCACACCCACTACTGGTTCCCCCTACCTTTGGGTTTCCCCCACTCCAGCCAGGGACAGGGCTCAGCAGCTGCGCTCTGCATGTTGCCCTTCCAGCCGGTCTGAAGCAGTGTAATGTTGGATGCAGGTGTTTTGGGGGGTTCTCTGCAGCACTCCCATCTTACCTGAGTGAAGGGAGACACCACACCTCTGGGTGAGGTGCAATACCTCTGTGGCGACTGAACCCTCAGGGGCGCCACATGCCCACGATGCAGAAATGCTCCGGATTTTTCCTGAGTGTTTCTGCATCTCCCTGGTAAACGTAAGTGAAGCGTTTTTCACATGCATGTCCGCATGCGGGTTGTCAACTGCTTTCCAAGCGATTTTAGCATCACTTGGAAAGTGCTTGACAACTTGGTCACGCTATATAAATCCTTGCAACCAGCATGTATTTATATAGTGTGACCAAGTTAATAGTTGAAAAAAAGAATAAAAATGGTAAAAAAAGAAAAATAGAATTAGACTTACCGGTAATTCTGTTTCTAAGACCCTCCACGACAGCACACCTGGAGGTAGCCTCCCCATCCTAATTAGGGACAGGAAAACAAGATGTTAAATAGCCCCTCTCTGCTACAATCCCCAGTGTTTTCAAAGGACCACACAGTATGAATGCTCTAAATATTTATTAACACTAAGGATTTTTCCAATCAATAAAGAAATGGAGGGAACTACCCGTGCTGTTGTGGAGGGTCTTAGAAACCGAATTACTGGTAAGTCTAATTCTATTTTCTCCAATCCCCTCCATGACAGCACACCTGGAGTAATACCAAAGAATGAATTTTAGGGAGCGACAACAGCCTGAAGGACTTTCCTTCCAAATGCTAAGTCTCTATTAGATATTACATCTAGTCTATAATGCTTAGCAAAGGTATGGACAGACGACCATGTAGCTGCCCGGCAAATCTGCTCAATGGATGCACTAGCTTTTTCCGCCCAGGAGACCGACATAGCACTAGTAGAAAGAGCTTTCAAGGATTCCAGAGGAGGCAAATCTTGAACTATGTATGTTTCACAAATTGCTTTCTTAATCCAATTTGCTAGCGTATTTTTGCAATTTGCTTTCCTTTATTGGGGCCTCCATATTGGACAAATAGGTTCTGATCCTTCCTCCAGGTTTCAGTCTGCCTCAAATAGCGGATTATAGTCCTTCTTACATCCAACGCGTGGAATTCTTCTTCCTTGCTATTTGATGGATTTTGACAGAATGACGGAAGAATTATGGGCTGAGACATATGAAAATTAGACGACACTTTAGGTAGAAAAGAAGGATCCAACTGGAGGATGATCCTGTCCTCCAAAATACGACAATAAGTCTCTCTGATAGACAGGGCTTGGATTTCACTCACTCTTCTGGCTGTAGTCAGAGCTACAAGCAATGCCGCTTTCCAAGACAATTTGTCTATGTGTGCCTCGGCTATTGGCTCGAAAGGATGCATAGTTAGACCTCTAAGAACTACGTTGAGATCCCAAGGTGGAACTATTTTAGCTCTTGTTGGATTAATCCGAGAAGCAGCTATCATGAACCTCTTAATCCATCTGTTTTGGGCCAAATCAGCATCAAAATAGGAACATAAAGGCGAGACTTGGACCTTCAGCGTGCTTGGTCTTAATCCTTTAGACAGACCGTTCTGTAGGAAATCCAAGATTCTGGCCACGTCAGGCCGAAAGGGATCTAATGGACGAGGCTCATACCATAGCTTGAAAGCTTTCTAGATTTTTCCATAGATGGAATTTGTGACTGGTTTTCTGCTTTTCTGCAGTGTATGTGACTCGCCCCCAGGGGTGTCGCGGGGCACCCGGCAGCCGGGCCTAAGACTGCCTGCGGGGATTATCGCGGTGGCTGGCCCAGGGCGGTCAGTGCCAAAAGCAATTATTTGTAGGGAATTTGTCGTGACGCCACCTGTGGTGTCTGGTGAGGATCACCAGCGCTGCAACAGTCCTCCGAGGCAGATGTCAGGACAGCTTGAGATGGAACGGCTCCCCACAGGTGCAGCAGGCCTCAGGGCAGTATAAATGATGCAGGTTGCGCTGAGCGTTGTGGTGCAGGGAAAGCGATGGCACAGCAGGAGTAACGGACAGAGACAGGGGATTTGCTTCATTACCTTTACTGGTACAGCTGTTAGGTACGGTCCAGGGTACTCCAGATGAAGGGCGCACTTTTGGACTTCTCCCCAGGGAGCGGGTATAGGGCCTCCTGATCCGTGTCTGTCCCTATGTATGCTCCTGGCCAGCCTGCAACTGGGCATAGCTTATGTGTCCTGCTTTTACTTCACCAGATGCTCAGAAACAGGACCTCTGGTTGGTAACCACTTTCCCTGGACGTCGGGGCCTTCGTGGTTCCTGATCCTGTGTGTGTCTAGCCTTCAGGTTTGCCAGGGACTTGTAGTCCTCCTGGGATTCCGGTTATCCCCACTGGGTGTAAAGGGTCCCTGTAGGTGCGGACCCGGTGTCCGGTAGATATAACGGGGTGAGCTTATTGTGCTCCTCTGCCCCCTTGGTTTCACTCCCCTTTTTCTCCTTGCCGTCGGCCACACTCGGGGCCCTCACTACTAGGCAGCTGACGTGCTGCGTCTTCACCGCTATCTGAGCGTCGGCACGTTCTCAGGCTCTCTCTCTATCTGGGCTCCCTCTGCTGGTATGAGTTGGAAGGTAGAGGTGTTTGTATGTAGTGAGGGCCTCTTGTGGAGAAATCCATCCATGCACCCTTCTGGGTTCTGTGGCACCAATGCACAGCAGGGCGCCACATTTGGATCACCTGTACTGAGAAGCCTCTGGCTTTTCAGAGGGCGGTCTCAGAAGCCAAGCAGCTAGAGCCAAATTCTGAGGGGCCGGATGGAAAATCTGGCCCTAATGCAGCAGATCGTGGATTCGAGGAAGCATCAATGGATCATCCATTCTTAGACTGCTCAATGTTCCGAACCATGCTCTTTTTGGCCACATTGGAGCTATTAGGATAGTCTTGACCCCTTCCGACCTGATTTTTTGTAAAGTCCTTGGTATTAACAGAATCAGGGGAAAAGCATTAGCGAGCCCAACTTTCCAAGGGTGAGCGAATGCATCTATTCCTGTTGCTGAATCCTCGGGTTTCAAAGAGAAAAAGGCTCTTACTTTTGCGTTTTCCTGGTTCGCAAACAGGTCCACATCTGGGTATTCCCACTTTTGAACAATCATCTGAAATATCTTCGAGTTCATGCTCCACTCCCCTGGATGAATGTCTTTTCTGCTCAGAAGATCTGCATGATAGTTGTCGGAGCCCCTCAGATGCAGAGCCGATAAGGATAGTAGATTATGCTCCGCCCAGTGGAAGATCCTTTCGGAGATCATCTGTAACCTCCTGTTTCTTGTACTTTCCTGATGTCTCAAGTGGGCTACAGTTGTCATATTGTCCGAGTAGACTCTGACATGCGACCCCTGAAGCACAGTAGTGGCTGCCCATAGGGTTTCTTCCACCACTTTCATTTCTCTTAAGTTTGAGTACTGCTCTGCTATTTCTTGCGACCAGACCCCTTGGAAGGCCACGTGGGAGACTACTGCTCCCATCCCCTTTTGCTTGCGTCTGTTTTGACGGATAACAAGGGAAGTTGAATCCATGCTGAACTTTTCTCCAGATTTCCTGGACAGAGCCACCAATTTAAAGATGCTTTCACCTTCTCTGGCAGATGAATTCTGTTGGAGAGGGAACTTGGAGATCTGTCCCAACAGGAAAGGATGTAGTTTTGAAGGACCCTTGAATGCGCTTGAGCCCAAGGTACCGCCTGAATAGATGAGGTCATGGACCCGAGGACGGACATGGCGAATCTTAATGACACTCCGCTCTGGTTCTTTAGTGCATAAACTTTCGACCTCAACTGAATCTGCTTCTCTTTTGGCAGAAAAGAGGCTTGTTGCTGAGAATCCAGGAGAATTCCCAAGGAGGTCTTCCTGGTGGAGGGAATCAGATCTGACTTTTGGTTGTTTATCAACCATCCCAAGGATTCCAGGATCTGGAGGGTCATCTGGAGGTCTCTTTCCAAACTTGAAACCGAGGGAACCATCACCAAAAAATTGTCTAAATATGGGACGATGCAGATATTCAGTTTCCTTAGATAAACCTACTACCTCTGCCATGATCTTTGTAAACAGGCGGGGTGCTGACGAAATGCCGAAGGGGAGTACATTGAATTGAAAATGAAGTACCTCTCGGTTCTGAGTTACAGCAAATCTGAGAAATTTTCTGTAATCCGGATGAATTGGCACGTGGTAGTAAGCCTCTGGCTGGTCTACTGTTGCCACGACAAATCCTTTTCCAATCAATAAGCTGCCATTGAGGAAGGAAGCTCGCAATTCTGCCTCCTACCTTCTTGGCGTCATTGTCTGTCCTGCCTAGAACCTTGAAAGATATTCCTACCTCTTCCCCCTTTTGTGTAACTCCAGCGACCAGTTTTACCCTTGCCTCTGTACTGAAATGCTTGCTGCTGTTGTTGTTGAGGGAGAAGAAATGGTCTCTTTCTGAAACTTTTTGGATTCTTTGGCTCTGGCAGAGACTTCTTCTTGTCGGATGCTTTCTCCAACAACTCGTCTAGGACCGCCCCAAACATATACTCTCCTTTAAATGGAATGGAACAAAGCTTAGATTTTGATGCGTTGTCCCCACTCCACATCTTCAACCACAAAGCTCTTCTCGTAGAATTTGATAATGCTGCCAATCTTGCCGCAATCTTGACCGACTCCGCCAAGGCATCCGCTAGGAATCCAGTGGCCTTCTGCAGAAAAGGAAGAGATGCTAGGAGGTCCTCTTGAGTGGTACCTTTCCAGAGATGTTCCTCTAGTTGTTGGAGCCAGAGGAACATGGAACGAGCTACACAAGTTGAAGCGATATTAGTCTTCAGTGAAGCCGCCGATGTTTCCCATGCCTTCCTTAGAAGGCTTTCCATCTTCCTATCCATAGGATCTTTGAGCTGTGACGAGTCTTCAAAGGGAAGGGTTGTTTTCTTCGCAACCCTTGCCACCTGTACATCAACCTTCAGGACTTCCATCCATAGCTTAGCCGCCTTTTCATCTAGAGGGAATCTATCCTTCATTTCTCCTGCCATACTAAGTGTAACGGGTCCGGGAGGCGGAACCTCTGAGCTACTATACAAGGGGGCGGCCCTTGTAAGGGAGCGGGTGGCAGTCTCTGGGTGAACGGACAGGGAGTTACGGCAAGTGATCAGGGCAGTCTCTGGGTAAGGGGTAGGTACGACCTGTGATGGCGGAGCCTCCGGGTAGGCTAGCAGGCAGATGGTAGATGTGTGCTCCCAGGTGAGCAAGCGAGAGTCTCTGGAATAGCAGGTAGTCACGGCACGTGACGGCGGAACCTCCGGGCTGGCAGGCAGGTAGGTAACGGAGAAGCGCTCCCAGGTGAGCGGGCAAGAGTCTCTGGAATAGCTGGTGGTCACCGCACGTGACAACGGGACCTCCGGGCTGGCAAGCAGGCAGGTAACGGAGATGCGCTCCCAGGTGAGCGGGCAAGAGTCTCTGAGATAGCTGGTGGTCACAGCACGTGACAACGGAGCCTCCGGGCTGGCAAGCAGGCAGGTAGCGGAGAAGCGCTCCCAGGTGAGCGGGCAAGCTGGTCCATAGACAGACTGACCGGAGTTGTAAGGCAGACCGTCGGACCTCAGGCAAGCAGGCAGGTAGCTGATGTGCGCTCCCAGGTGAGCGGACAAGTTGGTCCTTAGACAGACTGACCGGAGTTGTAAGGCAGACTGTCGGACCTCAGGCAGGCAGGCAGGTAACAAGTATTCAGGCAGGAATCAGGCAGGTAACTAGCAGGAAACTGGCAGGAAACTGGCAGGTAACTGGCAGGTAACTGGCAACGGGACCTGGGGGCTGAAGCACAGGTGAGACACAGGTGCAAACAACATTGCTCGGGCACCTCCATTTTGGAGGAGGTGCCTTATATATGATGAAGTCCTCCGGCCATTGGCCGGGGACTCTTTAGGGCGGCGCGCGCGGCCCCTTTAAGAGGAGGGAAGCGCGCGCGCGCCCTAAGCACAGGGGCCGGGAAGGAGCGCGCGCTGAGAGCAGAGCAGGAGGAGGACGCCGGGACGGAGCGCGCGCTGACAGCAGAGCGGGGAGAGGGCGCCGGGACGGAGCGCGCGCTGACAGCAGAGCGGGGAGAGGACGCCGGGACGGAGCGCGCGCTGACAGCAGAGCGGTGAGGGGAGCAGCGTCCCTGCCTAGCAGAGGGCAGGGACGCCAGCGCTACAGTACCCCCCCCTTTAGGCCCCCCCTTTTTTAGGCCAGACAGAAATTTAGCTAGGATGAGAGGGGCATGGATATTCTCCCGGGGCTCCCACGTTCTCTCCTCAGGACCAAACCCCCTCCAATCTACCAAGAAAAAGGTCTTTCCTCTTACCCTTTTGGTGGCAAGAATGTTCTCTACCTCAAACTCGTCCTCAGCAGAAACCGGAGCAAGAGGCGTACCTGTAGACTTAGGAAAAGAGTTAAGTATCACAGGTTTGAGGAGAGATACATGGAAGGAGTTAGGGATCCGTAAGTTGACCGGGAGTTTCAATTTATAGGCCACCGGGTTGATCTGACTGATAACCTCCAGTGGGCCGATGAACCGAGGCCCCAACTTATAGGAAGGGATCTTGAGCCGGACATATTTGGACGAGAGCCAGACTTTATCCCCAGGACGGAATTGAGGAGGATCCAAACGTCCTTTGTCAGCGTGCCTTTTCATACGCTCGGATGACAGAAGGAGTGCGGACCGGGTACTCTCCCATATGGAGGAAGACTCGCTCTCGTGATTGTTGTACGAGAATTCGGCCCATGGCAGGAGATCCACCCAGTCAGAATGGTGAGCATTAACGAAGTGCCGGAGGTAACTGGTCAGGTTCTGATTGATCCGCTCCACTTGACCATTAGACTGTGGGTGGTAAGCGGAGGAGAAGTCCCGAGTGACGTCTAGCAATTTACAAGTGGCTCTCCAGAAACGAGAAGTGAACTGTACTCCTCGATCCGACACGATGTGACGGGGCAGGCCATGAAGACGGAAGATGTGGCGGATAAAGACTCTAGCCAGCTCGGGTGCAGACGGAAGACCTGGCAGGGGAATGAAGTGAGCCATCTTGGAAAAGCGGTCAGCGACCACCCAAATGACCGTACAACCGGCAGAGACGGGCAGATCAGTTACGAAGTCCATCGCTATATGCTGCCAGGGGGCAGCAGGTGCTGGCAGAGGAAGAAGGCGACCGGCCGACAGGTGTCTCGGAACCTTGTTGCGGGCGCAGGACACACAGGCAGAAACAAAGTCCATAACATCCTTGTGCAGGTTAGGCCACCAGTAGTGCCGGGTAATAAGCTGGAGGGTCTTTTTCTGACCGGCGTGGCCAGCTAGTTTAGACGAATGACCCCAGTGTAGGATCCTCCCCCGATCAGGTACCGATACGAACGTCTTACCAGGAGGGAGACAATTTAGACTCACGGGAGCCACCTGCATTACTCTGGCGGGATCGATGGGGCAGTCACATGGTCTATGAGGTGGTAATGTCTCTGCCTCCTCCATATCAAAGACATCAGCACAAGACCAATAAGGAATCGGAAGTCCAGGTAGATTAGCTGGGATAGGAGAGGGACGGACGGAATGGACGGGAACCAGACAGGTTTTATGACAGTCTTGTCCCCAGCGAAGGACTTCTCCGGTTTGCCAGTCAAGCACGGGTGCATGTCTCTGGAGCCAAGGCAGACCTAGCAAGAGGGCGTGAGAGAGTCCAGGCAGAACGAGAAGGGAGATACTCTCTGAATGCAGCATACCCACTTGCAGAGTAATGGATTCGGTGATGAATTGGATGGGGCGAGATAAGAGGCCCCCATCCACGGCAACAACAGACAAGGGTACAGCCAGAGGTTTGGTGGGGATGCGGTATTTCTCCACCAGGGACAGTGAAATAAGATTTCCGGCTGCTCCAGAGTCAAGTTGGGCTAGTTCGGAATAACGATTCTCCCCGCAGATGATTGAGACAGACAGCAGCAGGGATGGAGAGGATTTATTTTTGTCTAGATCAAGTCCTCTGAGCGAACCTAGACACAGGCGTTCTCCCGACCTCTCCGGGCAGGCACGGATCCGATGCTCCTTACTGCCACAGTAGAAGCAGCTCCCCTCGGCACGGCGAAAGTCCTGACGGGATTTGACCATCTTGGTCTGGTCGACCTGCATAGGCTCAGGAGAGTGTACCTGGGGAGAAACGGAAGGAGTGACGGGTTTCAGAAAAGTAGGAACCAGACGTGGAAGCCCCTTTTCACGGGTGACCTCTTTGGCACGTTCCTGGAACCGTAGGTCAATCCGGGTGGCAAGAGTTATTAGGTCATCGAGAGTGGTAGGAATGTCCCGACCAGCAAGTTCATCTTTAATACGGCCGGACAGACCCTCCCAGAAGACGGATACCAGAGCTTCGTTATCCCAGGCCAGCTCCGAGGCAAGGGTACGGAACCGTATGGCATATTGACCCACGGTGAGGCTTCCCTGACGGAGGCGTAGCAGAGATGATGCGGATGAGGTCCTCCGTCCGGGTTCGTCGAAGGCTTTCCGGAAAGCCGTGAGAAAGGCAGGCAAGTCGGACACCAGGGGGTCTCCTCTCTCCCATAGAGGATTTAGCCAGGCCAGAGCCTCCCCGGTGAGATGGGACATGATGAATGCAATTTTGGCTCGGTCGGAGTTAAACTGGTGGGACAATAGTTCAAAATGCAGGGTGCACTGATTTATGAAGCCCCGAGCCAGGACGGAGTCGCCTCCGAAGCGAGGAGGTGCAGAGAGCCGGGGTCCGGAAAAGGATACCATGGTACTGGCCGTAGTTGCAGGTGGTGTTGTCAGAGTATCCAGGCGAGTATTGACATTCCGCAGGTGACCCAGGATGGACTCCTGTTGGGACCTTTGACGGGACAGTTCATGACAGAGGTCCGAGAGCGAGGGAGCTTGGGTGCCACCGGGTTCCATGGCCCGAGCAAACTGTAACGGGTCCGGGAGGCGGAACCTCTGAGCTACTATACAAGGGGGCGGCCCTTGTAAGGGAGCGGGTGGCAGTCTCTGGGTGAACGGACAGGGAGTTACGGCAAGTGATCAGGGCAGTCTCTGGGTAAGGGGTAGGTACGACCTGTGATGGCGGAGCCTCCGGGTAGGCTAGCAGGCAGATGGTAGATGTGTGCTCCCAGGTGAGCAAGCGAGAGTCTCTGGAATAGCAGGTAGTCACGGCACGTGACGGCGGAACCTCCGGGCTGGCAGGCAGGTAGGTAACGGAGAAGCGCTCCCAGGTGAGCGGGCAAGAGTCTCTGGAATAGCTGGTGGTCACCGCACGTGACAACGGGACCTCCGGGCTGGCAAGCAGGCAGGTAACGGAGATGCGCTCCCAGGTGAGCGGGCAAGAGTCTCTGAGATAGCTGGTGGTCACAGCACGTGACAACGGAGCCTCCGGGCTGGCAAGCAGGCAGGTAGCGGAGAAGCGCTCCCAGGTGAGCGGGCAAGCTGGTCCATAGACAGACTGACCGGAGTTGTAAGGCAGACCGTCGGACCTCAGGCAAGCAGGCAGGTAGCTGATGTGCGCTCCCAGGTGAGCGGACAAGTTGGTCCTTAGACAGACTGACCGGAGTTGTAAGGCAGACTGTCGGACCTCAGGCAGGCAGGCAGGTAACAAGTATTCAGGCAGGAATCAGGCAGGTAACTAGCAGGAAACTGGCAGGAAACTGGCAGGTAACTGGCAGGTAACTGGCAACGGGACCTGAGGGCTGAAGCACAGGTGAGACACAGGTGCAAACAACATTGCTCGGGCACCTCCATTTTGGAGGAGGTGCCTTATATATGATGAAGTCCTCCGGCCATTGGCCGGGGACTCTTTAGGGCGGCGCGCGCGGCCCCTTTAAGAGGAGGGAAGCGCGCGCGCGCCCTAAGCACAGGGGCCGGGAAGGAGCGCGCGCTGAGAGCAGAGCAGGAGGAGGACGCCGGGACGGAGCGCGCGCTGACAGCAGAGCGGGGAGAGGGCGCCGGGACGGAGCGCGCGCTGACAGCAGAGCGGGGAGAGGACGCCGGGACGGAGCGTGCGCTGACAGCAGAGCGGTGAGGGGAGCAGCGTCCCTGCCTAGCAGAGGGCAGGGACGCCAGCGCTACACTAAGCCTTTTCTCAGGTGACTCCCATTCATCCAAAATAAGACTCCAAATGTTGTCATGCACAGGGAACACTACCTTCTTCTTGGATTTCAGACCGCCAAACATTTCATCCTGAACTGTACTGGTTTCCTTCTCCTCTTCCACCTGCATTGTGTCTCTCACCTGCGACAACAATTCCTCCATATTCTCAGACGAAAAGTAATATTTCCTATCTTCCTCATGATCTTCACTTAGGACCCCTTCTTCCGGTTCCTCCATAGACCCTAATTCTGAATCAGAGGTCTCCCTAACCGTATATTTTCTCCTTTTGGGGGGAGATGGACCTTCAGCTCTGGCTTGTGAGAAGGAGGCTAGGGAAGATTGTATTTCCTGCCGAACCATTCCCCTGACTTCTTCCATAAGGGAAGGCTGTTCTTCCTTCACAATGTTGTCAGTGCATTTCCAGCAGAGGGGTTTCTTATGCCCTGAAGCTAGCTTTTTTATACAGATGGCACATTTGCGAACTGTAGTGCTTTCTCCCACTGTCGGTGCAGGATCCTTGTCTCCCTAAATTAAAAATAAAAAAAGGGGAGATTTAAAATATATTTAGGATCCTGCTCAAAAGAGAGTGGGGAATAACCTAGGACCTAGTACTTACTGGGGCCGGGTTAGCGCTGGGCTCTGCAGACGCAGGCTTTGGAACAGCACCCTCCATAGTAGCAGAATATTCTGTCCTACCTTAATGGAGTCTTCTCATCTGGGTCTTTTATAGGGGAGACCGAGATCCAGTGCCAAATTTTCACCTATCTAGTGAAGGATCCTCATTTTCACGGCAAACCGCGGCTTCTCCTTTTGAATTTCCCGCCGCAGCCCCATGCGTTCCACGGTGGAACGCACCAGAAGTGACGTCCCGCTGGCCAAAAGCCTGACTTCCGGCACGCCGCCATGGAGGACAGAGGAGACTCCGGCCGGGGAGCAACAGGAGGCCCCCAGCCCCCAAAACCCTACTCGGCTTTACACGCAGGCGAGTGTGTGTGGGGGGGGTCCCGCTCTCAAGGAGACACGGGAGCTGCAAAGGAAGGAAGGTCGGAGGCGATCGCTCCCTGCAGCCCGGCAGGTAAATTTAATAGGGCCCTGCTTGCCGGCCGCAGGCACCCCAGGTAACCTCTTCATCCCATAGCGACAGGAAAACACTGGGGATTGTTGGGGGAAGGGGCTATTTAACCTCTTGTTTTCCTGTCCCTAATTAGGATGGGGATGCTACCTCCAGGTGTGCTGTCATGGAGGGGATTGGAGAAAATAACATTATACTTACCTTCTGATGGCCCCCGGTCTTTTCTCCACTGCGTCTGGTCTCTTGTATGGCTCGCGGTGGAGTGAAAGGATCTTCCATGACGTCATTTAGTCATTGGACAGGAGACGAGACTGCCGTGACCTGTTGAACATCCGCAACAAGAGCACAGAGAAACAAATCAAGAAGAAACGTCACACTCACCGCAGTGTTGATCAGGTTCAGGAGATACTTCTTTCCCTCGTAAGTGTAAAACAGAGACGCAGTCAGGGCCTTCACCGTAATCCCGCACTCCCTCTCCACCTGCAGCTTGTCCAGAACTTGCTTGTTGGAGGAGGCTTTTGGAATACACCCTGAGGGAAGGAGCGAGACACCAGAATCCACACTGTTAGCTCGTAGTGGCAGTGTCTCCCTCCATACTAGTCTGTCAATGGTAGCTTGTTTCTGTGTTTTATATATGTATTTTAGGTGTGTAAACCCTCTTCATGTGTACAGCAGCCTGGAATGAACGCTGCTTAAAAAATAAATAATAGAGTAAGGCCTCATTCAGACTTTCATCAGCTTTGTTTTGCATCCGAGAAACTCTAAACTTTGATTTGGATCAAAATTCGACAGGTCAACGTGTTTCAGTGAAAAATACGCGGTCCGCAGAAATATGTGAACAGCCCTAGACTATAATAGATATGAGTTCTGTGAAAAACAAGGATCGAGCTCATGCGAAATCCAACATTTCATTCTATAAATCTACATAAATTAAGTAACGTGCCAAATTGCTTTTTTTTTGGTTTATGTTTTGCGTGTACGGAGGGAAAGTTCCCAGTGCTAGTGTCTAGCTCACTGATTTTCCTTGCTTGGTGCCTGACGTCCCAAAAAACTGACAGTGAGCTATCAATCAAGATACAGAGGCTGGTGCTGGGCAGGGAAGCAACCTTGGAAGGCTGAGGCTTGGTTAGTGCTCCGTTACACCCAGAGCACTCAGAAATGCAGCAACAGATAAAAGATATAGAGGTGTCTATGGATTTAGCTTTCCAAATCCTGCATGGTCATGAATGGGAATTGGAGGGAGGGGTATATCTGATGGATTCCCTTAAATTGTTAATTGGCAATTGCAGTTCACATAGTTGCATATTGCTTAATCATTAGAGCTACAAAAAATTGCACTTCAAGCACCAGTAAAACAGAGGCCAAAAAAGATTCCTTAGAGGCATCTGGTCACTATTAGTGATGATCGAGCGTGTTCTATCAACCCCTTCGGCAAGCACGCTCGGGTGCTCGCTGAGTATTTTGGCATGCTCGGCATTTCTTTTAAGGTCGCCGTGCCTGCAAGTGTCACGGCTGTTAGCGTGCTCGCTGAATGGGTTCATAGAACACGCTCGATCATCACTAGTCACTATACATTAGTATACAATAAAGAAACACATATCACATAGTGAATAACACAGACACTATTCAATACAGCAGGGTTGAGGTGTACTTTGTGGGACAAAATTACAGCATTTTTGAAAGACGCCATTCACTTTACTGTGCAACATATAGAAAAAAAAGGGCAATGAATTCCAAATAAAGTGAAATGGTGCAGAAGAAAACAAAAACATTTTACTGCTTTTAAAAAATTCTAAACTTTGCAAACAAATTGTTTGGCTTGTGTTCCAATTTTCTAAGACCGTTTTTAATACCATTTTGGGGTACAACTTTTTGATTGCTCCATCAAATGAATAGTCGTAAGTTACTTACCGGTAACGGGATTTTTCAGAGACCATGACAGCACCACGAGAGAGGGGATCCGCCCACCAAGGAGAGGAAACATATAGGCTTAAAAGGGCGCCACCTCTCTCCCGCCTCAGTTTGGATTACAGAGCATTGAGAGGACCGCCAGGTTAATAAACACAGCAAACAATCACAAAATTGCCATACCAGACGAAACCTACTGAGTGTGAGATTATAATTAATAAAACGGGAGTGTTCCCACAAATGTGAAATGAGGGAATATAAGGGTGCTGTCATGGTCTCCGAAAAATCCCATTACCGGTATGTAATTTAAGATTTTATCGGTCGACCATGACAGCACCACGAGAGAATTACAGAGATGAAGTAATCTATTGAAGGACCACAGCCTGGAACACTCTTCTCCCAAAGGTGAGGTCAGCCGATACACCTATATCTAACCTATCGTGTCTATGGAATGTAGAGGGACAGGACCAGGTAGCAGCCTTAAATATGTCTTCTATCGAGACACCTGTCTTCTCAGCCCAGGAGGTCGCCACAGCCCGGGTGGAATGAGCCTTCAGCCCTTCTGGCCCTTCCTCGCCGCTAGATGTACAGACCAAAAGTTTGGACACACCTTCTCATTTAAAGATTTTTCTGTATTTTCATGACTATGAAAATTGTACATTCACACTGAAGGCATCAAAACTATGAATTAACACATGTGGAATTATATACTTAACAAAAAAGTGTGAAACAGCTGAAAATATGTCTTATATTCTAGGTTCTTCAAAATAGCCACCTTTTGCTTTGATGACTGCTTTGCACACTCTTGGCATTCTCTTGATGAGCTTCAAGAGATAGTCACTGGAAATGGTTTTCACTTCACAGGTATGTCTTGTCAGGTTTAATAAGTGGGATTTCTTGCCTTATAAATGGGGTTGGGACCATCAGTTGTGTTGTGCAGAAGTCTGGTGGATACACAGCTGATAGTCCTACTGAACAGACTGTTAGAATGTGTATTATGGCAAGAAAAAAGCAGCTAAGTAAAGAAAAACGAGTGTCCATCATTACTTTAAGAAATGAAGGTCAGTCAGTCCGAAAAATTGGGAAAACTTTGAAAGTGTCCCCAAGTGCAGTTGCAAAAACCATCAAGCGCTACAAAGAAACTGGCTCACATCAGGACCGCCCCAGGAAAGGAAGACCAAGAGTCACCTCTGCTTCTGAGGATAAGTTTATCCGCGTCACCAGCCTCAGAAATCGCAGTTTAACAGCAGCTCAGATTAGAGACCAGGTCAATGCCACACAGAGTTCTAGCAGCAGACACATCTCTTCAACAACTGTTAAGAGGAGACTTTGTACAGCAGGCCTTCATGGTAAAATAGCTGCTAGGAAACCACTGCTAAGGACAGGCAACAAGCAGAAGAGACTTGTTTGGGGTAAAGAACACAAGGAATGGACATTAGACCAGTGGAAATCTGTGCTTTGGTCTGATGAGTCCAAATTTGAGATCTTTGGTTCCAACCACCGTGTCTTTGTGCGACGCAGAAAAGGTGAACGGATGGACTCTACATGCCTGGTTCCCACCGTGAAGCATGGAGGAGGAGGTGTGATGGTGTGGGGGTGCTTTGCTGGTGACACTGTTGGGGATTTATTCAAAATTGAAGGCATACTGAACCAGCATGGCTACCACAGCATCTTGCAGCAGCATGCTATTCCATCCGCTTTGCGTTTAGTTGGACCATCATTTATTTTTCAACAGGACAATGACCCCAAACACACCTCCAGGCTGTGTAAGGGCTATTTGACCAAGAAGGAGAGTGATGGGGGACTACGCCAGATAACCTGGCCTCCACAGTCACCAGACCTGAACCCAATCGAGATGGTTTGGGGTGAGCTGGACCGCAGAGTGAAGGCAAAAGGGCCAACAAGTGCTAAGCATCTCTGGGAACTCCTTCAAGATTGTTGGAAGACCATTTCCGGTGACTACCTCTTGAAGCTCATCAAGAGAATGCCAAGAGTGTGCAAAGCAATCATTAAAGCAAAAGGTGGCTACTTTGAAGAACCTAGAATATAAGACATATTTTCAGTTGTTTCACACTTTTTTGTTAAGTATATAATTCCACATGTGTTAATTCATAGTTTTGATGCCTTCAGTGTGAATGTACAATTTCCATAGTCAAGAAAATACAGAAAAATCTTTAAATGCGAAGGTGTGTCCAAACTTTTGGTCTATACTGTGTATGATAGAGAAATGGCCTCCCAATTCCATCTAGCTATGGTGGACTTCGTGACCTTAGACCGTTCCTAGTCCCTTGGTAGGATATAAACAACGAGTTATCTTTCCTAAAGCTTTTGGTAACTGAATGTTACCTAACCAGACATCTCCTCACTTCTAACGTATGTAACTCCACCTCTTTCTGGTTACTAGGATGTGGACAAAAGGAGGGTAGGAGGACTTCCTGAAGTCTGTTGAAACGAGTAGCTACCTTAGGGAGAGAGAGTGATTTTTAGACCAGATCCTGCCTATCATCCAGAATTTGAGTAAACGGCGAGGCCATAGACAGGGCCTGGATGTCACTAATGCTCCTGGCCGAGGTTAAAGATATTAAAGCGGTCTTAATAGAGAGGGATTTAAGGGTTGCTGACTATTAGCTCAAACAGCGAGCTAGTCAAGGCCTTTAGAACCAAATTTAAATACCAGGGAACCAAGCTGCTTTTAATAATGAGTCTAGATCTAAAAGCTGCCTTAATGAACCGAGAAACCCAGTAGTTATGTGACACCCCAGGGGTCTGGTTGCCACAGTGATAGAGATATTATGTCTGAGAGCAGGTGGGAGGTCCTTTGGTCAGGGATCCTGTGCATGCCACACCTCCTGCCCAGTCTTGGGAGGGGAAGAACTTCCCCTGTATAAACCCGGGGCTGAGGCAGGGTGAGTCAGACAAGGAGAGTGGAGACAAGAAGCAGCATAGGAAACAGGAGAGTTCCAAGGAGTCAGGGGCTGGCAGCTGCAGCGCTCGCCCTGACTAAGAAGATTCTTTACCGGACCCGGAGTCCGAGGCTGTGGGGACTAACTTCTACCCAGCAGCAGAATCCATCAGGCAGGGGATTTCAGGTCCTCTGGCCCAGAAGCCCGAAGGCACGGTCACACGCGTGGGACCAGCACCGCCATCGTGGAGCGGAAGCCATTAGAAGGCCCCGAGTCACCGGCCATACGGGTGAGCACCACACGGTACACTCAGGGACGTGGGCTACTTACATCAGCTTCTAGCAAGGTAGCCAGAAGAGTACAGTCAGTTTGTGAGGCCTACAACTACGCCTGGCCAGGGGAGATCCCATCTGCTCAAAGACTGACCAGGCCCCGTTTGCTAGCAAGTACTCCGGGAGGGTCTATCGTTGTTACCAGTAAAGACCCTGAACTACACCGTACCGTCTCTGAGTGGTTCCTGCTACCCCCATCATCCACGTCGGCTGCCCTGAGGCCATACCCCTCCCGTTGGGGGTTATACTATCACGCTGCACAATCCTACCACCGGCCTCAGCGGTCTGCCCTGCAGCAGCAGCTCCCTGGGTGCACTCAACGGGTGGCGTAGTCATCAACTATTTACTACTAATAGACTGCCGTCTAGTTTGACTCCCTGGGCACGGACCGGGTCACCGCCACGAGACTACAACCCTCCACTGATCCGGCTCCGGGTAGGCTCCCGCATGCGCAACGCAGCGCGAGACAGGCCCAGGGGCGCGTCAACTTTGGCGTAGTCGGCAGGATTTCGTGCCCGCAACCACCGGGTACTGCGTGCCTGAAAAGCAAAGACTGTTCAAACTTACCAGTGGTGAAGGTTTCCCGCCATCCGGCGCCATCTTCTACCTTCTTCCCGCCATCCGCGAAGTTTTCCCGCCATCCGGCGCCATCTTCGACCTTCTTCCCGCCATCCGTGGAGTTTTCCCGCCATTGGACGCCATCTTGAGGACGCCGCGCGGGAAGAAGAGGGGCGTGGACTCCGAAAGCGCGCGAGAACTGAAGCCCCGCCTCACGTCCGGACGTTGCTTAAGGTCCTGGAAGGAGCCCAGCAGACGCCGACGTCACAGGAGCGCGACGGAAGGTCCTCAACCCTGACGATCCACTGCGGAGCCGCGGCCTACGGAAGAGGATCATCGCAAGGTAGGCCACGGTCCACTAGGGGGGAGGAAGATGTCGGATACGGAGGAGAGCTTCACTGCCTCAACCCCCGCCAGCGCTACCGCTGCTGCAGTTATGCCCTTCACCATGCCCTATATCCCGGGAGCAGCTTGGCTACCCCAGTACTCAGGGGAGTCACATACCCTGCATGACTTTAGAGAAAAGCTGGATAGCCTCTTCCAGGTGTACCCCCTCACAGAAGAGCAAAAAGTGAGCATCCTGGTGGCCCAACTAACCGGGGCAGCCAAAAGGGAAGTAAAATCCTGGCCACCTGGGAGGAAGACTGTCGCAGGGATACTAACCCGGCTGAAGGACACCTTTGATACCCGCACCTCAGCCGAGATTAAGCTTAGATTCTACGGGTGCAAGCAGCGAGCGCATGAGAGTATAAGGGACTATGCACTAAACCTACAAGAGGCCCTGAGGGCCATAAAGCAGACCGACCCTGATGGGGTGGGAAACGAGGACAGGCTGTTGACTGAACAATTTATAGAGGGTTTATATTGCAATGCCCACCGAACCCAGTTGCGGGCAATGGCCTTACAGGATCCCCATCTGGACTTTGCACAGTTCAAGGACAGAGCCATCCGGGTGCTCCGAGAACCGGCACCAGGTGGCGTTGTGACCCACAGACGCCCCACTACCACTTACTACCAGGAGGCGGCGCCCTTGTCAGCAGGGCCTGTGGGAGCTGATGCGCAGGCTTTGGACAATGACCCGGCTCCAGACCTACACCATCAGGTCCAAGAGCTAGCTAAGAGCGTTGCTGCGCTAACCCGAACTGTGCAGTCTTTACAGGTTTCCACCCCAGGGAAGATCCAGCTGGCATCCGGACCGGAGGACATCCCGTGGCGTCGACCAAGGAGGACCCCACCGGCCAGAGGAAGACCCAGTGACCGATACAGTGAGGACGGACGACCCATCTGCCGCTTCTGCAATCAACCCGGACATATGGCAAGGTACTGTTCTTTAAACGGGCACAACCTGGGGTAGAGGGCCAACCCCCAGGAAAAAGATCACCAGGCCCATCGAACTGGCGCGACAGATATGTGGGAGGACGTCCAGTCTTGCCTGTGGTACTGGATGGCATTCCCATGAGTGCCCTACTGGACACCGGGTCACAGGTCACCACCATCCCGTACGTGCTCTTCAAGCAGTACTGGAATGACTCGGATATTACCCGCTACCCCGACGACGACTTGAGTATCATCGCCAGCAATGGTCAGCCCGTGCCACAGATCGGATTTAAAGAGGTGACCATCAAAATTGGTAGAGTCGAACTGGCCGCACAGGGACTGATCATTGTAGATATCGATAAACATGAGAGTCACCCAAAAATAACTCTAGGAACTAATGTAATTGAAAATTGTCTTGCAGAGGTGATTTTCCTTTTACAGCAGGTTGCCAAGAATGCCAGCTCCGGCGAGCAGCGGGTGCTCCAGAAAGAGATCCGGGCACTGATGCAACGGCAACAAGTGGAACTCTCCGGCGGTGAGATTGGTAGCGTAAGAATGTGTGACCCTTTTCCTATTGCCATGCCCCCAAAAAGTGAAATGATGATTTGGTGCCGGGCAGCTATTGGTCTGAGAGGTAGAGATTACCAGGCAATGGTAGAACCAGTTTACTCAGACAGTAGGCCCACCATTTTGACAGCACGGGGGGTGGTCAATGTACGCCATGGGAGGGTGCCCATTCGCATAATAAATATCGGGGAGAGGGAAGTGTACCTGCCCCGGTATGCCACGCTAGCCAAATTATATACCACTAATCAAAGTTCTATACAATCTGTGGAACCCTTGCCTCCATCTCACCCGGAGGAAGGTAACGGCTCTAAGAAAGACATGGAGGACTGGTGTCAGCAACTACATTTGGGTACTGACTCCACTCCCTCACATCAGAAACAAGGAGTCTATCGGGTGGTTCAAGAGTATGAGAGAGTGTTTAGTAAACACCCGTTAGACTTCGGGCGAGTCAAGGGGGTAGAACATCGCATCCCCACGGGAGATCATCCTCCCATAAAAGAGAGGTATCGACCCGTACCCCCTGCACATTACCAACACGCCAAGGGGATGCTTAGAGATATGAAGGAGGCTGGGGTAATCCGGGATAGTTGTAGCCCCTGGGCAGCCCCATTAGTTTTAGTCAAAAAGAAAGACAACACCATGAGGATGTGTGTAGATTACCGGAAAATCAACCGTATCACACACAAGGATGCGTACCCCTTACCAAGGATAGAGGAGTCATTGGCTGCTTTAAGATCTGCTAACTTCTTCTCTACCTTGGATCTCACTAGCGGGTACTGGCAGGTTCCTGTAGCAGAGGCGGACCGGGAGAAGACCGCATTCACCACCCCGATGGGACTTAGCGAGTTCACCTGCATGCCGTTCGGACTCTGCAACGCACCAGGAACCTTCCAACGCCTAATGGAGTGTTGTCTGGGCCACAGAAACTTCGAGACGGTCCTGTTGTACCTGGACGATGTCATCGTATATTCCAAGACGTATGAGGACCACCTGAAACACCTGGCGGAAGTGTTCGAGGCTCTGGCGAGTTACGGCCTAAAGGTGAAACCCTCCAAGTGTCACCTCCTGAAACCAAAGGTGCAGTACCTGGGACACGTGGTGAGCGCTGACGGAGTGGCTCCCGACCCCGATAAGATCACCGCAATTAAGGGATGGCCAAGCCCCTCCAGCGTAAAAGAAGTGCGGCAGTTCCTCGGGTTGGTAGGCTACTACCGAAGGTTTATTCCCGGTTTCACCAAAAAGGCAGCACCTATGCAGGACCTCCTGATAGGCCAGTCCCGGAAGGCCAAGAACCAGAAGCCGCCCTTCAAATGGGAAGAGCTGGAAGAAGAGTCCTTCCGCCAGCTGAAGATGGCCCTCACGGGGGACGAAATCCTGGCGTACCCGGATTATAGCCAGCCCTTTATCCTCTACACCGACGCCAGTAACATCGGGCTAGGAGCCGTACTGTCCCAGATCCAGCAGGGGAAGGAACGAGTAATCGCCTACGCCAGCCGAAAACTGCGACCCACCGAAAGGAACCCCGAGAATTACAGCTCATTTAAGTTAGAGTTCCTGGCCGTAGTATGGGCAATCACTGAGCGCTTTAAGCATTACCTCGCTTCTTCCCGGTTCACCGTGTACACGGATAACAACCCGCTGACACACCTGGACACGGCAAGACTCGGTGCCCTGGAGCAGAGGTGGATGGCCCGTCTGTCCAACTACGAGTTCACAATTAAATACCGGGCAGGACGCTCCAATACCAACGCGGACGCCCTGTCCAGGATGCCCAACCTGCCGGACGGAGGAGAAGATCCGGAGGGACTGGAAGAAGTTGAACTCCCTGCGTTCCACCGTCATGGGACTATTCAGTATTCCCACCGGGTAAGGAGTAAGCAGGCTGCTACGTTGAACCCCTTACCCCACTACAACTGGGCGGAAACGCAAGACAGCGACCCTGCCGTCCGACTGGTGAAGGAGATGCTGACTCGGCCGGAGGCTCGCCTTGAACCAGACGCTCCGGAGGAAGCCAAACAACTATGGGCAGAGAAGAGTCGACTGTTCCTTTACAAAGGGAAGTTGTGCCGCAGAATGGTTAACTCCCGGACGCATGAATTACTCTGGCAAGTAGTGGTGCCACGAAGAGACGCAGCCATGGTGATGGAGGCATACCACGACGGAGCTGGACACTTTGGGTGGAAAAAGCTGGAGTTCCTGCTGCGCGAGCGGTTCCACTGGGTAGGCATGAGGGGAACCATCGAGAAGTGGTGCAGAGATTGTGGCCCGTGCAACCTGAGAAGGAAGGACCGAGCCAGCCAGAAGACTCCCCTGCAGTCCATCGTCACCCGGCAACCGTTGGAACTGGTAGCCTTGGATCATGTAAAACTGACCCCAAGCAGAAGTGGCTACGTCTACGCGTTAACCATCGTGGATCATTACTCCCGGTTCTTGGTTGTCGTCCCCGTCAAGGACTTAACGGCTCAAACAGCAGCTAGAGCCTTCCAGCAGCACTTCTGCCGTCCACACGGGTACCCGGACCAAGTGCTGACGGACCAGGGACCTGCCTTTGAAGCGGAGGTCTTTCAGGAATTCTGCAATCTGTATGGCTGCCGGAAGATAAGGACGACACCCTACCATCCGCAGACTAATGGACTTTGTGAAAAAATGAACCAGGTGGTAATGGATCTTCTAAAAACGTTGCCCCTGGAAGAACGCAGTCTGTGGCCTGAAAAGTTGCCCGATCTGGTGGACCTATACAACCACATCCCGGTAGGTTCCACCAACTGTACCCCGGCTTACCTAATGAGGGCAAGACCTGGTAAGTTACCTGTTGACCTGGAAATGGGAGTCCTGACCCCCGAGGACACTTCACCAGAAACAGACTGGGACACAGAGAGGCAGCAGCAGTACCGGAGAGTACAGGAGAGCGTGGAGCGAAGTCTCTGTCAGGCTAGGGAAAGACAAGAGAAAACTTACAACCAGTATGCTCCCGCTGTTCCCCTGGTACCCGGAGAGCAGGTCTTGAAGAGGAAGAGACGGCTCCACAAGTTGGATGACCAGTGGGAGAAGGACCCGTACACCGTACTGCCCTCAAGCCACGAGAACCCGAAGGTCTGTACCATCAGTAAAGACGGAGGGGAAACCACAGCCATTGTATCCCGGGACCACCTGAAGAAGTGTCCCGAACAACTGAGGAACCCTGAAGAGGAACAAGAAGACCATCGACCCGTGGAAGAAAGGGAAGATATGGTTAGTACCGTGCTCGGGGACTTCCCTCAGTCTTGGACTCAAGTCAATGGTGCAGTTGTGGTACCCGTACTCACCTTCCTCCAACCATCATTCCAAGAACCTGCGGAGCAACGGGTAGAGCTGGAAGAACAGCCGGTCCAGGAGGCAGAAGACTCCACACGAGTAGAACAGGAGAATCAACCCTCTGCTTATAGTGAGCCTGCCGTACCCCTAGTGAGACAAAGAGCCGGTAGACAGCTGCCCAGTTTACCCTTGACAGCTCCTACACCCTGTAGTTCAGGGCCAGACAGTCAGCTCCGTAGGTCCACTAGGGCCACTAGAGGCCAGTTACCCGCACGCTGGAGAATTTGAAGTGTAAAAATAGTTTTATTTATGTTTTTCTGTGTCTTGTTGCTTGTGTATAATTTTGTGTTTCTAGTTATTTTTAGGAAACCTTGGTGGATTTACCGGGAATCCTTGTATATAGTTGGAGCGTAACCCAGGATGGACTAGAGACTGTTAAGGACTCGGGGTAGGACAGACCCCCACCTGGTTACGTCTCCCTGTGTTGGTGAAATGGACACCTTTGCTTTTCTTCAAAGACTGCATCCGGTTGCGGACACGCCGTAACCATCTTATGTGTTTTTCTTATAGTATTGTTAATGTTATGCTTTGTTATGTTTTTCTAAATGTGTTTAGTCCCGGAGTACTAAATTTCACTAGGGGGGAATGTGACACCCCAGGGGTCTGGTTGCCACAGTGATAGAGATATTATGTCTGAGAGCAGGTGGGAGGTCCTTTGGTCAGGGATCCTGTGCATGCCACACCTCCTGCCCAGTCTTGGGAGGGGAAGAACTTCCCCTGTATAAACCCGGGGCTGAGGCAGGGTGAGTCAGACAAGGAGAGTGGAGACAAGAAGCAGCATAGGAAACAGGAGAGTTCCAAGGAGTCAGGGGCTGGCAGCTGCAGCGCTCGCCCTGACTAAGAAGATTCTTTACCGGACCCGGAGTCCGAGGCTGTGGGGACTAACTTCTACCCAGCAGCAGAATCCATCAGGCAGGGGATTTCAGGTCCTCTGGCCCAGAAGCCCGAAGGCACGGTCACACGCGTGGGACCAGCACCGCCATCGTGGAGCGGAAGCCATTAGAAGGCCCCGAGTCACCGGCCATACGGGTGAGCACCACACGGTACACTCAGGGACGTGGGCTACTTACATCAGCTTCTAGCAAGGTAGCCAGAAGAGTACAGTCAGTTTGTGAGGCCTACAACTACGCCTGGCCAGGGGAGATCCCATCTGCTCAAAGACTGACCAGGCCCCGTTTGCTAGCAAGTACTCCGGGAGGGTCTATCGTTGTTACCAGTAAAGACCCTGAACTACACCGTACCGTCTCTGAGTGGTTCCTGCTACCCCCATCATCCACGTCGGCTGCCCTGAGGCCATACCCCTCCCGTTGGGGGTTATACTATCACGCTGCACAATCCTACCACCGGCCTCAGCGGTCTGCCCTGCAGCAGCAGCTCCCTGGGTGCACTCAACGGGTGGCGTAGTCATCAACTATTTACTACTAATAGACTGCCGTCTAGTTTGACTCCCTGGGCACGGACCGGGTCACCGCCACGAGACTACAACCCTCCACTGATCCGGCTCCGGGTAGGCTCCCGCATGCGCAACGCAGCGCGAGACAGGCCCAGGGGCGCGTCAGTTACAAGCTACATCACAGCTATATAGGGCACCCAAGGCAGAAATCTGTACTTTAAGGGTGCTGGTGGATAACCCTAGTTCAAGACTTTTTTGTAAAAACTCCAAAGATTTGTCCTATTGGCACCCCCTCCCCATGAACCCCAGAACCAGAGAAAGACAAAAACTTTCTCCAACTTGTGGCATAAATCTGGGTTGTAACAGGTTTTCTCCTGTGCAGGATGGTTACTAGACCTTTGGAAAAACCTTTCTGATTTGGCAGTGTCCTTTCAAGTTCCACACCGTCAAGTGGAGGCCAGTTGCTTGAGGATGGAATATCGGACCCCGGAGAAGGAGATATGGAATCTCTGGAAGAACCCAAGGATCGTAGATGGACACCCTCCTGGGCCAAAAGGGTGCGATCAGCAGAACCCTGGCCTTGTCCTCCCTGATCTTTCTTATTACCATGAGAAGAACAGCCAACCAGGGGGGGAGGAGTCATACGCCAGGCTGAAATACCAACGAATCAGGAAAGCGTCCACAGCTAGGGGATTTAGGGAACACAAGATCTTTGTCTTCCGATTTAGTTTTGTGGCAAACGGATCTACCTGACCGGAGGCCCCCCCCCATCTTCGGCTATTTGGGTAAAAATTCCTTGATTTAGTTCCCATTCCCCTTGCATCAGAGGATAGCAGCTTGGGAAATCTGCTCTCATGTTTTCTTTTTCCCTTATATAGAGGGCCATCAGGGAAAGGAGGTGACTTTCTGTAATCTGGAAGAGATGATCTGTCACTCTCATCAGCGATCTTGACCATGTATCCCCCTGGTGGTTCACATATGCTACCGCAACTAGATTATCCAAGAGGATCTTTACATTCTGGCCTTGAAGGAAAGGTAAGAAATTATTCACCGCCTTGTCTACCGCCAGAAGTTCTTTTGCATTGGAGGAGAGACCCTTTTCGATATCTGACCAGGTCCCCTGGGCTACCATATCTCCCAGATGGGCTCCCCACCCTCTCGGACTCGCATCTGTGGTAATTGTTCTAGTGACCCTAAGTACCCAGGGAACCCCTCGAGAAAGGTTAGGCTCATCCTGCCACCACTATAAAGATTTTACTGACCGGGGTGATAAGGACATCTTCCCTTCCAAGTGCCCCTTAAGAGAAACTTCATTATGTAGCACATCCCACTGTAGAACTGTGGCGCCCCTGAAGATTCGACCGCCACAGGGATGCTGCACTTCTGTAATGGAGTGTAGTGTTCCTTCTCCGAGGTAAGAACAGCGTGATGGTCGGGACCCAACCTTTGCATCCAACACCACATTTCTCCACCAGAGGGGGCTAGTATGCACCAGGTGCTGCCCTCCTGGTTACAGGGAGACTGGGGAACCAAGAGTGAGGGGAACCAGTTAGTGGGTGAGGGTGGAGGACTTACAATTTAGTGACACTTTAAATTTCATATTTAATAAAAAGCCATCTTTGGTTTTGGTCTTTGTGCTGTTAATTACTGTGAGGTATTGTGATCTCCCACCCTGAACGTGGATCCTGTGTGAACCTACAGTGGATGGAGACACAGCCCTCATACCCCAGCCTTGGAACGAGGGGCAGGTTGCAGACGAGGAATGTCTCAACCCGGTCAAGGACCACGACCAAGAAGGCCCGGAGCTAAAGAGTGTAGCTCCACAGCAAATGGATCCCGGGGAGGATGCAGATGGAGCAGTGTACGCCACCTGTCCTCACCACCTGATATATTCAGAGGGAGTCCAGCTGCAAGAGGGGTACCGGCCCCCGACACCCGACCTTGCTACTCCATGTCCTGGTTGGTAAAGCCCGGTAGGCCCAGAGGATCCCATCGGGTATCGGAAGGAGCAGAGCTGCCACCCGTGCCCTTGTTCTGAGAGGAGTTCAGAGGGAGATCCGGCCTATCTACACACACACAGACAGGAGAGGATACGGTCTGTAGTTCAGGAACACTCAGGTGCGGGGTCCCGATTGAATGCTGGACTTGCTCGGAGGTTGTCGGACCCCGGTCCCTGGTGACCGCAGGACTCCGTGGGGAGCAGGGAGTCGCCTTCCTTCTGCCATCTCTAATGTGAGTAAAGCCTTGGAAATTCATCCCTATGGCCTCCGGACTGTTCATTACGCGCCATTCCGTGCGACGCCGCGTCCCTACTGCCGCACTATTACCCCCCCTTTATCCTGCTTTACCGGCCCTGAGGCCGCGCTCCGCCTGTAGGGAGCGGCGAGAACTTTAGCCGCCATGACTCCAGGCCTCAGCGGACTGTAGTTGCGCTGGTGGCGCATCACCAGACACCACAGGTGGCGTAGTCGACAATTACCACTCAACCCGGAAAGCCCTAGCATCATTTTCAATGTGACGGCCCTGGGCAAGGAACGGGTCCAGGCCACGACTGCACCCCCGTTCTCAACATCTGACCCGACTCCGAGTACCCCCATCTTCCCAGGGCAGGGCTGAGAGCGTCACATCACCATGTGTAGGGGTGGATTCAGTGAGGAGAAGTGAGAGGAGCAGGGGCTCTGCAGGAGCTCTGCTCGGCAGGCAGGCTCGGCCTGTCATGCCCAAGAAGGAGAGAGGAGTGGGAGCTAGGGAGGAAGGCTCCAGTAACTTAAGGGATCCCAGGGGGTACGGTGAGTGCAGGACGGCACCCGTACGCCCGAATCTGCCAGGTGTCAGAGGGATCAGGCTGCAAGAAGGGAACCGGTCCCTGGACTAGCCGAGTTACTTCAGGTCTCGGCTGGAAAACTTTCATTGTGCAGTTGCCACAACCTCACCTAAGCCGCCGTGAAGGGCACCAAGCAAGGTCCGGGAACTTCAAGTTGCCCAGAGGGATCTCAAGGTAACAGATCGGCACTTTGTGTGGCGGGGCGCATGGCAGGAGGGAGAAGACCCACCGCGGGAAGTCAGCTAAGAAAGGAACATACAGAAAGGGGGTCCCGTTAAGTGCTCTTGAAGTACGTGGGAGAGTGCTGAGCCCCTGCCTGGTAAACGCAGCGCGACATGGGAGGCTGACACCTGTACAGTGCACCTGAGGAAGCTAAAGAACTGTGAGTAAACTCGGATGACTGCACCCCACTGTTTCTGTCAGTTATTTCTACAACGCTATCGCTCCTGCACTACAACGCCCAGCATCACCATCTGCATCTACACTGCCCTGGAGCTGTGCTCTGCCTGTGGAGAGCCATGCCAACCCAGCTGCCCTAACATCTGCTTCAGAGGTCTGCAGCAGCGCCGGTACTCATTGCCGGGAACCACAGGTGGCGTCACGAGACAAAACTGTTAACAAACCCTTTTTTTTTAAAGAGTGACCCCAGGGTACGGGCCCGTGACATCCGAAGAAGGTAAAGGCCCGGGTACCGAGTCACCCATATTCCCCCTGGGCGAGTCATACTACACCACACAGGAGAGCCGACAGATCCTCTATATACTACACCACACAGGAGAGCTGACAGATCCTCTATATACTACACAATACAGGAGAGCTGACAGATCCTCTATATACTACACCACACAGGAGAGCTGACAGATCCTCTATATACTACACCACACAGGAGAGCTGACAGATCATCTGTATACTACACCACACAGGACAGATCCTCTATATACTACACCACACAGGAGAGCCGACAGATCCTCTATATACTACACCACACAGGAGAGCTGACAGATCCTCTATATACTACACCATACAGGAGAGCTGACAGATCCTCTATATACTACACAATACAGGAGAGCTGACAGATCCTCTATATACTACACCACACAGGAGAGCTGACAGATCCTCTATATACTACACCACACAGGACAGATCCTCTATATACTACACCATACAGGAGAGCTGACACATCCTCTATATACTACACAATACAGGAGAGCTGACAGATCCTCTATATACTACACCACACAGGAGAGCTGACAGATCCTCTATATACTACACCACACAGGACAGATCCTCTATATACTACACCATACAGGAGAGCTGACACATCCTCTATATACTACACCACACAGGAGAGCTGACAGATCCTCTATATACTACACCACACAGGAGAGCTGACACATCCTCTATATACTACACCACACAGGAGAGCTGACACATCCTCTATATACTACACAACACAGGAGAGCTGACAGATCATCTATATACTACACCACACAGGAGAGCTGACACATCCTCTATATACTACACCACACAGGAGATCCGACAGATCCTCTATATACTACACCACACAGGAGAGCTGACACATCCTCTATATACTACACAATACAGGAGAGCTGACAGATCCTCTATATACTACACCACACAGGAGAGCTGACAGATCCTCTATATACTACACCACACAGGAGAGCTGACAGATCCACTATATACTACACCACACAGGAGAACCGACAGATCATCTATATACTACACCACACAGGAGAGCTGACAGATCATCTATATACTACACCACACAGGAGAGCTGACACATCCTCTATATACTACACAATACAGGAGAGCTGACAGATCCTCTATATACTACACCACACAGGAGAGCTGACAGATCCTCTATATACTACACCACACAGGAGATCCGACAGATCCTCTATATACTACACCACACAGGAGAGCTGACACATCCTCTATATACTACACAATACAGGAGAGCTGACAGATCCTCTATATACTACACCACACAGGAGAGCTGACAGATCCTCTATATACTACACCACACAGGAGAGCTGACAGATCCACTATATACTACACCACACAGGAGAGCTGACACATCCTCTATATACTATACCACACAGGAGAGCCGACAGATCCTCTATATACTACACCACACAGGAGAGCTGACACATCCTCTATATACTACACAATACAGGAGAGCTGACAGATCCACTATATACTACACCACACAGGAGAGCTGACAGATCCTCTATGTACTACACCACACAGGAGAGCTGACAGATCCTCTATATACTACACCACACAGGAGAGCTGACAGATCCTCTATATACTACACCACACAGGACACATCCTCTATACACTACACCACACAGGAGAGCTGACAGATCCTCTATATACTACACCACACAGAAGAGCTGACAGATCCTCTATATACTACACCACACAGGAGAGCTGACAGATCCTCTATATACTACACCACACAGGAGAGCTGACAGATCCTCTATATACTACACCACACAGGAGAGCTGACAGATCCTCTATATACTACACCACACAGGACAGATCCTCTATATACTACACCACACAGGACACATCCTCTATACACTACACCACACAGGAGAGCTGACAGATCCTCTATATACTACACTACACAGGAGAGCTGACAGATCCTCTATATACTACACCACACAGGAGAGCTGACAGATCCTCTATATACTACACCACACAGGAGAGCCGACAGATCGTCTATATACTACACCACACAGGAGAGCAGACAGATCCTCTATGTACTACACCACACAGGAGAGCTGACAGATCCTCTATATACTACACCACACAGGAGAGCTGACAGATCCTCTATATACTACACCACACAGGAAAGCTGACAGATCCACTATATACTGCACCACACAGGAGAGCTGACAGATCCTCTATATACTACACAACACAGGAGAGCTGACAGATCCACTATATACTACACAACACAGGAGAGCTGACAGATCCACTATATACTACACCACACAGGAGAGACGAGAGATCCTCTACATACTACACCATACAGGAGAGCTGACAGATCCTCTATATACTACACAACACAGGAGAGCTGACAGATCGACTATATACTACACCACACAGGAGAGCTGACAGATCCTCTATATACTACACAACACAGGAGAGCTGACAGATCCACTATATACTACACCACACAGGAGAGCTGACAGATCCTCTATATACTACACCACACAGGAGAGCTGAGAGATCCACTATATACTACACCACACAGGAGAGCTGAGAGATCCTCTATATACTACACCACACAGGAGAGCTGACAGATCCACTATATACTACACCATACAGGAGAGCTGACAGATCATCCATATACTACACCACACAGGAGAGCCGAGAGATCCACTATATACTACACCACACAGGAAAGCTGACAGATCCACTATATACTACATCACATAGGAGAGCTGACAGATCCTCTATATACTACATCACACAGGAGAGCTGACAGATCCTCTATATACTACACCACACAGGAGAGCTGACAGATCCTCTATATACTACACCACACAGGAGAGCTGACAGATCCTCTATATACTACACCAGACAGGAGAGGTGACAGATCCTCTATATACTACACCACACAGGAGAGCTGACAGATCCTCTATATACTACACCACACAGGAGAGCTGACAGATCCTCTATACACTACACCACACAGGAAAGCTGACAGATCCTCTATATGCTACATCACATAGGAGAGCTGACAGATCCTCAATATACTACATCACACAGGAGAGCTGACAGATCCTCTATATACTACACCACACAGGAGAGCTGACAGATCCTCTATATACTACACCAGACAGGAGAGGTGACAGATCCTCTATATACTACACCACACAGGAGAGCTGACAGATCCTCTATATACTACACCACACAGGAGAGCTGACAGATCCTCTATACACTACACCACACAGGAGAGCTGACAGAACCTCTATATACTACACCACACAGGAGAGCTGACAGATCCTCTATATACTACATCACACAGGAGAACTGACAGATCCTCTATATACTACATCACACAGGAGAGCTGACAGATCCTCTATGTACTACACCACACGGGAGAGCTGACAGATCCTCTATATACTACACCACATAGGAGAGCTGACAGATCCTCTATATACTACACCACACAGGAAAGCTGACAGATCCTCTATATACTACACCACACAGGAGAGCTGACAGATCCTCTATATATTACACCACACAGGAGAGCTGACAGATCCTCTATATACTACACGACAAAGGAGAGCTGACAGATCATCTATATATTACACCAAACAGTAGAGCCGACAGATCCTCTATACACTACACCACATAGGAGAGCTGGCAGATCCTCTATATATTGCACCACACAGGAGAGTCGACAGATACACTATATACTACACCACACAGGAGAGCTGACAGATCCTCTATATACTACACCACACAGGAGAGCTGACAGATCCTCTATATACTACACCACACAGGAGAGCTGACAGATCCTCTATATATTACACCGCACAGGAGATCTGACAGATCCTCTATATACTACACCACACAGCAGAGTTGACAGATCCTCTATATACTACACCACACAGGAAAGCTGACAGATCCTCTAAATACTACACCACACAGGAGAGCTGATAGATCCTGTATATACTACACCACACAAGAGAGCTGACAGATCCTCTATATACTACACCACACAGGAGAGCTGACAGATCCTCTATACACTAAACCACACAGGAGAGCTGATAGATCCTGTATATACTACACCACACAGGAGAGCTGATAGATCCTGTATATACTACACCACACAGGAGAGCTGACAGATCCTCTATATACTACACCACACAGGAGAGCTGACAGATCCTCTATATACTACACCACACAGGAGAGCTGACAGATCCTCTATACACTACATTACACGGGAGAGCCGACAGATCCACTATATACTACACCACACAGTAGAGATGACAGATCCTCTATATACTACACCACACAGGAGAGCTGACAGATCCACTATATACTACACCACAAAGGAGAAATGTCAGATTCTCTATATACTACACCACAAAGGAGAACTGTCAGATCCTCTATATACTACACCACACAGGAGAGCTGACAGATCCTCTATATATTACACCACAGAGGAGAGCTGACAGATCCTCTATATACTACACCACACAGGAGAGCTGACAGATCCTCTATATACTACAACACACAGGAGAGCTGACAGATCCTCTATATAATACACCACACAGGAGAGCTGACAGATCCTCTATATACTACACCACACAGGAGAGCTGACAGATCCTCTATATACTACACCACACAGGAGAGCTGACAGATCCTCTATATACTACACCACACAGGAGAGCTGACAGATCCACTATATAGTACACCACAACGGAGAGCTGACAGATCCTCTATATACTACACCACACAGGAGAGCGGGCAGATACTCTATATACTACACCACACAGGAGAGCTGACAGATCATCTATATATTACACCACACAGGAGAGCTGACAGATCCACTATATACTACACCACACAGGAGAGCTGACAGATCCTCTATATACTACACCACGCAGGAGAGCTGACAGATCCACTATATACTACAACACACAGGAGAGCTGACAGAACCTCTATATACTACACCACACAGGAGAGCCGACAGATCCTGTATATACTACACCACACAGGAGAGCTGACAGATCCTCTATATACTACACCACACAGGAGAGCTGACAGATCCTCTATATACTACACCACACAGGAGAGCCGACAGATCCTCTACACACTACACCACATAGGAGAGCTGGCAGATCCTCTATATATTACACCACACAGGAGAACCGACAGATCCACTATATTCTACACCACACAGGACAGCTGACAGATCCTCTATATACTACACCACACAGGAGAGCTGACAGATCCTCTATATACTACACCACACAGGAGAGATGACAGATCCTCTATATACTACACCACACAGTAGAGATGACAGATCCTCTATATACTACACCATACAGGAGAGCTGACAGATCCTCTATATACTACACCACACAGGAGAGCCGACAGATCCTCTATATACTACACCACACAGGAGAGCTGACACATCCTCTATATACTACACAATACAGGAGAGCTGAGAGATCCACTATATACTACACCACACAGGAGAGCTGACAGATCCACTATATACTACACCACAAAGGAGAACTGTCAGATCCTCTATATACTACACCACACAGGAGAGCTGACAGATCCTCTATATACTACACCACACAGGAGAGCTGACACATCCTCTATATACTGCACCACACAGGAGAGCTGACAGATCCTCTATATACTACACCACACAGGAGAGCTGACACATCCTCTATATACTACACCACACAGGAGAGCTGACACATCCTCTATATACTACACCACACAGGAGAGCTGACAGATCCTCTATATACTACACCACACAGTAGAGCTGACAGATCCTCAATATACTACACCAGACAGGAGAGCTGACAGATCCTCCATATACTACACTACACAGGAGAGCTGACAGATAGACTATATACTACACCACACAGGAGAGCTGACAGATCCTCTATATACTACACCACACAGGAGAGCTGACAGATCCAATATATACTACACCACACAGGAGAGCTGACAGATCCTCTATATACTACACCATACAGGAGAGCTGACAGATCCTCTATATACTACACCACACAGGAGAGCTGACAGATACTCTATAAACTACACCACACGGGAGAGCTGACAGATCCACTATATACTACACCACACAGGAGAGCTGACAGATCCACTATATACTACACCACACAGGAGAGCTGACAGATCCTCTATATACTACACCACACAGGAGAGCTGACAGATCCTCTATATACTTCACCACACAGGAGAGCTGACAGATCCTCTATATACTACACCACACAGGAGAGCTGTCAGATCCTCTATATACTACACCACACAGGAGAGCTGACAGATCCACTATTTACTACACCACACAGGAGAGCTGACAGATCCTCTATATACTACACCTCACAGGAGAGCCGACAGATCCTCTATATACTACACCACACAGGAGAGCCGACAGATCCTCTATATACTACACAATACAGGAGAGCCGACAGATCCTCTATATACTACACCACACAGGAGAGCTGATAGATCCTCTATATACTACACCACACAGGAGAGCTGACAGATCCTCTATATACTATACCACACAGGAAAGCTGACAGATCCACTATATACTACACCACACAGGAGAGCTGACAGATCCTCTATATACTTCACCACACAGGAGAGCTGACAGATTCTCTATATACTACACCACACAGGAGAGCCGTCAGATCCTCTATATACTACACCACACAGGAGAGCTGACAGATCCTCTATATACTTCACCACACAGGAGAGCTGACAGATTCTCTATATACTACACCACACAGGAGAGCCGTCAGATCCTCTATATACTACACCACACAGGAGAGCTGACAGATCCACTATTTACTACACCACACAGGAGAGATGACAGATCCTCTATATACTACACCTCACAGGAGAGCCGACAGATAATCTATATACTTCACCACACAGGAGAGCTGACAGATCCTCTCTATACTACACCACACAGGAGAGCTGACAGATACTCTATAAACTACACCACACAGGAGAGCTGACAGATCCTCTATATATTACACCACACAGTAGAGCTGACAGATCCTCTATATACTACACCACACAGGAGAGCTGACAGATCCTCTATATATTACACCACACAGGAGAGCTGACAGATCCTCTATACACTACACCAGATAAGAGAGCTGGCAGATCCTCTATATGTTACACCACACAGGAGAGCCGACAGAGCCACTATATACTACACCACACAGGACAGCTGACAGATCCTCTATATGCTACACCACACAGGAGAGCTGACAGATCCTCTATATACTACACCACACAGGAGAGCTGACAGATCCTCTATACACTACACCACACAGGAAAGCTAATAGATCATCTATATATTACATCACACAGGAGAGCCAACAGATACTCTATATACTACACCACACAGGAGAGCTGACAGATCCTCTATATACTACACCACAAAGGAGAGCTGACAGATCCACTATATACTACACCACAAAGGAGAACTGTCAGATCCTCTATATACTACACCACACAGGAGAGCTGACAGATCCTCTATATATTACACCACACAGGAGAGCTGACAGATACTCTATATACTACACCACACAGGAGAGCTGACAGATCCTCTATATACTACACCACACAGGAGAGCTGACAGATCCTCTATATACTACACCACACAGGAGAGCTGACACATCCTCTATATACTACACCACACAGGAGAGCTGACAGATCCACTATATACTACACCACACAGGAGAGCTGACAGATCCTCTATATACTACACCACACAGGAGAGCTGACAGATACTCTATATACTACACCACACAGGAGAGCCGACAGATCCTCTATATACTACACCACACAGGAGAGCTGACAGATACTCTATATATTACACCACACAGGACAGATCCTCTATATACTACACCACACAGGAGAGCTGACAGATCCTCTATATACTACACCACACAGGAGAGCTGACAGATCCTCAATATACTACACCACACAGGAGAGCCGACAGATCCTGTATATACTACACCATACAGGAGAGCTGACAGATCCTCTATATATTACACCACACAGGACAGATCCTCTATATACTACACCACACAGGAGAGCTGACAGATCCTCTCTATACTACACCACACAGGAGAGCTGACAGATCCTCTATACACTACACCACACAGGAGAGCTGACAGATCCTCTATATACTACACCACACAGGAGAGCTGACAGATCCTCTATATACTACACCACACAGGAGAGCTGACAGATCATCTGTATACTACACCCCATAGGAGAGCTGACAGATCCTCTATATACTACACCACACAGGAGAGCTGAGAGATCCACTATATACTACACCACACAGGAGAGCTGACAGATCCTCTATATACTACACCACACAGGAGAGCTGACAGATCATCTATATACTACACCACACAGGAGAGCTGACAGATCCTCTATATACTACACTACACAGGAGAGCTGACACATCCTCTATATACTACACCACACAGTAGAGCTGACAGATCCTCTATATACTACACCACACAGGAGAGCTGACAGATCCAATATATACTACACCACACAGGAGAGCTGACAGATCCTCTATATACTACACCATACAGGAGAGCTGACAGATCCTCTATATACTACACCACACAGGAGAGCTGACAGATACTCTATAAACTACACCACACGGGAGAGCTGACAGATCCACTATATACTACACCACACAGGAGAGCTGACAGATCCTCTATATGCTACACCACACAGGAGAGCCGACAGATCCTCTATACACTACACCACACAGGAGAGCTGACAGATCCTCTATATACTACACCACACAGGAGAGCTAACAGATACTCTATATACTACACCACCCAGGAGAGCTGACAGATCCTCTATATACTACACCACACAGGAGAGCTGACAGATCCTCTATATACTACACCACACAGGAGAGCTGACACATCCTCTATATACTACACCACACAGGAGAGCCGACAGATCCTCTATATACTACACCACACAGGAGAGCTGACAGATCCTCTATATACTACACCACACAGGAGAGCTGACAGATCCTCTATATACTACACCACACAGGAGAGCTTACAGATCCTCCATATACTACACCACACAGGAGAGCTGATAGATCATCTATATATTACATCACACAGGAGAGCCGACAGATACTCTATATACTACACCATACAAGAGATATGACAGATCCTCTATATACTACACCACACAGGAGAGCCGACAGATCCTCTATATACTACACCACGCAGGAGAGCTGACAGATCCTCTATATACTACACCACACAGGAGAGCTGACAGATCCTCTATATACTATACCACACAGGAGAGCTGACAGATCCTCTATATACTACACCACACAGGAGAGCTGACAGATCCTCTATATACTTCACCACACAGGAGAGTTGACAGATCCTATATATACTACACCACACAGGAGAGCCGTCGGATCCTCTATATACTACACCACACAGGAGAGCTGACAGATCCACTATTTACTACACCACACAGGAGAGCTAACAGATACTCTATATACTACACCACCCAGGAGAGCTGACAGATCCTCTATATACTACACCACACAGGAGAGCTGACAGATCCTCTATATACTACACCACACAGGAGAGCCGACAGATCCTCTATATACTACACAATACAGGAGAACTGACAGATCCACTATATACTACACCACACAGGAGAGCTGACAGATCCTCTATATACTACACCACACAGGAGAGCCGACAGATACTCTATATACTACACCATACAAGAGAGCCGACAGATCCTCTATATACTACACCACACAGGAGAGCTGACAGATCCTCTATATACTACACCACACAGGAGAGCTGACAGATCCTCTATATACTATACCACACAGGAGAGCTCACAGATCCACTATATACTACACCACACAGGAGAGCTGACAGATCCTCTATATACTTCACCACACAGGAGAGCTGACAGATCCTCTATATACTACACCACACAGGAGAGCCGTCAGATCCTCTATATACTACACCACACAGGAGAGCTGACAGATCCACTATTTACTACACCACACAGGAGAGCTGACAGATCCTCTATATACTACACCTCACAGGAGAGCCGACAGATAATCTATATACTTCACCACACAGGAGAGCTGACAGATCCTCTATATACTACACCACACAGGAGAGCTGACAGATACTCTATAAACTACACCACACAGGAGAGCTGACAGATCCTCTATATATTACACCACACAGTAGAGCTGACAGATCCTCTATATACTACACCACACAGGAGAGCTGACAGATCCTCTATATATTACACCACACAGGAGAGCTGACAGATCCTCTATACACTACACCACATAAGAGAACTGGCAGATCCTCTATATATTACACCACACAGGAGAGCCGACAGAGCCACTATATACTACACCACACAGGACAGCTGACAGATCCTCTATATACTACACCACACAGAAGAGCTGACAGATCCTCTATATACTACACCACACAGGAGAGCTGACAGATCCTCTATATACTACACCACACAGGAGAGCTGACAGATCCTCTATATACTACACCACACAGGAGAGCTGACAGATCATCTGTATACTACACCCCACAGGAGAGCTGACAGATCCTCTATATACTACACCACACAGGAGAGCTGACAGATCCACTATATACTACACCACACAGGAGAGCTGACAGATCCTCTATATACTACACCACACAGGAGAGCTGACAGATCATCTATATACTACACCACACAGGAGAGCTGACAGATCCTCTATATACTACACTACACAGGAGAGCTGACACATCCTCTATATACTACACCACACAGGAGAGCTGACAGATCCTCTATATACTACACCACACAGGAGAGCTGACAGATCCTCTATATACTACACCATACAGGAGAGCTGACAGATCCTCTATATACTACACCACACAGGAGAGCTGACAGATACTCTATAAACTACACCACACAGGAGAGCTGACAGATCCACTATATACTACACCACACAGGAGAGCTGACAGATCCACTATATACTACACCACACAGGAGAGCTGACAGATCCTCTATATACTACACCACACAGGAGAGCTGACAGAGCCTCTATATACTACACCACACAGGAGAGCTGACAGATCCACTATATACTACACCACACAGGAGAGCTGACAGATCCACTATATACTACACCACACAGGAGAGCTGACAGATCCTCTATATACTACCCCACACAGGAGAGCTGACAGATACTCTATATACTACACCACACAGGAGAGCTGACACATCCTCTATATACTACACCACACAGGAGAGCTGACAGATCCTCTATATACTACACCACACAGGAGAGCGGGCAGATCCTCTATATACCTGTGAAGCACCTGAAGGGTTAATAAACTTCTTGAATGTGGTTTGAGTACCTTGAGGGGTGCAGTTTTTAGAATGGTGTCACTTTTGGGTATTTTCTGTCATAAAGGCCTTTTAAAGTCACTTAAAATGTGATGCGGTCCCTAAAAAAATGGTTTTGTAAATTTTGTTGGAAAAATTAGAAATCGCTGGTCAAATTTTAACCCTTATAGCTCTCTAATAAAAAAAAAGTAGACATGTGGAAATGTTATTTATTAACTATTTTGTGTGACATCTCTCTGATTTAAGGGCATAAAAATTCAAATTTTGAAAATTGCTAAAGTTTCAAAATTTTTGCAGATTTCCTTTTTTTTCACAAATAAACGCAAGTGTTATCGAAGAAGTTTTACCACAATCATGAAGTACAATATGTCAAGAAAAAAGAATCTCAGAATCAGGGGGATCCATTGAAGCGTTCCAGAGTAATTACCTCATAAAGTGACAGTGGTCAGATTTGTAAAAATTGGCCCGGTCATTAATGTGTAAACCACCTTAGGTTGTAAAGGGGTTAAGCATTATATATGAGGATTGGAAGAAAACAAGAATTGTCCTTTATTAGAATGCATATAGAATAAATGTACAGGCAAAAATAAAATAAAACCTGGTGAAAAAAAAGCTGGTGAAGTTTGAAGGATTGCTGTATGCAATTAGGCTACTTTCCCTGCATCTTTGACGGTGATTTAATAGCGCTATACCGCTGTTTTGCGCATGCGCTGATGATTCTAAGATGTTTCCCTTACGAAGAAAACCCTGGGAAGCTTCATAGCATGCTCGCGCATGCGCAAAGTGTTTGTTTTCCACTACCTTTCTGTTTTGACATGCGCATTGTACCCAGCAGGACGCCGATGTTGGCGCTTTTTTCACAAATTGTATGGGGTGAGTCATCAAGTGATCAATCATATAAAGCTGTTCTTAAATAATAATAATGACTCTTTTCATGTATTTTGTATGTTATCTTCACAGCACAGGCACTATAATGAACTTTAACTTGATTGTATATACTTGAATTGCCATTCACTCCTTGTATATCGTATCTCCATTATATGATATGCTCCTATTTGTATAATTACTGTTAACACTATTTGTAATTGTTATACTATATAAGGTTCACTATGTTCACTTTGTTAATACTTGAGAGGCTCACACCTGTCTGTCTATCTATCTATCTATCTATCTATCTATCTATCTATCTATCTATCTATCTATCTGCCTATCACTCTCTCATTATGACATCAGGGTAAAATCTACAGTAAGTCACAGTGATGTGATGACATCATCACATTCTATATCCCAGTGTTACAGCCCAAGGGAAATCACTGCCTCACAGACTTACAAGGGTGAGGGAGTACCTTTTGTTTTTCGTGACGAACGAAGCAAAAATTTATTCTAAAATGGAGAGAAGACGAGCCCAAAGAGATCGGGTTCTGAGAGAAAGGAGAGGAATAAATGAAGAGCAGGTATTGTTGTTCGCTTTAGGGCGAAAAGACATTAATCTACCGGACATGGACCCTGACGCCTCAGAAATGGCGTCCAAACGACAACATTTAGAGAAAATGAGAAAGTCCAAAAGACAAGAGATCCTTACACAGAGAAGGAACATGGAGAACCTCATGGCGTCTGACTCTGCCTCCTCCGCTGAGCTTCAGAGGGCCTTTATTATCTCCTTGAAAAAAATCGGAGATCTGGTCCCTGAAATAAGGAGGAGGAATAAAGAAGCCATCCTCAATAAGCAGAGAAACATCAGCGCAGAGATAGAGCTGGAGGAAGTTCTCCAAGAAACTCCAAGACAGGTCTCATCCAAGGCTGAAAGCCAAGACACCCTGAACCTGCAAAGAGCTGCAGCCCAGAAAAGAATGAGGAACAGCAGAGACTGGGTTGTCCAATGCAGGAGACATCTGAGATATGCTACACCCATCATTAATGGGAATGGTGCCCTATGGAGATCCCACTCATCAACCAAAACCATCTCCATCCCGGATTTTCTGTTCCATCTGAGTGTTTCTTCACCAGACAGATCAATGGATAAAGATGAACCAGGTAAGAAATAAACTTACTCAGTATAATAAGACTGGGGGTGAGGGGGATTATACTCCTAATATTATGTACAGGCCTCAATTATAAATGCTGACTAATGGAAGAACTGTCCTTGTTGCCCATAGCAACCAGTCACCTTTCAGTGTTCTATAGAATGTTGAGAAATAGAATCTGTGCTGTGAATCGTTGCTATGGGCAACAGGGTCAGTTTTGCTATTAGAGAGTTTTGATAAATGAAGGACCAAATATTAGACATTTCCTGCTCATTTACATAGTTTTGTTTAAAATTATAATATATGCGCTGGAGCTATATCTATTAACCCCCCTTTGACCGGAAAAACTTTCGCTTTTTTTCTTCCTTCTTCGAAAAGCCATAACTTTTCTTTTATTTGCATGTGAGCTTGCTTTTTTAGTGGACCGAGCTGCAGTTTTGAAGAACACTATTTATTTTGTCTTTCAATTATTTAGAAAAGAGGGGAAAAAAATCAAAGAGTGGTAAAATTGTGGGACGGGGGGAGGGATTCCGACATTGTTCTTTTCTATTGTGTTCATTGTGTGGTAAAAATGACCTCATAAAGTAATTCTCCATGTCAGTGACAAGTGTGGTAATGCTGAACATGCATGGGTTTCCTTTTGACATAAGTGGTGGAAGAAAATTAAAAATGTAATAAAAAACATTGATTTGTGTCTCCATATTCTGAGACATTGTAACTTTGTGATTGTGATACCTCAATGGCGCAGTGTAAAGGCTTCTTTATTGTGTATGAAGCTGTAGCTTTTAATGATCCTTTCTTGGGTAGACAGGACATTACGATATCTTTTTATTGCTATTGTTAGATTTTTTTTTTTCTCATTTTAGTATTTACTGTTTGGGAAAATTATTTTTATATTTTTGTATAACGGACTTATACTAATGCCGTGATCCCAGTTATGCTTATTTTTCATTTTTTATTATTATTATTATTCATTAGGAAAGTTGTTTCATTCAAATTATATTTTTAAATAATTTTTTGGGTTTATTAATTTTTTTTAATTTATTTAATTTTTTAGTCTCCTTAGAAGACTTGAACCTGCAATTTTTTGATCGCTTGTACTACAAGTGCTTCTCACTAAATTAGAATATCATCAAAAAGTAAATTTATTTTTAGTTCTTTAATACAAAAAGTGAAACTCATATATTATATAGAGTCATTACAAACAGAGTGATCTATTTCAAGTGTTTATTTCTGTTAATGTTGATGATTATGGCTTACAGCCAATGAAAACACAAAAGTCATTATCTCAGTAAATTAGAATATTTTATAACACCAGTTTGAAAAATGATTTTAAAATCTGAAATGTATGTTCAGTAAATGAACTCAATACTTGGTCGGGGCGCCTTTTGCATCAATTACTGCATCAATGCCGCGTGGCATGGAGGCGATCAGCCTGTGGCACTGCTGTGGTGTTATGGAAGCCCAGGTTGCTTTGATAGCAGCCTTCAGCTCGTCTGCATTGTTGGGTCTGGTGTCTCTTATCTTCCTCTTGACAATACCCTATAGATTCTCTATGGGGTTAAGGTCAGGCAAGTTTGCTGGCCAATCAAGCACAGTGATAGTGTTGTTTTTAAACCAGGTATTATTTTTGTATTGAAGAACTGAAATAAATTAACTTTTTGATGATATTCTAATTTAGTGAGAAGCACCTGTATGTGCTGTAATGGAACTGTATCGCTGTATATGGCTATATTATATGTTATCATAAGAAATTAAACCAGGCTGGTCTAAACAGGAGGACAAAAGTGAAAGATATGGGTTTTCAGTAGGTCCAGATAGTCATTACAGTTAATTAACCTCTTGCAATTGTGACCTGGTGGGGGCTAATGGGTGCTGGTAGCAAATTGGCAATCACTTCATTTAAATACCACTGTCAGCATTGAAACGGTTAAACCGCAGTAATCAGAGTGTGCTCCAGTTGCTGTATTTATTGGCACGTGGCAGCTATGTAATACAGCCGGTATCAGCCTGGTAAAATGCAGGCTCAGCGACTGAGCCCGCTCCATACACTTACCACACAACATGACAAACATTTCCATTATGTCTTCTCAAAGAGACTAACAAATCTTGTATCATCTCAGCAGGTGGAAGCCTTATGATGCCCTCTGACATAGCAGACATGCCAGCACATGCTGATGCCAGATCCCTTCTTTTACCCCAGAGAGAACTGGTTAAAATGGAAAATCCTGTTGACCTGTGCAGCCTTGAATTCCACAAAGATCTTGGAGTGGGAGGCTTTGGAAAGGTAAGTGTGAATTTCTCCTTCTCTGTGTTCCTCAATGTATCCTGCACCAGATACACAGGAGGATATACATATTCATTACAGGATGTTCATATGTAATGGTGATTGGGATAAACCAGTGATCCATTACACAGATCCCTATAATAGATGGGAGTTTGGTCTGATCTCCTTTGATTTTTCTCCAGGTCCTCTTGGCATCAGATCCGGTCAGCGGAGAACTGCTGGCTATTAAAATGATGGACAAGAGTCGTATTGATGAGGACACAATCTCTACAGAATTAGACATCCTCTGTATGGCCACTGGCTGCCGCTTCCTAACATCTCTGCGGGGGTTTATGGAAACACCATTAGAATATATATTAGCCATGGAGTATATGGCCGGAGGAGATCTGTTTCACCACCTGGCTCCATCTAATTCATTTGATATGGAAACATCAAGGTAAACTTCTAACAGCCAAATCCTAATAATCTGCTGCCCGTACATTGTAGTCCTAGAGTGTATGTAACCACTGATCCATCCTCTACTTTCTACTCCACAGACTCTTTGCGGCAGAAATGGTTTGCGGACTCCAGTTCCTCCATGAACATGGCGTGATACATTGGTAATCAGTTCATCTTCATAAATCTCTGTTGTCTCCTTACATATCTATTGTATAAAGTTATTTTCATGAATTATCCTCACAATCAGTATCTGCTCCTTCTCCCTTCAGTGACCTGAAGCCACAGAACATTCTCATCGATGACATGGGACATATAAAAATCTCTGACTTTGGCTTATCAGTCATGAATATGGGCGAGGATGACCTATTAGAAGAACAAGTTGGCACTCAGGGTTACATCGCACCTGAGGTAAAAAACATCCCAGTGTGATTGATGGCGATAGTAGGACTGAGTATTAATCTGAGTATCCTGCTCATATCTAATCACAGACTGGTCCTCATGGCCTCTGTGTGTAAATCCCCTCCCCGGTATATTCACCTCATCTCCTATATTATGTTCCCACAGATAATGGATGGAGAAGCCTTCAATCATCTGGCAGATTCCTTTTCATTTGGTGTCATCCTGTACATGATGATTGTGGGGAGCCAACCGTTCTATGGCAGCGGCACACTGGAGGAATACCACCGGTCTCTGCAGGAGGACGTCCCAGATATTCCAGACTGGATGCCCAACGATGCCCTTGACATCCTAGAAGGCGTAAGTAGGATCAGAGAAAGAAGGAAGATGAAGGACTATAAGGAAAGCTATAAGATATGATGTGGAGAGTCCATGGACATTGTGTAATAACGTATCAGTAATAATCCGTAATATAATGATTAATGGTCTCTCTCATTTTCCAGCTTCTTTGCAAATCTCCATCTGCCCGGTATGCTATATCATCCTTCATCCGAGAGCGCCCATTCTTCTACCCTATATACTGGTTCGACGTGGAGTCCGGCGAAGCCGACCCACCATTCCGATGGGGCGATGATGTAAGTATAGCACATAGGGACATCCATAGTGTTATCAATGCTCAGTAACACACATATCCACTATACACCTTATCATTATATCCCCCCGGTATACATTATATATGTGAGGAGACGATTCTCAGATGTGTATATTTCTCGTCTTAAAATGGAGAATAGCGGCGCACACCATATCAAATTACTTCTTTATTAATGTCCTTTAAAACATATCAGCAGGGAGAGAGAGAAGGAGCAGGTGTGGCTGGTCAGACAGACCCGACAATATGTTTTAAAGCACATTAATGAAAAAGTAATTTTATACGGTGAGTGACGCTTTTCTCTATTTTTGGACAGCAATTGTTTCCCCAGTCTGGGGTGTATTTAGCTGAGCACTACTGTGGTCCACGAACCCTTTCTTAATTGTGCAACTCGCAACATTGTACTCAGACTTTATGATAGTGCAGAATCGCCTAACTTTCTTTATTTTGAATATATTTCTCTCCTTACAGGAGGATTAGGCTGATATAAATCAGCCCCATTCCAGTAACATCTAGGAATGAAGCTTTCCATTAATCGGATGAGACAATTACACTGGACTTTCTTATTTACCGGACTGTGACAAACTTACCGATCTTCCACCACATAACATCAACGTAGATTTGAGCACCAAACATACAGGGATTTATTCCGATCGCCATATTTGGGGTCATGAAGGAATTTTTTTCCCTTGATATGAGGATGATCCAACAACGAGTCCTCAGGGTTATTTTTCGCCTTCCTCTGGATCAACATAGCAAGTAATTAAAGGCTGAAATTGAAGGATTTCTTTCAGCCATACTTGCTATGTCACCATCTGGACGACTCATCTACAATGTGGTGGTAAGGAGACGACTACAAGATATGGACAGACAGAAGGCAGCCGCTGCTCCTTCTCCTACCAGACAGGAAAAAAAGAAGGTAGCGGCTGCTCCTTCACCTACCGGATATGGACAGACAGAAGAAAGCGGCTGCTCCTTCTTATAATTGGCCAAGTAAAGAGAGATGGAAGCGGCTGCTCCTTCTCATACTTGGCCATGTAGCAACAGAATGAAGCGGCTGCTTCTTCTACTACCTGGCTGTGGACAGAGAGAAGAAGCGGCTGCTCCTTCATCTACCTAGCCATGGTGAAACAGAAGGCCGTATGGTTGATCGCAGTGCTGTAGGAATCCAGGAAAACTCCAACTGCATAGATCACACATTCCTGCTCTTCTCCTCTCCGTCATGTGTGATCCAGACCTGAATGTCCAAAAACAGCTCAAGTGCAACCAAAGGCCTGAAGAGCGGAATCATCATCTGCTCCTTTCTATAGAAAGTGACTGTATCTACAGACTTTCTTTTTCATCTTTGCATATTATTAACAACTTATATGCACAAATATATATATTGAACATCTATGGTGTTTCTGGTTAGATTATTCTTATATACAGAACTGCTTGTTGGTATGTTTAATAATATCATAATTGAGCGAACCTTTCAAGGGTTGGTTTGGTTCTGCTCGGCGAACTTACCGATGTTCGTCGAACGGTTCGACGAACATATCCGAATCCCATTGCATTCAATGGGAGGCAAAACCAAACGCATACACAACACGTTCAAAGGGACCGAAAAGCTGCCAAAACAGCTCAAATTATGGGCAGACACCAGGAAAAGTGGCATCAATTGACCCACAGTACAAATTTTATAATGGCACAGCAGCAGTCAGCCATGGGCCATGCATGAGGTATCAGGGTATGGGCCAGCATTTATAGCTTTGAATTTAACTTCAAATTAAGACGGGGTGGGTGAGGGATCGGTGTAGGCCTGCTGTGCTGGGAGCCCTGATACCACATGCAACAGTTCAACCTGCTTTTCTGGTCAGCCACACTCAGGTGGCACAAACATCAGTTTCATAGACTACTATTGATAGAAAAATGTAAGGATAGTAACACAGGTAGTTGACTGAAAGTAAGTGCACGCCTTCCGATCTGAGAGCCCTAGCGCTACAGGCAACACACATGAAGGAGATCCAAAGAGGAGTCTCCAGATTTAAAAAAATTAAAGGCAGACACCACCAAAGTGGCATCAATTTCACCAGAGTAAAAATAGTATAATGGGGACCGACACCTCTTCCACTACAGGAAACCCAGCAGATGGAAACCCAACTTGGAGTCTCCATGTTTTGAAAAAATAGGGGCAGACACCAACAAAGTGACATCAATTTCACCAAAGTAGAAATAGTATAATCGGGACCTACTCCCCTTGCACTACAGGAAACACACCAGATGGACACTAGAGATGAGGAAACTTTCAAAGTTCGGTTCTGCTTGGCGAACTTCCCGATGTTCGCTGAACGGTTCGCCGAGCAAATCCGAATCCCATTGCATTCAATGAAAGGTAAAACCAAAAGCATACACAACACCTTCAAAGGGACCCAAAAGCTGCCAAAACAGCTCAAATTAGCTGCAGACACCAGGAAAAGTGGCATCAATTGACCCACAGTACAAATAGTATAATTATTATTATTTATTATTACAGCGCCATTTATTCCATGGCGCTTTACATGTGAAAAGGGCTATACATAGCAAACAACAAGTACAATAATCTTGAACAAAAAAAAGAGTCACCGACTGGTACAAGAGGAGAGCGGACCATGCAAGCGAAGGCTCACAAACAATCTACTAGGAATGGGTGAGGATACAGAAGGTGAGGGTAGAGATGGTCGTGCAGCGATATGGTGGAGCGAGGATTACTGCAAGTTGTACGCTTGTCCGAAGAGGTAAGTCTTCAGGTTCCTTTTGAAGGTGTTCACGGTAGGCGAGAGTCTCATCTATGTTGGGGTTGAGAGTTGCAGAGTTGCGGAGATGCACAGGAGAAATCTTGTATGCGATTGTGGGAAGAGGAGATAAGAGGGGAGCAGAGAAGGAGATCCTGTGAGGAACGGAGGTTGTGTGCAGGTAAGCACTGGGAGACTAGGTCAGAGATGTATGGAAGAGACAGATTTTGGATGGCTTTGTAAGCCAAAGTTAGGGTTTTGAACTGGAGTCTTTGGGCAACAGGGAGCCAGTACAGGGATTGACAGGTGGATAAGTCGGCCAGCAGAGTTTAGGATAGATTGGAGGGGTGCAAGAGTTTTAGAAGTGAGGCCACAGAGCAGGAGCTTGTAGTAGTCGAGGCGGGAGATAATGAGGGCGTGCACTAGTGCTTTTGCAGATTCATGGTTGAGAAATGTGCAGATCAGAGAGATATTTTGGAGTTGGAGTCGGCAGGAAGTGGAAAGTGCTTGGATCTCAGGTTTGAAACTAGATCTCAGGTTAAATTAGAAGAAGAGGGGATGGGAAGAAAAACGCCGGACACGATCATGCAACCAGAGAACATACTAATGAAAGATATGAAGTGCGACAAAGAAGGTCCAAGACAAGATACTTGGAAGGGAGGTAAGAAAATTTCTAATACAATCCACAGGGAGAAGATTGGAACAAAACAAAATCGTGTAAACTGCGTGCTAGCAAATGCCAGGAGCCTGACAAACAAGATGGATGAACTGGAAGCAGAAATATCTACAGGTAACTATGACATAGTGGGAATAACCGAGACATGGTTAGATGAAAGCTATGACTGGGCAGTTAACTTACAGGGTTACAGTCTGTTTAGAAGGGATCGAAGAAGTCGGAAAGGGGGTGGAGTCTGTCTATATGTAAAGACGTGTCTAAAGCCTACAATACGGGAGGATGTATGGGAGGGAAATGAGGAGGTCGAGTCCTTATGGGTGGAGATACATGGGGCTAAAAACAATAATAAAATTATCATAGGAGTCTGTTATAAACCACCAAATATAGCAGAAGCCACGGAAAGTCTATTAATGAGACAAATAGACGAAGTAGCAAAAAATAATGAGGTGCTTATTATGGGGGACTTCAACTACCCCGATATAGACTGGGAAACCGAAAGCTGTAGATCTCAGAAAGGAAACAGGTTTCTGTCAATTATCAAAGACAATTATTTGTCACAACTTGTGCAGGAACCAACTAGAGGGACGGCCCTTTTAGACTTAATATTAACTAACAGGCCAGACAGAATAACTGAGGTGCAGGTCGGGGGGCACCTGGGAAATAGTGACCACAACATTATACAATTCCACATGTGCTTCAGTAGGGTGCCCAGCAAGGGAGTCACAAAAACACTGAACTTCAGGAGGGCAAAGTTTGATCAGCTAAGAGATGCCCTTCACCTTATAGACTGGGATAGTATCTTTAGTAATAGGAGCACGGATAGAAAATGGGACATTTTCAAAACAGTTCTACATAGTCACTGTAGAAGGTACATACCTTATGGGAATAACAGGGCTAGGAATAGGAGGAAGCCAATGTGGCTAAATAAGGAAGTCAAGAGGGCAATGAAAAACAAAAAAAGGGCTTTCGGTAAACTTATACAAGAAGGCAGCGAGGAAGCGCTAATATCTTATAGGGAAAAAAACAAAATCTGTAAGAAACAAATAAGAATAGCAAAAGAGGAGACAGAGAGACTAATTGCCAAGGAAAGTAAAACAAATCCCAAACTGTTCTTTAACTATATAAACAGTAAAAGGATTAAAACTGATGGCGTTGGCCCATTGAAAAATAACCTGGGTAAAATCATAGAGGGCGATGAGGGTAAAGCAAACCTACTCAATAGCTTCTTCTCCACTGTTTTCACAAAAGAAAACAATTTATCGGAGGAAATGCAGAGTGATAAAGTAAATCCTCCGCTAAATATCACCCACCTAACCCAGGGGGAAGTTCAGAAACGCCTAAATAATATCAAAATAGACAAGTCACCAGGCCCAGATGACATACACCCCCGGGTACTAAAAGAATTAAGTAATGTGATAGACAGGCCGCTGTATCTTATATTCAAGCACTCTTTATGGACAGGGACTGTCCCACTAGACTGGCGCCAAGCAAATGTGGTACCAATATTCAAAAAGGGGTCTAAAAGTGACCCTGGGAACTATAGACCAGTCAGCTTAACGTCTGTTGTGGGTAAATTGTTTGAAGGATTTCTTAGAGATGCTATTGTAGAATATCTTAATGATAATAACTGTCTAACTCCATATCAACATGGATTCATGAGGGATCGCTCCTGCCAAACAAACCTGATGGCCTTCTACGAGGAGGTGAGCTCACAGCTGGACCGGGGAGAGTCAGTGGATGTTGTATACCTTGACTTCTCCAAAGCGTTTGATACCGTGCCACACAAAAGGTTGGTATATAAAATGAGAATGCTTGGTCTGGGGGATAATGTGTGCAAGTGGGTAAATAGCTGGCTGAGTGATAGAAAGCAGAGGGTGGTTATCAATGGAGTAAGCTCAGGGTGTGTCAGGGTTACTAGCGGGGTGCCTCAAGGGTCTGTCTTGGGCCCTATATTATTTAATATATTTATTTATGATCTAGTGGAAGGGTTGCATAGTAAAATAGCAATATTTGCAGATGATACTAAACTTTGTAAAGTAGTTAATACAGATGAGGACAGGGCACAGCTACAGGAGGATTTAGATAAATTGGGGAGTTGGGCCAAAAAATGGCAAATGGGGTTCTATGCCGATAAATGTAAGGTCATGCACATGGGAAAGAAAAACAGCAGTCACCCATACATATTAAATGGGAAACCGTTGGGGAAATCTGACATGGAGAAGGACCTGGGCGTCTTGGTTAACAGCAAATTAAATTGGAGTGCCCAGTGTCAGGCAGCAGCTGCGAAGGCAAATAGAGTCATGGCATGCATCAGAAGAGGAATAGGGGCATATGATGAGAACATTGTTCTTCCTCTGTATAAAGCGCTGGTAAGGCCGCAGAAGCAGTGCTGTTGCTTCCAAAGCATCCAGCAACTGTTACAAATAACACAAGCACAGGAGACAGGAAGTGTTGTGCTTCAGAAGCATCCAGCAACTAGAGGGCTTAACACGGTCACAGGAGACAGGGAGTGTTTTAGCAGAGCCCCAGGGGGACTGTGGTGAACTTGTTATTGTAGTCTGGCTCAAGCCGAAGAGAGAGGTGGTGTGTATCTGACAGAAGGCAACTAAACAGGATTGAAGAGAAGACTGAAGGCAGATGAGAGGGGTGTCGGTACAGGGGTAGCACTGCTGCAGCAAGGCATGTCCCCTGAAAGCCGGAGGAGTGTCAGCTCCAGTAAGGGGGCAAATAGGAGAGCAGGGCAAGTCAGGCAGGTGCTGGTAGTGGGGGACTCAATTATTAGGGGAACAGATAGGGCAATCTGTCACAAAGACAGGGATCGTCGAACAGTGTGCTGCCTACCTGGCGCTCGAGTCCGGCACATCGCTGATCGGGTTGACAGATTACTGGGAGGGGCTGGTGAGGACCCAGCGGTCATGGTGCACATTGGCACAAATGACAAAGTTAGAGGTAGGTGGAAGGTCCTTAAAGATGATTTCAGGGAATTAGGCTGCAAGCTTAGAGCAAGGACCTCCAAGGTGGTATTCTCGGAAATACTACCTGTACCATGTGCCACGCCAGAGAGGCAACGGGAGATTAGGGAGAAAAATAAGTGGCTCAAGAACTGGTGTAGGAAGGAGGGATTTGGGTTCCTGGAGAACTGGGCCGACTACGCTAGGGAACGGCTGCACCTCAATGGGGAGGGTGCAGCTGTGCTGGGGAGAAAATGGCTAGAAGGTTGGAGGAGTGATTAAACTAGGGATTGGGGGGAGGGTGTTCATTTTATAGCTGGGGAAGATAGTGCAGAGAATGACCTGGGCACAAATAAAGAAATTGGGGGTGGGGTTAGAACAGTCAATAAAGTAAGAAGGAATAGAGGTACAGAGAGATACATAAAATGTATGTACACTAATGCCAGAAGCCTCACCAACAAAATGGAGGAATTAGAATTAATTTTGTTGGAAAATAATTATGACATGGTGGGGATATCTGAGACATGGCTGGACGAGAGCCATGACTGGGCAGTTAACTTACAGGGTTATAGTCTGTTCTGAAATGACCGTACAAACAAGCGAGGGGGGTGTGTGTTTATATGTAAAATCATCCTTAAAACCCATCTTGCGGGAGAATATATGTGAATATAATGAAAATGTAGAGTCCCTGTGGGTGGAGATAAGGGGAAGGGGAAAAAATAATAAATTACTTATTTCTTATAATATTTCTTATAATCTCCAAAAATAATGGAAGCAGTGGAGAATATCCTTGTAAAGCAAATAGATGAAGTAGCGACTCAAGGAGAACTCATTATTATGGGGGACTTCAACTACCCTGAAATACATTGGGGGACAGAAACCTGTAGTTCAAGCAAAGGTAATAGGTTTTTGACTACTATGAGAGACAATTACCTTTCACAACTGGTTAAGGAACAAACAAGAAGGGGGGCACTGCTAGACCTAATATTTACCAACAAGCCAGACCGCATATCAAATATACGAGTTGGGGGTCACTTGGGTAATAGTGATTACAAAATAATAAGTTTTCATGTAACCTTTAATAAGATGGGTAGTAGAGGGGTTACAAGGACACTAAACTTCAGGAAGGCAAATTTCCAACGGTTGAGAGATGATCTTAGTGCAATATACTGGGACGATATCCTGAGACATAAAGCTACACAAAGCAAATGGGAGACATTTATTAGCATCCTGAATAGGACCGTTGCACAATGTATACCCTATGGGAATAAACATGCTAGAAATAGGAGGAAACCACTATGGCTAAATAGAGCTGTAAGGGGCGCAATAAGTGACAAAAAGAAAGCATTTAGAGAACTAAAGCTAGTAGGTAGTGATGAGGCATTAAATAAATATAGAAAATTAAATAAATTCTGTAAAAACCAAATCAAGGCAGCAAAGATTGAGACAGAGAGAATCATTGCCAGATAAAGTAAAAATAATCCCAAAATATTCTTTAACTACACAAATAGTAAAAAACTAAAAAATGATAGTGTTGGTCCCCTTAAAAATAGTCTGGGTGAAATGGTGGATGAGGATGAGGAAAAAGCCAATATGCTAAATGATTTTTTTCAACCGTATTTACACAAGAAAATCGCATGACAGAAAACATGATAAGTCAGTGATAACAAAAATTCTCCATTAAATGTCACTTGCTTAACCCAGCAGGAAGTACGGCGGCGTCTAAAAATCACTAAAGTTGACAAATCCCCGGGCCCGGATGGGATACACCCACGAGAACTGCAGGAATTAAGTAACGTCATAGATAGACCATTATTTTTAATCTTTAAAGATTCCATAATAACAGGGTCTGTACCACAGGACTGGCGTATAGCAAATGTGGTGCCAATATTCAAAAAGGGGACAAAAACTGAACTTGGAAGTTATAGGCCAGTAAGCTTAACCTCTACTGTGTGTAAAATCCTGGAGGGTTTCCTTAGAGATGCTATACTAGAGTATCTGAGGAGGAATAACTTCATGACCCAATATCAACATGGGTTTACGAGGGACGGTTCCTGTCAAACTAATCTGATCAGTTTTTATGAGGAGGCAAGTTCCGGACTGGACCAAGGAAATGAAGTGAATGTTGTGTATATGGACTTTTCAAAAGCTTTTGATACAGTTCCACACAAAAGATTGATACATAAAATGAGAACAATGGGGATAGGGGAAAATATATGTAAGTGGGTTAAGAATTGGCTCAGTGATAGGAAACAAAGGGTGGTTATTAATGGAACGCACTCAGACTGGGTCTCAGTTAACAGTGGGGTACCACAGGGGTCAGTATTGGGCCCCCTTCTTTTTAACATATTTATTAATGACTTTTTAGAGGGCATACAGAGTAATATTTCAATATTTGCAGATGACACTAAACTCTGCAGGGTAATCAATACAGAGGAGGGTAATTTTATATTACAGGAGGATCTGTGTAAACTAGAACCTTGGGCTGATAAATGGCAAATGAGCTTTAATGGGGATAAATGTAAGGTAATGCACTGGGACAGAGGAAATAAATTGTATAATTATATGCTTAATTGAAAAACACTGTGCAAAACTGGAACTGAAAAAGACCTGGGTGTATTGGTGGACGACAAGCTCACGTTTAGTGGCCAGTGTCAGGCAGCTGCTGCAAAGGCAAATAAAATAATGGGATGCATTAAAAGAGGCATAGATGCTCATGAGGAGAACATAATTTTACCTCTATACAAGTCACTAGTGCGACCACACTTAGAATACTGTGTACAGTTCTGGTCTCCGGTGTATAAGAAAGACATAGCTGAACTAGAGCGGGTGCAGAGAAGAGCGACCAAGGTTATTAGAGGACTGGGGGGTCTGCTATACCAAGACAGGTTATTACACTTGGGGTTATTTACTGAGGAAAAACTAAGGCTTAGGGGTGATCTTATTACTATGTACAAGTATATGAGGGGACAGTACAAAGACCTTTCTACTGATCTTTTTACTCTGAGACCAGAGACGGGGACAAGGGGGCATCTTCTACGTCTGGAGGAAAGAAGGTTTAATAATAATTACAGACGCGGATTCTTTACTGTAAGAGCAGAGAGACTATGGAACTCTCTGCCGCATGATGTTGTAATGAGTGATTCACTATTAAAATTTAAGAAGGGCATGGATGCCTTTCTTGAAAAGTATAATATTACAGGTTATACAGTGGTGGCCAAAAGTATTGGCACCCCTGCAATTCTGTCAGATAATACTCAGTTTCTTCCTGAAAATGATTGCAATCACAAATTCTTTGTTATTATTCTCTTCATTTAATTTGCTTGCAAGGAAAAAACACAAAAGAGAATGAAGCAAAAATCAAATCATTGATCATTTCACACAAAACTCCAAAAATGGGCCAGACAAAAGTATTAGCACCCTCAGCCTAATACTTGGTTGCACAACCTTTAGCCAAAATAACTGCGAACAACCGCTTCCGGTAACCATCAATGAGTTTCTTACAATGCTCTGCTGGAATTGTAGACCATTCTTCTTTGGCAAACTGCTCCAGGTCCCTGATATTTGAAGGGTGCCTTCTCCAAACTGCCATTTTGAGATCTCTCCACAGGTGTTCTATGGGATTCAGGTCTGGACTCATTGCTGGCCACCTTAGAAGTCTCCAGTGCTTTCTCTCAAACCATTTTATAGTGCTTTTGGAAGTGTGTTTTGGGTCATTGTCCTGCTGGAAGACCCATGACCTGTGAGGGAGACCCAGCTTTCTCACACTGGGCGCTACATTATGCTGCAAAATTTGTTGGTAGTCTTCAGACTTCATAATGACATGCACACGGTCAAGCAGTCCAGTGCCAGAGGCAGCAAAGCAACCCCAAAACATCAGGGAACCTCCGCCATGTTTGACTGTAGGGACCGTGTTCTTTTCTTTGAATACCTCTTTTTTTCCCTGTACACTCTATGTTGATGCTTTTTGCCAAAAAGCTCTACTTTTGTCTCATCTGACCAGAGAACATTCTTCCAAAACGTTTTAGGCTTTCTCAGGTAAGTTTTGGCAAACTCCAGCCTGGCTTTTTTATGTCTCGGGGTAAGAAGTGGGGTCTTCCTGGGTATCCTACCATACAGTCCCTTTTCATTCAGACGCCGACGGATAGTACGTGTTGACACTGTTGTACCCTCGGACTGCAGGGCAGCTTGAACTTGTTTGGATGTCAGTCGAGGTTCTTTATTCACCATCCGCACAATCTTGCGTTGAAATCTCTCGTCAATTTTTCTTTTCCGTCCACATCTAGGGAGGTTAGCCACAGTGCCATGGGCTTTAAACTTCTTGATGACACTGCGCACGGAAGACACAGGAACATTCAGGTCTTTGGAGATGGATTTGTAGCCTTGAGATTGCTCATGCTTCCTCACAATTTGGTTTCTTAAGTCCTCAGACAGTTCTTTGGTCTTCTTTCTTTTCTCCATGCTCAATGTGGTACACACAAGGACACAGGACAGAGGTTGAGTCAACTTTAATCCATGTTAACTGGCTGCAAGTGTGATTTAGTTATTGCCAACACCTGTTAGGTGCCACAGGTAAGTTACAGGTGCTGTTAATTACACGAATTAGAGAAGCATCACATGATTTTTGAAACAGTGCCAATACTTTTGTCCACCCCCTTTTTTAGGTTTGGTGTGGAATTATATCCAATTTGCCTTTAGGACAATTCTTTTTGTGTTTTTTCATTGAAGACAAATTAAATGAAGATAATAATGCCAAAGAATTTGTGATTGCAATCATTTTCAGGAAGAAACTGAGTATTATCTGACAGAATTACAGGGGTGCCAATACTTCTGGCCACCACTGTAGTATATAATGGCCGACATATATTGCTCAATATAGTATCATGGCCCCATCTACTATATAATTGGCTTATCCCGTCTGTCTGTCCGTCCAGGAATTGCCGGCCGGACCAATCAGCGAAGCGGGATTTCAGAACAAGATGGCGGCCGTTAGCTCCATACTGTATATACTGGGCCCCATATATTGCTCCATACAGTATATTCTGGGCCCTATATATTGCTTCATACAGTATAATGGCCCCATATAGTATATAATGGCAGACATATATTGCTCCATACAGTATAATGGCCCCATATAGTATATAATAGGCCCCATATATTGCTCCATACAGTATATAATGGGCCCCATATATTGCTCCACACAGTATATAATAGGCCCCATATATTGCTCCACACAGTATATAATAGGCCCCATATATTGCTCCACACAGTATATAATGGGACCCATATATTGCTCCATACAGTATATAATAGGCCCCATATATTGCTCCACACAGTGTATAATAGGCCCCATATATTGCTCCACACAGTATATAATGGGACCCATATATTGCTCCATACAGTATATAATAGGCCCCATATATTGCTCCACACAGTGTATCATGGGCCCCATATATTGCTCCATACAGTATATACTGAGCCCCATATATTGCTGCACAGTATAATTTCCCCTTATAATATATAAAGGGCCACATTTTTTGCTTCATACTGTATATACTGGGCCCCATATATTGCTTCATACAGTATACACTTGGCCCCATATATTGCTCCATACTGTATATACTGGGCCCCATATATTGCTCCATACAGTACTTACTGGGCCCCATAAATTGCTGCACAGTATAATGGCCCCATATAGTATATAATAGGCCCCATATATTGCTCCATACAGTATATACTGGACCCCATATATTGCTCCATACAGTATATACTGAGCCCCATATATTGCTGCACAGTATAATTTCCCCTTATAATATATAAAGGGCCACATTTTTTGCTTCATACTGTATATACTGGGCCCCATATATTGCTCCATACAGTACTTACTGGGCCCCATAAATTGCTGCACAGTATAATGGCCCCATATAGTATAAAATAGGCCCGATATATTGCTCCATATAGTATAATGGCCACATATAGTACATAATGGGCCCTATATATTGCTCCATACAGTATATACTGGGAACATTGCTGCACAGTATAATGGCCCCATATAGTATATAATGGGCTCCATAAATTGCTAAACAGTATAATGGCCCCAATATAATATATAAGGGGCCCCATATATTGCTCCATACAGCATAATGGCCCCATGTAGTATAATGACCACATATAGTATATAATAGGCCCCATATATTGCTCCATACAGTATAATGGCCACATATAGTATATAATGGGCCCCATATATTGCTCCATACAGTATATAATGAGCCCCATATATTGCTCCATACAGCATAATGGCCCCATATAGTGCTCCATACAGTATAATGACCACATATAGTATCTAATAGGCCCCATATAGTGCTCCATACAGTATAATGGTCCCCATATATTGCTCCATACAGTATATACTGGGCCCCATATATTGCTCCATACAGTATATACTGGGCCCCAGATATTGATCCACAGTATAATGACCCCATATAGAATATAACGGGCCCCATATATTGATGCATACAGTATAATGGCTCCATATATTATATAATGGGCCCCATATATTGCTCCATACAGTATATACTGAGCCCCATATATTGCTCCATAAAGTAAAATGGCCACGTATAGTATATAATAGGCCCCATATATTGCTCCATACAGTATAATGGCCCCATATAGTATATAATGGGCCCCATATATTGCTCCCATACAGTATATACTGAACCCCATATACAGTTATATGAAAAAGTTTGGGCACCCCTATTAATCTTAAGCTTAATGTTTTATAAAAATTGGTGTTTTTGCAACAGCTATTTCAGTTTGATATATGTAATAACTGTTGGACACCGTAATGTTTCTGCCTTGAAATGAGGTTTATTGTACTAACAGAAAATGTGCAATCTGCATTCAAACAAAATTTGACAGGTGCATAAGTATGGGCACCTCACCAGAAAAGTGACATTAATATTTAGTAGATCCTCCTTTTGCAAAAATAACAGCCTCTAGTCGCTTCCTGTAGCTTTTAATGAGTTCCTGGATCCTGGATGAAGGTATTTTTGACCATTCCTCTTTACAAAACAATTCCAGTTCAGTTAAGTTTGATGGTCGCCGAGCATGGACAGCCCTCTTCAAATGACCCCACAGATGTTCAATGATATTCAGGTCTGGGGACTGGGATGACCATTCCAGAACATTGTAATTGTTCCTCTGCATGAATGCCTGAGTAGATTTGGAGCGGTGTTTTGGATCATTGTCTTGCTGAAAGATCCATCCCCTGCGTAACTTCAACTTTATCACTGATTCTTGAACATTATTGTCAAGAATCTGCTGATACTGAGTGAAATTCATGCGTCCCTCAACTTTAACAAGATTGCCGGTTCCGGCATTGGCCACACAGCCCCAAAGCATGATGGAACCTCCACCAAATTTTACTGTGGGTAGCAAGTGTTTTTCTTGGAATGCTATGTTTTTTTGCCGCCATGCATAACGCCTTTTTGTATGACCAAACAACTCAATCTTGGTTTCATCAGTCCAAAGGACCTTCTTCCAAAAAGAAATTGGCTTCTCCAAATGTGCTTTTGCATACCTCAGCCGACTGTTTGTGGTGTGCTTGCAGAAATGGCTTCTTTCGCATCACTCTCCCATACAGCTTCTCCTTGTGCAAAGTGCGTTGTATAGTTGACCGATGCACAGTGACACCATCTGCAGCAAGTTGATGCTGCAGCTCTCTGGAGGTGGTCTGAGGATTGTCCTTGACTGATCTCACCATTCTTCTTCTCTGCCTTTCTGATGTTTTTCTTGGCCTGCCACTTCTGGCCTTAACAAGAACTGTCCCTGTGTTCTTCCATTTCCTTACTATGTTCCTCACAGTGGAAACTGACAGGTTAAATCTCTGAGACAGCTTTTTGTATCCTTCCCCTGAACAACTATGTTGAATAATCTTTGTTTTCAGATCATTTGACAGTTGTTTTGAGGAGCCCATGATGCCACTCTTCAGAGGAGATTCAAACAGGAGAACAACTTGCAAGTGGCCACTTTAAGTAGCTTTTCTCATGATTGCAAACACCTGGCTATGAAGTTCAAAGCTCAATAAGGTTACAAAACCAATAAAAGTGCTTTAGTAAGTCAGTAAAAAGTAGGTAGGAGTATTTAAACCAAGAAAATGATAAGGGTGCCCATACTTATGCACCTGTCAAATTTTGTTTGAATGCAGATTGCACATTTTCTGTTAGTATAATAAATCTCATTTCAAGGTAGAAACATTACTGTGTCCAACAGTTATTACATATATCAAACTGAAATAGCTGTTTCAAAAACACCAATTTTTATAAAACATTAAGCTTAAGATTAATAGGGGTGCCCAAACTTTTTCATATAACTGTATTGCTGCACAGTATAATGGCCCCACATAGCATATAATGGGCCCCATATATTGCTCCATACAGTATAATGGCCCCATATAGTGTATAATGTGCCACATATTTTGCTCCATACTGTATATACTAGGCACCATAAATTGCTCAATACAATATAATGGCCCCATATAGTATATAATAGGCCCCATATAGTGCTCCAAACAGTAGAATGGGCCCCATATATTGCTCCACACAGTATATACTGGACCCCATATAATGCTCCATTAAGTATAATGGCCCCATATAGTATATAATGGGCCCCACATATTGCTCCATACAGTATAATGGCCCAATATAGTGCTCCATACAGTATATACTGGACCCCATATATTGCTACATAAAGTATAATGGCCCCATATAGTATATAATGAGCCCCATATATTGTTCCATACAGTATACTGGCCACATATATTTCTCCATACAGTATAATAGCCCCTTATAGTATATAATAGGCCCCACATATTACTCCATACAGTATAATAGCCCCATATATTGCTACATACAGTATATGATGGGCCCCATATATTTCTCCATAGAGTATATAATGGGCCCCATATATTGCTCCATAAAGTATATACTGAGCCCCATTTAATGATCCATACACTATAATGGCCTCATATAGTATATAATACGCACCATATATTGCTCTATACAGTATAATGGCCCCATATAGTATATAATAGGCCCCTTATATTGCTCCATACAGTATATAATGGGCCCCATATCTTGCTTCATACAGTATAATGGCCCCATATAGTATATAATTGGCCCCATGTATTGCTCCATACAGTATAATGACCTTATATAGTATATAATGGGCCCCATATATTGCTCCATACAGTATAATGGCCCCATATAGTATATAATGGGCCCTATATATTGTTCCATACAGTATATACTGGGTCCTCTAAATTGCTCCAAACAATATAAAGGCCCCATGTAGTATATAATGGGCCCAATGTACTGCTCCACACATTATATACTGGGCCCCATAAATTGTTCCATACAATTTAATTGCCCCATATAGTATATAATGGGCTCCATGTTTTGCTCTATGCGGAATATTCTGGGCCCCATAAATTGTTCCATACAGTATAATAGCCCCATATAGTATATAATGGCCTACATATATTGCTCCATACAGTATCATGGCCCCATATACCATATAAGAGGCCCCATATATTGCTCCACACAGTATATAAAGGGCCCCATATATTGCTCCATACAGTATATACTGAGCCCCATATATTGCTGCACAGTATAATTTCCCCTTATAATATATAAGGGCCACATTTTTTGCTCCATACTGTATATAATGGGCCCCATATATTGCTCCATACAGTACATACTGGACCCCATATATTGCTTCATACAGTATAATGGCCCCATATAGTATATAATGGCCTACATATATTGCTCCATACAGTATCATGGCCCCATATACCATATAAGAGGCCCCATATATTGCTCCACACAGTATATAAAGGGCCCCATATATTGCTCCATACAGTATATACTGAGCCCCATATATTGCTGCACAGTATAATTTCCCCTTATAATATATAAGGGCCACATTTTTTGCTCCATACTGTATATAATGGGCCCCATATATTGCTCCATACAGTATATACTGGGCCCCATATATTGCTCCATACAGTACAAACTGGGCCCCATATATTGCTCTATACTGTATATACTGGGCCCCATATATTGCTCCATACAGTACTTACTGGGCCCCATATATTGCTGCACAGTATAATGGCCCCATATATTGCTCCATACAGTATAATGGCCCCATATAGTGTATACTGTGCCACATATTTTGCTCCAAACTGTATATACTGGGTACCATAAATTGCTCAATACATTATAATGGCCCCATATAGTGCTCCATACAGTATAATGGGCCCCATATATTGCTCCATACAGTATATACTGGACCCCATATATTGCTCCATAAAGCATAATGGCCCCATATAGTATATAATGGACCCCATATATTGCTCCATACGGTATAATAGCCCCTTATAGTATATAATTGGGCCCCACATATTGCTCCATACAGTATAATGGCCCCATATAGTGCTCTATACAGTATATACTGGACCCCATATATTGCTCTATAAAGTATAAAGGCCGCATATAGTATATAATGAGCCCCATATATTGTTCCATACAGTATAATGGCCACATATATTTCTCCATACAGTATAACCCCCTCATATAGTATATGATAGGCTCCATATATTGCTCCATAGAGTATATACTGGGCCCCATATATTGCTCCATACAGTATAATGGCCCCATATATTATATAATGGGCCCAATATATTGCTCCATAGAGTATATACTAGGCCCATATATTGCTCCATACAGTATAATGGCCCCATATATTATATAATGGGCCCAATATATTGCTCCATACAGTATATACTGGGCCCTAGATACTGTTCCATACAGTATAATGGTCACATATAGTATATAATAGGTCCCATATATTGCTCCATACAGTGTAATGGCCATATATAGTATATAATAGGCCCCATATATTGCTCCATACAGTGTAATGGCCACATATAGTATATAATAGGCCCCAAATATTGCTCCATACAGTATATACTGGGCCCCATATATTGCTGCAAAGTATAATGGCCCCATGTAATATATAAAGGGCCACATTTTTTGCTCAATACTGTATATACTGGGCCCCAATATATTGCTAAATACAGTATATACTGGGCCCCATATACAATATAATTGCTCCATATAGTATATAATGGGCTCCATAAATTGCTCCATACAGTATAATGGACCCATATATTATACAATGGGCCCAATATATTGCTCCATACAGTATATACTGGGCCCCATATATTGCTCCATAATGTATATACTGGGCCCAATATATTGCTCCATACACTTCTTACTGTGCCCCTTATATTGCTGCACAGTATTATGGCCCCATATAGTATAAAATAAGCCCGATATATTGTTCCATATAGTATAATGGCCACTTATAGTATATAATGGGCCCCATATATTGCTCCATATAGTATATACTGGGCCCCATATATTGCTGCACAGTATAATGGCCCCATATAGTATATAATAGGCTCCATAAATTGCTAAATACAGTAAAATGGCCCCATATAATATATAATGGGCCCCATATATTGCTCCATACAGCATAATGGCCCCATATAGTGCTCCATATAGTATAATGACCACATATAGTATATAATAGGCCCCATATATTGCTCCATACAGTATAATGGCCACATATAGCATATATTGGGCCCCATATATTGCTCCATACAGTATATAATGGGCCCCATATATTGCTCCATACAGCATAATGGCCACATATAGAGCTCCATACAGTATAATGACCACATATAGTATATAATAGGCCCCATATATTGCTCCAAACAGTATATACTGGGCCCCATATATTGCTCCATACAGTATATACTGGGCCCAGATATTAATCCACAGTATAATGGCCCCATATAGAATATATTGGGCCCCATATATTGATGCATACAGTATAATGGCTCCATATATTATATAATGGGCCCGATATATTGCTCCATACAGTAAAATGGCCACATATAGTATATAATAGGCCCCATTTATTGCTCCATACAGTATAATGGCCCCATATAGTATATAATGGGCCCCATATATTGCTCCATACGTTATATACTGAGCCCTATATATTGCTGCACAGTATAATGCCCCATATAGTAAATAATGGCCCCATATATTGCTCCATACAGTGTAATGGCCCCATATAGTGTATAATGTGCCACATATTTTGCTCCATACTGTATATCCTGGGCACCATAAATTACTAAATACAGTATAATGGCCCAATATAGTGCTCCATACAGTATAATGACCACATATAGTATATAATAGGCCCCATATAATGCTCCATACAGTATAATGGGCCCCATATATTGCTCCATACAGCATACACTGGACCTCATATATTGCTCCATAAAGTATAATGGTGCCATATAGTATATAATGGACCCCATATAGTGCTCCATACAGTATATACTGGATCCATATATTGCTCCATAAAGTATAATGGCCCCATATAGTATATAATGATCCCCATATATTGTTCCATACAGTATAATGGCCACATATATCTCTCCATACAGTATAATAGCCCCTTATAGTACATAATAGGCCCCACATATTGCTCCATACAGTATAATGGCCTCATATATTGCTACATACAGTATATAATGGGCCCCATATATTGCTCCATACAGTATATAATGGGCCCCATATATTGCTCCATACAGTATATACTGAGCCCCATTTATTGCTCCATACACTATAATGGCCCCATATAGTATATAATAGGCCCCTTATATTGCTCCATACAGTATATAATTGGCCCCATATCTTGTCCATACAGTATATTGGCCCCATATAGTATATAATGGGCCCTATATAGTATATAATGGGCCCCATGTATTGCTCTATACAGTATAATGGCCCCATATAGTATATAATTGGCCCCATGTATTGCTCCATACAGTATAATGGCCCCATATATTGCTCCATACAGTATAATGGCCCCATATAGTATATAATGGGCCCTATATATTGTTCCACACAGTATATACTGGGTCCTCTAAATAGCTCCAAACAATATAAAGGCCCCATGTAGTATATAATGGGCCCAATGTATTGCTCCTCACAGTATATACTGGGCCCAATAAATTGTTCCATACAATATAATTGCCCCATATAGTATATAATGGGCTCCATGTATTGCTCTATACAGTATATACTGGGCCCCATAAATTGTTCCATACAGTATATTATCTCCATATAGTATATAATGGGCCCCATATATTGCTCCATACAGTATAATGGCTCCATATAGTATATACTGGGCCTCATATACAGTATTGCTCCATACAGTATAATGGCCCCATAAAGTATATAATGGGCCTCATATAATGCTCCATACAGTATATACTGTGTCCCATATATTGCTTCATACAGTACAATGGCCCCATATATAGTATATAATGGCCGACATATATTGCTCCATACAGTATTATGGCCCCATATAGCATATAATAGGCCCCATATATTGCTCCACACAGTATATAAAGGGCCCCATATATTGCTCCATACAGAATATACTGAGCCCCATTTATTGCTGCACAGTATAATTTCCCCTAATAATATATAAAGGGACACATTTTTGCCTCCATACTGTATATACTGGGCCCCATAAATTGTTCCATACAGTATATTATCTCCATATAGTATATAATGGGCCCCATATATTGCTCTTTATAGTATAATGGCCCCATAGAGTATATAATGGGCCTCATATAATGCTCCATACAGTATATACTGTGTCCCATATATTGCTTCATACAGTACAATGGCCCCATATAGTATATAATGGCCGACATATATTGCTCCATACAGTATTATGGCCCCATATAGCATATAATAGGCCCCATATATTGCTCCACATAGTATATAATGGGCCCCATATATTGCTCCATACAGTATATACTGAGCCCCATTTATTGCTGCACAGTATAATTTCCACTTATAATATATAAAGGGACACATTTTTGGCTCCATACTGTATATACTGGGTCCCATATTTTGCTCCATACAGTATATACTTGGCCCCATATATTGCTCCATACTGTATATACTGGGCCCCATATATTGCTCCATACAGTACTTACTGGTCCCCATATATTGCTGCACAGTATAATGGCCCCATATAGTATTTAATGGGCTCCATAAATTGTAAAATACAGTATAATGGCCCCATATAATATATAATGGGCCCCATATATTGCTCCTTACAGCATAATAGCCCCATATAGTGTTCCATACGGTATAATGACCACATATAGTATATAATGGGCCCCATATATTGCTCCATACAGTATATAATGGGCCCCATATATTGCTCCATACAGTATATACTGAGCCCCATTTATTGCTCCATACACTATAATGGCCCCATATAGTATATAATAGGCCCCTTATATTGCTCCATACAGTATATAATTGGCCCTATATCTTGTCCATACAGTATATTGGCCCCATATAGTATATAATGGGCCCTATATAGTATATAATGGGCCCCATGTATTGCTCCATACAGTATAATGGCCCCATATAGTATAGAATTGGCCCCATGTATTGCTCCATACAGTATAATGGTCCCATATATTGCTCCATACAGTATAATGGCCCCATATAGTATATAATGGGCCCTATATATTGTTCCACGCAGTATATACTGGGTCCTCTAAATAGCTCCAAACAATATAAAGGCCCCATGTAGTATATAATGGGCCCAATGTATTGCTCCTCACAGTATATACTGGGCCCAATAAATTGTTCCATACAATATAATTGCCCCATATAGTATATAATGGGCTCCATGTATTGCTCTATACAGTATATACTGGGCCCCATAAATTGTTGCATACAGTATATTATCTCCATATAGTATATAATGGGCCCCATATATTGCTCCATACAGTATAATGGCTCCATATAGTATATACTGGGCCCCATACACAGTATTGCTCCATACAGTATAATGGCCCCATAGAGTATATAATGGGCCTCATATAATGCTCCATACAGTATATACTGTGTCCCATATATTGCTTCATACAGTACAATGGCCCCATATAGTATATAATGGCTGACATATATTGCTCCATACAGTATTATGGCCCCATATAGCATATAATAGGCCCCATATATTGCTCCACACAGTATATAATGGGCCCCATATATTGCTCCATACAGTATATACTGGGCCCCATATATTGCTGCACAGTATAATTTCCCCTTATAATATATAAAGGGACACATTTTTGGCTCCATACTGTATATACTGGGCCCCATAAATTGTTCCATACAGTATATTATCTCCATATAGTATATAATGGGCCCCATATATTGCTCCATACAGTATAATGGCTCCATATAGTATATACTGGGCCCCATATACAGTATTGCTCCATACAGTATAATGGCCCCATAGAGTATATAATGGGCCTCATATAATGCTCCATGCAGTATATACTGTGTCCCATATATTGCTTCATACAGTACAATGGCCCCATATAGTATATAATGGCCGACATATATTGCTCCATACAGTATTATGGCCACATATAGCATATAATAGGCCCCATATATTGCTCCACACAGTATATAATGGGCCCCATATATTGCTCCATACAGTATATACTGAGCCCCATTTATTGCTGCACAGTATAATTTCCCCTTACAATATATAAAGGGACACATTTTTGGCTCCATACTGTATATACTGGTCCCATATTTTGCTCCATACAGTATATACTTGGCCTCATATATTGCTCCATACTGTATATACTGGGCCCCATATATTGCTCCATACAGTACTTACTGGTCCCCATATATTGCTGCACAGTATAATGGCCCCATATAGTATTTAATGGGCTCCATAAATTGTAAAATACAGTATAATGGCCCCATATAATATATAATGGGCCCCATATAATGCTCCATACAGTATATACTGTGTCCCATATATTGCTTCATACAGTACAATGGCCCCATATAGTATATAATGGCTGACATATATTGCTCCATACAGTATTATGGCCCCATATAGCATATAATAGGCCCCATATATTGCTCCACACAGTATATAATGGGCCCCATATATTGCTCCATACAGTATATACTGAGTCCCATTTATTGCTGCACAGTATAATTTCCCCTTATAATATATAAAGGGACACATTTTTGGCTCCATACTGTATATATTGGGCCCCATAAATTGTTCCATACAGTATATGATCTCCATATAGTATATAATGGGCCCCATATATTGCTCCATAAAGTATAATGGCCCCATAGAGTATATAATGGGCCTCATATAATGCTCCATACAGTATATACTGTGTCCCATATATTGCTTCATACAGTACAATGGCCCCATATAGTATATAATGGCCGATATATATTGCTCCATACAGTATTATGGCCCCATATAGCATATAATAGGCCCCATATATTGCTCCACATAGTATGTAATGGGCCCCATATATTGCTCCATACAGTATATACTGAGCCCCATTTATTGCTGCACAGTATAATTTCCATTTATAATATATAAAGGGACACATTTTTGGCTCCATACTGTATATACTGGGTCCCATATTTTCCTCCATACAGTATATACTTGGCCCCATATATTGCTCCATACTGTATATACTGGGCCCCATATATTGCTCCATACAGTACTTACTGGTCCCCATATAGTATATAATAGGCCCCACATAGTGCTCCATAAAGTATATACTGGACCCCATATATTGCTCCATACAGTATAATGGCCCCATATAGTATATTATGGGCCCCATATATTGCTCCATACAGTATATACTGAGCCCCAGATATTGCTCCACAGTATAATGGCCCCTTATAATATATAAATGGCCATTTTTTTTGCTCAATACTGTATATACTGGGCCTCATATATTGCTCCATACAGTATATACTGGGCCCCATATATTGCTCCATACAGTATAATGGCCCCATATAGTATATAATAGGCCCCATATATTGCTCCATACAGTATAATGGTCCCATATATTACTTCATACAGTATAATAGGCCCCCATATATTGCTCCATACAGTATAATTGTCCCATATATTGCTTCATACAGTATAATAGGCCCCATATATTGCTCCATACAGTATAATGGTCCCATATATTGCTTCATACAGTATAATAGGCCCCATATATTGCTCCATACAGTATAATGGTCCCATATATTGCTGCACAGTAAAATGGCCCCATATAGTATATAATGTGCCACATATTTTGCTCCATACTGTATATACTGGGCACCATAAATTGCTCAATACAGTATAAGGGCCTCATATAGTATATAATGGGCCCCATATATTGCTCCATACAGTATAATGGCCCCATATATTGCCCAGGGGAGGAAATTGTGCAACCCACCTCGGGGTCCTGGGATCCCCCAGTACCCCTGGAACACTTGTGTGCTGAAGATATAGCGGTAGCAAAACAAATGCTGAGAGAATAGTGTCATGTGTTCTCCAAAGATGACTCTGATATGACTCTGATATAGGCAGTATCCCGTCATTGCATTTGAAAATCAATTTGAAAGACACGACCCCAGTAACTAGAAGTGACATGTCTGTGCTAAAACCATTACATTGTGAAGTGAAAGAATACCGTTTGGACTCAGTTCAGCTCCAGCATAATTTCAGATGAGCATGGAGTCATGTTTAGAAGGATTGAGGGACGATATCTGCCAGCCGTACTTGGATGACAATGTGGTACACAGCAAAACCTTCCGGGAGCATGTTGAACACGTGAGGACCGTATTTCAACGATATCAACAACATGGAGTTAAGTTGACCCCAAAGAAGTGTGAACTGTTCAAAAGACAAGTCCGCTTTCTAGGGAAAATTGTGTCCAGAGAAGGATATACCATGGACCCAGCAGAAATCGCTCCTGTACTAACCTTAAAAGACAGGCACCCTCGACCGTTGGGGAGTTGATGCAGATATTAGGATTCCTCTCCTACTATCATACTTACGTTCGGAACTTCTCCAGGATTGTCGCCGTACTATACCTCCTCTTGGGGGGGATAACAGAGACAACAACACTCACGGAGAAAAAGAAGAACGCGGGTAGGACATGGCTTAAAAGAAAGAACGCTGTGTCATCCCATCAGCCCATTCTCTGGACAGCCGACCACCAGGAGGTATTGGAAAAACTAGTAGACTACCTGGTAAAACCTTGGGATATCCTGATTTCAATTTACCATTTGTTCTTCATTGTAACGCTTCTCAAGTTGGACTGGGAGCTGCCCTGTATCAGCATCAAGATGGAAAAATGAGAGTGATCGGTTACGGTTCTAGAACGTTGACAGATGTCGAGAAGAAATACCATCTACATTCCAGAAAATTGGAGTTCCTGGCATTGAAATGGGCTATCTGAGAACGATTTAGAGATTAGTTCTACTAGAGGAAAGAGTTTGAGGTATGCACTGACAAAAACCCTTTGACCTATGTCCTTACTACAGCCAAACTGATTGCAACGGGTCAGAAATGGGTTGCTGAACTAGCTGACTTCAATTTCAGCATCAAGTACAGGCCAAGAAAATGCAATGTGGATGCTGACGGATTGTCAAGAATGCCACTAGAGCCTGAGGAGTTCATGCAAGAATGCTCGGAGGAAGTCAGTCTGGAAGCAATTGAGATCAGTACCCAAGCAGTACAAGCTTATCAGGAGGAAGACACACAATTATGGTATCCGTTGATGGTGGAAAACACCATAAAAACGAGAGCACAAGATCACCCCCGGTCTATTCAACAATTACCAAAACAGCAGCACAACGGGAAGATTAGATAATTGGTAGAATACTACTTTATGTGGACCAAAATCGGTTTCCAAGTAAACGAGAGAGAGCCAATGAGTCATCAGCAGTATCTGTTTTAATTAAAGAGTGGACGAAGCTCTACCTCACTGAAGACGGTATCCTGTATCGTAAAGGAGGACAAAAACGGCAGTTGGTACTACCCAGAGTATTCCATAGCTTGGTCTTCAAAGCACTCCATGAAAACATGGGACACCTGGGAGTGGAAAGGACAACCAACTTGATCCATGAACGTTTCTTCTGGCCGTACATACAGAGAGGTATTGAGAGGTACGTGACCAGGGAGTGTGCGTGTCTGAAACACATCAACACATCAACCCGGGCACCTATGGGAAACATCTAAACTACATATCCATTTGAGATGGTCTCAATAGACTTTCTACATCTCGAGACGTGCAAGGGTGGTTACTAATACATCTTGGTGGTGATGGACCATTTTACACGATTTGCTCAAGCATATGCCACCACCAATACATCGGGTCGAACAGCGGCAGAGAAGATCTTCAATGATTTTGCTGTGAGGTTTGGGTTCACTACAAGGTTACGCCACGGCCAAGAAAGAGAATTTGAGAACCAGCTCTTTGCCAAGCTCGGAAAGTACTGTAGAATTCAGAGATCCCACAAAACGCCCTATCACTCAGAAGGTAATGGACAAGTGGAATGTTTTAACCAAACATTATTGTCAATGTTGCGCACTTTAACTGCTGATGAGAAGAAAGACTGGAAGAGTTCTCTGTCAAAAGTGGTACATGCCTATAACTGTGCAAAGTCCAACGGGTTGCTCACCCTTTTTCCTATTGTATGGACGGTCGCCAAGACTGCCAATCGACATCATGTTCCATACTCCGGTGTCAGAGACTTACAGATTGTATCAGGAGTACGTTCGGAAATGGAAGGAACGGATGGCAGGGGCATACAATATAGCGCCCAAAGTAGTTACGCAAGGACTGAGCAAGAGTAATGAGTACTATGATCGAAAATGTTATGGAGCAGAATTGGCACCAGGAAGCCAGGTGCTAGTCAAGAAAGTACGTGAGAAAGGCGGTCCAGGAAAACGTTCGTACTGGGAAGACGAGGTGTATGTGGTCGTAAGAAGAAAAGCTGATGACAGCCCAGTGTATGAAATCCGATTGGAAATGGGAGACAAGAAAACCAGAATAGTCCATCGGAATTTACTACTACCCTGTGACTATCTCCCACCACAACAAGACTTCCCAGAAGTAGACTGACATCATCCGAGATTGACTAAAAGACCACCACAGACTGAAGCTCCGGAGGTGAATAGTGACCTTGAAAGTTCCGATGGAGAAGAACACACCATTGTATCTCTCGGACCAGCAAGGAGAGGGCTGTACCATCCTCAGGAGAGTTAACTAAACCCTGAGGCTCCAGAGTTCGTACCAAAGAGTATAGATGAAGTCCAATTCAGATCTGATGATCGCACACTGGCTCCTGAAGAGACCGATAGAGACTCAGGAGGAGCAAAATTACCAGACTGTGCGGAAACAAGCGACTCAGGAGAAGTACAGGAACTTACAGAGGCAGCTCCATGAGGATGCACGGGAAATGAGTGCGGCGGAAGAAACTTCTGTGACCGAAGAACCCGTGGTCTCTGAGGAACAACCCACCAGGAGGATGTCGACGCGAGAAGTGAGGAAGCCCATGATGCTGACGTATGAGACACTTGCTGAACCGAGTCAAGTGTCAAGGACTGTCGACTGGAAACAGGTATCTCTGCCTGTGGACTAGGTAAGCCCACTTGAGTGGTATTCACCAACGTGAGGCAGTATTGAAGATGTTGCCTGGTGGAAAGACTTGTTTTCATGCTTTGATTTTCCTTAAAAGACTTTGTAGAAACAAAGAACTGTTAAAGCATAGAGAGAGAGAGCTGGTTGAAGACGTACGAAAAGCTCCAGCTGAAGAGATGCTGAGTGTTTTAATTGTGTTAATTGTTTATTTCTTATAGGCATCCTACAAGAAAAAGGTTATAAGATTAGGTTGTTATCAATGTTTATGAACGTTATACTAATTTCACAATGCCAATTTGCATATAAAGTTATTCAACTTTCACCACTGTCTCAGAATTGGTTAGATTGATCAATTAAGACGAATGTCGAGGACGACATTCAAAAAGGAGGGAAATGTGTGGCATGCAGAAGTAGGGCTGTTGCTTTAAAAGCATTCAGCAACTATTAGAAGTAACACAGGTACATGAGACAGGAAGTGTTGTGCTCCAGAAGCATCCAGCAACTAGAGGGTTTAACACAGTCACAGGAGAAGGGGAGTGTTTTAGCAGAGCCCCAGGGGGATTGTGGGGAAGTTGTGTACTGTCTGGCTGGAGCCAAAGAGAAAGGTGGTGTGTGTGTTCTGTATCTCACAGAAGCACCACTGCAAGTGAAAAGGATTCAAGTCAGGAGTGAAGCTAAGCACAGGTCAGGAAGAGTTCCTGAACTAACAGTGCAGAGTATTGTCAGGCAGACAGATAAGGACTGTAAGAAATGGTGTCACAGGGATCATCTCCCTTAGCAAACCCATCCCCCCTCCTCCATCTCCCTCTGCTGTAAAGAATGCTGTGTTCATTAATGTGCCTTTGCATTAGAACTGTGCTGTTCTGTACTACTGGGAAGACTGTGCACTGCTGTGCTGCTAAGGAAACTGTATTGTTTGTTACTGGAGTCTGTTGCTCATAAGACTTAACTTGCACTGGCTGTGCGGTTTCTTATTAAAAGCTACTGTTCTACCGTTTATAAGGACTCTTGTCAAGTGTGTCTGGTCACCAAGTGAAACAACCTACGTGTTTGTGCCTGAGGGTCAATACCCCTGTGTGCCTGAGAGAAGCTGCAGCACATGGTCTATTGTCTCCCTGAGTAACTGTTCCCCCAGGATGTAACCTGTTTCGCCCCTACCTGAACCTAGAGGCGTGCGTGTAACATGTATATGTTAAAGGGTGAGAATTTCCAACAATCCCATGTCTCAAACAATATTTAATACTAAGTTCTATATGGCATGTGATACTGAATATGTTATCTATGTTTTACAATGCCCATGTAAACTGTTATATGTGGGGAAAACAACTTGGGATTTTAAAACTAGAATAAACCACCATCGATATACAATTAGGAAAAAGAAATTAGATTTACCTATGTGAAAGCATTTTGTGGAATTGGGACAAAAATGGAAGGATCTTATGTAAGCACTTTATATATGTAATTTTTATGATGTGCTGGAATGTTTATTTATTGATATCATTGCTGCACCTATTTAATATATCAATATATACCATTGCACTGCTTGAGAAAGTTCCACACTTGGAACGAAACGTTGCCTTTTCACTATACTGTATATATATGTACAGTATATACTGTATATATATATATACACCTATATTAAAAATCAGGATGGTGGGCCATCCAAATCTTGCACCGGGGCCCAACTGCCTCCAATCACACCACTGTTTAGGGCCACACTGGCATCAACTATAAATCACAAGGTGCTTGAACATTATATTGCTTTTTGGGTGGTTTAGTGGAACAATTGTTATGTGGACTGATGGCAATTATATGGAGCCTGGTAACCACAGTATATAATTAATAGGAGGGGAAGGACATCTCATAATGTGAGTCAAATCATTCTGTATTTGCACAAGCTATTAAAATGTAAAAAACACATTTATGTATCTACAAGTGACATGGACGCCAGAACCCATCATATATAAAATGAGATGAAGGCCCACCATACTGGTTCCACTTATGTGGCCTAGCAGAGCTGATTGTGCACAAATCTCTTGGTTTGCTTACAGGAACGTTTTACCTAAAGACAGAGGCAAGCTTGTGAGGAGCCATAGCACTCCGCAAAGGAAGGGCGGCAGCACCTCCTTATAAATTAAGCACCACTAGAATCAAATCAAATGGCACAGTTTAAACTTACCTGAGGGCGATAAAAAGATGTTCCTCTACCGAAATACAACGCCTAATTGTTGTGTTTAGGAACTAAAGGCCAGGATGAAGCTCCTCCAACAGGCGATCAATGGTTACAAGGTGCATGCGGCAAAATGAGAACAATCTGTCAGGGTTGCGCTGTAGCTCCCCATACAGCCAGTAAGAAGTGGCCTTTAGAGACCTGTTGGCTAAGCAGAGGATAAACCCATAGGTTGAAACGCCTCCTTGGATCCACATCACTCTGCGTAGATCTCCAAATCACCTTGACACCACCCAGGTCTGAAGAACCCGCTCACCAGGGGTGAAGGAGAAATTAGCCATATTGAGAGCTTGGTCAATACATCAGACCAACAATGAGTATTCACTCTGGGATATCCCAGCAAAATGGATGTGGTCTAATCCTATGACCTTATTGGGGTTGTTTTTATAGGGTTAGGATCATAGAGGACCTTCATTTTATAGGAAATTGAAGCAAAACAGACTAGAAAATCAGACTAGAAAAATTGCACTCAGGGATACTGGAGGCTGTGACTCTGTTCACTCTTGTGTTCAGGCTAATGAGGAAAGGGCTTTACATGACAGTAGATAAAGCTGAAGTCTTTCTGTAAAGCTGAAATCCCCCAGCATTCCCTGCCACTTCAGTGTCTGTGCGGAGCTTACTCTGATCATTTGCATTAATGAGATGTCATCAGCCTCTGTACATTCATCTGATATAGGAATAACAAAATACCTTTCTGCGTTACAAGAGCTCATCTGATTGGGAGCCATCAATCCATCCAGCTTTCTGATTGTTTCCAAAACTTACCAGCAGAATTATAAATGCAGTTATTCACGTTTGAATCATCATCATAATAATAATAGAATGTGCTACAGTGGTTTCTACCTCTATTTCCTTGGTCCATTTTGTCGACCGAAGGACTTGCCAGTTTTTTACAATAGTATCAGCAGGAAATTATCATTAGATGACTAGTAAACCTGTTGCCAGGTAATCCAACATAGCCCCCACCACTGATTGGCAGCTTTCTGCCTATGCACAGTGTAGACAGGAAGCTGCCAATCAGTGGTGTGGGTGGTGATATACAGAGCTCAGCATTCAGAGAACCGCTAGATCTGCCGCAGATAAAACAGTGATGTTATTAAGTAGTAGCAATAAAATACAGCACTCCTGGTAATTGTAGGTCCCCGGATAGGATCCCAATCCGTATCAATCAAATAGTAGAAAGAATCCGTCACTCTGAGGTGAGTAGAGTGAAAAACGTGAATCTTTTATTGCAGTGGTCCATATGGACAGTGTGTATTACATGTAACGTTTCCATCATCAAAGACCTTTGTCAAACATATACTGTAGAGGCAACTGAATCGCCCTCCCTGGGCTATGGGGGATACTCGGAGCCGGGCCTTGCAGATGTCGCGGGGATGCAGTCGTGGCCTTGGCCCGTTCCGTGCCCAGGGCTGTCACATGAAAAATATGGGCAATTGGATGAGTGGTTGTTTGACTTCGCCACCTGTGGTTTCTGGTGAAGGCCACGAGCGCTGCAACAGTCCTCTGAGACTGATGTTATGGCAGCTCGGTTTGGTACTACTCCCCACAGGCGGAGTAGGCCTCAGGGCAGTGATCAATGAACGATCTGTGCGGAGGTATGGTGGGTGCAGTGCCGCGCAGGAATAAACAAGCGGAGGCGGTGGATGAAGTCATCCTGGTCTTTACTCACTTTAGATGTACTTTCAGCCGCAAAGCTTCTCTCTGCTACACACGGCGTACTGCGGCCACCGGGTAGGGGGTTCAGCACTTCCCAGGTAGATCAAGGGCACCTGTCAAGACCCCGCTGGTGTGTTCCTCTCTTTTTTCTCTCCTCCCGCTTGTGTTCCTCCCTGGGATCCACTAAGCCGCCGGGCTTTTCCAACAGTGACGTGAAGTACACAGTCAGATATCGGGAGCCGGTCACCCCTCTTGCAGAAGGAATCCCTCTGGCTAAGCCAGAGTGAAGAATACAGGTGGCGACTCCGCTCCGTCCGTATTCCCCTGGGATCCTTTTGCCTGTGGAGCCTATCTCCTCTGCTCCCCTCCAAGGCCTTCTTAGAACAGGACCCTGACCGGGCAGAGAAACTGGTTAACCCTGACCCGCTCCTCGTCTCAAGGCCAGAGAACGAGGACCGTGAATCTTCAGCCAGCTGCAGACTCTTGCTGGACCCTGACAGAAGACCACAATCAAAAGACCTTGAACTAAAGATGGCCATTTATTATATATGGTTCTATAAGTGCTTCCTGTAAGTGTTTCCTCCACCCTCACCCACTACTTGGTTCCCCCTATCTTTGGTTACCCCCCATCTCCTCTATCCCGGGCCAGGGCAGCACCCTGGTGCATTTAGGCCCCCTACAGGACAGGAGTGGTGTAGTGTTGAGTGCGAAGTGGGGTTCTGAGTGATGCTCCATCCTTACCTGGGAGAGGAGATACCACATCTCTATCTGACGTGCAGTACCCCTGTGGCGACTGAACCCTCAGGGGCGCCACACAACAAATAAAAAAACAAAAGACTTAACATCAGAAATATAATACAGAACATGAAACTATAAAGATAGATATGACGTAATGCTTAAGTGAGGACCACAAGATCTGGCAGATACAGACACCAAGTCTATGAGCAATGGTGAAAAATATATATGTATTGCAGTTTGTAAGAGCCACCAAACAATATACATGAAGACCAGGGTTGGAGGTAGGCAGGTCCCTAACTCCAAAATATATATAGTGTAGAAGATACTATGTCTCTATGGGGAAATAAATATGCAGGGTACAACGCAAAATAGAAATAAGCAATACTTAACATGGGACTATAAAAAATGAAACAGATGGTACATAGAAGGTGGGGGGATTGAATGGTGGTCACAAAGAAGCCCCAAGTCCAAAGTCCACTGGAGAGTCCTGATCTAGAACTAATTTATCCCAAACTGTAAAATAAGATACAAAGCGGAACCTTATCATATACAGTACAGACCAAAAGTTTGGACACACCTTCTCATTGAAAGATTTTTCTGTATTTTACATTCACACTGAAGGCATCAAAACTATGAATTAACACATGTGGAATTATATACTTAACAAAACAGTGTGAAACCACTGAAAATATGTCTTATATTCTAGGTTCTTCAAAGTAGCCACCTTTTGCTTTGATGACTGCTTTGCACATTCTTGGCATTCTCTTGATGAGCTTCAAGAGGTAGTCACCGGAAATGGTCTTAGAACAATCTTGAAGGAGTTCCCAGAGATGCTTAGCACTTGTTGGCCCTTTTGCCTTCACTCTGCGGTCCAGCTCACCCCAAACCATCTCGATTGGGTTCAGGTCTGGTGACTGTGGAGGCCAGGTCATCTGGCGTAGCACCCCTTCACTCTCCTTCTTGGTCAAATAGCCCTTACACAGCCTGGAGGTGTGTTTGGGGTCATTGTCCTGTTGAAAAATAAATGATTGTCCAACTAAGCGCAAACCGGATAGAATAGCATGCCATTGCAAGATGCTGTGGTAGCCATGCTGGTTCAGTATGCCTTCAATTTTGAATAAATCCCGAACAGTGTCACCAGCAAAGCACCCCCACACCATCACACCTCCTCCTTCATGCTTCACGGTGGGAACCAGGCATGTAGAGTCCATCCGTTCACCTTTTCTGCGTTGCACAAAGACACGGTGGTTGGAACCAAAGATCTCAAATTTGGACTCATCAGACCAAAGCACAGATTTCCACTGGTCTAATGTCCGTTCCTTGTTTTCTTTAGCCCAAACAAGTCTCTTCTGCTTGTTGCCTGTCCTTAGCAGTGGTTTCCTAGCAGCTATTTTACCATGAAGGCCTGCTGCACAAAGTCTCCTCTTAACAGTTGTTGAAGAGATGTGTCTGCTGCTAGAACTCTGTGTGGCATTGACCTGGTCTCTAATCTGAGCTGCTGTTAACCTGCGATTTCTGAGGCTGGTGACTCGGATAAACTTATCCTCAGAAGCAGAGGTGACTCTTGGTCTTCCTTTCCTGGGGCGGTCCTCATGTGAGCCAGTTTCTTTGTAGCGTTTGATGGTTTTTGCAACTGCACTTGGGGACACTTTCAAAGTTTTCCCAATTTTTCGCACTGACTGACCTTCATTTCTTAAAGCAATGATGGCCACTCGTTTTTCTTTGCTTAGCTGCTTTTTTCTTGCCATAATACAAATTCTAACAGTCTATTCAGTAGCACTATCAGCTGTGTATCCACCAGACTTCTGCACAACACAACTGATGGTCCCAACGCCATTTAAAAGGCAAGAAATCCCACTTATTAAACCTGACAGGGCACACCTGTGAAGTGAAAACCATTTCCGGTGACTACCTCTTGAAGCTCATCAAGAGAATGCCAAGAGTGTGCAAAGCAGTCATCAAAGCAAAAGGTGGCTACTTTGAAGAACCTAGAATATAAGACATATTTTCAGTTGTTTCACACTTTTTTGTTAAGTATATAATTCCACATGTGTTAATTCAAAGTTTTGATGCCTTCAGTGTGAATGTACAATTTTCATAGTCATGAAAATACAGAAAAATCTTTAAATGAGAAGGTGTGTCCAAACTTTTGGTCTGTACTGTATGTCAGGCCACTAACGGATGGAGCAGAACATGAGGAATGGGTGGGAAAGCAGGAGGGGTAGTTTTATTGTCATAAAAAAACAGAAGAGAGAAAGAGGTGGAAAATGAAACCATGCTAGGAGCAGATAAAAAGTGTAGAGGAAGGGAAAAAAACATAGGAAAAGACTGAATAAGAGGAAAGAAAAATAAAATAAAAATGAAAATGAAAAAAAATAAAGGAAAAAATAAAATTAATAAAAAATAAAATAAAATAAAAAAATAAAGATGAAAAAAGGGGAAAAATAAAGATAAAAGATGAAAAATAAAGAAAAATAATGAAAAATGAACCATAAGGAATAAAAAATAATAGGTTATTCAGAAAGAATAAATAATAATAATCAAAGAAATTAAAAAATATGTAGCAGCCCGATGTGCTCCAGGTTCCTAAATACATGGGATGATGAGATTCCTGATATAAAATGGATCAAGAAGACTGTCCTCCTGTCTTGAATAATAAATACTTTGATCTCTGTAATATTCACATAATTCCGATACTTCAATGTCCTATATATTAATACTAGATGGTGGCCCGATTCTAACGCATCGGGTATTCTACAATATGTACGCGGCCGACCGGGTGCATCCAGCAGAGCGTTGTTTAAATTTGGCGCCAAAATCGCTGATTGGTCGCGGCCGGCAACCGCGACCAATCAGCAAAACGGTGTTTAAATTTGGCGGCAATATCGGTGATTGGTTGCGGGTGGCGGCCGCGACCATTCAGCGAACTGTGTTAGTGAGGACCGGAGAGCTTGTTTAAATTTGGCGCTAAAATCGCTGATTAGTCGCGACCGCGACCAATCAGCAAAACGGTGTTTAAATTTGGCGCCAATATCGCTGACTGGTCGCGGCCAGCGGTCGCGACCAATCAGCAGAGCGGGGTTTAGATTTGGCGCCAATAATGCTGATTGGTGGCGACTGCGACCAATCAGCAGAGCGGTGTTTAAATTTGGCGCCAATCTCCCTGATTGTTCGCTGCTGGCGGCCGCGACCAATCAGCAGAGCGTTGTTTAAATTTGGCGCCAATCTCGCTGATTGGTAGCGGCCGCGACCAATCAGCAGAGCGGTGTTTAAATCAGCGAACCGTATTACTGAGGACCGGGCAGCGTCGCCGTCCCTCCCTTCACACTTGCCGTCGGGAGATCAGCGGCCCAAGCCGCTGATCTCCCGACAGTAGCCGCATGGAGGTCAGCGGCGCCGCCCGTCGGGGTACTTGTGCTGCCAGCAGCGGGGAGATGAGCAGCTAGCGCCGCTCATCTCCCGGCTGCATCGCCGCTGACTTCCGTCCGGCAGATGAGCCGCTAACGGCCGCCATCTTTTTCCGAAATCCCGACAGTAGCCGCATGGAGGTCAGCGGCGCCGCCCGTCGGGGTACTTGTGCTGCCAGCAGCGGGGAGATGAGCAGCTAGCGCCGCTCATCTCCCGGCTGCATCGCCGCTGACTTCCGTCCGGCAGATGAGCCGCTAACGGCCGCCATCTTTTTCTGAAATCCCGCGTCGCTGATTGGCCCAATCAGCGACGCGGGATTTCCTGGACAGACAGACAGGATAAGACGATTATATATATTAAATATTTTACTGTATTGCAGTTATCTATTGTTAAACGTGTGATACAATACCTGCAACATTGTTTTAAAATGGATATTTACTGATGTTTATAACAGGATTCGGATTTCTATCTTATTGCTGTATGTTTGTAACATTTATTATAAAGAATTCTTCAAGAAACGAGTTTAAAAAAAACAATAATAATTCTGCACACATAGATATTCTCATAAGAAAAAACCTCACTTTTATTTTCCTAAATATTCAGGGTTCAGGTTTATTAACGTTTTAAATTGACCGACTGCACTGGAGTTGTTCAATATTAAAATGAATAATCAAAAATGCAAATTGAGCACACAGTGCATATATATATATATTTATTTATAAGCAAAAGTTTGGTTCAGCATCCTCCAAATTTGATATCTATCTATCTATCTAATCCAAAATTATGGAGGCAGCACACAGTTGAAGAAATTTTTTTTTTTATTATTTAATAGCCCATGTGGCGACGTTTCGGTCCAGTATTGTGCACCTTTCTGAAGCTACATGGGCTATTACATAATATAAATTTTTCTACTTCATCTGTGTGCTGCCTCCATATTTTTGGATTATATAAGAGGACTGGTATGTAACAAGGGGGCTTTTCACCTAAACTTTTTGCTTGTGCTGTTTTTTATCTTATTTCTTATCTATCTATCTATCTATCTTATCTATCTATCTATCTATCTATCTATCCATCTATCTCATTGTGAGGTGAGATCAGAATGAAAATGATGTCACAAGTGATGTGATGACATCACCGCATTCTATATCCCAGTGTTCCGGCCTAAGGGAAATCACTGCCTTACAGACTCCCAAGGGTGAGGCAGCCCCTTTTGTTTTTCGTCACGAACGAAGCAAAAATTGATTATAAAATGGATAAAGAGAGAAGAAGAGCCCATAGAGATCGGGTTCTCAGTGAGAGGAGAGGATTAAATGAAGAGCAGGTACCATTGTTCGCTATTGGGCGAAAAGGCTTTATACTACCGGACGTGGACACTGACGCCTCAGAAATGGCGTCCAAACGTCAAACTCTGGACAAAATGAGAAAGACCAAAAGACATGAGATCCTTACAGAGAGAAGGAAAATGGAGACCCTCATGGAGTCTCACTCTGCAACCTCCGCTGAGCTTCAGAGGGCCATACTTATCGCCTTGAAAAAACTTGGAGATCTGGTCCCTGAAATACGGAGGAGGAACAAAGATGTCATCCTCAATAAGAGGAGAAACATCAGCGCAGAGTTAGAGCTGGAAGAGGTTCTCCAAGAGACACCGAGACAAGTCACATCCTCCAGATCTGAAAGTCTGGAGGCACCGAAACTACAAAGAGCGGCAGCCCAGAAGAGGATCAGGAACAGCAGAGACTGGGTTGTCCAATGTAGAAGACGTCTCATCTACGCTAAACCCATTATAAATGGGAATGGTGCATTGCGGAGGTCGAGGTCATCAGCTGAAAACATCTCCATCCCAGAGAACAAACAGCTGAGTGTTTCTCCACCAAACACATCACTGGATACAGATGGACCAGGTAAGATGGATCTGCTCAGTGTAATAAGACTGGGGGTGACGGGGATTATACTCCTAATATTATGTACTGGCATCAATTATCAAAAGTGCAGAAAAACTGTTCTTGTTGCCCATAGCAACCAATCACAATGCAGCTTTCATTGTTCCATAGAATGTTAAGAGATGGAATCTATGTTGTGATTCATTGCTATGGACAACAGGGACAGTTTTGCTATTGGACAGTTTTGATAAATGAGAGCCCAAATATTAGACATTTCCTGCTCATTTACATAATGCCATTTAAAATTATAATATTTTCTCTGGAGCTACATTTGTTAACCCCTTATTGACCAGGCAACCTTTTTTTTTCTCCCCCTCCTTTGAAAACCCATAACTATTTATTTATTATTTTTTCTGGCAATGTAGCTGTATGTGGACTTGATTTTTTAGTGGCCGAGCTGTAGTTTTGAACATTATTTATTTTACCATTCAATGTTCTGGAACACGGGGAAAAAGATTTAATCTGTGGTAAAATTGTGGAAAAAAAGTGATTCCAACATTGTTTTTTTCTAGATGTTCATTGAGTGGTAAAAATGACCTGACAGAATGATTCTCCATGTCAGTTACAGCTATGATACTGCTGAACTTGCATAGGGGTTTCTAAAAAATACTTAAGAATTTTATTTAAACAAATGCTTTGTGTGGCCATGTTCTGAGACATTGGAACTGTGTGATTGTGATCGCTGGATGGAGATGTGTGAGGGCTTGATGATTTTTTGCGTGGTGAACTGTAGCTTTTATTGATACCTTTCCTGGGTAGACAGGACATTGTGATATCTTTTTATTGCAATTTTTTAGGTGGATACAGCGCCCCCCAAAAATGCAATTCTAATGTTTCATTTTTTTATCATGTTAGTGTTCACTGTTTGCAATATTTAATTTTATATTTTTGTAAATCGGACTTATGCGGATGTCGTGATACAAGATGTGCTTATAAATATGATTATAATTATGTCAATTTGGTGATTCAAATATTTTTTACATTTTCCCTCTTTTTTAAACTATTTTTTTTTATTTACTTCACTTTTTAGTTTCCTTGGGGGACTTAAACCTGTGATTTTCTGATCGCTTGTACTGTATACTGTGGTAGAACTGTATATAGATAAATTGACATTCTCGTATGAAATTAAGCCAGGCTGGTCTTAACACTAGGCCAAAAGTGACAGACTGGGGCTTTCAGCAGTAGGCCCAGGTAGTCATTTTAAACAATTGACCCCCTGCAATAGTGTCCTGGGGGGTTAATAGGTGCTGGTGCACTCAAATCGGCAATAGCTTCATTTAAATATCACTGTCAGCATTGAAATGGTTAAACTACAGTAATTGGAGTGTGCTCCAGTCGCTGCAGTTAAAGGCAAGTGGCAGCTATGTAATACAGCCAGCATCTGCCTGATGTGGTGCATGCTCAGCTAATGAGCCCGCTTCATACATTTTATGCACAACATGACAAACATTTCCATTATGTGTTCGCAAAGGGTTTAATAAATCTTGTATTTTCTCAGCAGATGGAGGCCTTATGATACCCCCTGACATAGAAGACATGCCAGCAGAAGACCCCGGTGATGCTAGAATCTGTATTTCACCCCTGAGAGAAGTGGTCAACACTAATAATACTATTGACTTTGACAGCCTTGACTTCCAGAAAGTTCTTGGAAAGGGAGGCTTCGGAAATGTAAGTGTGAATTTATCCTCCACCATGTTCATCAATGTATCCTGCACCAGATGCACAGGAGGGTTGTACATATTCATTACAGGATTCTCATATGTAATGATATATGAGATAAACTAGTGAACTACTACACACTAATAGATGGGAGTTTGGTCTGATCTGTTGTGATTTTTCTCCAGGTCATCTTGGCATTAGATCTGGTCAATGAAGGACTTCAGGCCATTAAAATCATGGACAGAACTTATTGTAGAGAGGACATATTCTCTACAGAGCTAGAAGTCCTGAGAATGGCAGCAGGATGCCCCTACCTAATGACTATGCGGGCGTTTATGGAATCACCATTGGAGTATGTGATAGCCATGGACTATATGGCCGGAGGAGACCTGTTTGACCACATGGCAGATTCAATGCTGTTTAACACAAGGACAACAAGGTAAATGTCTTATACTGAATATTAATAATCCGTTGCCCTCGCACTGTAGTCCTAGAGCAATGGACAACGACAACAGGAGAAAATAATGACATGAAAAGGACACGTGTGTGATCTCCTCATGTTCTCTGTATGATTGTGCATGTAACCACTGATCCATCCTTTCTACTCCACAGACTCTTTGCGGCAGAGATGGTGTGCGGACTCCAGTTCCTGCATGAACGCGGCATCATACATCGGTAATCATTTCACCTTCATAAATCTGTCACCTGTGACTCTCTGTTGTCTCCTTACATATCTATTGTAGAAAGTTCTTTCCATGAATTGTCCTCACAATCAGTATCTGCTCCTTCTCCCTGCAGTGACCTGAAGCCAGATAATATCCTCCTCCAAGACACCGGACACATCAAAATCTCCGACTTTGGCTTAGCAGCCATGAATGTATTTGAGGATGGCATAGTGAAGAACAAGGTTGGCACTAAGGGTTACATAGCGCCCGAGGTAATGAACATCTCTGTGTGATTGATGCCAATAGTAGGATTGAGGGATAATCTGATCCCAATGTATCCTGCTGATATCTAATCACAGACCGGTCCTCATAGTCTCTGTGTGTAAATCCCCTTCCCGGTATATTAAGCTCCTCTCCAATTTCATGTTTCCACAGATAATGGACAGTAAAGGCTACAACCATCTGGCAGACTCCTTTTCCTTTGGCGTCATCTTATATATAATGAGTGTAGGTGACCAGCCATTCTATTGCAAAGGCACAATGGATGAATACCACCAGTCTCTGCGTGATGACATCCCTTATTTTCCACCTGGGATCTGCTGTCATACCATGGACATCATAAAAGGGGTGAGTAAGATCAGATGGATAAGTATGATGGGGGGATTACTAAAAGAGATAGAAGATAAGATGGGAATAGTCCATAGACATTGTGTAAAAACTTGTCAGTAATAATACATAATATAATGACTAATGGTCTCTATCATTTTCTAGCTTCTCTGCAAATCTCCATCTGCCCGATCTGCCATTACATCATCCATCAGATCGCATCCGTTTTTCTATTCTATAGACTGGAGCGATGTGGAGTCCGGCAGAGCCGACCCACCATTCCCATATTGCTATGTAAGTACAACACATACAGACATCCATAGTGTTATCACTACCCAGTAACACACTTACCCACTATACACCTTATCGCTATATCCCCCTAGTACTGTATATACTGTATGTGAGGGGCTGATTCTCAGACGTGTATATTTCTCTTCTTACAGCAGGAGTATTAGGCTGATAAAAATCAGCCCCATTCCAGCAACATCCAGGAATGAAGATTTACATTAATCGGATGAGACAATTACACTGGACTTTCTTATTTACCGGACTGTGACAAACCTACCAAGCTTCCACCACATAACATCCAAGTAGATTTGAGCACCAAACATCCAGGGATTTATTCCGATCGCCATATTTGGGGTCAGGAAGGAATTTTTTTCCCTTGATATGAGGATGATCCAGCAACGAGTCCTCAGGGTTATTTTTCGCCTTCCTCTGGATCAACATAGCAAGTAATTAAAGGCTGAAATTGAAGGACTTCTTTCAGCCATACTTGCTAAGTTACCATCTGGACGACTCATCTACAATGTGGTGGTAAGGAGACGACTACAAGATATGGACATAAAGAAGGAAGCGGCTGCTCCTTCTCCTACTTGGCCATGTACAGACACAAGGAAGCGGCTGCTCCTTCTCCTACTTGGCCATGTACAGACAGAAGGAAGCGGCTGCTCCTTCCTCTACCAGGCCATGGTCAGACAGAAGGAAGCGGCTGCTCCTTCACCTTCCTGACCATGGTCAGACAGAAGGCCATATGGCTAATCGCGATGCTGAAGGAATCCAGGAAAACTCCAACTATACAGATCACAAGTCACACATTCCTGCTCTTCTCCTCTCTCATGTGTGATCCAGACCTGGATGTCCAAAAGCGGCAAAAGTGTAAGCCGAGGCCTGAGGAGCAGAATCATCTGCTCCTTTCTATAGAAAGTCACTGTATCTACACACTTTCTTTTATCATCATTGCAAATTTGTAACAACTTTATTGCACAAATATATATATATGTATATATAAAACATCTAAGTGTCTTTTGTGCGTTTGGTTAAATTCTTCTCATATACAGACCTGCTTTTTGTTATTTTTATTAATATCATGATAAGGACAAGGTATTTTGGAGCCTTAGGCAAATGAAGCCTATGGTGACCCCCACCAAAGGAATAGGCAAGAAACTGAGGTAACAGGACCCCTAATACTGCACCTCCTCCCTCCGATCAGTCCGATAATAATCTCTGACGACCACTTCCACTCAAATTATTACTTTTCTCACCAAAAAAATACCAGCACAAGTAAAAAAAATGTGGCGTACTTTAGGGATGAGGCTTAAAAGGGAGCGCAATGTCAAAGTTCTATATAGAATCGTTCATTGTTTGTGGACCATTTACACATTACAAGGGACAAATAGCGATATTCATCCCTGACATTCTATATTTTACATGTCCTACCCAAGGATAGTGATGGAAACTAATATAGCTGTTAGTATAATGGAGGCCGTGGGTTTCAGTTAAGGTCATGTGACAGATGCAACTTGTAACAAAACTGATGGCGTTTCTAGTGCCGTATTCCTGTGTGGCGCCATCCTGTAACAGAGAACACACCGGAAGTAGCCTGCGTCTTGTTGGAGTTACCGGCAGGGGAGGGAGCTGATTACAGCTCTTTTGCTCCTGTCCTGGGCAGCGCTCAGATTGTCTTATAGAGGCAAATACAATTCAGTGCAGAGAGGGAGCGACAGGCGGTGAGCGGTGTTAGTGACTCACTGAATGCCTGTGACTGGAGGAAGGGGCCGAAACAATGTCATTTTTTTTTTTAAACTGAGCCCCCTCGGGGAGACAAGGGGTAGCGCCCTAGGCTAGTGCCTACCCTGCCTACCTGTCGAACCAGCCCTTATTATGAATCATGTTTGATAATTTTTTTGTGATCTTTATTAATTCATTCTTCATTCACTTTTTTCCTAATAAATACTATAATCAATGTAGTCTTGACCTATATTTATATCTGTATATGGGCACTTTGTGGTGGTAACAAATCCACATTGTATCAATTTTTCAAAGACCCCGGTGCTGCCATCTTTTTCATATGTTTTTATTATTTTCAAGGAGCTTTTCCAGCCTAATGGCAATGTGCCCAGGGCATTCTGGTTAATACCAGATGAAGGGGAACGCAGTCTCCATTATTTGATAGGACTACACATGATAGGATGAGATACACAGCTCAGCAGACTGTATTATTTGATTGAACTGCACATGATAGGATTAGATACACAGCTTAAAGGGAAACCGTCACCAGAAATAACGCTATTAGCCTGCACATATGGGGTTAATCTGCAGGATAACAGCGTTATTATGCTGCCCGGCGCCTGCACTCAGCCAAATACGTGCAGAATCAAAGCTTTCCTGTATTATAAAAACACATTTAAAATACAGCTTCAACATCTGCACCAAAAACACATCAAATAAGGGAGAAAATTCATAAAAAAGGCAGCGAAAATGCAATAATGAGTATTTACTCTCTGTGTGAACTCGGCCTTAAAGACACCAAAAAAGCCAGATGTCATATAGTGATGCTTATGTAAAAATGAAAGAGTTCTGACTAATGTGGCGTCCCTGCAGGTCCAGTTGCCACAGAGGTACTGCATCTCACCCAGAGGTGTGGTACCCCACTCTTAGGTAAGGATGGAGTACTACCCAGGACCCACACATCTACATCCAACACTACACCACGCCAGACCAGCAGGCGGTGCAATATGCACTTGTTCACTGCGGAGCCCTGTCCCTGGCTGGAAGGGGGGGAACCAAGAGAGGGGGAACCATGTAGTTTGTGTGGATGGAGGAAGAAGTTCAGTAGAGCACAGACTTGGAGTCAGGAGAAAGAGTTGAGTGGAGAGGAGTCTGTGAGAGCTCAGGAGGAGCTCTGCTCAGGAGAGCAAGGAGGAGAGAGAGAGAGAGGAAAGAAGAGAGGAGCAGTGAGGAGGGTTCCAGGAAGACAGAAGGGATCCCAGAGGCACGGCGAGTGCAGAGGCAACCCGTGACCCCGAATTCACGCTGACGTGGAGGGATCAGGCTGCAGAAGGGGACCGGCCCCAAACTAGTTGAGAACAACCACTCTCAGCTAGCCAACCGGAGGCAGCAGCATTTTCAAGGTGTTGCAGCCAAAATCCACAATTACATCGCCGAAAAGGTGGCCGCATAGGGTCCAGGGGACTGAGAGCACGTCGCCCGACAAGACCCGAGGCCACTAGCTTGGGACACTGATTGTGAGGTGCAGGGCAGGAGGGTGAGAGCCAGCGCAGTGAGACGACCGAAAAAGGTCCATAGAACGGGGTCTCGTGTAAGTGCTCCTGAGATACCTGAGGGTTTGCTGGACCCCTACCCCGGAGGACACAGGACGATGTTACACACCGGTAACTGTAACCTGGAGTCTTGAACAACTGTGAGTAAAACCTGAAGACCCACTGTGTCCTTGAATAATTGATGCGCCATCAACTGCCCTGCACTACACTGCACCGACAACATCTACCTCATAAAATCACCATCTACACTGCCCTGGAGCTAAGCTCTGCCTGTGGAGAACTGAACCAACTTTGCTGCGTCACCATCGGCTCCAGTGGATCTGCACCGCAGCGGTGGCCCTATATAGCCGCATACCACAGGTGGCGTCACAAAATATTATTCTCCAAAAACTTTATTCCCGTTTTACTTTTCCTTTAATTGACCGCTCTGGGTCGCGGACCGGGTCACCGCCACCATGACATCCCCAGCATCGACCGACCCGGCTACCGAGTACCCCACGGCCCAGGGGGCGCTTCAGATACAACTAAAAATGACAAAAATAAATCCAAGTCCCAATTTGAGATGAGCGGATCGATTTGCAAGACTCCGGTTCATGTTCCAGGGCAGTGGCACCTGGCAGGTAGACGGGAGGCCTGCGGATCTCTTACATTCGGAGTCTCTAGGACAGCCTTTGATTTGTCATGACTGTTATGACATCATCAGTCTGTAAAAAGTTGACTGTAAAAGTTTGAAGTTGTGAAATAGGACCTGCTGTACTATGAATGTTATGTGTTGTATTTAAGTTGATTTTCTCCCCTAGAATTAATGCAATCTTTTCCACTCTGATTCCTGCAGAATTTTAGAGAAAAACCTCCTTATAAATTGGAGTTGTATATACAGTTGACACCAGAAGTTTACATACACTATATAAAAAGACACATATGCATGTTTTTCTCAATATATAACTTGAAATCAGAATAAACCTTTCCCATTTTAGGTCAATTAGGATTACCATAATTTTTAATATTTGCCAAAATGCCAGAATAATGAGAGAGAGAGAATGTTTTAAGGCATTTTTATTACTTACTACAAAGTCAAAAGTTTACATACATTTCATTAGTATTTGGTGCCATTGCCCTTAAACTGAATGACTTGGGTCTGACTTCCACAAGCTTCTCACAATAGTTGGTCGGAATTCGGGCCCATTCCTCCTGACTAGAGATGAGCGTTGTTCTACTCGAACTGTTCGCCAATCTCAAATTCGAGCTGTTTTGGGCGGTGTTCGAGCCGGTCGGCGAACACGAACAATTTGAGAAAAATTCGGCTGTTCGAGGTTATGTTCGATAACTGTTCGTGCACCAAAATCATAACTGGATTTTTTCTCAGTAATGATGAAAATTAATGTTAATACGCAGTTTGAGTGTACAGCGGGGTGGGGGGAGGGGCAGGGGATGGATCTCTGCAGGAACAATGAAGATCTCCATTTTTTTTTCTCTTTCCCGCATTTGCAGTGGGGAGGTGCAATCTGTCAGCCTATCAGCAGCGCACACACGGAGCGAAGTGCTTTTTTTCACACAAGCAAGGGCATGTGTGATTGGCAGTGTATGTCACATGTCCTTGCCCTATAAGACCAAGCCATTTTCCCCGTCGCCACCATTTTCTCACTGCTGCAGCTGCGTGTTAGACGGCACCGCTGTTGCTGTGTGCGCTATACCTTGTTAATTTCAAGCCAATTTTCGCACAAATATACAGATAGCTTGGGAGTAGGGAATAGTTGTGATTGCAGTCCTTTTAAGGACTAGGTTACAGCATTTCCTATGACTTTTATCAGGCAGGTCTGTGCTCTTAAATAGATAGATTGTGGGAGTAAAGACTAATTGTAATTGGAGTCCTTTTCAGGACTAGGTTACATCAGTTCCTATCAGTTTTTGCCAGGCAGGTCTGTGCCAGTGCTGTGCAAGTTTTTTTCACAGCATTTGGCTGAATCTAGCAAAGCTAATCCTTTTTGGCCTATTGCAGAGTGTGTTAGTCAGTGGAGTAGCCTATCTGTGTTGCAAGATATACCACCTGTGTATAGAATACGAATTTTTTTACTGCACCTAGTGAAGTAAAATCTTTTGGGCATAGCATCATTCTATTAGTCCATCTATACTGACCTCCATCAGGTTGCAAACTGAATATAATTTTTTTCTGCATCTAGCTCTGAAAAAATATTTGGGCTTCTAGCAGTGTGTGGGACTTGGTCTATTAGTCCATCTATACTGACCTCCATCAGGTTGCAAATTAAAAATAATTTTTTTCTTCATTTAGCTCTGAAAAAATATTTGGGCTTCTAGCAGTGTGTGGGACTTGTTCTGTTAGTCCTTCTATACTGACCTCCAGCAGGTTGCAAATTGAATATAATTTTTTTCTGCATCTAGCTCTGAAAAAATATTTGGGCTTCTAGCGGTGTGTGGGACTTGGTCTATTAGTCCATCTATACTGACCTCCATCAGGTTGCAAATTAAAAATATTTTTTTTCTGCATCTAGCTCTGAAAAAATATTTGGGCTTCTAGCAGTGTGTGGGACTTGGTCTATTAGTCCATCTATACTGACCTCCATCAGGTTGCAAATTAAAAATAATTTTTTTCTTCATTTATCTCTGAAAAAATATTTGGGCTTCTAGCAGCGTGTGGGACTTGTTCTATTAGTCCATCTATACTGACCTCCATCAGGTTGCAAATTAAAAATAATTTTTTTCTGCATCTAGCTCTGAAAAAATATTTGGGCTTCTAGCAGTGTGTGGGACTTGGTCTATTAGTCCATCTATACTGACCTCCATCAGGTTGCAAATTAAAAATAATTTTTTTCTGCATCTAGCTCTGAAAAAATATTTGGGCTTCTAGCAGTGTGTGGGACTTGGTCTATTAGTCCATCTATACTGACCTCCATCAGGTTGCAAATTGAATAAAAAATTTTCTGCATCTAGCTCTGAAAAAATATTTGGGCTTCTAGCGGTGTGTGGGACTTGGTCTATTAGTCCATCTATACTGACCTCCATCAGGTTGCAAATTAAAAATAATTTTTTTCTGCATCTAGCTCTGAAAAAATATTTGGGCTTCTAGCAGTGTGTGGGACTTGGTCTATTAGTCCATCTATACTGACCTCCATCAGGTTGCAAATTAAAAATAATTTTTTTCTTCATTTAGCTCTGAAAAAATATTTGGGCTTCTAGCAGTGTGTGGGACTTGTTCTATTAGTCCTTCTATACTGACGTCCAGCAGGTTGCAAATTGAATATAATTTTTTTCTGCATCTAGCTCTGAAAAAATATTTGGGCTTCTAGCGGTGTGTGGGACTTGGTCTATTAGTCCATCTATACTGACCTCCATCAGGTTGCAAATTAAAAATAATTTTTTTCTGCATCTAGCTCTGAAAAAATATTTGGGCTTCTAGCAGTGTGTGGGACTTGGTCTATTAGTCCATCTATACTGACCTCCATCAGGTTGCAAATTAAAAATAATTTTTTTCTGCATCTAGCTCTGAAAAAATATTTGGGCTTCTAGCAGTGTGTGGGACTTGGTCTATTAGTCCATCTATACTGACCTCCATCAGGTTGCAAATTAAAAATAATTTTTTTCTTCATTTAGCTCTGAAAAAATATTTGGGCTTCTAGCAGTGTGTGGGACTTGTTCTATTAGTCCTTCTATACTGACCTCCAGCAGGTTGCAAATTGAATATAATTTTTTTCTGCATCTAGCTCTGAAAAAATATTTGGGCTTCTAGCGGTGTGTGGGACTTGGTCTATTAGTCCATCTATACTGACCTCCATCAGGTTGCAAATTAAAAATAATTTTTTTCTGCATCTAGCTCTGAAAAAATATTTGGGCTTCTAGCAGTGTGTGGGACTTGGTCTATTAGTCCATCTATACTGACCTCCATCAGGTTGCAAATTAAAAATAATTGTTTTCTGCATCTAGCTCTGAAAAAATATTTGGGCTTCTAGCAGTGTGTGGGACTTGGTCTATTAGTCCATCTATACTGACCTCCATCAGGTTGCAAATTGAATAAAAAATTTTTCTGCATCTAGCTCTGAAAAAATATTTGGGCTTCTAGCGGTGTGTGGGACTTGGTCTATTAGTCCATCTATACTGACCTCCATCAGGTTGCAAATTAAAAATAATTTTTTTCTGCATCTAACCCAGCCAATAGTTTTGGCCTAATACCACAGTTTGGCCACTCAGCTCTGCTCGGTTACCATTCATTGTTTTTTTGTGCAAACAACTCCAGAGTTGTGAATTAGTTAACCACCAAAATGAGTGGAAAAAGGCCTGCTGCTGGTGGAAAGGGGAATAGGCGTGTTGGGAAGGGGAAAAAAGGTTGTGTCCGTGGGGTAGGTGCAGAAGAAAGACCATCTTCCAGCCAATCTAAAATGTCTACTTCTTTTAGCGGACAATGTGATAAGATCCCTTTCTTACGGCCACGCCAATCGCTACAAATTCCAGATGAGGCACAAAAACAGCAGGTGCTTCAACGGATATCAAGTGCTCCTTTAAGTGGGCTCTCCTCCACATCAACTTCAACATCACAAATACTCCAGTCCTCAAAGGTGTCACCCAAATCGCACTTGCTTCCTCACAGCTCCCAAATCTCCAGCTGCCCGTCTGAGTATGAGGTAGAACAGATGGTTGAGTCTGCAGAGCTGTTTACTCATACTATAGCCTGGGAATCAGAGGTCGACTCCAGCGCTTCTGTGAATCCAGACGAGGAAATGATCTGCACTGATGCCCAGAATCTTTATGAGTCGGATCCAGGACCAGACGCAGAAGGTTCTGACCATAATGTAGACCCTCATTCCCAAACTGTAACTCCTGTTGGTGGAGACAATGAGGAAGACGATGATAAGACTCAAATACCTGATTGGAGCGACAACTTTAGTTTTTTGTCAGGGCAGGAACAGGTTGGCTCTGAGGACGACGGGTGTGATAACGCACAGGGTGATGATGATGAGGTCGGAGATCCCACTTACTGTCAACCCACAGTCAGCCAAGAGATGAGGTCAGCAGAGGAGGTGGAGGAAGATGCTAGTGACGACGAGGTCAGGTTGCACCTTCCTGGACAGAGACGTAGTACTGGAAGCACGTCAACAACTGCATCCTCAAACACAACTCTGCCTCTCACCACAAGTCGTGGTGGCTCTTCAGGTCGCATGGGTGCTAAGCCTTGCATAGCCTGGGCATTTTTTCAGATCGATAAAGATGACCCAACTCGTGTTATCTGTAACATTTGTCAGCAAAAGCTAAGTAGAGGCCAAAAAATACATAGTTTGAGTACTTCATGCATGAACCGGCACATGGACATGAAGCATAAGTTGCAGTGGGAAGCTCAGTGTGCTACAATGCGGTCTAGCCGGCCGGGCCAACCACCGTCTGCCATATCTTGTGCATCCGCGGCCTCTTCATCCTCTGTGACTGGGGGGACAGCAGTCACACCTGTTTTGGGGCGCAGACCTGCCACCTCTTTACCCACAACAGCCAGCGTGATTGGCAGGTCATCATTTTCTTTGGAGGTGGTAACACCAGCTGGTCTTGAGCGCTGTCCGACATCGATAGCACCACCTTTGGATCAAGGCAACCTAACATGTCCGCCTGCATCTTCCTCACAGACCGGCAGTTTGCCGGGGACACCCTTATCAACCCCGTCTAAGCACAATAGCCAGCCCTCGGTCCCTCAGATGTGGACAAGTAAAAGACCATTTCCTCCTAGCCATGAGAAAGCTAAGAGGTTGAATTTCACCATCTGCAAGCTCTTGGCTACAGAAATGCTGCCTTTCCGCCTGGTGGACACAGAGGATTTTCGAGACCTTATGTCCGTCGCAGTGCCCCAGTACCAGATGCCCAGTCGGCACTACTTCTCAAAGAAAGGTGTGCCTGCGCTCCACCAGCATGTCGCACACAACATCACCGCTTCTTTGAGAAACTCTGTGTGTGACAGGGTGCATTTCACCACAGACACTTGGACGAGTAGGCATGGACAGGGGCGTTACATGTCGCTGACTGGGCACTGGGTAACTATGGTGACAGCAGGACAAGGGGCTGCTGTCCAAGTCTTGCCGTCCCCACGAGTTGTGCGTCAATCCTCTTTATGTCATTTTTCCTCCACTGCTTCTGCCTCCTCAACCTCCTCTCGGTCTTCCACCTGCACCCAAAGCCTGTCTGGTCATGCCACAAGCTTTCTAACTGCGCAGAAGGGATCCTGCACACCTCCTTACTATGCTGGCAGTAGGGCTCAACGTCATCAGGCGGTTTTTACATTGAAATGTCTGGGAAATGTGAGTCACACAGCTGAGGAGTTGTGGTCAGCTCTGGAGAACCAATTTCATGAATGGTTGTCTCCACTGGACCTGAAACCAGGAAAGGCCGTGTGCGACAATGCTGCAAACCTGGGTGCGGCCCTTCGCCGGGGCAATGTCACACACGTGCCTTGTATGGCTCACGTGTTGAACCTGGTTGTCCAGCAAATTTTAGCCCACTATCCCAGACTAGATGGCCTTCTGCAGAGGGCACGGTCGCTGTGTGCTCACTTCCGCCGTTCGCATCCCGCAGCTCAGCGACTTACATCTCTACAGAAGTCGTTGGGCCTGCCACTTCACCGGCTAAAATGCGATGTGCCTACCCGGTGGAATTCAACTCTGCACATGTTGCAGCGACTGTGGCAGCACCGACAAGCCCTGGTGCAATACGTTCTGACGTATAGCCTGGGCCAACGAGATTCAGAGGTGGGGCAAATCACGCTGGAGGAGTGGTCTCAGATCAGGGACCTATGCACCCTTCTGCACAGTTTTGAAATGGCGACGAAGATGTTTAGTGCTGACGATGCCATTATCAGCATGACTATTCCGGTGATTTACATGCTGGAGCACATGTTAAACAGAATTCGGAGTCAGGTGGTGGCACAAGAGGAGGTGGAGGAAGTAGAGGAGGAGGAGTTGTATGCGGAAGGGCTAACATCTGCAAGGTCCAGACGGTCGGCAGCACCAAGGCGGCAGGCATGTGAGGGTGGGGGAGATGGTTTTACCAGGGCGCATGGTAGCAGCCAAACTAGTGAGGAAGGTGTAGGAGCCCAGGAAGAAGTGGAGGACGAACTGATGGAAGACTCATCAGATGAGGGAGACCTTGATCACATTTCTGTTGTGCGAGGTTGGGGGGAGAGGACAGAGGAAGGAAGCATGATTGTTACCTCGACACCAACACAACAGGGACTTGGTGCTCCTGGATGCGCAACACACATGAGTGCCTTCTTGCTGCACTACCTGCAACATGACCCTCGAATTGTGAGAATTAGAAATAATCCTGACTACTGGGTTGCCACACTGTTAGATCCCCGGTACAAAAGTAAATTTGCAGAAATTATTCCTGCCATAGAAAGGGATGCACGCATGCAGGAGTATCAGCAGAGACTGTTGCAGAATCTTACATGTGCTTTTCCACAAAATACCAGTGGTGCACGTAGTGAATCTCACAGTTCCAACTTGCCAACCGTGGGACCGTCAAGTGTTCAGCACTCAAACCGTAACAGAACCACAGTATCTGCTGGTAACATCAATTTTGCGGAATCATTTCACCACTTTTTTAGCCCATCCTTTGCAAGGCCACAGGAGACAAGAAGTCTGACACATAGTCAACGCCTAGAGACGATGGTACAGGAGTATCTCCAAGTAAACATTGAAGCCACTACTGTGTCACTGGACCCTTGCTCTTTTTGGGCTTCCAATCTGGATAAATGGCCGGAGCTAGCCACTTACGCCTTGGAGATCTTGTCATGCCCCGCAGCCAGCGTTCTGTCTGAACGTGTGTTCAGCGCTGCTGGTGGTGTGCTGACAGATAAGCGCACGCGGCTCTCCACTGATAATGTAGACAGACTCACGTTCATAAAGATGAACAAATCATGGATCCGAAACGACTTTTCTACCCCTGTGTCATCCTGGGGAGAGTAAAAGCTTGATGATTGGTTAAAATCACCCTACCAACCGTTTTAAGCTTTCAAATTACTAATCATGTTTATCTGTATCTTGACTGGAAAATAATTTGGGCTTTGTAGCAGTGTGCAGCACTGATCCTATTAGGCCATCTATAATAAGCTCCACCAGATTTAAAATTAAAAATAATTTTTAGCTGCATCTAGCCCGGAAAATAATTTTGGGGCTCCGAGATGCGCAAGACACATAAGTGCCTTCTTGCTGCACTACCTGCAGCATGACCCTCATATTGTCAGAATTCGAAGTAATCATGACTACTGGGTTGCCACACTCTTAGATCCCCCAAACTTTTCGATCAACCTTTTCATTTTAATAAAGACCAAAAAAATGGTCATTTTTGAAATTATAAGCATTAGCAGGTTGTTAGAAACTGAAATCAAACAGTTTTCAACTCAAAACTTTATTCTAGGTGATGTTACATTTTCACATAGGACCCCTTGTTCGAAAGGAGCTTCTGAACTCTCTCGTCCATTGAATTTGTCAGGTTTTGGATGGTTTCTGCTTCAATTGTTTTGCATGAGGACAGAATACCCTCCCAGAGCTGTTGCTTAGATGTGAACTGCCTCCCGCCATCATAGACACTCCTTTTAATGATGCTCCAAAGGTTCTGAATGGGGTAGAGGTCAGGGGAGCATGGGGGTCACACCATAAGTTTGTCCCCTTTTATGCCCATATCAGCCAGAGATGCAGATGTTTTATGTGCAGCATGAGATGGTGCATTATCATGCAGAAAAATGATCTTGCTGTGAAATACACGGTTCTTCTTCTTGAACCATGGCAGGAAGTGCTGTTTGAGAAAATCCACATACATTATGGAGTTCATCTTTAGCGCCTTCAGGGATCCTAAAGGGGCCGACAATCTCTCTCCCCATGATTCCAGCCCAAAACATTACTCCACCTCCTCCTTGTTGGCGCTGTAGCCGTGTTTGCGTGGGGTGTCCATCAACCAGCCATCCTCCACTCCATCCATCTGGACCATCGAGCGCTGCACGGCACTCATCCGTGAACAAAACAGTTTTGAAATCAGTCTTCATGTAATGTTTGGCCCACTGGAGCCGTTTCTGCTTGTGTGAAGTGGATAGAGGAGGTCGACAGGATGGCGTATGCACAGCTGCAAACCTCTGAAGGACCCTGCATCTTGTTGTTCGGGGGACGTTGGAGGCACCAGCAGCTTCAAAAACTTGTCTGCTGCTATGACAAGGCTTTCTTGCCGCTGCTCTTTTAACCTGACGTAATTGCCTGTAGGAAAGAGTCCTCAATTTGCCCTTATCAGCACGCACACGTGTGTACTGTGAATCAGCTACATACTTCTTGATTGCCAAGACACTTCATCCTGATCATCGCACAATGTTGATTGTAGTCATGCCTTGACCTAAACACTCCACAATTTGTTGCTTCTCAGCAGCCGACACATCCTTTTTCTTTCCCATTTTGGCAGAAAATGTAGGCTGCTTAATAATGTGAGAGAGCCTTCTTAAGTAGTCTTGCCTTTCATTGGACACACCTGCCAAACTAATTAGCACAGGTGTCTGCAATTGCTTACAGTGATATAAAGAGCCCTGACACACATCACCATCAATGAGTTTAACTGACAAACAAACATATTCTTCCCTTATCACTCCTAAACACTTTTTGCATAATAATTTGGAACGCAGTGTACATGTGCTTTTCCACAAAACACCAGTGGTTCACGTAGTGAATCTTACAGTTCTAACTTGCCAACCGTGGTCTGTATGGAGTTGTTCAATAAAGGGCCCAAAATTAAGATAACATAGATGGGAGAGGTCTCTATGAATAGGAATTCCTAAGTATTTGATACCCTGTGAGGGCCAGGCAAAGGGAAAGTTGGACTGGATGGAATCCTATATGGATTTAGGGAGGGAGACATCGAGGGCCTCAGACTTCGCTGCATTGATTTTAAAATTTTACCATGTAACAAAGTGATCTATTTCAGCCATAACAGCAGGGATGGATATATGTGATTGAGTGATATATACTAGGACATCATCAGCAAATAGAGAGCACTTGTACTCGGTGCCTCCCACCTCAATCCACCTAATATTGGGGTTATGGCGAATTGATGAGAGCAGGTGCTCCGTCACTAGGATGTATAAGAGAGGGGACAGAGGACATCCCTGCCTTGTCCCATTGGTGATTGTGAAAGGTGATGAAAATGTTCTGACGCACCCCCTGGGCCTTGGGACACCCGGAGCCGGACCCTTTTTGGTGGATGCTGGTGGTTGTAGTCTTCGTGGCGGCGATCCGGTTCCGTGGCTCAGGGCGGTCAAACCAGTGGCGGAACTATTTATGTGGTTTTGATGTTTAAATGTCCGACTCGGCCACCCGTGGATTGCGGTCAGAGTGAACCGCCGCTACAGGGCAGACCGCTAAGGCTGGTGTTGTGGGTGCAGCAGAGCGTAGCATAACTCCCCACGGGAGGAGTATAGCCTCAGGGCAGTGTATGCGGAGGATGGGGGTGATGGTGCAGGGCAGCAGCAGTAACGACACGGAGTCAGTGATGCAGTTCAGGGCCTTTACTCACAGTTCTTATTATCCAGACCACGTCTGCAGGTAACGGCTGCCCACGTCGTACTGTGCTCACCAGGTGAGGGGCTCAGACAACTCCCAGATAACTTTGGAGCGCTTCACAGGACCCCCTTTGTGTGTCCTTTGTCTGGCCTTTCTTACCAACACTTCTGTCCGGCTGCCTCGGGCCTCCTCTTGGTAAACTTGGCGCCAGTTTCCCTGACCCTATGTGGTGCCTTCCTAGCGGGTGGAGCAAGGGGCTGCGCCACATAAAATGTCAGAGCCTCCGGTTTCTAGCTGAGGGTCGTTTCCTGCCTCCACTAGTTCGGGGACCGGTCTCCCCCTTTGGCCTGACCCCTCCACGCAGGTGGATTCGGGCGTGCGGTGGCGACTCGCCCGTCCGCACCCCTGGGATCCCTTCATTCCTCGTTCCTGGAGCCTTCTCCGCTCCTCTTCCTTCCTTCTCCCTCTTGCAGGCCTGGGCCTCTGTTACTAGGCCCGCCTCCGGAGCAGAGCTCATGCAGAGCCCCTGCTCCCTGCCACTTCTGCTCAGACTTCTCTGCACTGAACTAAGATGGTGCCCACCTTTTATACTCCCTTCTCAATGCACCCAGGAACTGCTTCCTCCCTGCTCCTGCACTGCAGGGTTCCCCTTCCTCAGTGTTCCCTCCCCCCACTCCAGCCAGGGACAGGGACTGTCGTGCCCATCTCAGGGGCATATTGGTCGCCCTGCCCCACGGCAATGTGGTGTAATGCATGCAGGTGTCGGGTCCTGATCCACACTCCATCCTTATCTGAGAGTGAGATATCACACCTCTGGGTGAGGTGCAATACGTCTGTAGCAACCGAGCCCTCGGTGCTACAGTTCCATTTATCTTCAGCCTAGGTGACGTATTGTGATACAGGGCCGTGATTTTGGCTATAAAAGGGTCCCCTAGACCCCTACCCCAAGCTTTTTAAGAGAATCATATATGGCGTGCCAGGAGACTCTATGGAATGCTTTCTCAGCATCCAACGAGAGTATCTACTTACAAATTTTTAACTGCATCTAGCCCAGGAAATACTTTGTGCCTAGTAGCAGTGTCTGCTAGTCAGCGGATTATCCCGGCTGTTAAGCAAGCTACACCACCTGTAGTTTGGACACTTAATTTTTTCAAAGGAAATGCTTCGGGACCACGGGATACTTAGTGAAGAGCATCAGGAGGCACCCCAAGGCATAGGGGCTGGGACTGGCACTAGGATGCCTTGCGGTGGACAGCCGAGCTCGATCCTTATAAAAGCTTTTTAACTGCAGCAGCTTTAGTGGACGCTATTGGAGCTGGAATTACGCGGCTGCTGGCATGAGACTTGCCCTCCAATAGATCCTTGTAAATGGATTTAAAGTGTATTCATTCAAATTAGAGGGACAATTTAAATTAAAAAGCTTAGAGCTGCCTCCACCACAGGGGGGCTCTCTCGACCCACCAGCGGACAGGCACCAGTATTGGGAGAGGGGGGCTGGCCGTCAGGGTTCACCGCGGCTCTGGCACAAACCCGGCGACACGGAGGTGGCACGGGCAGGAGCGGACTGGCCGTCTCGGCTTCTCACTTTTTGGATTTTAGAAGGGCATGACATGCCTATATCTGTGTCTCCCCCTCCTTTTACTCCTCCACCTCTTTTCTTTTCGCATGACTATATGTACTTGTCACTTTTCCATGTGTTAGTTGTGTCTTCTGAGCAGTTTGTCAGCTTTTGGACACCTTTGAAGGTGTTTTCTATGTGTTTCTATGTGTTTTTGTTTGCCTGCCATTGGTTTTAACGGTGTTCGAAGGTGTTCGACGAACAGTTCGACGAACAGTTCGGCGAACACACGGGTGTTCGACGAACCGAACCGAACTCGAACACTACGGGGGTGGGTCAACACTACTCCTGACAAAACTGGTGTAACTGATCCAGGTTTGTAGGTCGCCTTGCTCACACCTGCCTTTTCAGCTTTGCCCATAAATTTTCAATAGGATTGAGATGAGGGTTCTGTAATGGCCACTTCAAAACATTGACTTTGTTATCCTTAAGCCACTTTGTTAGCATTTTGGCAGTATGTTTCTGTAACATACCTGGCGGCGTCCTTGCATAGTGGTCCATCTCCCACTGTGCAAGAGCGCGCACTTGATCTCCAGTCCAGTCTGCTAGCCTGGCTTCCCTCCATGCTGTTTGCTTGCCTCTGTGTCTGCTGCTTAAGGGCGGCGCCCGATCACTTCCTGTTTCTTGTACCTGCTGCAGGCACACCCCTTGTGTGTTCTCAGCCTATTGCTGTCTGTCATCTGCTATTTAACCCAGCTGCTCCAATGAATCCCTGCCTGAGCATTGTGTTTCATTCAGTGTGGTCTTTCACTCTGATTGTGCCAGGTCCCCTTCTGTGTTCTCTTGTCTGCCTATCCTGGAGGCTGTATTTCCAGCCCTGTCTGAACACGCTCCTTGCCTGTTCGTCTTGCCTTCTAGGGGCCGCATACCTAGACCCGCTCCTGTATCTTGTCTGTCCTGTCTGAACACGCTCCTGGCCTGTTCCTCCCACCTTCTAGGGGCTGCATTCCTAGACCCGCTCCTGTATCTTGCTACTGTGTCTGTTCTTGTCTGTATACTCTTCTAGCCTGTTTTCCCGTGTTTCTCTACGTCCGTACCTTTCCTTTTTCTGCACAGTCTGAACTCGTACCTAACTCCTGCTCGTTGTCACTGTACTCCCGGTTGTGAGTTTGTGGTCCACTCGCTACTTCACTGCAAGTACCCTGTGGGTATCTGGTTCTGCCTTTCCCTTCCTGTCTGTTCCGTGTGAACAGAGCCCTGTTCTAGCCTGCTCTGCCTTTGCTCACTGCTCCGGCGGTTCTAGCCTGCTCTGCCTTTGCTCTCCGCTCCGGCGGTTCTAGCCTGCTCTGCCTTTGCTCACCGCTCCGGCGGTTCTAGCCTGCTCTGCCTTTGCTCACTGCTCTGGCGGTTCTAGCCTGCTCTGCCTTTGCTCACCGCTCCGGCGGTTCTAGCCTGCTCTGCCTTTGCTCACCGCTCCGGCGGTTCTAGCCTGCTCTGCCTTTGCTCACCGCTCCAGCGGTTCTAGCCTGCTCTGCCTTTGCTCACCGCTCCGGCGGTTCTAGCCTGCTCTGCCTTTGCTCACCGCTCCGGCGGTTCTAGTCTGCTCTGCCTTTGCTCACCGCTCTGGCGGTTCTAGCCTGCTCTGCCTTTGCTCACCGCTCCGGCGGTTCTAGCCTGCTCTGCCTTTGCTCACCGCTCCGGCGGTTCTAGCCTGCTCTGCCTTTGCTCACCGCTCCGGCGGTTCTAGCCTGCTCTGCCTTTGCTCACCGCTCTGGCGGTTCTAGCCTGCTCTGCTCTTGCTCACCGCTCCGGCGGTTCTAGCCTGCTCTGCTCTTGCTCGCCGCTCCTGGTGGTTCTAGCCTGCTCTGCTCTTGCTCGCCGCTCCAGGCGGCCTTGTCCTGCTCTGCTCTTGCTCCGAGCGGCCTTGTCTTCCTCTGCTCTTGCTCGCCGCTCCGGGCGGCCTTGTCTTGCTCTGTTCTTGCTCGCCGCTCCAGGCGACCTCGTCCTGCTCTGCTCTTGCTCACCGCTCCGGGCGGCCTCGTCCTGCTCTGCTCTTGCTCCGGGCGGCCTTGTCCTGCTCTGCTCTTGCTCGCTGCTCCAGGCGGCCTTGTCCTGCTCTGCTCTTGCTCGCCGCTCCAGGCGGCCTCGTCCTGCTCTGCTCTTGCTCGCCGCTCCGGGCGGCCTCGTCCTGCTCTGCTCTCGCTCGCCGCTTTAGGCGGTCTCGTCCTGCCCTGCTCTCGCTCGCCTCTCTGGGCGGCCTCACTCTGCTGTGTTTGTCCGCCACATCTGTGGTTCTGTTCCTGAGTCCCACTGTGTACTGGGTCCTATCCCGCCTGTGTTCCTACCTGCTAGTGCCTCCCTGTATGCACTCTAGCCGTGCTTGCCTGTACCCCCCTGCCTGCATACCCGCCTGCCTGCATACCAGTCGTGCCTGCCTATACCCACCAGTCTGTGTGCCAGCCTAACCTGTCTGTTCCTGTATTCCCCTGTGTGGGTCAACAGCCGTGTCCGGGGTCTGTCCTGAAGTAGCACCTGGTCCCTCTGCTCGGTTCCTCCTTGGTGCACTGGCGTCGTATGCCGTCGTGCGACCCTGGTCGGATCGGGTGAATACCTAGTTACGCCCCTCCAGGCATTCACTCTCCGGCATGGTCCAGTGGAATCGCACGCACATGCCGCTCAGTCCGGGCGTGTGCATTACAGTTTCAGGTCATTGTCCATTTGGAAGACCCATTTCTTACCAAGCTTTAACTTCCTGGCTGATGTCTTGAGATGTTGCTTCAGTATTGTCACATGATCTTCTTTTCTCAAGATGCCATCTATTTTGTGAAGGGCACCAGACCCTCCTGCAGCAAAACAACCCCACAACATGATAATGCCACCCCCGTATTTCACAGTTGGGATGGTATTCTTAGGCTTCCAAGCTTCTCCCTTTTTCCTCCAAACTTAACGATGGTCATTATGCCCAAAAAGTTCAATTTTAGTTTCTTCAGACCACAGGACAAGTTTCCAAAAATTAAGGTCTTTGTTCCTGTGTACATTTACAAACATTAATCTGGTTTCTTTATGTTTCTTTTGGAGTAATGACTTCTTCCTGGCAGCATGGACTTTCAGCCTATGTTGATACAGTACTCGTTTCACTGTGGATATTGACACAATCTTATCAGCTTCTGCCATCATCTTCACAAGGTCTTTTGCTTTTGTCCTTGGATTTATATGCACATGTTGGACCAAAGCACGTTCATGTCTGGGACACAGAACCCATTACCTTCCTGAGCAGTATGAATGCTGGACATTCCCATCTTGTTTGTACTTATGTATAATTGTTTGTACAGATGAGCAAGGCACCTTAAGGTATCTTGAAATTGTACCCAAGGATGAGCCAGACTTGTGAAAGTCCACATTTCTCTTCCTGATATCTTGGCTGATTTCTTTACACTTTCCCATGATGCTACACAAAAAAGAAGTGTGTTTCAGATGTGAATTAAAATACATTCACATCCAAATTTTTTTTTGCTCTTAATCCTGATTATTTATATCTATAACGCCACTGCTTAAAACCGTGGTCAGACGTGATATGATATTACTTCTGTAATAATCGTGACATGTTTTGGAGCATGCCAAATATTACCCTCCATTTAAAGTCTGCAAGTTATGTGTTGTTCAACATATTCACACTTGGTCGCTGACCAATGCCACATCTATAAGGCCACTGCCTAAAACCATGGTCATCAGACATTATCCGATATTACTGCTGTAATAATCATGACATTTTTTGGAGCATGCCAAATTTTACCCTCCATTTAAAGTCTGCCAGCTGTGTGTTATTCATGCTATTCACACTTGGTCTATGACCAATACCACATCTATAAGGCCTAAAACCGTGGTCATCAGACGTTATCTGATATTACTGCGGTAATCATGGCATTTTTTGGAGCGTGCCAAATATTACCCTCCATTTAAAGTCTGCCAGTTGTGTGTTGTTCATCCTATTCACACTTCGTCGCTGACCAATACCACATTTCTAAGGCCACTGCCTAAAACCGTAGTCATCAGACGTTATCCGATATTACTGAGGAGATAATCGTGACATTTTTTGGAGCAAGCTACATATTACCCTCCATTTAAAGTCTGCCAGTTGTGTGTTGTTCATCCTATTCACACTTGATCGCTGACCAATACCACATCTATAAGGCCATTGCCTAAAACCCTGGTCATCAGACGTGATCCGATATTACTGCAGTTATAATCGTGACATTTTTTGGAGCGGGCCAAAAATTACACTCCATTTAAAATGGGCAAAACGCTTGGCAAGGGACAGTGAAGTGGACGTAATGGTGATGGTGCACGCAAAGGCCTATGCCGTGGGCAAGCTGAAATTATGTCTGCTGAGTGAGCACAACAAGCACCCACATCATGGTCACCCTATCTTCCTGTCCCACTTTGTAGGGGGCAGCGGAACCCCACTCTTAAAGCCAGAGCAGTGTGAAAAGGTTGTTGGTTGGATAGCATATAATGCTTCCAGTCACTTTGCCACCACCACCACCATCTTTCACACTGTCCAGTCTCAGTAGCCAAGAGTATGGACCACATATTCCTCACCCTGATCCTCCTTATTCCCACTATGCCGAGTGCCCAGAGACAACTGATCCCACACTTGAACGCTCAGAAGAGCTGTTTACTTTCCCATTTATAGATTTGGGCCTCTCTCCTGGCCCGTTTCAAGTGGGGCAAGAAGAGATCACATGTAGCTATGCCCAAATATTTGAGCAGCCATGGTTACATAAAGGCGACGGTCGAAAAGTGCAATTACTGTCGCAAGAGGTGGATGATGATGATGAGACACAATTGCCAGCGAGTCAGAAGGAGGCCCAGGGTGCATACGGGGAAGACGAGGTGGGACATTAACACGAGGAAAGTTGCCAGTCCAACTGTTAGGTCTTCCAGAGTCTGGCTCTTTTTTAAAAACTGTCCAGTTAACCCAAAAAAAGGCTATTTGCAAAATCTGCCATGCCAGCATCATCAGGGGCAGCAAAACTACCAGCCTGACCACCACCAGCAAGCTCAGGCACATGACAGCAAAGCACCCGACTAGTAATGTCAGAGTCCAGAAACAGTGTCTAAGGGTGACAATACTGCCTGTACCGCTGTTGTGCGTGCACACCAATCCTCTGTCCATGGTGCAGGCAAAGATGCCTCCCGCCCTGCACCTGTAGTTTGACACTCACAACCACCACCATCAGCAACCACGTGCACATCCTTGTCCCAGGGCTGCATTCATTTGTCCCTGCCCCAGTCCTTTGAACGCAAGCGCAAATATGCAGCCAACCACCCACAGGCCATAGCACTAAACTGCCACATTTCTAAAATGCTTGCACTTTAAATATTGTCTTTTAGGCTCGTGGAGACACAATCTTTCTTCAACCTCATGGTGGCGGCCATCCCTCAGTACTCGGTTTCCAGCTGCCACTATTTCTCCCTGTGTGGTGTCCCTGCCTTACACAAGCACGTGTCCCAGATCATTAGCCGTGCCCTCAACAATGCAGTTACAGGGCAGGTCCACCTAACCACGGACACATGGACAAGTGCTTGTGGCCAGGGACGATACATCTCGCTGATGGCACACTGGGTTAATAGGGGAAGCCGGGACCCAGTCGGACGGAACACATCCTCCTGACGCCAAGGATTGTGGGCCCTGGGTCAATCAGGGTTGCCCCTACATTATAAAGCTCCTGCAACTCCTCCTCCTCTTCAGCCTCCATCTCCGAAATTACCACATCAGTAGGAAGCTGGAAGCACTGCAGTACTGCCTCGGCCAAGTGGCAACAGGCTGTGCTGAAGCTGATATGCTTATGGGACAAACCGCACACCTCTATGGTGTTGTTGACAGCTTTAACAGAGCAGGCAGAACTCTGGCTATCACCGCTGCACCTACAGCCAGGCATGGTGGTGTGTGACAATGGCCAGAACCTGGTGGTGGCTCTGAAGCTTGGCAACCTCGCACAAGTACCATGCCTGGTCCATGTGCTCAACCTAGTGATTCAGCGGTTTTTCAAAACTTACCCGGATCTGCCGGAGCTGGTTGTCAAAGTACGCCGTCAGTCTGCCCATTTCGGAAAGTCAGCTACAGCTTCCACCACCCTCGCTGTGCTTCAGCAGCGCTTGCAGCTTCCAGCTCATCAACTGGTGTGTGATGTCACCATACAGTAGAACTCAACCTTGCATATGTTGGGGAGGATTTGTGAGCAGCAGAGGGCAGTCGTTGAGTACCAGCTTCAATACGCCTGTCGGTATTCAAGTCAGCCTCCACACATAAGAGCTGATGAGTGGGCATAAATGTCTGACATCTGTGCCATCCTCCAAAACTTTGAGGACTCCATCAAGATGGTGAGCGGCGATGACGTCACCATCCTTCTTCTCTGTCTAATGAAACGCTAGTTGCTCACAATTAAAGAGGAGGCATTGCAGGCGGAGCATGATATGGAGCAAGGAACTATACAGGTTGATGCTACACAGCCTAGCCTCATCTCATCTCAATGCAGGTTGGGTGATAATGAGGAGAAGGAGGAACAGGAGGAGGAACAGGAGCTGGTTTCATGCGCTACAGATGTTACTACCCACACAACATTCATACCGCCTGGTCAGCGTGGATGGCGTGAGGAGAGGGAGAATGAAGAGGTGGAAAGGTGGAGGATGAGGAGGAGGAAAGCATGGACAGTCGTCCTCTTTGTCAGGAAAGGGAAGTCTTGGCTGTTGGCAGTCTGGCTGTTAGAATCTATGTTGTTTTACTATCGGCCATCTTGTTGTGGTTTGCTGGCTTCTAGTCTTTTCCTCTGGTGCTGGGTGTCTTGGTCACGTGATCTCTTCACTCTTTATTACTTAGCACCTGTCTCCCATTCCATGCTGCACATCAGTGTTGTTACGCTTGTGCTCTGGCTAAGTAGCCTTGTTAAGTTCTTTGTGCTTTGGACAATTGATTGCTTGGGACTTCTTGTTCCACCAGTTTTGTTCCCTTTTATCTTCGTTTCTGCAACTAACTTTTCTGTTAGGAGGTCTCCAGTTTTGCTCCCAGTCCTTAGATCTTTTAGGGACCCCTTTTCCCCTTCCTTCATGTCTTCGTTTGAGTTCAGTGCAGGAGTTTAGGTGCGGCTATTCATAATAGGGCACCCACTCCAGCGTAGGGTTAAGCTGAGTCTCAGTGAAGGGACAGCTTTTCCCTCCTATTCCTTAGTTCTAAGTTGCAGTACATAACAGTATGTCCAGCCCTGTTTAAAAAAAAAAAGTTTTTTTTTTTTTCTCCTCTCCTCTTCCTGGGTTATCTTCAGTATGTGTACCATCCAGGAGCTTGCTCAATGCTTGAAAGGATTGACTCTGGAGGTTGCCGATCTTCAGCAGTACATGAGTAAATACCCTGCAGAATGCTATGAAGAACTTAAGGTAGGATTACCTGAGTGTTTCTCGGGTAAACAACAGAATTTTTTTTCATTTAAAAACGCTTGTTTGTTGTATTTTCGGCTCAGACCTAAATCTTCTGGGAGTGAACTACAGTGTGTAGGCATTATTATTAGTGATGAGCGAGCACTAAAATGCTTGGGTACTCGTTGCTCGGGTCGAGCACATTGTAATACTCGGGTGCTCGACCCGAGCAACGAGCCCAATGTAAGTCTATGGGAAACTCGAGCATTTTTCAGGCGGCTCCACCCGGCGGTCTGCAGAGGGCCTAAAAATTTCCCAAATCGATGGGAACAGTGCCCAAATGACATGGGAACAGCATGGGGAAGACCCCTGGAAGCATTTCTGACTCCCAAGTCACTGCTGTCAACAACGTTGTCAGAGTATTACGCCACTTTTACGGACTCACAATAAAACATACAAAAACAAAACCAAAATGGATTTTCCTGGGAAATATATTAAGGAACATCCTTTCCAGGGTAATGACTTGTATATATGGCAAAATAAATAACCAAAACCAAAAATACTCCTCCACACCTTGGGCTATGTTCACACGTAGTTTTTGATGCGATTTTGCACTTCTGCATTGCTTTCAGCAAAGACAAATGCATACACTGGGAAATGTCATTTTAACATTTTACAACCTTATCTGGCCATGTGGTGTGTGACACATCATCAGACACATGCATACAGTGCTGAAAAGACATGGGACCAGCATGGGGAAGACCTCTGGAACCATTTCTGACTCCCAGGTCACTGCCTAAAAGTGTGCCCATCATAAGTGATTCTTGGCGCATGCGAAGATGCCTCCCGCCATGCACCTGTCGTTGCAGACATCACCGTCCACGTCCTTGTCCCAGTGCAGCATTCAGTTTTCCCTACCCCATTCCTTGAAATGCAAGCGCAAGTATGCAGGCAGCCACCCACCCACAGGCTGCAATACTATACTGCCAAATTTTTGACAGCTGCTTGCACTTGAAATGTGGCCTTTTAGGCTCGTGGAGGCGGAAGCTTTTCATAACCTCATGCCTGCGGCGGCCGGGTGTCCATACTCGGTCCCCAGCCGCCACTGTTTCTCCCGGTGTCGTCTCCGCCTTCCACAAGCATGGGTCCCACAACATTACCAGTGCCCTCCCCAGTGCACTTACTGGGAAGGACCGCCTAACCACAAACACGTGGACAGGTGAATGTGGCCAGGGACGGTATGGAGCCACTCCACAGCTTTTTTTGCTGAGAGTTGTATTTAGCTCGGCGAAAGGTCTGGCATAGAGGGAAACCATATCTATTCTGGGTGTCATTTCTCCGTCACCAGGTTCCGGACATTGACACACACGACCATGCCTGGCTGTATGTTCAGCGGTGAGAGCCACAGATCAGACTGCTGTGTTACAGCTTTCAACAACTCTGCAGCGCTGGGCGGTTTGTCAATTAAGTATTAAGCATGTTATCTTCAGCACAGCCTGTTGCTGCTTGGCCAAGACAGTGCTGCAGTGCTGTCAGCTTGTGACTGATGTGGTCATTTCGGAGATGGAGGAGGAGGTGCATGAGCTGAACAATGTGATTACATTGTTGCTAAATTGGTGACGCTGTTTTTTATACTAAAGAAAGATCCTATTGTTTTGTTTTTTTTTATGTATTTTTTTAAGACAAATGCATTCACCGGGAAATGTCATTTTAACATTTTACAACCTTAGCTGGTAATGTGGTGTGTGACACATCATCAGACACTTCCTGTTTTATTTATGATGGAGGGACTCTGAAAGTCATAAAGCCTATTTTTATAGGGACATCAGACGGCCCTTACTATTCTTAAAAGGCCAGCAGTCGGCCCTAGCTATTGTTAAAGAGCCATCAGCCGGCTATGCTTTGTTGTTCCCATTATTAACAAGTGGGTCTCCTATACTGTTATAGCTTATCCAGTGACTGCAAGGGCTGCCAGAAATTTGGATGCAACCCAATACCCCTTTGAAGAGACATAGAGGAGGGTCTCAGTAAAAAAATGTTCCCATTATAAAGGATCGGGTCTCCTATAAGTGGTAATGCCCATGCAGTGACTGCAAGGGCTGCCAAAATTTGGGAAAAACCCCATTAAGAATTTAAAGACACATAGAACAGGGCCACAGTAACAAGGTACGACATGTTCCCATTAGAAAGGAGAGGGTCTGCTATACAGTTATAGGGTATGCAATGAGTCCAATGGCTGACAATTTTAGGAAAAAACCCACTAAGAATTTAAAGACACACAGAGCAGGGCCACAGTAACAAGGTACGACTTGTTCCCATTAGAAAGGAGAGAGTCTGCTATACAGTTATAGGGTATGCAGTGAGTCCAACAGCTGACAATTTTAGGAAAAACCCCACTAAGAATTTAAAGACACATGGAGCAGGGCCACAGTAACAAGTACGACATGTTCCCATTAGAAAGGAGAGAGTCTGCTATACAGTTATAGGGTATGCAGTGAGTCCAACGGCTGACAATTTTAGGAAAAACCCCACTAAGAATTTATAGACACATGGCCCCGGAGCTGGGCTCACTGAGTGACAGGACACCGTTCCTGAGCTCAGCTCCGGGGCCCGCTCGCTGGTGCGGCTCATTATCCCTGGCTCCTCAGCATCAGCGGTCAGAGAATTAAAGCTAGGGACACATAGGACATGTGAGTATAAGGATTTTATTATTTTATTCTTATTTTTACAGGTGGACACTGCGGGAGCAGACACTACTACCCTCATCATTGTCTCCTGCTGGTGCTGATCGCAGCACCGGTAGGAACCATGATGAGGGCAGTGTTCAGCACCCCGCGCATGGGAACAGTGCTAACTGTACAGTGATTCCCAGGCACCGTTCCGTGTGATCTTGATGCTGCTCAGGGGTGGCACATGGTTGCCACATGTGACACACAGGGAAACATGAGACACGGATATCTCTGGTACCGGTTTATACCGAAATATACGGACATGTGAAACCGGCCTAAATCGGCTGCGAAAAATCCTCCGAATAAACAAACTGCTCAATCGTCAGGTGAAATGATCTTTTGGCATGCACACAACATTATCATTCTTGGCACAAGACTTGTGCTGCCGAGAACAATGACAGCCAATGAACAATCGTCTAATACAGATCATTCAGAGTGTATCTGAAGCGCAGTATTCCTGTGTAAATTGTCTATTAACCCCTTATGACTGAGACAATTTGGACATTAATGACCAGGCCAAATTTTTGAATTCTGACCAGTGTCACTTCATGTGGTAATAACTCTGGAACGCTTCAATGGATCCCGCTGATTCTGAGACTGTTTTTAGTGACATATTGTATTTCATGATAGTGGTAAAAAATTTTGATACGACAATTTGGTGAAAATTTTGAAAATTTTGCAATTTTCAAACTTTTAATTCCTATGCCTTTAAACCAGAGAGTTATGTCACACAAAATAGTTAATAAATAACATTTCCCATATGTTTACTTTACAACAGCACAATTTTTAAAACATATTTTTTTTTGTTAGGAAGTTAGAAGGTTTAAATGTTGACCAGTGATTTCTAATTTTTCCAACAAAATGTACAAAACTATTTTTATAGGGACCATATCACATTTGAAGTGACTTTGGGAGGCCGATATGACAGAAAATACCCAAAAGTGACACCATTCTAAAACCTGCACCCCTCCAAGTCCTCAAAACCGCATTCAAGAAGTTTATTAACCCTTCAGGTGCTTCACAGGAACTAAAGCAATGTGGAAGCAAAAATAAAAATTTTTTCATAAAAATTTTACTATAACCCCAAATTTTTTATTTTCACAAGGGTAACAGGATAAAATGGACCACAAAATTTGTTGTGCAATTTCTACTGAGCATGTTGATTCCCCATATGTGGGGGAAAACTATTGTTTGGGCACACAACAAGGCTTGGAAGGGAAGGAGCACCGTTTTGACTTTTTGAACGCAAAAAAGACTGAATCAAGAGTGGATGCCATGTCACATTTGGAGAGCCCCTGACATGAAAAACAGCAGAAACCCCCACAAGTGACAGCATTTTGGAAACTAGCCCCCTCAAGGAATAACACATTTAGATGTGAGAACAAATTTTTTTTTTTTTTTACAAAAACACTGTTTTAGCACCAAATTTGGACCCAACAATTTGTTCTGCAATTTCTCCCGCATGTGGCAGCATTCTATATGTGGATATACACTACTGTTTGAGCACCCGGCAGGGATCAGATGGGAAGGAGCGCTACTTGGCTTTTAGAACGCAGATTCCTTTTGAATAGATTATGGGCTCCATTAGTTTAGCCCCTGAGGTGCCAAAACTGCAGAACCCCCACCCCCAGGTCACCCCATATTGGAAACTCCACTACCTAAGGAATTCATCTAGGGGTGTAGTGAGATTTTGAACTCATGGATGCCTCACAGAATTTTATAACATTGAGACATGGAAATTTGTTCTCAGTAGCGATCTGGGAGTCAGAGATGCTTCCAGGGGTCTTCTCCATGCTGTTCTCCTTCCATTCAGCACTTTTACCATCCATTTCATCATTTTCAGTGCCCCCCAGACCTCCTTGTAGGGTCTTCTGGAAAAATGCTTTGATTTCTCATTGACGCTCATTATACTCGTTACTTGAAATGAGCATCCAAGCATTAGAAATTGTTTAGGTCGAGTAACGAGCATCTGAGCATTTTAGTGCTCACTCATCTCTAATTTTTACCTGTGGATTTTCAGCATTTTATGCAATGCAATGCAATTCTGACTTTAAACTCTGAATGTCCACAAGAAAATTGACATGTTGAGGATTTCAAACACACACGGCTGGTCAGTTTACGCTATGTAAAAAAAAATTAAACAGTGGACCCCAGGATGGGGGACATTATACAAGGAAGGGGCCTAGGATGGGGGTTATTATACCAGCAAGGAGCCCAGGATGGGGGACATTACACCAGGAAGGGGTTAAGGATCGGGATTATTATACCAAGATGGAGGTCATTATACCAGGAATGGGCACAGTATACCAGGAAGGGGTCCAGGATGGGAGAAATTATACTAGGAAGGGGCTGGGAATTCTGGGACATGGTTATACAATGGAGGACATTATAACAGGAAAGGGTCCATGATGGTGTCAGGATGGTGTACATTATTACAGTAAGGGGCCCAGTACAGGAGACATTACACCAGGAAGCCCCCATGATGGGGGACATTATATCAGGATGGGTGACATTGTTACACGAAGGTACCAGAATGTGGAACATTATTACAATAAGGGGTCAAGGACAGGGGACATTATACCAGGAAGAGGCTCAGGATGGGGGACATTATTACTGGAAAGGGCTCAGGATGGAGGACATTTTACCAGAAAGAGTACAGGACAGGGGACATTATACAACCCCTGGCAAAAATTATGCTTGGTCTGAAAAAAATTACCCTTACTGAGTACCACATTTTTAATCTTGATTTCTTTTAGTGTTTCTTAAAGCCCTAAAGTTGCCATTTGAAATGACTTTAGTTTTGTGCCATGTCTGTGATCTGCTTTTTTTCAACAACATTAAACAACTGAATGAACATCCTCCGAGCCCGGTGATTCCATAATTTTTTCCAGGGGTTGTAATAGGAAGAGGCAAAGGATGGAGGAAATTATACCAGGAAGAGGTGTAGGTGGAGGTGACGCGCCCCCTGGGCCGTGGGGTACCAGGTGCTGGGCCTATGGATGCCGGTATGGGGGATATCACGGTGGCTGGCCCGGTCCGTGACCCAGGGTGGTCAGTAAAAGGGGGAATATGTATAGGGGATTTGGAAAGTTCTGGAGCCGTTCTCTGGAGCTGGTGTTACGGCAGCAGGGATGGTGTGGCTCTCCACAGGTAGAGCTAGCTCCAGGGCAGCGTGAGGTGTAATGGATGGTGGTGCAGGGAGAGACGGCAGGATGGTCCCGGAGGAAAGAAGGACACTCACACGGGGGTAAGCTTCTGTACCTTTACTGGTGATGTTGCAGGCACGGTCCAGGGTACTCCGGACAAGGGCGCACTTTTGGACTCTCCCTAGTGAGCGGGTATAGGGCCTCCTGATCCGTGGCTTTACTCGCTAAGCTTCTGACCTGCCTGGAGCTAGGCCTAGCTTGGTTGCTGTCTCTCTTCTGCACCTGCTGACCTGGTGGTAGGGCCTACTCTTGCAGATCACTCTCCCTGGATGCTGGGGCCTCCGTGACTCCTAGCCCTGTGTCACGGGTGTGTTGCCACGAAGATCGTCACGAGTACACAGCCTGACTTCTCGCAGCTGACTTGTTGGTGCTTTGTGTTTTTTCGGCAGTGAAGGAGTTAATTCTCTCTCTCTCTGGGCTAGCTGAGGTCCAGCCTCGCCCAGCTGCAATCAATGCTTCTTTAGTGAGACTCCTTCATATTCCTGCAGGTCTGTTTGGGAGGTGTCGGTGAAAGCTTTTCATTCAGACTTACAGAGCGGATCGTGGTGTTTGGAGTTGCTGAGATAAGTGTATTTGGAAGTGTTTTTTCCCTTTCCTCGCTTTATCATTTATCTCCTTTCCCGTTGGTGTTCCCTCTGTTGTAGTTGTGTAGAAGTTGTATGCAAGGTGGTTTTGGTTTTTCCCTTGTACTGTCTCGTTCGTCTAAATACTGTGTGTGGGCATATTATTTCTGGTTCCCAATTGTTGTGATCGGGGTCCTTCTCAGGACTAGATTACTGAGGTGCAGGGATCCTCAGGAGGTAGGGGTTACGCTGGCGGCCTGGACCTCTGTACCTTTAACAGTACCTCCAGGTTGAGGGATTAGTCAGGGCCCCAGCTTAGGGTCAGCTTAGGCCCCCTACCTCCAGTATTCTGTGACAGTGTGACATTTTCACCGACCAACTTAGTTTTTCTCCAGCTACCATGGATCCAGTAGCCGGTCTAGCTCGGCAGTTGCAGAGTTTGTCCATGGGGCTGGCGGACGTTAGGTCCAAGGTTTTGCATCCTCTGGAGCAAGCCGGACCAGAACCTAAAGTAGCTCTCCCTGACAGGTTCACTGGGGGGCGGGACAAGTTTTTTGTTTTCCGGGAGGCATGCAAATTGTACTTTCGGCTGCGGCCTCGGTTATCGGGCAGCGAAGAACAAAGGGTGGGAATTGTCATCTCGCTCCTACAAGGGGACCCACAATCTTGGGCGTTCTCTCTTCCCCCAAGCTCCCCGGTTCTCCAGTCAGTGGATAGGTTTTTCGCTGCTCTGGGACTCGTATATGATGACCCAGATCGGATCTCCCTTGCTGAGTCTAAGTTACGTAGGATTCAGCAGGGAGATCGTCCGGCGGAGGAATTCTGTTCGGAGTTCCGTAGGTGGGCCACGGACACCCAGTGGAATGACCCGGCTCTTAGGAGCCAGTTTTGTCATGGTTTATCCGACAAATTACAGGATGTGTTGGCACAGTATGACTCTCCCGCGTCACTGGAAGCCGCTATGGCCCTTGCCATTCGCGTTGACAGACGGCTTCGGGAGAGGTGCGGGATAACTCTACCCCCTGTAATGTCTCCACCTCCTACAAGGTCCCCTCATATGGTGGTTCCCCTGGTCAGTCCGGAGGAGCCTATGCAATTAGGAGGGACATCATTTCGGGGAAGGGGACCGGTGGAGCGCCATAAGACAGGAAGGTGTTTCCTCTGCGGGAAAAAGGGACATTTTATTGGGGGGTGTCCATCCCGTCCCTTGCAGAGTAAAGAGTCGTCGAAAAAACTGTTGATCCCAGGTTGTGTGGTGGACGGCAATCTGGGAGTAGGTATTTCGTCCCTAGGTTCGTCTCAGTTTCTCGTACCGGCGGAGGTGTTGGTGGGTGCGAGAACTGAGAGGATATCTGTTCTTCTGGATAGTGGGGCCGGGGCTAATCTGGTTGATGCTCGGTTTGCCCGGGTTCAAGGTATGCGATTGAGTGAGTTGGCTAAACCCATCCCCATATTCTCGATCGATGCCAGGCCTCTCGGTCAGGGAAGTTTTTTGCAAGCTGTGCATGGCGTAAAACTTCAAGTGGGGGCAATACATAAAGAACTGTTGTCTTGCTACGTGTTGGAGGGTCTTCCCACTCCTATAGTGTTGGGCCTTCCTTGGTTAGCTAAGCATAACCCGGTTATTAATTGGCAAACCAGAGAGATAAGCCAATGGAGTAAATTCTGTAATAAAAACTGCATGAACACGGTCATCGGTGCGGTTACTCCTTGGGTCTTACCTCCATTTCTGGCGGACTTTGAGGATGTATTCTCGGAGAATGGGTGTCAGGAACTACCTCCTCATCGCGAGTATGACTGTTCTGTAAAATTGCTCCCTGAGGCCAAGTTACCTAAAGCTAGGTTGTATAACCTTTCTGGTCCTGAGAGGCAGGCCATGAAGGATTATATTTCTGAAAGTCTGGCTAAGGGGCATATTAGACCTTCATCTTCACCGGTGGCCGCGGGGTTCTTCTTTGTTAAGAAGAAAGATGGAGGCCTACGCCCTTGCCTGGATTTCCGTGAACTTAATCGGATTACGGTCCGAGATCCGTATCCGCTCCCACTTATTCCCGATCTCTTTAATCAGATCGTGGGCGCCAAATGGTTCTCTAAGTTGGATCTCAGGGTGGCGTACAATCTGATTAGGATGAAGGAGGGGGATGAGTGGAAGACGGCTTTTAACACTCCGGAGGGGCATTATGAGAACCTTGTCATGCCATTCGGTCTGACTAATGCCCCGGCGGTGTTTCAACACTTTGTTAATGATATTTTTCGCCACCTGGTGGGACAGTTTGTTGTCATATATCTGGATGATATCTTAATTTACTCGCCGGATCTGGTGTCTCATCAGGAGCACGTTAGACAGGTGTTACAGATCTTGCGGGATAATAAACTGTATGCCAAGTGGGAAAAGTGTGTGTTCGCCGTACAGGAACTCCAGTTTTTAGGCTTCCTGGTTTCAGCGTCCGGTTTTCGTATGGACCCTGGGAAAGTGCGGGCAGTTCTTGAGTGGGATCGGCCGGAGAATCTTAAGGCACTACAACGTTTCCTGGGGTTTGCTAACTATTACCGGAAGTTCATTCGTAATTTCTCCTCCATGGTTAAGCCTCTCACAGACATGACTAAAAAGGGGACGGATTTTTCTAGGTGGTCTGACAAGGCTTGTCAAGCATTCTCCTCCTTGAAAAAATGTTTTGCCTCGGCACCCATACTCATTCAACCTGATGCGTCTCAGCCATTCTTTGTAGAGGTAGACGCTTCCGAGGTAGGGGTGGGAGCAGTATTGTCACAGGGTTCGTCCCCTGGTAAGTGGCATCCGTGCGCCTTTTTCTCTAAAAAATTGTCGTCCGCTGAGAGGAATTACGATGTCGGCAATAGGGAACTCTTGGCCATTAAGTTAGCTTTTGAGGAGTGGCGCCATTTTTTGGAGGGGGCAGTTCATCCGGTCACCGTCATCACCGATCACAAGAACCTGCTATATCTGGAGTCCGCTAAACGTCTGAATCCCAGACAAGCTAGGTGGTCATTGTTTTTTACCAGGTTTAATTTCGTCGTTACATATCGTCCTGGGTCTAAAAATGTAAAGGCGGATGCCTTATCTCGTAGTTTCCCTGGGGCCGGGAATACGGACGACCCGATTCCTATTCTTCAGGAGGGGGTGGTGGTTTCGGCAGTATGCTCTGAGCTGGAGGAGGAGATATTGGAGGCTCAGGGGGACGCCCCTGTTGGACCTCCGGGGAGACTGTTCGTTCCAGATCAGTTGCGACAAAAGGTGATCGAGGCACACCATAACTCAGTTTTTGCAGGACACCCGGGGAGTAAAGCAACTGTGGATCTCCTCTCGCGTCGGTTTTGGTGGCCTAACTTACATAAAGAGGTGGTAACTTTTGTCGCGTCCTGTGGGGTTTGTGCGCGCTCTAAGACCTCACATACCCGTCCGTCTGGGGCCCTTTTACCTTTGAAGATCCCGGAGCGTCCTTGGACTCATCTGTCTATGGACTTTATTACGGACCTCCCTCCGTCTTCGGGTAAAACGGTCATACTCGTTGTAGTGGACAGGTTCAGCAAGATGGCACATTTTATCGCTCTTCCGGCTCTCCCTAATGCTAAAACTCTTGCGCAGGTGTTCATTGGGGAGATTGTGAGGCTTCACGGGGTACCCTCCGAGGTGGTGTCTGATCGGGGGTCTCAGTTTGTGTCCAAGTTCTGGAAGGCGTTTTGTGCACGGCGGGGGATGCATTTGTCATTCTCGTCGGCTTTTCATCCTCAGACCAATGGTCAGACGGAACGTATGAACCAGAGCTTGGAGACATATCTTCGGTGTTTTGTGTCAGAGAACCAGGAGGACTGGGCTTCTTTCCTACCTCTGGCAGAGTTTGCTCTCAATAATAGGCGGAGCGAGTCCACTGGTAAGTCCCCGTTTTTTGGGGCATATGGTTTTCACCCCCAGTTTTGTACTTTCAGTAGGGGGGGCTCTTCGGGGGTTCCGGAGGAGGAACGATTTTCCTCATCTCTCGCTTCAGTATGGAGAGGGGTGCTGAAGAATCTGAATACTATGGGGAACCGATACAAACGTATGGCTGATAGGAGGAGAGTGTCTGGTCCGGACCTAAGTGTGAACGATCAGGTATGGTTGTCTACCAGGAATATTAAACTTAAGGTTCCCTCCTGGAAACTGGGTCCCAGGTTCATCGGGCCGTACAGAATCAGTTCTGTTATTAATCCGGTGGCATTCCGTCTTGACCTCCCCCCTACGTTTAAAATTCACAACGTGTTTCACAGATCATTGCTTAAGAGGTATGTGGCGCCGGTGGTACCGTCACCTTTACCTCCCCCTCCTGTGGTTGTCAATGGTAACTTGGAGTTCCAGGTATCGAGGGTCATTGATTCACGCTTTAATCGCCGGTCCCTTCAGTACTTGGTTCATTGGAAGGGGTATGGTCCTGAGGAGAGGATGTGGGTTCCTGCGTCGGATATTAACGCAGACCGATTAGTTCGGGCCTTCCACACGACTCACCCGAATAAACCTGGCCCTGAGGGTCCGGAGGCCCCTCGTAGAAGGGGGGGTACTGTCACGGGTGTGTTGCCACGAAGATCGTCACGAGTACACAGCCTGACTTCTCGCAGCTGACTTGTTGGTGCTTTGTGTTTTTTCGGCAGTGAAGGAGTTAATTCTCTCTCTCTCTGGGCTAGCTGAGGTCCAGCCTCGCCCAGCTGCAATCAATGCTTCTTTAGTGAGACTCCTTCATATTCCTGCAGGTCTGTTTGGGAGGTGTCGGTGAAAGCTTTTCATTCAGACTTACAGAGCGGATCGTGGTGTTTGGAGTTGCTGAGATAAGTGTATTTGGAAGTGTTTTTTCCCTTTCCTCGCTTTATCATTTATCTCCTTTCCCGTTGGTGTTCCCTCTGTTGTAGTTGTGTAGAAGTTGTATGCAAGGTGGTTTTGGTTTTTCCCTTGTACTGTCTCGTTCGTCTAAATACTGTGTGTGGGCATATTATTTCTGGTTCCCAATTGTTGTGATCGGGGTCCTTCTCAGGACTAGATTACTGAGGTGCAGGGATCCTCAGGAGGTAGGGGTTACGCTGGCGGCCTGGACCTCTGTACCTTTAACAGTACCTCCAGGTTGAGGGATTAGTCAGGGCCCCAGCTTAGGGTCAGCTTAGGCCCCCTACCTCCAGTATTCTGTGACAGTGTGACACCCTGGTACTGCAATCAGTATTTGGTGAACCTGGGACCTGTAGTCCTCCAGGGGTTCCGGTGGTTCCTACTGGGTATTGAGGGTCCCTGTAGGCGCGGACCCGGTGTCCGGTATATATCTCGGGGTGAGCCTGGTAAGCTCCTCTGCCCCCTTGGCTACTTCTTCCTTCTCCTCTATCCTTCGGCCACACTCAGGGCCCTCACTAGGCCTTCACACGTGCTGTAGGCCTTGGCTCGCTAAGCACAGCAGCCAGCTTGCTGCCTCTTCGCTGCTCTCTGAGCGTCAGCACGCTCTCTGCTCAACTCTGAGCTCTGTCCCTCTCTGTGTCTGAGAGACTCACTAACTAGACTGAGCTGCCTGGCTCCACCCTCCCTTTATATATCCCTGAAGGACTCCCTCTGGTGGTCTGAGGTGGTAGGGTGGAGGTGTGTGAATGTGTGAGGGCCTCTTGTGGAGAAGTCCATCCATGCACCCTTCTGGGTTCTGTGGCACCAGTGCACAGCAGGGCGCCACAGAGGGACATTATTACAGGATGGTGGTCAAGATGGGGGACAATATTAAAGAAAGCGGCCAGGATGGGGAATATTGCAAAATCATTGCAAAATGAGCAGAAATGCAGACATGCATTGCACACTTAGGTATAGTTGTGAGAAGAACCAAATTTGTTTATATTATGTGATGTATTGGAATTTATGAATGTGTCTATCATAATGCAATGGCAATCTGAACTGTGGGTACAGTATAGAAAGTATAGAGTAGTAAAGGCACAGACAAGTGATGCGAACAAAGGATGATTATTTCCTCCATCAACAGATGACTTATGAAATAATAATAATAATAATGAAACAATTTATATAACATAACCATTATATCCCTAAATGTATTACACTGTAGTAAAACAGATAACCTTTCCTAAGGCTAGGGTCAAACAAGCATATATGTCTCATCCAAGAGAATTGGGTCGATTAGACAAATCACACTCTGATAAAACTCTAATTAGAGTTTTATCAGAGCATGATCATAGTGTGTTCCGATTCTGTTGGATGAGAAGATGGAGAACAAAATTTCTCCATCTTCTCCATTATGTCAGTCCATGAAAATCGGACTGCACTCAAATGTAATCTGAGTGCAGTCCAATATTTTCCTTCGACTCATAGACTTGCATTGCCAAGTGCGCTCCGAATTTTGGATCAAACTAGGACATGCTGCAATTGTTTTCCTCGGACCAGCTCTGTCTGAGAAAAAAATCTGACATTTGCACAGCCCTATACAATAATAATGATCTAAGTGCGATCCTATGTTTTGTTGGATCACACTAGGATTGATAATACGGTTGTCTGCTCAAGGCCTTAGAATAGGTCATCAATGTAAGAGTGATTGGGGTCTGACACACAGAAGCCCCACACAGGGCCAATTGTAGCTTTTCTGCAATCTAAAGGTCCGTTTACATGAACTGGCCAGTGGCACTATATGAACGCTGATCAATAAACTAAGTATCAATGGTTGTTTCAGTGGCAGTTTACGCAGGCAGACCAAAGCAAACGATGAAAACTGAGTGATCGATCATAGTTCTCGGCAGTGTGAGACCTGTTTATCCAGGACGATGCCAAGCTGAGAATGATGATCTTTTGTTTTGCACAAAATATAATTTCCCCCGATGAATGAGTGTTTTACTGATTTATGGAATGATTGGCAGCCTGATTACACGTCAAGATAACAGTGAAACCAGCGTTTTGAACAATGCTTGCTCCTTACTAAGTGGTTTGTCCCTCACTTAGGGGCATCTCCATTTAGAGTGTGATTGATTCTTATAATTGTTATTATTGTTTCTGCCGTTTTCATTTAAGGTATTTATTTCTATCATAATTCTGGATGATTACATCGATATGAAATGTTTTGCTGTAGTTTAATCATGGTTCTTTGAATTTCCCCATCATGTCTGGAGTAAGTAGTGACATTTGTTGTCCTATATTGCAGCCCTGTCTGCCTGTGAGATGGAAGCTGAGAGGAAGCTGCAGACGTGTCAGTTATAAGCGCACACAGCTCTGCAGTGAGATCAGGAGAGCAGAGAGCGGCCATCACACATCACACTGGGAACTCCCCTTCATGTGAGATAAGGAGGCAGAGTTATCTTCCAGGCAGCGTCGTCCCCAGAGCCAGGAAGAGGTCATTTACATAAAGTGATAAAAGATGATTTATCAGCAACAAGGCATCAGATATGAGGCATACAGGCATCACTCTCCTCTGCAGTCCATAACCTATATGCCCATATTAATAGTTTACAGCAGGCCAGAATTGCTAATCTGGCGCACCGGGCATTTTCCCAGTGGTCCACGGATGTGTGCATTGTAGTAGGCCACGGGGCCCGCTGATCCGGCCACCGGCCCGCTGATCCGGCCACCGACCCGCTTTTCTGGCCGCTGGCCCCTTAAATCTGGAGGCACAGCCGGGATTGGGGCGCTCTGCGCCTGCACGCAGGGTTCACTATTTGAACCGCTGCATGCGTCACATATAAGAACACATCAGCGTTCTCTGTGGGAGGAGAGCGCGATCCTCTCTCCCGCCTTTACAACACCGGCTGCAGCTGTTGGTGCAGCGCAGCCCGGTGCCGTACCGAATCAGGAAGCGGATCTCTGCAGCTCTGCTCCTACCTGGGTGAGTACAGTGGCATGATGATGTATGCTGTTGTTTAGCCAGTAAAAAACATGTTTCTGGTACCCAGGGGTGGGGGGTGGGGGATGACCTCTGGGGCTGGGGGCTTACATATGGGGCTAGGGGCTGACCTCTGGGGCTGGGGGATTACTTATGGGTCTGGGGGCTGACCTCTGAGGCTGGGGGCTTACTTATGGGGCTAGGGGCTGACCTCTGGGGCTGGGGGATTACTTATGGGGCTGGAGGCTTACTTATGGGGCTGGGGGCTGACTACTAACTTCCGGGGCTGACTGATGTGTTTATGGATCTGTGATACATATTCAGCAGTTGCTGTGTGTCCTATGTGATGTATATGTGTCTCCTGTGATGTGTGTTTCATAATATAGTATAATGTGGTCTTAATTATAATGTAAAGTTGTGTATATACAGTACAGACCAAAAGTTTGGACACACCTTCTCATTTAAAGATCTTTCTGTATTTTCATGACTATGAAAATTGTACATTCACACTGAAGACATCAAAACTATGAATTAACACATGTGGAATTATATACTTAACAAAAAAGTGTGAAACAACTGAAAATATGTCTTATATTCTAGGTCCTTCAAAGTAGCCACCTTTTGCTTTGATGACTGCTTTGCACACTCTTGTCATTCTCTTGATGAGCTTCAAGAGGTAGTCACCGGAAATGGTTTTCACTTCACAGGTGTGCCCTGTCAGGTTTAATAAGTGGGATTTCTTGCCTTATAAATGGGATTGGGACCATCAGTTGTGTTGTGCAGAAGTCTGGTGGATATGTGTCACCCTGGCCTGGATGCCACAAGTGTAATTAAAGCTGTGTCTGAGAGCAAGGGGGAGGTTCTTTAGTCAGGGGAACATTAGCATGCAGTACCTCCTGTCTCAGGCCAGTAGGGGGAGCAGGCTGCCCCTATAAAAGCTGTTACTGGGGGCAGGGTTAGAGAGAACTGAATGGCCTGTCTCAGCACTGAGACTTGTCCCAGAGCAGAGCAGGGACAGAAAGTTGTATTGCACCTAAGAGGAAGTGTGGCAGGAGGAGAGCCACAAGCCAGAGACAAGAGGCGAAGAGAGCCTGTCTTGGCAGATAAAAGACTTACTTTACCAGACTTTGGTGTCTGAGGCTGGGAGGATTCTACATCCTCCAGCAGATAACCAGTCCGCAAGGGACTGTATATTCCTTGGCCTAAGAAGCCTGGAGGCCCTGCCACAACCGAAGGGACCAGTAAAGCCGTACAAGGCTGGGAGCAGAAAGGAACCCACGTCGCAGGCCAAACAGGTGAGAATACACGGAAAGCTCGGAAACGTGGGCTGTTACCCTATAACGAGGAGATAGCCAGAAGGAGCGCAGAAAGCACGGTAGGCCTACACCCTCACCCTGACCAGGGCCAATTTCCCCGTTGCTCTCAGACATCCAGGTCCCCTCCTAGCTGGGACTGTTTATGAGTCAGTTTACCTGTTTCAGTAAAGACCCTGGACTGCAACCAATTGTCTGTGTGCTCCTTCGCGCCTCCAGCACTACCAGTACTGGGACTCTCACCACCATCACTCCCACCATCCACTACACTGCCCTGGGCCGCACTCTTCCCGTGGGGAGTCACACCATCCCAGCTGCACACATCATCAGCCCCAGCGGTCTGCCTTGCAGCGGCGGTTCCTAATGACCGCAAATCCACGGGTGGCGTAGTCGGACATAATCAACAACACATAACGGACTACCACTGGCCTGACCACCCTGAGCCACGGAACCGGGTTGCCACTACTACTCCCATCGTTCCCCCTATTGCCCGGATCCGAGTGCCCCACGGCCCAGGGGGCAAGTCAGATACACAGCTGATAGTCCTACTGAATAGACTGTTAGAATTTGTATTATGGCAAGAAAAAAGCAGCTAAGTAAAGAAAAACGAGTGGCCATCATTACTTTAAGAAATGAAGGTCAGTCAGTCCGAAAAATTGGGAAAACTTTGAAAGTGTCCCCAAGTGCAGTTGCAAAAAACATCAAGCGCTACAAAGAAACTGGTTCATATGAGGACCACCCCAGGAAAGGAAGACCAAGAGTCACCTCTGCTTCTGAGGATAAGTTTATCCAAGTCACCAGCCTCAGAAATCGCAGGTTAACAGCAGCTCAGATTAGAGACCAGTTCAATGCCACACAGAGTTCTAGCAGCAGACACATCTCTTCAACAACTGTTAAGAGGAGACTTTGTGCAGCAGGCCTTCATGGTAAAATAGCTGCTAGGAAACCACTGCTAATGACAGGCAACAAGCAGAATAGACTTGTTTGGGCTAAAGAACACAAGGAATGGACATTAGACCAGTGGAAATATGTGCTTTGGTCTGATGAGTCCAAATTTGAGATCTTTGGTTCCAACCACCGTGTCTTTGTGCGACGCAGAAAAGGTGAACGGATGGACTCTACATGCCTGGTTCCCATCGTGAAGCATGGAGGAGGAGGTGTGATGGTGTGGGGGTGCTTTGCTGGTGACACTGTTGGGGATTTATTCAAAATTGAAGGCATACTGAACCAGCATGGCTACCACAGCATCTTGCAGCGGCATGCTATTCCATCCGGTTTGCGTTTAGTTGGACCATCATTTATTTTTCAACAGGGCAATGACCCCAACACACCTCCAGGCTGTGTAAGGGCTATTTGACCAAGAAAGAGAGTGATGGGGGGCTACGCCAGATGACCTGGCCTCCACAGTCACCAGACCTGAACCCAATCGAGATGGTTTGGGGTGAGCTGGACCGCAGAGTGAAGGCAAAAGGGCCAACAAGTGCTAAGCATCTCTGGGAACTCCTTCAAGATTGTTGGAAGACCATTTCCGGTGACTTCCTCTTGAAGCTCATCAAGAGAATGCCAAGAGTGTGCAAAGCAGACATCAAAGCAAAAGATGGCTACTTTGAAGAACCTAGAATATAAAACATATTTCCAGTTGTTTCACACTTTTTTGTTAAGTATATAATTCCACATGTGTTAATTCATAGTTTTGATGCCTTCAGTGCGAATGTACAATTTTCATAGTCATGAAAATACAGAAAAATCTTTAAATGAGGTGTGTCCAAACTTTTGGTCTGTACTGTATAGTGTAGAGATGTTTATATAGTATGGTGCTGTGTACATAGTGTAGTATATAGTTTGGAATCCACACTATATACACAGGCACATCCCTACACTATATAATATATATAGTATATAAACAGCTCGACTCTATATTCTTTTGCACAGTATATAGTGTGGAGCTGGGTATATAATTGATTGTAGAATATATTGTGGAGCTGTGTATGATTTGTATACTTCCCCTGCCCTGTATACATGGTGTCATTCTCAGTATCTGCTCTTATTATGTTTGCGTGTGTGTGTACATACATACACGCATAATATAATAATATATATATCTCAACAATCTGATTAATTGTCAAAAAAATGGAGGACTCTTCTTTATTAGCCCATGTGGTTATGTTTCGGATTCATGTTCTGTTATGGAACTGAATTGTCGTCATAGAGGCTGGCATCTGCAGGGTACAAATGTATATATACAATGCACAGTACCACTCATCCTGTCCTGTATATATACAATGCACAGTACCACTCCTCCTGTCCTGTATATATACACTGCACAGCACCACTCCTCCTGTCCTGTATATATATACTGCACAGCACCACTCCTCCTGTCCTGTATATATACACTGCACAGCACCACTCCTCCTGTCCTGTATATATACACTGCACAGTACCACTCCTCCTGTCCTGTACATATACACTGCACAGTACCACTTCTCCTGTCCTGTATATATACACTGCACAGTACTACTTCTCCTGTCCTGTATATATACACTGCACAGTACCACTCCTCCTGTCCTGTACATATACACTGCACAGTACCACTCCTCCTGTCCTGTATATATACACTGCACAGTACCACTCCTCCTGTCCTGTATATATACAGTGCACAGTACCACTCCTCCTGTCCTGTATATATACACTGCACAGCACCACTCCTCCTGTCCTGTATATATACACTGCACAGTACCACTCCTCCTGTCCTGTACATATACACTGCACAGTACCACTCCTCCTGTCCTGTATATATACACAGCATAGCACCACTCCTCCTGTCCTGTATATATACACTGCACAGTACCACTCCTCCTGTCCTGTACATATACACTGCACAGTACTACTCCTCCTGTCCTCTATATATACACTGCACAGCACCACTCCTCCTGTCCTGTATATATACAATGCACAGTACCACTCCTCCTGTCCTGTATATATACACTGCACAGTACTACTCCTCCTGTCCTCTATATATACACTGCACAGTACCGCTCCTCCTGTCCTGTATATATACACTGCACAGCACCACTCCTCCTGTCCTGTATATATACACTGCACAGTACCACTCCTCCTGTCCTGTATATATACACTGCACAGTACTACTCCTCCTGTCCTCTATATATACACTGCACAGTACCGCTCCTCCTGTCCTGTATATATACACTGCACAGCACCACTCCTCCTGTCATGTATATATACACTGCACAGTACCACTTCTCCTGTCCTGTATATATACAATGCACAGTACCACTTCTCATGTCCTGTATATATACAATGCACAGTACCACTCCTCCTGTCCTGTATATATACACTGCACAGCACCACTCCTCCTGTCCTGTATATATACACTGCACAGCACCACTCCTCCTGTCCTGTATATATACACTGCACAGTACCACTCCTCCTGTCCTGTACATATACACTGCACAGTACCGCTCCTCCTGTCCTGTATATATACACTGCACAGCACCACTCCTCCTGTCATGTATATATACACTGCACAGTACCACTTCTCCTGTCCTGTATATATACACTGCACAGCACCACTCCTCCTGTCCTGTATATATACACAGCACAGCACCACTCCTCCTGTCCTGTATATATACACTGCACAGCACCACTCCTCCTGTCCTGTATATATACACAGCACAGCACCACTCCTCCTGTCCTGTATATATACACTGCACAGTACCACTTCTCCTGTCCTGTATATATACACTGCACAGTACCACTCCTCCTGTCCTGTATATATACACTGCACAGTACCACTCCTCCTGTCCTGTACACATACACTGCACAGTACCACTCCTCCTGTCCTGTATATATACAGTGCACAGTACCACTCCTCCTGTCCTGTATATATACACTGCATAACACCACTCCTCCTGTCCTGTATATACACTGCACAGTACCACTCCTCCTGTCCTGTATATATACACTGCACAGCACCACTCCTCCTGTCCTGTATATATACACTGCACAGCACCACTCCTCCTGTCCTGTATATATACACTGCACAGCACCACTCCTCCTGTCCTGTATATATACACTGCACAGCACCACTCCTCCTGTCCTGTATATATACACTGCACAGTACCACTCCTCCTGTCCTGTATATATACACTGCACAGCACCACTCCTCCTGTCCTGTATATATACACTGCACAGCACCACTCCTCCTGTCCTGTATATATACACTGCACAGCACCACTCCTCCTGTCCTGTATATATACACAGCACAGCACCACTCCTCCTGTCCTGTATATATACACTGCACAGAACCACTCCTCCTGTCCTGTATATATACAGTGCACAGTACCACTCCTCCTGTCCTGTATATATACACTGCACAGAACCACTCCTCCTGTCCTGTATATATACACTGCACAGTACCACTCCTCCTGTCCTGTATATATACACTGCACAGCACCACTCCTCCTGTCCTGTATATATACACTGCACAGCACCACTCCTCCTGTCCTGTATATATACACTGCACAGCACCACTCCTCCTGTCCTGTATATATACACTGCACAGCACCACTCCTCCTGTCCTGTATATATACACTGCACAGCACCACTCCTCCTGTCCTGTATATATACACTGCACAGCACCACTCCTCCTGTCCTGTATATACACTGCACAGTACCACTCCTCCTGTCCTGTATATATACACTGCACAGCACCCCTCCTCCTGTCCTGTATATATACACTGCACAGTACCACTCCTCCTGTCCTGTATATATACACTGCACAGCACCACTCCTCCTGTTCTGTATATATACACTGCACAGCACCACTCCTCCTGTCCTGTATATATACACTGCACAGCACCACTCCTCCTGTCCTGTATATATACACAGCACAGCACCACTCCTCCTGTCCTGTGCATATACACTGCACAGCACCACTTCTCCTGTCCTGTATATATACACTGCAGGTCTTTTTTTTATTGATAGAATAAGTACAGTACATGTCAGAACAATAATACATTACAGGACACCAAACATATGAACAAAACAAGACGACAAATCACAGAAAATAGAAACAAAATAAATCCCCCCAGGAATATATACATATACAAGAAATAAATATTATAAAACCTATAAAACCTCCGGCCCAGCTTCATTCATACTACTATATACAATCCCACACAACGCTCACACTGTCCTATATACACATAAAACACCGTCCTATATACAAGATTATATACAATAAAACGCTAGAAACACAAAACACTAAACCTAATATAACGTATATACAACCGGAAACTAACACTAACCTACTAGTCCCACTGCCTGACCTTACAGTCACACCCTTACCGCACCTCATTCACACCACAGAAAACCAAAAATAACAATATATACAATAGTGACATGAACAATTTTAAACCTTTTTTTGTTTTGTATATTTTTTTTTTTGTATTTTTTTTTTTATATTTTTTTTGTAATTTTTTAATATATATATAAAACACACACCTACACTAACTATCCCGCCACCCCTGATCCAGCTCTGGCCACAAAGTTCAGGATTACTCCGAGCTAGGATCAGACCCCAAAGTTTTTCCCCAGGCGGGGCCTGGACCAGGCCAGATCAGTCCTCTTATCACCGCTGATGAAGAACTTCCCCAAATCCCCCACCCAACCTAACTAAAACCCCCTATTATACATTATATACAATATATACAGAACACAACCTACACACTCACCATCCAAGGCTCAAGTTCGATGCCGGCAAACCTTCTATTCAGGAGACAGAAATACAAAACAAAAATCTAGGGTGGAAAGACATCAGCCCACCACCAGGATATAGAAGTACTACCGGACTAAGGCACCCTGAAGGAAAAGCCCCTCCAGAGACGGGCCGCCCTCCGGGCACCCAGTCTTTCATACTCCAGAGAATGTACCTTCACCAGGTCACCTAGGATGTTCCTACAGACTTCATCTACATGGAGGATTTTACTCTGCGTCGAAACTAAAACTCGTGCGTTCCACGTGAAATACCTGACCACTGCGCTGACTATGAATAAAGTGTCTCGGTCCCTTCTCCCAAGGTCTCCGAACGCTCCATAGGCCCACCCGGGGTAGGACAGAGTAGCCAGCCGCAGCCAACCAATGGAAGTCCCCACCCTGTTGTACACCTCTGTATTAAAGTGACAATGAAGCAGGAAGTGCTCCATGCTTTCCAGCACGTTAGCACAAGCCTCACGGGGGCAATTCCTGTCCTCGGAGCTCCTGTACTTCAAATTGTCCCTCACATACAGCTTACCATGGAAGCAGCGCCAAGTCAAGTCCCAGTACTTCTCGGGGATCCTGCTAGAATTTAACAAACTCAACCCAACCTCCAGATCCCGACTTGGGCAGTCTTTGAGGGCCAATGGACTCTGAAAATGAGAAACCAAGACCCTCATATCGAGGAGTTTCCTCGGGAGGGACCTCACCTCCCACATTCCCAGACCCCACCGGCGGATTATTTTCAGAACCGGGGTAACATAAGCCGGGAGATGCCCGTGTGGTGTGCGAAGATCCTTCAATCTTCCCCCTGTCTCCCATTCCTGGAAGAAAGGCTGAAACCATCCCTTGCAGGAGAATACCCACGGAGGAGCCCTCTCTTTCCAGAGGTTTGACACGTTCACTTTCAAGAAGGTGTTCACTAGGAACACCACGGGGTTCACCATATTCAAACCCCCTAGTCTCCTCGTGTGGTAAGTGACCTCCCGCTTGACTAGGTTCAGTCTGTTACCCCATAACATCTGGAAGAACAGACTGTAGACCCGTGTCCAGAGAGGCTCTGGCAAGACACAGACGCTGCCCAGGTAGATTAGCAAGGGGAGCAGGAAAGCTTTGCACAGGCCAACCCTTTCCCTCAGGGTCAAAGAACATCCCCTCCATTGGTCCACTCTTTGGGCGACACCTTTGATTCTGCCTTCCCAGTTTTTCGTGGAGTAATCACCCTGGCCGAATTCGATGCCCAGGACTTTGGCATGTTCTTGGGGTTCGGGGAGGGTGTCCGGAAGATCAAACCCGGGATCTCCGCCTCCCAGCCAGAGACTCTCACACTTATCCTGGTTGACCTTGGACCCGGATGCTCCGAGTAGCGCTCCACTCGCTGCCTCCCCTTGCGAAGAAACAAATACGGTGACATCGTCCGCGTAGGCCACCACCCTCAGGATAGCCTCCGGTGCCGCCCCGCCCATCCGCACCCCCGCCAACGGTCCACAATCGATCCTTCTGAGGAAGGGATCGATTGCAAACGCGTAAAGCAAAGGGCTAAGAGGACAGCCCTGACGGACACCGGATCCTACCCCGAAAGGTCGTCCAATCCACCCATTCACCAGAGGGAAAGTCTCAGCCCCTGCATATAAGGTCTTAAGCCTGTCCACAAACCCTCCAGGCAGACCATACCTCAAAAGAGTGGACCAGAGGTACTCGTGGTTAACCCGATCAAAGGCTTTTGCCTGATCCAAGGTCAGCAAGAACCCCTTCCAGAGGCCCGCCCTGCCTTGCTCCACGGCCTCTCGGACACCTAGAACAGCACTAAAAGTGCTACGGCCAGGAACGCAACAGTGCTGAACCTCCGAAAGGAGCCGGGGTGCAAACTTCACCAGCCTGTTGAAAAGTATCTTAGCCAAAATCTTCCTGTCCACATTGAGAAGTGCTATGGGACGCCAGTTCTCAATGCGTGACGGATCCTTACCCTTTGACAAAATGATCAAAGCTGACCTCCTTAACGATCTCGGCAGAGTGCCCGAGGAGAGACACTCGTTAAGCACCTGAGTCAAGAGGGGGACCAAAGAGTCCCTAAAGGTCCTAAAGAACTCGGATGTTAAGCCATCCGGACCTGGCGACTTTTTGGGCCTAAGCCCATCGATCGCCAGTCTCACTTCCTCTTCTTTGATCGCTTCTGCCAAATCGCCCAGCGAGAGGTCAGCCCCTGGCTCAGGAACAGATTGAGTCAGGAAAGCCGACATCCCGTCACGATCAAGCTCCCTCTTTCCCAAGAGGTACGAGTAGTAGGAACTGACGACCTCCAAGATCACTGACCTGGACCTTCTCAGGGACCCCGTACTGTCCACCAGCCCCGTCACTATCTTACTATTCACTGACATCTTACAGTTTCTGTAAGGGTCGGGCGAGCAGTACTTCCCGTAGTCCTTCTCGAAAACCATAGATGCGTGCCTATCGTACTGACACCTCTTCAGCAAGGACTTCACTCTGGAGATCTCCTCGCGGCTACCTCCAGTTAAGACAAGATGCTCGAGTTTCCTCTTCAGGCTCTGATACAGGCGATCCCTGTTCAGGCTTCTGAAGTTCGAGAGCTGCCGGAAGAATCTCGCCACCCGATTTTTGAACATCTCCCACCACTCTGACTTAGTGTTACTTAGGCCCAGCAATGGTACCTGGCTCTGAAATAATTCCTCAAAAGAACGTCTTACAGCTTCTTCCTCAAGGAGTGACGAATTCAGCTTCCAATAACCTCTTCCCATCCGAGGAGTCTCTGTAACGTTCAGAGAAAACATAATCAAACAGTGATCGGAGAACTCCACCTCCACAACCGACAACGGTGAAGAGACGGCCTCCTCCTTCAAATAAAACCTGTCTAGCCTAGACCTGCACTGACTACCTCTAGAAAAGGTGAATCCCGTGTTGCCCGGGTTGTGCTGGATGTGGACATCCACCAGGCGAGCCTCACTCACTATCCTGTTTAACGCGACCCAGTCATAAGACAGCCGGTCTCCGGAACCTCCTCTATCACAGGATCTCGTGACATTGTTGAAATCCCCTCCGAAGACCACCTGCCGACTCGAAAATAAAAAAGGTTTGATCTTCAGGAAGAGACATTTGCGGTCCCACTTGGACTGGGGACCATAGATGTTAATGAGCCGAAGCTCTTGTGCCCCCATGGAGACATCTAGGATCAAGCATCTCCCCATTTCTAATTCGATCACTCGTCTGCATTCAACCGCTGCGGTCTTAAAAAGGACCGCCACCCCGCTATACGGCTCGGCCGCAAGAGACCAGTAGGAGGGCCCATGCCTCCACTCCCGCCTTGCTTTATGCAAGGTTGATATATCGGTCAACCTGGTCTCCTGCAAAAATAAAATGTCGGCGTCAAGTTGGCCGAGAAAATGAAAGGCCGTGTACCTTGCCGCATCTGACTTTATGCTGCAAACATTAATAGTTGCCAACGTCAACGGGATGGGTGCCGCCATCATGAATGGTTGAATTAGATAGCCTTTTTCTTCCCACCACTGACAGTCCCAACCTCTTCCTCCGATAATGACGGGTTTTTAGTGCGCTTAAGACAAACAGACTCGTCCATTCTCTCCTTACATACATTCTTGCCCCCGTCTGGTGGTCCTGGGTTAGTCGTCCCCCCAGAGGGCTTTGTATTTGCCCCCGAGAGGAAGACCCAGCCATCTCCTGAGCCGCAACCACCTTGTCCGCAACCTCCGGCCCCGGGTCCCCATTTCCCCCCTGCAGAGGGAGGTCCTGGAGAGCCCCGAACCGGTTGGAGAGATCCACCAGAGGGGGGGCGGCTGAACCCTCCAATGGCGCTTGGATCACGGCCAGAGAGTCAGAGGGGTCGCACTCCAAAGAGGCAGCTCGAGACCTGGTCCCCCTCCTACCTCTGGCCGTTTTCCTGTTACCCTTTTTCTTTTTCTGTGACCACTCCCCCTCTCCCTCATCTAGACTGTCACCAGAAGAGGGTTCCTGGGAAGACGTGGCGTCCTCTCGCTCTTCCCTTTCAAGTCTCTTGACCTCCTCGCTCAATTCACTGTCTTTAGGATCCTCAGCTGCAAGTGAAGTACCTGGGTCAGAGTTTAAGGACATTACTCCCTGCCCCCTGTCCACACGGCGCTGCTCCTGCCGCCTGATGGTGGATGGCGGCAGCTTGCTCCTCACCGGTTCCCTGCCTCCCCGCCTCTACTGGTCCCTTCACCGGCAAGATTAGTCCTGGCTTTCGCTTGTCCCGCACTCGCCGCTTTCAGGACAGCATTGGCGAAGGAACGTGGAGAGCGACTGAACGGGTGACCGAGGTCACCACACAAGTTACACCTAATCCTGCGACAGGCAGCAGCAAGATGACCAAGGTCCCCACACAGTGCGCATTTCTGGGTGGTACACTGCGCACTGAAGTGTGTGGGGCTACCGCACCTGTGACAGACCTTAGGCTGCCCCCGGTAGAAAATCAAGATCCTATCCCTCCCCAAAAAGGTTGAGGAGGGGATATGGGTAATAGTGTTTCCCGAAACCTTCAATCTCACCATGAAGGTCCAGGCTCCTGACCAGATACTATGGCCATTCAGATTCTTTTCGGGAATATTGGTGACCTCTCCGTATCGACTCACCCAGGTCGTAATGTCCATACAGGAAAGCGACTCGTTACTAGTCAAAACGGTCACTTTCCTGACTGAATCTTGGCGGGTTATTGCCAGGGGAAAGAGACCATGCCATTGGGGGCGACTCCGAGCCAGCTCATGGCAAGACCAGAAAAGCTCAAGGCCCTCCGGTCTCACGAAGCTGACATCGAAGTAGGAGGTCCCGTAGGGATGGATCAAGGCAAAGATGTCATATGCCGCAAAGCCCATCCCCAGCAGGAGCTCAACCACCTTCCACCTATCAGGACAGGCATCCTTGCTTACCCACTGGAGACGGACCACGTTCCTATGGTTACTCCTCTGCCCCGTTGTCGACAGAGACCAGACAGTCTCTGCCCCTCTATCTCGGAAGGCTGAAAGACCATGTCTCTCTATCCAGAAAGACAGATCAACCTCCCTCCCCTCTATAGTGATGGAGCTCTCCCCTCTCCTCAGGGCGTCCAGGAGCTGCTGTTGCAAGTCACCATCCCCAGGGCCACCAGACGAGGGCGCACTACTACCCCCAGCACTGACAGCTCCTGAATAGCTTTGGGCTGAAGCCCCCGCCAATGCTGGGGGGGGCAGCGGGACCAGCACCTACTTTCCCCCCAACAACACCAGTGCTGCTCCCACCATTCACTTCACTACTACTCCCACCATTCGCAGGACCATTACTCCCATCATTCACTCCACTACTTCTCCCACCATTTGCTGCATCACTACTCCCACCATTCATTCCACCACTACCCCCACCATTTGCTACACCACTACTCCCACCATTCCCACTACTCCCAGCATTCATTCCACCACTACCCCCACCATTTGCTACACCACTACTCCCACCATTCCCACTACTCCCACCATTCACTCCACCACTACTCCCACCATCTGCTCCACCATTACTCCCACCATCTGCTCCACCACTACTCCCATCATTCACTACACCACTACTTCCATTCCCTTTACTTGTCACCCCATTACCTCTGCTGTTCTCTGCACCTTCCACAGTCACCTCCATTCCTTCCTCCCTTGTGTCTGGTGTCTCTGCACTCAGACCTGCTGGGCCGGGGGAGGGGAGCACTTCCAGAGACTCCTTTCCCTGCAGCACCACACCCTTTTCTACCCTTTTCCCTTTGGTTGCTGCTGGCTTTCTGCAGGTCGTCTCCTGGAGCGCCCTGCCCCCCTACTGCAGCATTTTGGTCCTTGTGCTGGGTAGACTGTTTGTTGGGCACCGCTGCCCGCCCTGCACCCACAGACTTTGGGGTCTTAGTGTCCTTTTTGGGCGCTGGGGCACACTGCCCCCCTGTCGCAGCAGTGTGCCCAGTGTTCCTCGCAGATGTGTTTTTCACATCCCTCCCGGCCCCCCCAGCCCCGGTGATAACTGGCTTAGCCGCAGAGGGCAGGGAGGGAAACTCCACAGAACTTCCTATGTCCGGCGCTGTGAGTACCTCCACAGCCTCGCCCTCTGCACTGTTCCCTGCACAGATGGCAGCATCGCCGGACATCCTTCTCCTCTCCCCACCTTGCCTCTGCCTCAAGCCCACTGCAGAGCCCGTGTCTTTAGGTTTGGTGGGGTTTAAACAGAAGGTGGCAGGCACAACATCAGACATTGGTACATACTTGTAACTCACCACCTCCTGTGCGGCTCCTCCGGTCTTCCTCTTCCTCCTCTTGGTCTCCTCCACTGGTTTGTTCTCACCGAAGGAAAACCGCGTCAGGTCCACTGGAAACTCCAGCAGTCGGATCTCCCTCAGCAATCCTCCTTCCTCCTCCTCCCCCAACACTCCAGCTTCTGCTGTCGGAGTCCTCTGCCCTGCAGGGAGACCACTTGGGCTCCGGCTCTGCCCCTCACTGGCTCCAGCAACTGAAACTCCAGTCACCTCTTCATCCTCCTCCTCCTCTTCACTAAGGACGCCGGTTGGCGGTTCTCCTGAGGTGTTTAACCCCTTCATTTCTGAGAACCACCGCTGGTTCTTAAACCTTTCCAGGAAGGGACCTGCGCTTTTCTCAATCCCCTCCCGGAGGAGCACTAACCTGACCACCTCGTCTCTGAGGGCTTTAAACCTCTGGGAGGTCGCGGGTCTTTCCTTGTTGGACGCCCGGGTGTTCAGGACCCAGGCCTCCCTCAGCTCCTCTTTCAGCTGGGTTAGTGCTTTGCCGGCGTCCTCGTACTCTCGCAACGTGGCGACCACTCGGGAGGAGAAGGAACTTGTGGACTCGCAAGAGCTCATCTCCCCCCAGGATCTTGCTGGGCTCTTGTTCCTGGGGCCTGGGGTGCCCCGGTCTCCCTCTCTGGGCGGGCGGTGAACAGTCTCGGGGTTGGAGTAGGTGGATGTACTCTTCCTCACCCTTCCCGATCTCCTCACTCCCTTCTGGGCCGGTTGTTGAGGCTCCTTCTCCCCCGCCGGCATAGACCGGGGGATAGGAGGCTGGGAAGCCATGCCGGCCTCCCAGTAGGCCTGCCTCTCCCTAGGGAGAAGAGAGGCAGACGACGACCCTCCTCCTGGAAGTGCTTGAGCTCAGGAGGCAGGTGCTACTCTCAGCACCACTCCTCCTGTCCTGTGTACTGTATATATACACTGCAAAGTACCAATTCTCCTGTATACAGTATATACACTGCACAGTACCTGTATATATACATATATACAGTATATATACAGTCCTGTATATATACAGTCCTGTATATATACCTGTATATATACAGTATATATAGACTGTATATATACAGTCCTGAATACAGTCCTGTATATATACACTGTACATATACACTATATATATACACAGTCCTGTATATATACACTGCACAGTCCCATTTCTCCTTTCCTGTATATACTGTATACTGCACAGTACCACTTCTCCTGTCCTGTGTATATATGACTCGCCCCCTGGGCCGTGGGGCACTCAGACCCGGGCAATAGGGAGACGATGAGGGTAGTAGTGGCGACCCGGTCCCGTGGCTCAGGGTGGTCAGACCAGTGGCAGTCTTTTAGATGTTTTAGATAATGTCTGACTACGCCACCCGTGGATTGCGGTTATTAGGAACCGCCGCTGCAGGGCAGACCGCTGGGGCCGATGATGTATGCAGCTGGGATGGTGTGACTCCCCACGGGAAGAGTGCGGCCCCAGGGCAGTGTAGTGGATGGTGGGAGTGATGGTGGTGAGAGTCCCAGTACCGGTAATGCCGGAGGAGTGAAAAAGCACACAGACAACGTACTGCAGTCCAGGGTCTTTACTCACGATTAATATCCAAGTCACTTCTGCGGGGAATGACTGCCCGAGCCGTGCTGCGTCCACCAGGTGAGGGGCTCGGTCAACCCCCAGACAGCTCAGGAGTATGGCTCAAGACCCCCTTTTGTCCTTTCTCTGGCCTGCCTCACCAGTGACCCACTTTTGTCCAGCTACCGCGGACTTGTGCGGTTAAACGTGGGCCCTGTTCTCCGCTGTCCTATATGGTGCCTTCCTAGCAGGTTTGATGAGGTGTCGCACCAATAAATGATCACGACCTCCGGTCTTTGGCTGAGGGTTGTTTCTCCTCCACCAACTTGGGATCTGGTACCCTTAATCTGCCTGACCCTGCACCCTGGATTCTCGTGGGTTCTTAGGGTCCCTTCCACCTTCTTGTTCCTGAGCCCTTCTGTTTCTCTCTCTCTCTCTTCTTCTCCTTTTCTGTTCCTTTCTCGTGGAGCTGGGATGAGACGTAATCTCAGCTCCACTTCACCTCCTCTCTCTCTCTCTCCACTCTCCTCCTCGGCCTCTCACTAGGCCCACTCTGGAGTAGAGCTCCTACAGAGCCTCTACTCCCTGTCTTCTCTTCTCTGGACAGAACCTAGATCTAAGATGGTGCCCACCTTTTATACCTCCCTCTAGCCATGAGCCCAGGGGACCAGCAACCAATGAGCTCCTATCTACGCTCAGGAACCAACCCCTATCTGCCCCTACAGCACTGGGTGTTCCACCCCCCTCCCCACTCCAGACAGGGACATAGTTGGTCGTGCCTGCACTTCTGTCTAGTGGGAGCACCGCTGAGCTGTCCCTCGGAAATGGGGTGTGTGTGCTGTATGCAGCTAACTGAGCCCTGGTCCATACTCCATCCTTACCCGGGAGTGGAATATCACACCTCTGGCAGAGGTGCAATACCCCTGTAGCGGCCGAGCCCTAGGGGCGCTACATATACACTGCACAGTACCAATTCTCCTGTATATATACACTGAACAGTACCACTTCTCCTGTATATATACACTGCACAGTCCCACTTCTCCTGTCCTGTATATATATACTGCACAGTACCACTTCTCCTGTCGTGTAAATATACACTGCACAGTACCACTTCTTGTTTCCTGTATATATACACTGCACAGCACCACTCCTCCTGTCCTGTATATATACACTGCACAGTACCACTTCTCCTTTCCTGTATATATATACTGCACAGTACCACTTCTCCTGTCCTGTGTATATACACTGCACAGTACCACTTCTCCTGTATATATACACTGCACAGTCCCACTTCTCCTTTCCTATATATATATACTGCACAGTACCACTTCTCCTGTCGTGTAAATATACACTGCACAGTACCACTTCTTGTTTCCTGTATATATACACTGCACAGCACCACTCCTCCTGTCCTGTATATATACACTGCACAGTATCACTTCTCCTTTCCTGCACAGTACCACTTCTCCTGTCCTGTGTATATACACTGCACAGTACCACTTCTCCTGTTTATATACACTGCACAGTCCCACTTCTCCTTTCCTGTATATATATATACTGCACAGTACCACTTCTCCTGTCGTGTATATATACACTGCACAGTACCACTTCTTGTTTCCTGTATATACATATACACTGCACAGTACCACTTTTTGTGTCCTGTTGTCGTGAGGCAACATTAGACTTTGGTTGGGTTAATATTGGTTTATTATTTTCAATATTCCTATGATAAAATAAGAATAAATATTGGAAAACTAATTTAAACATCCCAAGTATCCCCTATCCTGAGAACTTTCCAATCACTGGGGGTCCGTCCACTGAGACCCCCATAATCCCGAGATCCAGAGCTCTGAAGAGCACCATGTTAGTGGGGCTATGGTGGATCATACACACTGCTGCACTATTCACATGTGGCTCATCAAATAACTCCTTAAAGGGAGTGATGAGGGGCACGACTAAGTATAGCCAAATTTACTGATCTGGGGTAATGAGTGTTACAGTATGTGGGCTGGTGGGGTTTGTCTTGCAGGGCTGCTTTTTTGTCCCAGTCCGGCCCTGGTTTACAGAGATCAAATGGAGTTTTTTAAATTAATTTTCTCATTGTAATATTAATAGAATTCATATGAAATGAAGTGAAATATGTTGCAAAAGTTATTTTTATTATTGAAAAAAATATAAGATACTGATATTCAACTGTGAACTGGATACAAGGCACAAGATAAATGCATGAATACAGTGCAGGTTGGATTACTTTGCCTTATTTCGGCTTTGTGGAATTAAGTTCATAAAATAAGCACCTAAAAGAAGAAATCACACTAACAAACATGTGATGGGGCATCTCCTTAATGTCCAAAAGTGATCTGGTTTCCCAATAGTATATATTTTCAACCAGTTTATTTTTTAGAGAAAGAACTAATGCCTGATCCTTCTTCTGGAGAGATTGAAATGCCAGATCCTTCATTTTGATCAATTATTGTGTGCCAGATCCTTCTTCTGGAGGGATTGAAATGCCAGATTCTTCATTTTGATCAATTATTTTGTGCCAGATCCTTCTTCTGGAGGGATGACAATACCAGATCTTTCATCTTGACCGATTATAGTGCCAGATCCTTCTTCTGGAGTGATGATTATGCCAGATCCTTCATCTTGACCAATTGTTGCACCAGATCCTTCTTCTGGAGTGATGACAATGCCAGATCCTTCATCTTGACCAACTATTGCGCCAGATCCTTCTTCTGGAGTGATCACAATGCCAGATCCCTCACCTTGACCGATTATAGCGCCAGATCCTTCTTCTGGAGTGATGATAATGCCAGATCCTTCATCTTGACCGATTACAGAGCCAGATCCTTATTCTGGAGTGATGACAATGCCAGATCCCTGATCTTGACCGATTACAGAGCCAGATCCTTCTGGAGTGATGACAATGCCAGATCCTTCATCTTGACCGATTATTGTGACAAATTCCTCGCCAGATCCTAATCCAGATCCTTCAAAAACTAAAAAATTCAATAGTTAGCAGCCATCAATTTCATAATTAGTTACTAAACAGCAAAAAAATATTAAAACTACAAAAGAACAAGCAGATTAGTATCCAAGAGCAACTTTGTGTGTTAAGGAACACAACGCGCTGGGGTTTATTCACGTGGGAAGAATTAGATTATAAAACAGCTCAATTGGGGATATTTATTAAAATTATCAGAGAGAGGGCATGAATTTACTAGTTTTTAAAAATGTCACTAATTACAGCAAATGTATCACATTGGTGTATGTGCAACCATGGTAGAAATGCAAAAATTCAGCCATTTTGTTCCTTATGCCACTTCATAGATAGTGTGCACATGAACATCAAGTTAATATATATCACATTATAAATTTGTAATTACTTGTTAAATTATTACATTTGTTCTTAGCAGTAAACTATAATATATACAGTAATTATGTTTAGAATACTCTAAATATTATAATATATACTATTACGATTACAATACAGTTATATGAAAAAGTTTGGGCACCCCTATTAATCTTAAGCTTAATGTTTTATAAAAATTTGTGTTTTTGCAACTGCTATTTCAGTTTGATATATGTAATAACTGTTGGACACAGTAATGTTTCTGCCTTGAAATGAGGTTTATTGTACTAACAGAAAATGTGCAATCTGCATTCAAACAAAATTTGACAGGTGCATAAGTATGGGCACCCTTATCATTTTCTTGTTTTAAATACTCCTACCTACATTTTACTGACTTACTAAAGCACTTTTTTTGGTTTTGTAACCTCATTGAGCTTTGAACTTCAAAGCCAGGTGTATGCAATCATGAGAAAAGCTACTTAAAGTGGCCACTTGCAAGTTGTTCTCCTGTTTGAATCTCCTCTGAAGAGTGGCATCATAGGCTCCTCAAAACAACTGTCAAATGATCTGAAAACAAAGATTATTCAACATAGTTGTTCAGGGGAAGGATACAAAAAGCAGTCTCTGAGATTTAACCTGTCCGTTTCCACTGTGAGGAACATAGTAAGGAAATGGAAGAACACAGGGACAGTTCTTGTTAAGGCCAGAAGTGGAAGGCCAAGAAAAACATCAGAAAGGCAGAGAAGAAGAATGGTGAGATCAGTCAAGGACAATCCTCAGACCACCTCCAGAGAGCTGCAGCATCAACTTGCTGCAGATGGTGTCACTGTGCATCGGTCAACTATACAACGCACTTTGCACAAGGAGAAGCTGTATGGGAGAGTGATGCGAAAGAAGCCGTTTCTGCAAGCACGCCACAAACAGAGTCGGCTGAGGTATGCAAAAGCACATTTGGAGAAGCCAATTTCTTTTTGGAAGAAGGTCCTGTGGACCGATGAAACCAAGATTGAGTTGTTTGGTCATACAAAAAGGCGTTATGCATGGCGGCAAAAAAACACAGCATTCCAAGAAAAACACTTGCTACCCACAGTAAAATTTGGTGGAGGTTCCATCATGTTCATTGAACATCTGTGGGATCATTTGAAGAGGGCTGTCCATGCTCGGCGACCATCAAACTTAACTGAACTGGAAATGTTTTGTAAAGAGGAATGGTCAAAAATACCTTCATCCAGGATCCAGGAACTCATTAAAAGCTACAGGAAGCGACTAGAAGCTGTTATTTTTGCAAAAGGAGGATCTACTAAATATTAATGTCACTTTTCTGGTGAGGTGCCCATACTTATGCACATGTCAAATTTTGTTTGAATGCAGATTGCACATTTTCTGTTAGTACAATAAACCTCATTTCAAGGCAGAAACATTACTGTGTCCAACAGTTATTCCATATATCAAACTGAAATAGCTGTTGCAAAAACATCAATTTTTATAAAACAATAAGCTTAAGATTAATAGGGGTGCCCAAACTTTTTCATATAACTGTATATACTATTACCATTACCTATGGTAATGACCAATAGAATTATTGGAAAATAAGTTACACAATGTAAACTATCTACATTATGTGGAGGGCGACAATCGCAGAAGCCGTTCTTGTAGCAAGATTCATCAACAGATAGAAATATCTAACTGCTTGGTGTGTCCAAGAATGCTATCACACATAAAGACACATAATGCCGCCTAAGCTGTGCCCAAAGTAAGGTCTACCCAGGGATTCCCCATAGAAGAGTCTGTAATTAATAGTGGAATTAAATGAACACATTGATGTTGGATTTATATTCTTACAGGATTACAACAATAGAGCATAAGATATTACCATACAAATATTACATATAATAAGAAGCAGTAAGAAGTCAGACAATAGATACATATAATGGAACATTGTGCATTTGAGTGTTTAATTAATTGAAGACATTGATGTTGGATTTAGATTCTTACAGGATTAAACCACTAGAGCATAAGATATTATGATATAACTATTACATATACTAAGAAGCTGTAAGAAATCAGACAATAGATAAAGGAACTGGACTTACGAGGTGCAGAAAATATGGGGGTCACGCAGCAGAGGAGGAGAAGGTAAGTGGCCTGCATGGTGGTCCTCGCTTCTGTATGACTACAGGTAAGAAGTGAGGAGCAGATGGAAGAGGCCTCTTTATATAGGACTGGGACACTACATTTGGGGGAGGGGTCAGTGGTAATAGCTCCGCCCCCTTGTATCTAATGTAAATGACACTAATGGTTACATAGTAACATCAGATCTGGTGGTTACACTTCACATTACACATCGTCATAGATTATTTTATTTAAGTAGTAATTTATATTATTTATATTGTTGGTGACTTTTGTAAGTTTCTTCTGTTTTCTTCTGAATATACGGAGATGTATTGTGTAGCTCCAGCAATGTAATGATCTGTATAATTTGATTACTTTAACAAATATATATATTAGACTAAAAAGCATCAGGGCCCCTGCACACTATAGTATTACAGATCTGTACAATACAGCGACGTCCATAGAAAGTAATAACCAATCCTGAATCTGAAGCCTCATTCCTATATTACTATACACTGCAAAATACAATCCTATAACACTACAATCCTATACACTCCATAATGGATAATGTCTACTGTATATATCCCCTAAGACAGACAGATTTCCCCACTATGTATAACAATGCAGATAAGGTGAACGATACAAAATCCATGTAAAATAACAATCTTTATTAGAGCATAAAAATATATAGATATACAATTAGAAGTGATACTGCACAAAGATTAGGAGGAGGAGGAGGATTGCAGCCCAGTTATAGTATAACAGAAGTAATGTGCATTTTATCCATAGTGGGCATAAACCAAAGTGGGACTAAGTAACCAAAATCATAAGTGCCCACTAGGTACACAATGAGAAAGATCAATCAAATGTGATCAAGTGGAAATGATGGAGATCGGGCAGCCACCCACAGCTTGATGCGTGTTTCACCTATCGCTTCCTCAGGGGGGCGTTGTCATATACTGCAAAACAAAAGCCCAATAATTGCAAAATATCCTACTAATACTTCCATTCTATTAGTCCAAAAAGTAAAAAGCCTATTTGGTACAATACTTCTATTCAACAAACACTCAATCAGGTCAAAGAAGTATAGATGCACAAGTTTGATAAAAAGATTTGGAACTTTTATTGAATTATTTAAAAGAAATTTATAAAACACACATAAAGGGGAAGTGAACCAATGAAGGTGCCTGCAGTGCTAGTAACAAGGGTAGTCAATCATTTATTCTGTTTAACAAGACTTACAAAAGGAGATCATATCAATGAACCCAGTGATAAATACATGAAGAATTAAATAAATAAATAAGTAAAAGGATCAGTATCCAAAATTCATTCATCTAGTAAGCATTAGTGGATAACAAGTACATACCTTAAAGTATCCAGCATAGATAAATGTAGTCAAAATGCCATGAAAGTATATATCTATAAATATGTCAATAGGTCATATAGAGAGAAGCCATAAAGCCCACAAGTGGTAGACAAGTGTCAATATAGGGCAAAGTCAATCATGGCCCACAAAATACAGATGGTATCACCAAGCATAGAAATAAACAGATGGAATCATCAGGCATAGAGATAAACAGAATGTAAATAAAGACAATACAACCTTTCAACTGCAGGTAAGGACAGCTGTATTGTCTTTATTTACATTCTGTTTATCTCTATGCCTCGAACCATTTATTTCTATACAGATAAATGTACAAGTGTGGCACCCCAGGGGTCTGGTTTCCACAGTAATAGCAATATTACGTCTGAGAGCAGGTGGGAGGTCTCCTGGCCAGGAATCCTATGCATGCCACACCTCCTGCCCAGTCCTGGGAGGGGAAGAAGTTCCCCTATATAAGACTGGGGCTGAGGCAGGGTTAGGGAGAAAGAGAAGAAGAGGAGTCCCAGACAGAGACACAGTCTGGTCTGGAGTGTAGCAAAAGCAAGGAAAGAAAGATCAGGAGCTCAGTGGGAGCAGTGCTAAAAGGAGTCAGGGGCTGGAAGCTGTAGAGCTCGCCCTGATTGAAGAGTTCTTACCGGACCTGGAGTCCGAGGCTGTGGGGACTAATCCTTACCCAGCAGCAGAAACCGCCCGGCAGAGGATATCAGGTCCTCTGGCCCAGAAACCCGAAGGCACGGTCACACGCAAGGGACCAGCACCGCCGTCGTGGAGCAGAAGCTACCAGAAGGCCCCGAGTCACCGGCCATACGGGTGAGCACCACACGGTACACTCAGGGACGTGGGCTACTTTTATCAGCCTCTAGCAAGGTAGCCAGAAGAGTACGATTAGTTGGGGAGGCCTACAACTCCACCTGGCCAGGGGGGATTCCATCTGCTCACGGACTGACCAGGCCCCGATCGCTAGCCAGTACTCCGGGTGGGTCTACCTTTGCCACCAGTAAAGACCCTGAACTACACCGCACCATCTCTGAGTGTTTCATCATCCACGTCCGCTGCCCTGAGGCCATACCCCTCCCATTGGGGGTTATACCATCCCCGCTGCACAACCGTATCACCGGCCTCAGCGGTCTGCCCTGCAGCGGCGGTCTCATGACCGCATTCAACGGGTGGCGTAGTCGAACAATATAACATCTTATGCCAAGCACCGCCACTTAGTTTGACTCCCTGGGCACGGACCGGGTCACCGCCACGAGACTACTACCCCTATCGGACCCGGCTCCGGGTAGGCCCCTGCGTGCGCAACGCCACTCAGCACAGGCCCAGGGGCGCGTCACAAGGATGACCTGCATCTTCTAAAGCAGCAGAAGCCAAGGCATCCCGAAACAACTGCTGGGGTATCGGCCTGGGGGACATCCGTATATATAGCTAGTGTGACTGTGGATTAATTGATCTGTGATATACTGCAGTAACTGCACCTTAATCACAACATTTATTTAATCATCACACACTGGAATTACAAACCATGAGGGCTATGTCCTCATTAAAGAATACTGACACCTCGGATTGTTGTTGTTTTTTTTTTTTGTTTAATACAAATCACAAATCTACAGAATCCAGAAATGTAAAATCAACTATCTACCTAAGACTAGCATCCTCTGTAATCAAAACCTTCTACCCCCATCTTCAGGACTTCTCTTGTGCTGCAGCAGTTCTCTGGAATGCACTATCCCACAGAATATGGTTAATCTAACTATGCCCTGTTCTCCCTTCCTTAATTTTCTCCAGAATCTGGTCCCTTCACTCATCTGTATCCACAGCCTCCATGCACTCTACAGCTCCTTGTATCTGTACTTATACAGATTCTGGCTGATGACTGGTTCATGTAATGGTATTTGAATTCCCCTGTTTATAATAATCATGGCCGGACCATACATGACAAGCACCTTTTTATCTTTTGTGTCACTCCTATATCTTCATAGACTGTAAGCTTGTTAGCAGGGCCTTCACTCCTCTTAGTATGTCATGAATTATGTGATAATCTGTATTGTCTTATTCAGTTTGTACATGTCTCTACTAAATATAGAAATTAAATAAAAAATATTATTATATATAACTCTCTTTGGCCCCCTGTAGTACAATGTCTCTCTTTTTGGTCCTCATTTAGAATAAAGTCCCCTTCTTTGGCCACCATTTATCATAATGTTCCCCTTTTGCTCCCATGGTATGATGCCCCCCTTTTTAGACAAAATTTACAATAATGTCCCCTCTTGGGGCCCCCATTTAAAATAATGTCCCCCTCCTTGGACCCCAATTAAAATAATGTCTCCCTCTGTCGCCCCTACTTAGGACAATGCCCCCTTCTTTGGCCTTTGGCTCCCATTAGGTGTCAAGTATTATACATATATATATATATATGTATATATATATATATATATATATATATATATAAAAGTATGTAGACCACTCTTCTTTTGCAAACTGTCCCAGGTCTCCCATATGTGAAGTGTGTCTCCTCCCAAGAGCAATTTTAAGAGCAATTTAGATCCGGACTAAGCAATGAGTCCGGATCTAAATCCACAGGTGTTCAAAAGGATTTAGATCCGGACTCATTGCTGCCACTTCAGAACTCTCCAGCACTTTGTTCCCATCCATTTCTTGGTGCTTCTTGAAATATGTTTGGGGTAATTGTCCTGCTCGAAGTCCCATGACCTAGGACGCAAACCCAACTTTCTGACAATAGACACTACATTGTGACCCAAAATCCTTTGGTAATCTTCAGATTTCATGATGCTTTGCACGCAGTCAAAGCAATGAGTGCCAGAGGCAACAAAACAACCCCAAAACATCTTTGAACCTCCACCATATATGACTGTAGGTACTGTGTTCTTTTCTTTGCAGTCCTCATTCCATTTTTGGTAAACAGTAGAATGATGTGCTTCACCAAAAAGCTCTATCTTGGTTTCATCTGTCCACAAGATGATTTCCCAAAAGGATTTAGGCTTACTCACGCACATATTGGTAAATTGTAGTCTAGCTTTTTTATGTATCTATGTCAGCAGTGGGGTCCTCCTGGGTCTCCTGCCATGGTGATTCATTTCATTCAAAAGACTACATATAGTTCACGCTGACACTGATGCACCCTGAGCATGCAGGACAGCTTGAATATCTTTGGAACTTGATTGGGGTTGCTTATCCACCATTTGGACTATCCTGCGTTGCAACCTTTCATCAATTTTTCTCGGCTGTCCACATCCAGAGAGATTAGCTACAGTGCCATGGGTTGTAAACTTCTTGATAATGTTGCGCACCATGGACAAAGGAACATCAAGATCTCTGGAGATTAATTTGTAACCTTGAGATTGTTGATATTTTTCAACAATTTTGGTTCTCAACTCCTCAGACAGTTCTCTTCTCCTCTTTGTGTTCTCCATGCTTAGTTTGGCACACACAGTCATACAATGCAAAGAATATGTAAATTTCTCACCTTTTTATCTGGTTTCAGGTATGATTTCATATTGCTCAAACCTGTTACTTGCCACAGGTGAGTTTGAATGAGCATCATATGCTTGAAACAAAGTTGTTTACCTACAACTTTGAAAAAGTGTCAACATTTTGGTTTGGCCCATTTTGGGAGTTTTGTGTGAAATTATGTCCAATTTGCCTTTTTTGTTTGTTTTTTTGTGTTGTTCCATTACATACAAATGAAATAAACATATCTATACCAACACATGTGTAATTACATTAATTTTCCAGGAGCAATACTTCATTTTCTGGAACAAATTCAAGGGTGAAAAACACTATGAAAAAAGCTTGAAATCTATGACGCTTTTTAACAATGGATAAAAGATGTTAAGTGTGTAAAGTGAGGGATCCTTTAAGCTTGGCCATGGACCCCCCGGGGCTCCCCGGAGCCCCGGGGCCCCGGGCGGTAGCCCAGATTGCCCTCATTATAATCTGCCTATGGTCCTAAGTGTTCCCCGGATAGTGGCCCCGGAGCTGCGCTCACTGAGTGACAGGACACCGCTCCTGAGCTCAGCTTCGGGGCCCGCTCGCCGGAGCGGCTCATTCTCCTCGGCTCCTCAGCGTCAGCGGTCAGAGAATTACAGCTACGGACACATAGGACATGTGAGTATAAGGATTTTATTATTTTCTTCTTATTTTACAATGGATCCCACTGATTCTGAGATTGTGTTTAGTGACATATTGTACTTCATGATAGTGGTAACCAATTTTGATACGACAATTTGGTGAAAATTTTGATAATTTTGCAATTTTCAAACTTTTAATTCCAGAGAGTTATGTCACACAAAATGGTTAATAAATAAGATTTCTCATATGTTTACTTTACATCAGCACAATTTTTAAAACATTTTTTTTGTTAGGAAGTTAGAAGGTTTAAAAGTTGACCAGCGATTTCTAATTTTTCCAACAAAATTTACAAAACCATTTTTTTAGGGACCACATCACATTTGAAGTGACTTTGAGGGGCCTTTATGACAGAAAATACCCAAAAGGAACTAAAGCAATGTGGAAAGAAAAATGAACATTTTACTTTTTTTCACAAAAATTTTACTATAGCCCCAATTTTTTTATTTTCACAAGGGTAACAAGATAAAATGAACCACAAAATTTGTTGTGTAATTTCTACTGAGCATGTTGATACCCCATATGTGGGGGAAAACTATTGTTTGGGCACATGACAGGGCTCGGAAGGGAAGGAGCACCGTTTCGACTTTTTGAACGCAAAAAAGACTGAATGCTATATCACCATATTAAAATGAATGCCGTAATGCCATTATGAAAACAAAATGCCATATGAAAAAAGTGGATGCCATATCACATTTGGAGAGCCCCTGACATGCGAAAACAGCAGAAACCCCCCACAAGTGATAGCGTGACGTCTCTTACTCGAAAAAGCCCTTTTCTTTACCCTGGGAGATGGGGGACTCGGAGTCGGGTCCTGTGATGGAGAGATGGGGTGCAGCCGTGGCCCGGACCCGACCCGTGCTCAGGGCCGTCACATTAAAAGAGATGGTGTGGGCTTATCCGGGTTGAGTGGCTGATTTACGACTACGCCACCTGTGGCACCTGGTGAAGGCCACCAGCGCCGCTGCAGTTCGCTGAGGCATAGTGTTACGGCGGCCAGAGTTATTACTACTCCCCACAGGCGGAGCAAGGCCTCAGGGCAGAGGGACAGGTAGGATGGAGGGGGTAGTAGTGGAGGAAGAACGGATGCCACGTCGCGCGGTGTAGCGCAGAATAAACAGTCCGGAGGCCATAGGGGTGAACTTCCAAGGCTTTACTCACATTAGAGATGGCAGAAGGAAGGCGACTCCCTGATCCCCAAGGAGTCCTGCAGTCACCAGGGATGGGGGTCCGACAACCTCCGAGCAAGTCCAGCATTCAATCGGGACCCCGCACCAGAGTCTTCCTGAACTACAGACCGTATCCTCTCCTGTCTGTGTGTGTAGATAGGCCGGGTCTCCCTCTGAACTCCTCTCAGAACAAGGGCACGGGTGGCAGCTCCGCTCCTTCCGATACCCGATGGGATCCTCTGGGCCTACCAGGCTTTACCAACCAGGACATGGAGAAGCAAGGTCGGGTGTCGGGGCCGGTACCCCTCTTGCAGCCGGACTCCCTCTGAATATATCAGATGGTGAGGACAGGTGGCGTACACTGCTCCGTCTGCATCCTCCCCGGGATCCATTAGCTGTGGAGCTACACTCTTAAGCTCCGGGCCTTCTTGGTCGTGGTCCTTGACCGGGTTGAGACATTCCTCGTCTGCAACCTGCCCCCCGTCCCAAGGCTGGGGTATGAGGGCTGTGTCTCCATCCACTGCAGGTCCACACAGGATCCACGTTCAGGGTGGGAGATCACAATACCTCACAGTAATTAACTGCACAAAGACCAAAACCAAAGATGGCTTTTTATTAAATATGAAATTTAAAGTGTCACTAAATTGTAAGTCCTCAACCCTCACCCACTAACTGGTTCCCCTCACTCTTGGTTCCCCAGTCTCCCTGTAACCAGGAGGGCAGCACCTGGTGCATACTAGCCCCCCTGGTGGAGAAATGTGGTGTTGGATGCAAAGGTTGGGTCCCGACCATCACGCTGTTCTTACCTCGGAGGAGGAACACTACACTCCATTACAGAAGTGCAGCATCCCTGTGGCGGTCGAACCTTCAGGGCGCCACAGTTCTACAGTGGGATGTGCTACATAATGAAGTTTCTCTTAAGGGGCACTTGGAAGATGTCCTTATCACCCCGGTCAGTAAAATCTTTATAGTGGTGGCAGGATGAGCCTAACCTATCTCGAGGGGTTCCCTGGGTACTTAGGGTCACTAGAACAATTACCACAGATGCGAGTCCGAGAGGGTGGGGAGCCCATCTGGGAGATATGGTAGCCCAGGGGACCTGGTCAGATATTGAAAAGGGTCTCTCCTCCAATTCAAAAGAACTTCTGGCGGTAGACAAGGCAGTGAATAATTTCTTACCTTTCCTTCAGGGCCAGAATGTAAAGATCCTCTTGGATAATCTAGTTGCGGTAGCATATGTGAACCACCAGGGGGATACATGGTCAAGATCGCTGATGAGAGTGACAGATCATCTCTTCCAGATTACAGAAAGTCACCTCCTTTCCCTGATGGCCCTCCATATAATGGAAAAAGAAAACATGAGAGCAGATTTCTGCAGCTGCTATCCTCTGATGCAAGGGGAATGGGAAGATGGGGGGGCCTCCGGTCAGGTAGATCCGTTTGCCACAAAACTAAATCGGAAGACAAAGATCTTGTGTTCCCTAAATCCTCTAGCTGTGGACGCTTTCCTGATACGTTGGTATTTCAGCCTGGCGTATGACTCCTCCCTCCCTGGTTGGCTGTTCTTCTCATGGTAATAAGAAAGATCAGGGAGGAGAAGGCCAGGGTTCTGCTGATCGCACCCTTTTGGCCCAGGAGGCCCTGGTTCTCATGCCTGAGGAACATGTCCATCTCTGATCCTTGGGTTCTTCCAGAGATTCCATATCTCCTTCTCCGGGGTCCGATATTCCATCCTCAAGCAACTGGCCTCCACTTGACGGTGTGGAACTTGAAAGGACACTGCCAAATCAGAAAGGTTTTTCCAAAGGTCTAGTAACCATCCTGCACAGCAGAAAACCTGTTACAACCCAGATTTATGCCACAAGTTGGAGAAAGTTTTTGTCTTTCTCTGGTTCTGGGGTTGATGGGGAAGGGGTGCCAATAGGACAAATCTTTGGAGTTTTTACAAAAAGGTCTTGAACTAGGGTTATCCACCAGCACCCTTAAAGTACAGATTTCTGCCTTGGGTGCCCTATATAGCTGTGATGTAGCTTGTAGCTACTGGGTTTCTCGGTTCATTAAGGCAGCTTTTAGATCTAGACTCATTATTAAAAGCAGCTTGGTTCCCTGGGATTTAAATTTGGTTCTAAAGGCCTTGACTAGCTCGCCGTTTGAGCTAATAGTCAGCAACCCTTAAATCCCTCTCTCTTAAGACCGCTTTAATATCTTTAACCTCGGCCAGGAGCATTAGTGACATCCAGACCCTGTCTATGGCCTCGCCGTTTACTCAAATTCTGGATGATAGGCAGGATCTGGTCTAAAAATCACTCTCTCTCCCTAAGGTAGCTACTCGTTTCCACAGACTTCAGGAAGTCCTCCTACCCTCCTTTTGTCCACATCCTAGTAACCAGAAAGAGGTGGAGTTACATACGTTAGAAGTGAGGAGATGTGTGGTTAGGTACCATTCAGTTACCAAAAGCTTTAGGAAAGATAACTCGTTGTTTATATCCTACCAAGGGGCTAGGAACGGTCTAAGGTCACGAAGTCCACCATAGCTAGATGGAATTAGGAGGCCATTTCTCTATCATATACAGTATAGACCAAAAGTTTGGACACACCTTCGCATTTAAAGATTTTTCTGTATTTTCTTGACTATGGAAATTGTACATTCACACTGAAGGCATCAAAACTATGAATTAACACATGTGGAATTATATATTTAACAAAAAAGTGTGAAACAACTGGGTTCAGGTCTGGTGACTGTGAAGGCCAGGTTATCTGGCGTAGCACCCCATCACTCACCTTCTTGGTCAAATAGCCCTTACACAGCCTGGAGGTGTGTTTGGGGTCATTGTCCTGTTGAAAAATAAATGATGGTCCAACTAAACGCAAACCAGATGGAATAGCATGCCGCTGCAAGATGCGGTGGTAGCCATGCTGGTTCAGTATGCCTTCAATTTTGAATAAATCCCCAACCGTGTCACCAGCAAAGCACCCCCACACCATCACACCTCCTCCTCCATGCTTCACGGTGGGAACCAGGCATGTAGAGTCCATCCGTTCACCTTTTCTGCGTCGCACAAAGACACGGTGGTTGGAACCAAAGATCTCAAATTTGGACTCATCAGACCAAAGCACAGATTTCCACTGGTCTAATGTCCATTCCTTGTGTTCTTTAGCCCAAACAAGTCTCTTCTGCTTGTTGCCCTTCCTTAGCAGTGGTTTCCTAGCAGCTATTTTACCATGAAGGCCTGCTGCACAAAGTCTCCTCTTAACAGTTGTTGAAGAGATGTGTCTGCTGCTAGAACTCTGTGTGGCATTGAACTGGTCTCTAATCTGAGCTGCTGTTAAACTGCGATTTCTGAAGCTGGTGACTCGGATAAACTTATCCTCAGAAGCAGAGGTGACTCTTGGTCTTCCTTTCCTGGGGCGGTCCTCATGTGAGCCAGTTTCTTTGTAGCGCTTGATGGTTTTTGCAACTGCACTTGGGGACACTTTCAAAGTTTTCCCAATTTTTCGGACTGACTGACCTTCATTTCTTAAAGTAATGATGGCCACTCGTTTTTCTTTACTTAGCTGCTTTTTTCTTGCCATAATACAAATTCTAACAGTCTGTTCAGTAGGACTATCAGCTGTGTATCCACCAGACTTCTGCACAACACAACTGATGGTCCCAACCCCATTTATAAGGCAAGAAATCCCACTTATTAAACCTGACAAGGCATACCTGTGAAGTGAAAACAATTTCCGGTGACTACCTCTTGAAGCTCATCAAGAGAATGCTAAGAGTGTGCAAAGCAGTCATCAAATCAAAAGGTGGCTACTTTGAAGAACCTAGAATATAAGACATATTTTCAGTTGTTTCACACTTTTTTGTTAAGTATATAATTCCACATGTGTTAATTCATAGTTTTGATGTCTTCAGTGTGAATGTACAATTTTCATAGTCATGAAAATACAGAAGAATCTTTAAATGAGAAGATGTGTCCAAACTTTTGGTCTGTACATCTAGCGGCGAGGAAGTGCCAGAAGGGCTGAAGGCTCATCCCACCCCACCCCTCCTGGGCTGAGAAGACAGGTGTCTCGATAGAAGACATATGTAAGGCTGCTACCTGGTCCTGTCCCTCTACATTCCATAGACACGATAGGTTAGATATGGGTGTATCGGCTGACCTCACCTTTGAGAGAAGAGTGTTCCAGGCTGTGGTCCTTCAATAGATTACTTCATCTCTGTAATTCTCTCGTGGTGCTGTCATGGTCGACCGATAAAATCTTAAATTACATACCGGTAATGGAATTTTTCGGAGACCATGACAGCACCCTTATATTTCCTCCTTTCACGTTTGTGGGAACACTCCCCTTTTATTAATTATAATATCACACTCAATAGGTGTCGTCTGGTATGGCAATTTTGTGATTGTTTGCTGTGTTTATTAACCTGGCAGTCCTCTCAATGCTCTGTAATCCCAACTGAGGCGGGAGAGAGGTGGCGCCCTTTTAAGCCTGTAGGTTTCCTCTCCTTGGTGGGCGGATCCCCTCTCTCGTGGTGCTGTCTCTGAAAAATCCCGTTACCGGTAAGTAACTTACGACTATACATTTGATGGAGCAATCAAAAAGTTGTACCCCAAAATGGTATTAAAAACGGTCTTAGAAAATTGAAACACAAGCCAAACAATTTGTTTGCAAAGTTTAGAATTTTTTAAAAGCAGTAAAATGTTTTCGTTTTCTTCTGCACCATTTCACTTTATTTGGAATTCATTGCCCTTTTTTTTCTATATGTTGCACAGTAAAGTGAATGGCGTCTTTCAAAAATGCTGTAATTTTGTCCCACAAAGTACACCTCAACCCTGCTGTATTGAATAGTGTCTGTGTTATTCACTATGTGATATGTGTTTTTTTATTGTATACTAATGTATAGTGACTAGTGATGATTGAGCGTGTTCTATGAACCCATTCAGCGAGCACGCTAACAGCCGTGACACTTGCAGGCACGGCGACCTTAAAAGAAATGCCGAGCATGCCAAAATACTCGGCGAGCACCTGAGCGTGCTCGCCGAAGGGGTTGATAGAACACGCTCGATCATCACTAATAGTGACCAGATGCCTCTAAGGAATCTTTTTTGGCCTCTGTTTTACTGGTGCTTGAAGTGCAAATTTTTGTAGCTCTAATGATTAAGTAATATGCAACTATGTGAACTGCAATTGCCAATTAACAATTTAAGGGTATCCATCAGATATACCCCTCCCTCCAATTCCCATTCATGACCATGCAGGATTTGGAAAGCTAAATCCATAGACACCTCTATATCTTTTATCTGTTGCTGCATTTCTGAGTGCTCTGGGTGTAACGGAGCACTAACCAAGCCTCAGCCTTCCAAGGTTGCTTCCCTGCCCAGCACCAGCCTCTTTATCTTGATTGATAGCTCACTGTCAGTTTTTTGGGACGTCAGGCACCAAGCAAGGAAAATCAGTGAGCTAGACACTAGCACTGGGAACTTTCCCTCCGTACATAAACAAAACATAAACCAAAAAAAAAGCAATTTGGCACGTTACTTAATTTATGTAGATTTATAGAATGAAATGTTGAATTTCGTACGAGCTCGATCCTTGTTTTTCACAGAACTCATATCTATTATAGTCTAGGGCTGTTCACATATTTCTGTGGACCGCGTATTTTTCACCGAAACACGTTGACCTGTCGGACTTTGATCCAAATCAAAGTTTAGAGCTTCTCGGATGCAAAACAAAGCTGATGAAAGTCTGAATGAGGCCTTACTCTATTATTTATTTTTTAAGCAGCGTTCATTTCAGGCTGCTGTACACATGAAGAGGGTTTACACACCTAAAATACATATATAAAACACAGAAACAAGCTACCATTGACAGACTAGTATGGAGGGAGACACTGCCACTACGATCTAACAGTGTGGATTCTGGTGTCTCGCTCCTTCCCTCAGGTTGTATGCCAAAAGCCTCCTCCAATAAGCAAGTTCTGGACAAGCTGCAGGTGGAGAGGGAGCGCGGGATTACGGTGAAGGCCCTGACTGCGTCTCTGTTTTACACTTACGAGGGAAAGAAGTATCTCCTGAACCTGATCAACACTCCGGTGAGTGTGACGTTTCTTCTTGATTTGTTTCTCTATGGTCTTGTTGCGGATGTTCAACTGGTCACGGTGGTCGCGTGACCTGTCACATAACTAAATGATGTCATGGAAGGTCCTTTCACACCACCGCGAGCCGTACAAGAGACCGGACGCAGTGGAGAAAAGACCGGGGGCCATCAGAAGGTAAGTATAATGTTATTTTCTCCAATCCCCTCCATGACAGCACACCTGGAGGTAGCCTCCCCATCCTAATTAGGGACAGGAAAACAAGAGGTTAAATAGCCCCGTCCCGCTACAATCCCCAGTGTTTTCCTGTCCCTATGGGATGAAGAGGTTACCTGGGGTGCCTGCAGCTGGCAAGCAGGGCCCTATTAAATTTACCTGCCGGGCTGCAGCTCCCGTGTCTCCTTGAGAGCGGGACCCCCCACACACACACTCGCCTGCGTGTAAAGCCGAGTAGGTTTTTGGGGGCTGGGGGCCTCCTGTAGCTCCCCGGCCGGAGTCTCCTCTGTCCTCCATGGCGGCGTGCCGGAAGTCAGGCTTTTGGCCAGCGGGACGTCACTTCTGGTGCGTTCCACCGTGAAACGCATGGGGCCGCGGCGGGAAATTCAAAAGGAGAAGCCGCGGTTTGCCCTGAAAATGAGGATCCTTCACCAGATAGGTGAAAATTTGGCACTGGATCTCGGTCTCCCCTATAAAAGACCCAGATGAGAAGACTCCATTAAGGTAGGACAGAATATTCTGCTACTATGGAGGGTGCTGTTCCAAAGCCTGCGTCTGCAGAGCCCAGCGCTAACCCGGCCCTAGTAAGTACTAGGTCCTAGGTTATTCCCCACTCTCTTTTGAGCAGGATCCTAAATATATTTTAAATCTCCACTTTTTTTATTTTTAATTTAGGGAGACAAGGATCTGGCACCGACAGTGGGAGAAAGCACTACAGTTTGCAAATGTGCCATCTGTATAAAAAAGCTGGCTTCAGGGCATAAGAAACCCCTATGCTGGAAACGCACTGACAACATTGTGAAGGAAGAACAGCCTTCCCTTATGGAAGAAGTCAGGGGAATGGTTCGGCAGGAAATACAATCTTCCCTAGCCTCCTTCTCAAAAGCCAGAGCTGAAGGTCCATCTCCCCCCAAAAGGAGAAAATATACGGTTAGGGAGACCTCTGATTCAGAATTAGGGTCTATGGAGGAACCGGAAGAAGGGGTCCTAAGTGAAGATCATGAGGAAGATAGGAAATATTACTTTTCGTCTGAGAATATGGAGGAATTGTTGTCGCAGGTGAGAGACACGATGCAGGTGGAAGAGGAGAAGGAAACCCGTACAGTTCAGGATGAAATGTTTGGCGGTCTGAAATCCAAGAAGAAGGTAGTGTTCCCTGTGCATGACAACATTTGGAGTCTTATTTTGGATGAATGGGAGTCACCTGAGAAAAGGCTTAGTATGGCAGGAGAAATGAAGGATAGATTCCCTCTAGATGAAAAGGCGGCTAAGCTATGGATGGAAGTCCCGAAGGTTGATGTACAGGTGGCAAGGGTTGCGAAGAAAACAACCCTTCCCTTTGAAGACTCGTCACAGCTCAAAAATCCTATGGATAGGAAGATGGACAGCCTTCTAAGGAAGGCATGGGAAACATCGGCGGCTTCACTGAAGACTAATATCGCTTCAACTTGTGTAGCTCGTTCCATGTTCCTCTGGCTCCAACAACTAGAGGAACATCTCTGGAAAGGTACCACTCAAGAGGACCTCCTAGCATCTCTTCCTTTTCTGCAGAAGGCCACTGGATTCCTAGCGGATGCCTTGGCGGAGTCGGTCAAGATTGCGGCAAGATCGGCAGCATTATCAAATTCTATGAGAAGAGCTCTGTGGTTGAAGATGTGGAGTGGGGACAACGCATCAAAATCTAAGCTTTGTTCCATTCCATTTAAAGGAGAGTATATGTTTGGGGCGGTGCTAGACGAGTTGTTGGAGAAAGCATCCGACAAGAAGAAGTCTCTGCCAGAGCCAAAGAATCCAAAAAGTTTCAGAAAGAGACCATTTCTTCTCCCTCAACAACAACAGCAGCAAGCATTTCAGTACAGAGGCAAGGGTAAAACTGGTCGCTGGAGTTACACAAAAGGGGGAAGAGGTAGGAATATCTTTCAAGGTTCTAGGCAGGACAGACAATGACGCCAAGAAGGTAGGAGGCAGAATTGCGAGCTTCCTTCCTCAATGGCAGCTTATTGATTGGAAAAGGATTTGTCGTGGCAACAGTAGACCAGCCAGAGGCTTACTACCACGTGCCAATTCATCCGGATTACAGAAAATTTCTCAGATTTGCTGTAACTCAGAACCGAGAGGTACTTCATTTTCAATTCAATGTACTCCCCTTCGGCATTTCGTCAGCACCCCGCCTGTTTACAAAGATCATGGCAGAGGTAGTAGGTTTATCTAAGGAAACTGAATATCTGCATCGTCCCATATTTAGACAATTTTTTGGTGATGGTTCCCTCGGTTTCAAGTTTGGAAAGAGACCTCCAGATGACCCTCCAGATCCTGGAATCCTTGGGATGGTTGATAAACTACCAAAAGTCAGATCTGATTCCCTCCACCAGGAAGACCTCCTTGGGAATTCTCCTGGATTCTCAGCAACAAGCCTCTTTTCTGCCAAAAGAGAAGCAGATTCAGTTGAGGTCGAAAGTGTATGCACTAAAGAACCAGAGAGGAGTGTCATTAAGATTCGCCATGTCCGTCCTCGGGTCCATGACCTCATTTATTTAGGCGATACCTTGGGCTCAAGCGCATTCAAGGGTCCTTCAAAACTACATCCTTTCCTGTTGGGACAGATCTCCAAGTTCCCTCTCCAACAGAATTCATCTGCCAGAGAAGGTGAAAGCATCTTTAAATTGGTGGCTCTGTCCAGGAAATCTGGAGAAAAGTTCAGCATGGATTCAACTTCCCTTGTTATCCGTCAAAACAGACGCAAGTGTAGCACCCTGAGGACTCGGCTGCTACAGGGGTATTGCACCTCGAACCAGAGGTGTGGTATTCCACTCCCGGGTATGGATGGGGCGTGGAACTGAGCTCAGTAGGCTGCATGCACCACACTCACCCCATTTCCGGGGGACAGATCAACGGTACTCCCACCAGATAGATGTGCAGGTACGACAGCGTCTGTCCCTGGCTGGAGTGGGAGGGGGGGAGGAATATCCCAGTGGTGCAGGAGCAGAGAGGGGAGGGACTCTGGGCATAGGAAGGAGCCCATTGGTGGCTAGTCACCTGGGCTCGGGTGTCAGAGGGAGTATAAAAGGTGGGCACCATCTTAGGAGTTCAGTTCAGTCAGACAGAAAAAGAGGAGAAGAGTAGTGACAGGGAGCAGCAGCCCTGTCTGGGTGCTGCTCCTGAAGGGAGCAAGAGAGAGAAAGACAAGAGGAAAGGAACAAGGAACAAGGAAGGAATGGAACCTGGAGAAAGGCCCAGAGACATGAAGGAAGAGGGAACCCGAACATGCTAGGAGTCAGCGGGTGAAGGGTTGGCAGATCAGGGTACCGGATCCCGAACTGGTGGAGGCCACTTATCCTCAGCCAGGAACCGGAGGTCGTGGCCACGTCTTGGCGCGACCACTCACTACACTCACCACGAAGGCACGCCACATAGGGTCAGGGAAACCGGAGATAGGTTTCGCCACCAGAAGGCCCGAGGAAGCTGGACATGGGTGGGTCCCTAGTGGGGACGGCCAGAGAAAGGAACGGAGAAAGGAGTTCAAGGTCACACTCTGGAACTGCCTGGGGGTTGGTCGAGCCCCGTACCTGGTGGACGCAGCACGGCTCGGGTCGTCATCACCTGCAGGACTGACACTGATAACATCTGTGAGTAAAGCATTGAAAACTGCAATCAGTCTCTGTGTTCCATCGCACTACCAGCACTAAAGGTACCGGGACGCCCTTTCTATCACTCCCTTCACCCGCACCAGCTGCCCTGAGGCCATACCTCTCCCGTTGGGGGTTATACCACCATTGCTGCAATCCTATCACCGGCCTCAGCGGTCTGCCCTGCAGCGGCGGCCTCATAGCCGCAAATCAACGGGTGGCGTAGTCGACACTTAAACAACATCTACTGCCATAGACTGCCACTTAGTTTGACCACCCTGGGCACGGACCGGGTCACCGCCACGAGACTACTACCCCCATCTGATCCGGCTCCGGGTAAGCCCTGTGCGCGCGATGCCGCACGACACAGCAGGCCCAGGGGCGCGTCAACTTTGGCGTAGTCGGCAGGATCTCGTGCCCGTAACCACCGGGTACTGCGTGCCTGAAACAGAGACTTTTTACTTACCTGTGGTGAAGTTTCCCGCCGTCCGGAGTCGTTTCCCGCCATCCGGAGCCGATTCCCGCCATCCGACGCCATCTTCTGCCTTCTTCCCGCCATCCGTGGAGTTTTCCCGCCATTGGGCGCCATCTTGAGGACGCCGCGCGGGAAGAAGAGGGGTGTGGACTCCGAAAGCCCGTGAGAACTGAAGCCCCGCCTCACGTCCGGACGTTGCGTAAGGTCCTGGAAGGAGCCCAGTGACGCCGACGTCACAGGAGTGCGACGGAGGGTCCTCAACCCTGACGATCCACTGCGGAGCCGCGGCCTACGGAAGAGGATCATCGCAAGGTAGGCCACGGTCCACTAGGGGGGAGGAGGATGTCGGATACGGAGGAGAGCTTCACCGCCACAGCCGCCATACCAGATTGCAGAGCTGCTAGCGGTGCTCCAGAAGGAAGAACCGGAGTACGCGCAGGCCGCGCTGGAAGAGCTGAACAGGAGGATGATCTGGGCGCAACGAGACGTGCTCGCCGGGTGGAAGGAGGAGTTGACCCGGCGCACGCTGACCTGCCAACCGGAGGTGCAGCCACCATCCAGCACCGCGTCGATCCCGAGAGGCAGCAGAAGCGGACCGGAGGCCGGGGACGACGCCGCGGGGGAGGCCGCAACGACAAGTAAGGGGAACGCCGTTACTCCGGGCCCTGAGGCCGCGGACCTGCCCCTACCTCCCGCCGCGGGACCCGAAGCTCTGGGTGCCGCACCGCCCACCGTACCTCCACCACCAGTAGTCAGCCCTCCAGCAGCAAGCTCTGCAGCGGAGCCTCGCCCTGAACCGTGCTCCCCAACACCGGGCACGATCAGAAAGTCACCGGCCTGGTTAAAAGGCCGAGTGCCCGCGGGCACTGTACCCCAGCCGGGACCCCCAGTCGTGCCATCATTGGGGAAAGACCTGTATGAGCAGCACACCTGCCCGGATGGGACACCATTCGTCTGGCCGCCTGAGTACACCAACCCCCGCTCCAGGAAGAGTCATCCCGTAGGAGCAAGGGCCCCAGATGAACCGCTAATCCCAGCTCCGGAGCCCGTGGACCTCTCTTCACCCCGCTGGAGGACGCCCAATTCGAGGGGGACCCCACTGGAGAAGACCTGATGGGGTTCACTCAGGAGACCCGGGCGGGCGCCGCCCGGCGCTATGAGACCTGCCGCCAACAACTGGCAACGTTTGAGCGGGAGCGGAGAGAGAGGAAAGTGAAGGAGGAGTGGCTCCACATTAAAAACGTGGAGCAGAAGACAAGGACCCGCCAGGACCCCCCCCGTACAGCTCACGGTCCCCGAGTCACCGGGACTGTTGTTAAGTTTCACATGGCATGTGGCTGGGGCATCATCTAAGACCCGAAGACCATAAGCCAGGTGTTTGTAAACAGGAGCGACGTAGAGTCCCACCTACCGGAGGGGCACAGTGGACGGGACCTGGTGCCTGGAGATACCGTCACCTATACCAGGCATAAGGGAGTGAAGGGGTGGTACGCCCTTCATGTCCACCGGGTCAAGGAAGAAGAGGAGCAATCGTACCAGGAGGAGGAGGAGAAAGAGGGCCCGGACGGGTCTGAACCTGAGGAAGAGAAAGGAGCGTGTGGAGCACACCGATAATCGTAAACGGTAAAAGAGGAGATGTAAATAGTTACCCGACCGGGTATAAGGACTGTTGTGGGACTGTTTCCACTAAGAGTGTGGTCCCCGTTGGGACAGAAAGAGAACTGTTGCCTATTTTTGCCCTCATCCCTAACCTGACCGAGGACTGAGAGCGGTCATCCCTTCCCTCTACCTGGCCGAAGATTGAGAGTGGCCAGATCCCAAGATCCCAAGAACCCGAGAATTCAAGAATGTTTTATTTGAGAATGCCTTAATGTGAAATTTGATATGATGCCAAAGTTTTACATAGTGTTTTTGTAAAAGAGTTCCGGTGGCATTAGCCAGCTGTTGAGAAAACCTCCCATAAAGGGATGGATGAAAGTTGATGTGTTTTATGTGTACGTACACTTTAAAAATTGTTTTTACTCTATTTCAGCCCGAGGACGTGCTGTGATTTACCAGGGGGGAATGTAGCACCCCGAGGACTCGGCTGCTACAGGGGTATTGCACCTCGAACCAGAGGTGTGGTATTCCACTCCCGGGTAAGGATGGGGCGTGGAACTGAGCTCAGTAGGCTGCATGCACCACACTCACCCCATTTCCGGGGGACAGATCAACGGTACTCCCACCAGATAGATGTGCAGGTACGACAGCGTCTGTCCCTGGCTGGAGTGGGAGGGGGGGAGGAATATCCCAGTGGTGCAGGAGCAGAGAGGGGAGGGACTCTGGGCATAGGAAGGAGCCCATTGGTGGCTAGTCACCTGGGCTCGGGTGTCAGAGGGAGTATAAAAGGTGGGCACCATCTTAGGAGTTCAGTTCAGTCAGGCAGAAAAAGAGGAGAAGAGTAGTGACAGGGAGCAGCAGCCCTGTCTGGGTGCTGCTCCTGAAGGGAGCAAGAGAGAGAAAGACAAGAGGAAAGGAACAAGGAACAAGGAAGGAATGGAACCTGGAGAAAGGCCCAGAGACATGAAGGAAGAGGGAACCCGAACACGCTAGGAGTCAGCGGGTGAAGGGTTGGCAGATCAGGGTACCGGATCCCGAACTGGTGGAGGCCACTTATCCTCAGCCAGGAACCGGAGGTCGTGGCCACGTCTTGGCGCGACCACTCACTACACTCACCACGAAGGCACGCCACATAGGGTCAGGGAAACCGGAGATAGGTTTCGCCACCAGAAGGCCCGAGGAAGCTGGACATGGGTGGGTCCCTAGTGGGGACGGCCAGAGAAAGGAACGGAGAAAGGAGTTCAAGGTCACACTCTGGAACTGCCTGGGGGTTGGTCGAGCCCCGTACCTGGTGGACGCAGCACGGCTCGGGTCGTCATCACCTGCAGGACTGACACTGATAACATCTGTGAGTAAAGCATTGAAAACTGCAATCAGTCTCTGTGTTCCATCACACTACCAGCACTAAAGGTACCGGGACGCCCTTTCTATCACTCCCTTCACCCGCACCAGCTGCCCTGAGGCCATACCTCTCCCGTTGGGGGTTATACCACCATTGCTGCAATCCTATCACCGGCCTCAGCGGTCTGCCCTGCAGCGGCGGCCTCATAGCCGCAAATCAACGGGTGGCGTAGTCGACACTTAAACAACATCTACTGCCATAGACTGCCACTTAGTTTGACCACCCTGGGCACGGACCGGGTCACCGCCACGAGACTACTACCCCCATCTGATCCGGCTCCGGGTAAGCCCCGTGCGCGCGATGCCGCACGACACAGCAGGCCCAGGGGCGCGTCACAAGCAAAAGAGGATGGGGAGCAGTAGTCTCCCACGTGGCCTTCCAAGGGGTCTGGTCGCAAGAAATAGCAGAGCAGTACTCAAACTTAAGAGAAATGAAAGTGGTGGAAGAAACCATATGGGCAGCCACTACTGTGCTTCAGGGGTCGAATGTCAGAGTCTACTCGGACAATATGACAACTATAGCCCACTTGAGACATCAGGGAAGTACAAGAAACAGGAGGTTACAGATGATCTCTGAAAGGATCTTCCACTGGGCGGAGCATAATCTACTATCCTTATCGGCTCTGCATCTGAGGGGCTCCGACAACTATCATGCAGATCTTCTGAGCAGAAAATACATTCATCCAGGGGAGTGGAGCATGAACTCGAAGATATTTCAGATGATTGTTCAAAAGTGGGAATACCCAGATGTGGACCTGTTTGCGAACCAGGAAAACGCAAAAGTAAGAGCCTTTTTCTCTTTGAAACCCGAGGATTCAGCAACAGGGATAGATGCATTCGCTCACCCTTGGAAAGTTGGGCTCGCTAATGCTTTTCCCCTGATTCTGTTAATACCAAGGACTTTACAAAAAATCAGGTCGGAAGGGCTCAAGACTATCTTAATAGCTCCAATGTGGCCAAAAAGAGCATGGTTCGGAACATTGAGCAGTCTAAGAATGGATGATCCATTGATGCTTCCTCGAATCCACGATCTGCTGCATTAGGGCCAGATTTTCCATCCGGCCCCTCAGAATTTGGCTCTAGCAGCTTGGCTTCTGAGACCACCCTCTGAAAAGCCAGAGGCTTCTCAGTACAGGTGATCCAAATGTGGCGCCCTGCTGTGCATTGGTGCCACAGAACCCAGAAGGGTGCATGGATGGATTTCTCCACAAGAGGCCCTCACTAGATACAAACACCTCTACCTTCCAACTCATACCAGCAGAGGGAGCCCAGAGAGGGATATATATAGGGAAGGTGGAGCCAGGCAGCTCAGTTGATTAGTGAGTGCTCAGAGTCAGAGCAGAGCAGGCAGGCTGAGAGAGAGCCTGAGAGCGTGCCGACACTCAGATAGCGGTGAAGACGCAGCACGTCAGCTGCCTAGTAGTGAGGGCCCCGAGTGTGGCCGACGGCAAGGAGAAAAAGGGGAGTGAAACCAAGGGGGCAGAGGAGCACAATAAGCTCACCCCATTATATCTACCGGACACCGGATCCGCGCCTACAGGGACCCTTTACACCCAGTGGGGATAACCGGAATCCCAGGAGGACTACAAGTTCCTGACAAACCTGAAGGCTAGACACACACAGGATCAGGAACCACGAAGGCCCCGACGTCCAGGGAAAGTGGTTACCAACCAGAGGTCCTATTTCTGAGCATCTGGTGAAGTAAAAGCAGGACACATAAGCTAGGCCCAGTTGCAGGCTGGCCAGGAGCATACATAGGGACAGACACGGATCAGGAGGCCCTATACCTGCTCCCTGGGGAGAAGTCCAAAAGTGCGCCCTTCATCTGGAGTACCCTGGACCGTACCTAACAGCTGTACCAGTAAAGGAAATGAAGCAAATCCCCTGTCTCTGTCCGTTACTCCTGCTGTGCCATCGCTTTCCCTGCACCACAATGCTCAGCGCAACCTGCATCATTTATACTGCCCTGAGGCCTGCTCCACCTGTGGGGAGCCGTTCCATCTCAAGCTGTCCTGACATCTGCCTCAGAGGACTGTTGCAGCGCTGGTGATCCTCACCAGACACCACAGGTGGCGTCACAACAAATTCCCTACAAATAATTCCTTTTGCCACTGACCGCCCTGGGCCAGCCACCGCGATAATCCCCGCAGGCAGTCTTAGGCCCGGCTGCCGGGTGCCCCGCGACACCCCTGGGGGCGAGTCACATACACTGCAGAAAAGCAGAAAACCAGTCACAATTTCCATCTATGGAAAAATCTAGAAAGCTTTCAAGCTATGGTATGAGCCTTGTCCATTAGATCCCTTTCGGCCTGACGTGGCCAGAATCTTGGATTTCCTACAGAACGGTCTGTCTAAAGGATTAAGACCAAGCACGCTGAAGGTCCAAGTCTTGCCTTTAAGTTCCTATTTTGATGCTGATTTGGCCCAAAACAGATGGATTAAGAGGTTCATGATAGCTGCTTCTTGGATTAATCCAACAAGAGCTAAAATAGTTCCACCTTGGGATCTCAACGTAGTTCTTAGAGGCCTAACTATGCATCCTTTCGAGCCAATAGCCGAGGCACACATAGACAAATTGTCTTGGAAAGCGGCATTGCTTATAGCTCTGACTACAGCCAGAAGAGTGAGTGAAATCCAAGCCCTGTCTATCAGAGAGACTTATTGTCGTATTTTGGAGGACAGGATCATCCTCCAGTTGGATCCTTCTTTTCTACCTAAAGTGTCGTCTAATTTTCATATATCTCAGCCAATAATTCTTCCGTCATTCTGTCAAAATCCATCAAATAGCAAGGAAGAAGAATTCCACGCGTTGGATGTAAGAAGGACTATAATCCGCTATTTGAGGCAGACTGAAACCTGGAGGAAGGATCAGAACCTATTTGTCCAATATGGAAGCCCCAATAAAGGAAAGAAAATTGCAAAAATATGCTAGCAAATTGGATTAAGAAAGCAATTTGTGAAACATACATAGTTCAAGATTTGCCTCCTCTGAAATCTTTGAAAGCTCTTTCTACTAGAGCTATGTGGGTCTCCTGGGCGGAAAAAGCTAGTGCATCCATTGAGCAGATTTGCAGGGCAGCTACATGGTCGTCTGTCCATACCTTTGCTAAACATTATAGACTAGATGTAATATCTAATAGAGACTTAGCATTTGGAAGGAAAGTCCTTCAGGCTGTTGTCGCTCCCTAAAATTCATTCTTTGGTATTACTCCAGGTGTGCTGTCATGGAGGGGATTGGAGAAAATAGAATTAGACTTACCAGTAATTCGGTTTCTAAGACCCTCCACAACAGCATGGGTAGTTCCCTCCATTTCTTTGATTGGAAAAATCCTTAGTGTTAATAAATATTTAGAGCATTCATACTGTGTGGTCCTTTGAAAACACTGGGGATTGTAGCAGGGAGGGGCTATTTAACATCTTGTTTTCCTGTCCCTAATTAGGATGGGGAGGCTACCTCCAGGTGTGCTGTCGTGGAGGGTCTTAGAAACAGAATTACCGGTAAGTCTAATTCTATTTTTTTTTTTTACCATTTTTATTCTTTTTTTCAACTATTAACTTGTTCACACTATATAAATACATGCCGGTTGCAAGGATTTATATAGTGTGACCAAGTTGTCAAGCACTTTCCAAGTGATGCTAAAATCGCTTGGAAAGCGGTTGACAACCCGCATGCGGACATGCATGTGAAAAATGCTTCACTTACGTTTGTCCCTGGCAGGAAAAACGCATGTAAAATCTGCATGCGTTTTTTCTGCCAGGGAGATGCAGAAACACTCAGGAAAAATCCGGAGCATTTCTGCATCGTGGGCATGTGGCGCCCCTGAGGGTTCAGTCGCCACAGAGGTACTGCACCTCACCCAGAGGAGTGGTTTCTCCCTTCACTCAGGTAAGATGGGAGTGCTGCAGAGAACCCCCCAAAACACCTGCATCCAACATTACACTGCTTCAGACCGGCTGGAAGGGCAACATGCAGAGCACAGCTGCTGAGCCCTGTCCCTGGCTGGAGTGGGGGAAACCCAAAGGTAGGGGAACCAGTAGTGGGTGTGGGTGGAGGAAGCAGTTAGAAGGAGCACACAGTAGGTATATAATGGGAAGCAATCTTAGGGTGGCAGTTCAGAACAGAATGGTCAGTCAGTACAGTACAGACGGTCAGTGAGGACTGTCTGGGAGCAGAGGCTCAGCAGGAGCTCTGCTCCACAAGAAGGGCCCGGGATAGAGGCCCCGGAGGGGAGAAGGGAGTAGGCTCCATTCTAAGAAGGGATCCCAGGGGTACGGCGCGTGCAGGACAGCACCCATACGCCCCGCATCTGTCAGAAGACAGAGGGATCGGTTGCCCCATTCTAATCTCCAGGCGTCAGGTTGGTCCCGGATCCGACGTACAGGAAGGACTTCAGCATACCCGAGCGGGATTGAGAGTGGGCAGCGCAGGGCAGCAGGGAGAAGGACCTAGTGTGAAGACGGCCAAAGTAGGAACACGAGAAAGTGGGGTTCTGCCAAGCATTCCTAAACTTCCTGAGGAAGGATTGAACCCCTGCCAGGGTGAACACGGCGCAACGTGGGAGGCCTTCACCTGTAACTTGCACTTTTGTGTTTCCTGAAGAATTGTGAATTAAAATCTTGGACGACTGCACTGAGTTGCCTCCGTCTATTCCTTCACTGGTGCCATTTCCCTCCCTGCACTACAACGCCCAGCGCACCCTCCATCTATTTACACTGCCCTGAGGCCCGCTCCACCTGTGGGGAGCCGTTCCATCTCTAGCTGCCCTAACATCTGCCTCAGAGGACTGTTGCAGCGCTGGTGATCCTCACCAGACACCACAGGTGGCTTCACGACAAATCCTATAAATAATCCCTTTTGCACTGACCGCCCCGGGCCAGCCACCGTGATATTCCCCAAAGCAGCCATACGGCCCGGCTGCCGTGTGCCCCGCGGCCCAGGGGGCAGCGAGTCACCACTTGGCGTCACGAACAGGATACGTGACCAGCCTGCCATCTGCGGGTAATGTGCGCCTAAAGAAGTGTTTTCTGCCTTGAATGTGGCGCCCGCCCCAGAAGAACAGGCGCCATTATGTGCGTGCTAAAGAACAACAGAATGGAACCTCCCGTCGTGGGCCGGGTCCCAGAATGGCTCCAAAAGCAGGCCCTGCCCCTTGCA